>NC_141611.1:39740931-40357181 GCF_047967505.1 Dipteris shenzhenensis
TTTTGGGCGTCCGGAACGCAATGGGACAGACGGTTTTGGAAACCGTGGTCTCAATCACTGGGTCCAATACACGGGCTGAAAAACGTTTTTTGAAATAGAGCTGTTTGTAAACTCCACCGGAGTCGAATGATGAGCAACATAGAAGTTTTAGGACCTCCTGAGTCCACCGGAACTGACAGATCTGCAAATGGTTGCTCCAAACTTGAGTTTCAACACCCGGGCAAAAAACGCAGAAACTGACACAGTGAGTCAGAAATCCAATGAAATGATCCCAGATTCAAGAATGAAGGTGTTTCCAAGCTCCTAAAGTGAAGTGGATACCAAAAGCAAGCAATAGTTGCCTCTACAAGTCAATATGGAGTCTCTGTCATCGAACGGAACAGGGAAAAGCTCAAAAAATGACTTTTTCTTTGAAAACACTTGACAGGATCTCAAAACCACTTCGCAAAACCAAAGTGACTTTTCCAAAGGTTCCTCCAAGGTCTCTGCACACTCAGATGCAAGTAAAGTCACCCACAAAGCTTCCCACAGAGCTTCTCCTTCCTCCCACAAAGCTGCTGAGCTTCAAGCATTCACGCATGCTCTGCTAGATCACCCAGGCTCTGATACCAGTTGAGAGTGCTCTCAACGGAAGCAAGAACAGAAGAGGGAGAGAGAGAAATAGAGAGCCACACTAGTTTTGGTGGGTGCATAACCACCCTAATCTTCTTTTTCATTCATTTATATATGTGTTTGAGTATTGTACATAACCGGGGTAAAGGCACAGTGACATTTAACCTCCACATATGCAGGATGGGAAAAAGAAATACCTGTCTGATGTATTTCATGTCCCGAACATCACCAAGAACCTGGTTTCTGTTGGTCAAATGGTTGAGCAGGGCTTCCAGGTCAGATTTAATCCTCATGGATGCTTTGTTGAGGATATAAAAAATAACGGTCGCTTGATAGCAAAAGGAAAGAAGAAGGGCAGGATGTTTACGTTGGATGCAGACATGCCTGAATTGAGTGCAGCAATGTTTGCACATGGGACCGATGTAGTTGCAGATATTGATATCTGGCATAAACGCATTGGTCATGTTAATGTACAGCGACTTAAATCAATGCAGGCCCAAAATATTGTTACAGGATTACCTAAATTCAAGGTTGCAGAAATGCATAAGGTATGTGAAGCCTGTCAATTTGGAAAACAGGCAAGGAAACCATTTCCTAGGCATGTTCAAGAGAGTAAGAAGCCATTGGAATTAATCCACTCTGATGTGTGGACTACTAAAGCTGCATCTATTGGAGGCTGTCATTATTTTGTCACTTTTATTGATGACTACAGCAGAAAAGGTTGGGTGTATTTTATGAAAAAGAAAAGTGAAGTGTTTGGACACTTCAAAGCTTTTAAAGCTATGGTTGAAAAAGAAACAGGCCTGCAAATAAAATGCCTAAGGTTAGATGGAGGGGGAGAGTACCTCTCAAATGAGTTTGCAAGGTTCCTGCAGGAGCATGGCATAAAGCAGCAATATTCATGCAGTCATACCCCACAGCAAAATGGACTTGCAGAAAGAAAAAAAGGCATATTGGAGAGGTATCTCAGGCCATGCTAAATGAAAAAAACCTTCCAGATTATTATTGGGCTGAAGCAGTTGTTACAGTAGTTTACATAATGAAAAGGACTCCCACTGCAGCAATACATGGCATGATGCCAGTATTTTGAGAGGAAGTAATACAGGACTCCCACTGCAGCAATATATGGATAGGCTGAAATATGATGGATTTATAGCCATTCACTATGCCTATGTGGGCAAAGTGATACAGGAACCAGAACCCACTTCCTTTGAGCAAGCCATGGGAAAAGAAAAATGGGAGAAAGCCATGGATGAAGAAATGGATGCCTTGGCAGCAAATGCTACATGGGAATTGATGCCTTTGCCTAAAGACAAGAATGCAATTGGCTGTAAGTGGGTTTATAAGGTCAAGCACAATGCAGATGGTTCTGTGAACAGATACAAGGCAAGATTAGTTGTCAAGGGGTATGCATAGACATATGGCATTGATTATGAAGAAACATTCAGTCTGGTTGTAAGGATGGCAACCGTAAGAGCAGTCATTGCTATGGCTGCATCAAAGGGATGGTCTTTACATCAGATGGATGTAAAGAATGCCTTCTTGCATGGTGATTTGCAAGAAGAGGTCTTTATGGAGCAGCTACCAGGTTATGTTCATGCTGTTCATCCTGAGTTTGTTTGCAGGTTGAAGAAAGCCTTGTATGGCTTGAAGCAAGCACCTAGAGCATGGTCTGACAAGATAGGACAGTATCTTGTCACTATTGGCTTTTAGATTTCCAAGGCAGATTTCTCACTTTATGTGAGAAAAACAGAGAAAGGTATTATGCTGCTTGTCATTTATGTTGATGATTTGATCATCACAGGTGATAGTGATGAAGATATCCTTCATGCGAAAATGCTATTGAAGTAGAAGTTTGAGATGAAGGATTTGGGAGAGTTGCATTATTTCTTGGTCATTGAGGTGATTAGATCACCAAGTGGGATACAGCTCTTGCAGAGGCAGTATGGATTGGACATGCTGTCCAAATATGGGATGATAGGTTGTAAGCCTATGTGAAGTTGATCGCAGATGCAGGTGAGCTTCTGGAAGACCCTACTATGTACAGACGCATAGTAGGAAGTTTGATTTATATCACTATTACTAGACCAGATTTGAGCTATGTTGTTGGATTGGTAAGTCAGTTTATGCAGGCTCCAAGGAAACTGCAGTTGGATGTGGCTAGACACATACTTAGGTATGTGAAGTCCACATTGCAGTATGGACTATTTTATGAGGCTGGGGTTCAGATACAGTTGCATGGATACACTGATGTTGATTGGGCTGGTAGTATTTTAGATAGACGATCTACCAGTGGATATATGTTCTCTTTTGGGAGTGCTGCAATCACTTGGAGCAGCAAGAAACAGCCTACAGTTGCCTTGTCGAGCACAGAGGCTGAGTACAGGGGTGCAGCAATGGCTGCATGTGAGGTAGCTTAGTTGCATAAGCTACTCTATGATATGCATCAGTCTACAGATGGGCCAGTTGTCATTTATTGTGACAACATGAGCAGTATAAACTTGGCAAATAACCCAGTCTATCATGCTAGAACAAAGCACATTGAGGTGCATTATCACTATGTGCGGGAGAAGGTTTTACTAGGTCTTATTAATCTAGTTTATGTAGCTGACATATTCACGAAGGCATTGGGCACAGAGAAGCTACGCAAGTTGAGAGACCTGCTTGGTGTGCAGGAATTGGGATTAAGCTCGAGGGGGAGTGTTGAGATATCGAGCTCCACTCATGATATGCCAGGGTGACTGTTGTGCATTTATGTCACCGACTTGTTAGCTGCAGATGCGGTTGGTACATCGCCCATGAATAATAGCTATATGACAGCTATCCTTATGTACTCTAGTTACTGGCTCAGTTAGTATGCCACCTTAGTTAGCTGAGTTTTGTTTGAGACCCACATATAGGGTTCTCCTATTTCTTTGTACTAGAGTTCTTTTGGCTTTCACAACTAAGAAGAGGAAAACTATTTTTAGCCTCCACCTCTGTGTGTATTCCCCCATTGTGTATGTGAGAAATCCGCAAGTGAGACTCCTTCCCTCTCTCCCACTATCTTCACAATGCGTTTATGCCTGATATCAATATCTGCAACTACACGATCCCATGTGCAAACATTGCTGCACTCAATTCAGGCATGTCTGCATCCAACATAAACATCCTGCCCGTCTTCTTCCCTTTTGTTATCAAGCGACCTTTATTTTTCATATCCTCAACAAAGCATCCATGAGGATTAAATCTGACTTGCAAGCCCTAATCAACCATTTGACCAACACAAACCAGGTTCTTGGTGATATTCGGGACATGAAATACATCAGACAGGTATTTATTTTTCCCATCCTGCATAGACAAAGGAATTTTACCAATCTGCACAATAGGATGTGCAGTATCATCACCAGTCTCCACAAATCCTGGTCTTTCCATTTTCCTTGCATCCTGCATCCATTCTGCACCTGAGTCAACATACCACACATCATTGCTTTCTTCTGCACTTGTCACAGCATTGGTCATGTGCTGCACCATAAACAAATGTTTATTTTTGTCATCACCTTGTTTACTAGAGGATGCATAATTGCCTTGCTGCAATTTTCCATTCATGATGTCATTCTGCTTTTTGTAGCAGTCTTTAGCCATATGACCCATTTTACCATAGTAGTAGCATTCAACATTGCTGTTTGCATTTTGGCCTCTCTACCATCCACCACGACCTCTTTGGCTCCCCGTGCCTCTAAGGTTACCACATCCTCCTCCATAGGACTGGTTTTCTTGAATTTGCTGCATATTCTGATTTCTGCCATGGCCTCCATATCGGCCTGCTTTACCTCTGCCTATACCTCTTCTAGCATTTGAGTAGAAGATAGCTTCTTTTGAAGTTCCTCCTGAAGAAGATGCACCACCATTTCTCTGCTCTTGAGAAATTAGAAGAGCAATCAGCTCCCCAAAATCAAGAAAATTCTCACGGACGGCAATGGATGTCCAGAACTGTGCATAATCCTTTCCTGGCCCATTCAATGTCACAGAAACTAAATCATCATCTTCCACTGGCGACCCAATGGAAGCAAGTGCATCTGTAATCTTCTTCACCTTCATGTGGTAGTCATTGATGCTCATATTTTCTCTCTGCACATTATGCAACTCCTGCTTGAGCTGCATTTTCCTGGCTTGCGTATTTGTGCTATACATTTTTGTCAAAGTATCCCACGCCTCCTTCGGTGTGCTTGCATCCTGAATATGCACAATCATAGAATCTGAAATACTGATAGACAGCCAGTACATAACTTTCCTGGCTCTCTCATGCCATCCTTTAAATGCCTGCAACTCCTGTTGATTGGGAACATTAGGAATAACTGGTTCTTGTTCAGCTCCAGTAATGAACTCCCAATAGCCTTGTCCCTTAAGGAAATTTGTCATTCTAAACTTCCATGCTGGGAAGTTGTTCTTGTCAAGCTTTTCAGTGACTATCTGTGAAAGAGCATCAGACGCCATTATAGAACACTGCAAAAATATTCTGTCACTGCAGAAAACACAACTTCTGCCTCACAAGGGCAAATCTGCAAAACCAACGAAAGAGGTATTTGACCACACAGTCATTTCCTAGTGATGATTTTGCATCAACAGGCAATTAGAATGATTCTGTCACTCCCAATATCTTTGCACATAGGCATACGATGCAATTTCTGTGGCAACTTTTCATCGACCTGCAGAACAGTGGTTGCATAGCAAAAATAGGGCACCTTTCTGAGACAGTGCACTCTTGCACTTTCCGACTGTGCTACCTGCAGAGATTTGCTCCTAAATCGAAAAAGGAAAGCAACATTGATCCTCTTACCAAGATCCACGAACTTGGTTTGCTTTCTTGAGCTCCTTACCACGAACCGAGCTCTGATACCATGTGAAGAGAGTGGGAGAGAAGTAAGGAGTCTCACTTGCAGCTTTCTCACATACACAATGGGGGAATACACACAAAGGTGGAGGCTGAAAACAGTTTTCCTTTTCTTAGTTGTGAAAGCCAAAAGAACTCTCTCTTAGTACAAAAGGAATAGATGAAACCTATATGTGGGTCTCAAACCAAACTCAGCTAACCTAAGTGGCATACTAACTGAGCCACTAACTAGAGTACATAAAGATAGCTGTCATCCAGCTATTATTCATGGGTGGTGTACCAACCGCATCTACAGCTAACAAGTCGGTGACATAAATACACAACGGTCACCCTGGCATATCACGAGTGGAGCTCGATATCTCAACATTGTATTTGTATTTGTCATTGTTTAGGTTGTAGTTCAATGCTGTTAGTAGTAATGTATGTATCGATGAATGAAATGATTTCTTCATTCAATGATTCACCATAAATGGGTGCGTCCTGTATCCACAATAAGACATGGTCTTTCAAAGAAGTCGTCTTCCAAGTGCCTGAGAATTGTGTGGTCACGTTTGAGCAATGTTTTCATGGCTTGGAACATGTCACACATAGTACTATGCTATTGTGACTGGATTTGATCGAATCAAATCATGGGTGCTTGTTGTTATTATGTTACTTCCATCCTATGTGCGCTTATTTTTCAAGTTGTGCAAGCATCCATAGTTTTTCTACTACAGAGAAAGTAACAAAGAAAGTTGGTGCACCTAATTATCTCACCATAGCAAATTCATTCTTTTTTAGCTTCTCCTTGTAATCTACAAATGTCCTTAGAAATGTGAAGTCTCAATATCCTATTTTGGATTGTAGCAATCGTTCAATGTTTGTGTCATGCGCGACATCCTTTGCTTGTGAGGCTTGGCCATTAAGTTGTCCTTTCTTAGTCTAACCTATGTCGATGAAAGAACGTGTTTGCCTAGGACCTTTATTGTTTTGAAGAATATGTTCTCTATCTTCATAGTAGCAAATCTTCGGTCAACATTTTTTATCTCCCACATCATGACATTTTGATAGTTTGTCGACGATGGTATGCTGTATTTCCATGTGTGTCCATAGAATAATGTGGGGAATGCTAGTTCCTTGCAAAAATTTTCTTTGAATAAGCTTAGTGAAGACAAGAAACCTTCAGATGGAGCAACCGCTATTGGCTTGTCATCAAAGTGCACGACTTGTTGTGTGTTATATATACCATGTACTAGAGTGTCTGTAGGCATGTCTTATTCATTTCCATTTTCATTTTCAAGATCATTTGACTCATCACGACTACGGTCCAACCTTTGCATCGCCGTTATATGTTCATACCAAACAAGATTTATTTGGACATTATTTTCTCTCTATAGTGGTGTCTGTAAAAGTTCAAAATAGCACACATAGTTAGAGTGGGTCGAACAGTGCCACTGATGTAGTTGTGGATGTACTCCAATTTCCTCTTGATCGCAACCATCACGATAGCATTGTCATTTATGAAATGAGGCAGCAGATTTTGTTCTCTTTCAACATCTGCAAATTCATTTATGGCACTACCGTGAAGACCATATTCACATTCATATGTTAACTCCCTAATTTGTGTAAATGGAATCCTGAAGGGGATGAGGTGTTCATCTGATTTGTTCAGTAGACACACATGCTTGGTTGGTGCAGTCATCGTTGCATTCTTCGAACTAAAAATGGACTCTTTCCCGACCTTTATTGCATTGTAATAGGTACACCTTTAAAGACTTGCTTAATTTTCTATCAATCAATTGTGATAGTAGCGAATTGTTATTTTTAAAGTATTGAGATTCAGCTTGTACAACAACATTTAAAATAGAGAAAGAAATGTTGACTGTGGTATGAGACATAATCCAGCAACTCCATCATGATATCACTTGCATTAACAAAGTTCAACACATGTCCATGGCAATAAATTTGTGGACAACATCCACTTTACAGGCTGAATGTTAGGATGTTGAACACATGCATGTAACTCCATGACTGTAGTGAATGGAGTCACTCACTGAGAAGGACCTTCAAAGAGTTGCTTGATTTTCTATCAATCAATTATTACAGTAGCAAAAAGTTCTTTTAAAAGTACCGAGTTTTAGCTTGTACAATAACATTTAAAACGGAGAAAGAAATGTTGAATGTGCTATGATATAAATCCCAGCAACTCAATCATGATATCACTTGCATTATATCTCTTGGAGAACATCCAATTTACAGGCTTAATCATAGCATATTGAACACATCACAATAGTTCACATTTTAAATTTGAGTTCTCAATATTCCATCACTCCATTATGACAACCAATATTTTTCAAAAAATAGAGAGATTGAAGATATCATATTAAAAAATATGGAGAATCAGATCAGATGATGGCAAAGAAGACTATTGATCCCATGTAATATGGGATTCAAAAATAAAGTTCCAAGACATCCACATAGCAGCTATGCCTGCCCTACCTCAATGTCAATGTGAAGTGCACTTGTGAAAGAAGAGTACTTATGCTAGGATATCTCTGCTCACTACTGGAAGGAAAAGGCAGATGAGGCTGCTACTACATCTAAGCCAACTGCTCAAAGTGAGTTAACAAATCTTGAACTATTGATGGTAAATTCTCTTGAAGGCTTTGTTTCCATCAATAGATTATGTGTTGCCACAACACTCCACATGTGGAAATCGATGAACCTACAATGAAGTCCCAGGAGATCATCAACATGGCTGCCAACGAACTTGGATGTCAACCTGTGAACCGTCTTGCAAGAGAACCCTTCCCTTCAGTGATGGTTTATAGGAGATATTTGCTGAACAGTCGCACAACTAAAACATAAAGGCTTCAGTGGATCACGCGTCACTCGACTGCTACCATAAGCTCCACAGTAGTACTCCACCAATGGAGCATTCAAATTTGTAAATTGCAGAAAACCAGTCACCTGCAACACATGCAAACAAAATTGTTACTATTACTTATGTTGAAAAAGACAAAAAAGATAAGTAGTATTACCACCTTTTGCCCATATCCAAGATCTGCAGCTTGACGGTTGAAAGCTTCTTGCAAAGACTAGCATAGACTACCCTGGGGAACAGCAACAAGGATCGTTAAATCAAATACCCCTAATGAATGACGACCATGCATAAAAGAAATATTCTTTGTGACATACATGATGACCCCATCATTAATAAATTCTTGGAGAAGTCGTGAAAGAGTGCTTCTACGATCAACAACAAAAGACAACTGCGCACGAGAAATACTGTTAAATATCTGATGTAATGAAATATTATATCCACTATTTATTTAACTCCATACCGTTGCCCGATCCTCACGATTTGGTCCATCAGCTACAATAACTTGATCGAAGCACGGCCTGTCAAAGTCAACTTCTACCACAACGAATGCAATTGTGTCCATGATAGAGGTAAAGCTGGCACTTGTTGATTGCATTTGGTTTGCTGCCCATAGCACATAAGCACTAATCGACGTGTCTGGATGGAAACATACTTCACAATCGAATGGCTCTCCCTTCACAACAGAAGTTGCTGTGTCTATACGTAAGGACACGTTACAAGTGCCTCCCTCGCGTGGACCTTTCTTATTGATTGTAAGGCCTTCTATCCTATAGAAATTGTCAACTTTGATGATATCTTTTAGCCATGCCACATATGCGTGCGGGACATGGAGTAACAACACAGGGATATGCCAATGAAACAAAACTGGGAAAGTGATTCAATCACCCCCGAGCAGAGGAGGATTAATGGGAAGATTCCCACCCAAGAAACTTGTTTGAGGTGGAAATCCACATCATTCTAGCAGGACTCTTTGCAGACACAATTTGGCACCTCTTCGCTTGAGAATCGAGTAGCCAAAGTGGAGGAAATATGTACCACTTGCTTAATCAATGGCGATTTTGAGCAGAATAATCCACGGTGATTGCGTAATGTATTTTATATGAGTGCAAATTGAATTGCACATGCGTACATGCATGCATGTGTGCGTGTGCTGCATAGACATCATAGTTAACATTTGGAGATATACCATCATGATTGATAATCCAACTATCTCGTACTCCAGATGAAAGGATACGGCCATTCCATGAAAGGCCTCCACTTTGAGCTGAGTGACCTACCATCGCACCTACATTTGCTAGACAATTGCATTTTTATTTTGTTGATTTGAGGCAAGATAATATCGATACATAAAGAGCAAATGAGAAAAAGCTGCAATTGTAAGTCATACTTTGAAACAAAAGACCACCTTATATATTGAGAACTATGGAAAAAAAGAATGACACCTGGTTCCCCTTACAAGCATCCCATATTTGAACTTCGGACGCGTTGATGCCCACTGCAATATGTTTTCCATATGCAGCCCTGGCAACACTTGTAACATAATCATCATCTTCAGTTGTCTGACTGCATCGGACTCTGCATCCCAAAGGTACATTGTCATCCCTAAAGCAGTTGTAGAACATTCTTGCAACTCTAGTCGAGAAGATTCAGTAGTAGTCATCCACCAGTTGGGGACATCATGAATTATTTCTAGTGACTGAAAAGCCCAGAAAAAAGCATTTGCTTGAGCTGAGGAATGAGGAGAAAAAGATGCTTATCCAGAATAAACTAGGCTGTAGACTTGATGGGATAAAGCTGTGAGACCCCTCTACTTGAGGAACATGCCGGTGAAACGTTCTTGCTAGATACCTCTCCATGCACTTTGCTGAGTACCAATGTTCCAGAGAATCCTCACTAGTTCCCTGTGTATGATTCATATAACCCACTCTATGATAATTTTTTGACCATCAAGGTCCACGGTGGGAAAGAAAGAAACCTTCACGTACGATTTGAGGGTCTTCATCCCGAGAACACTACATCCGCACGCTCTCAGGTCACATCAGCTTGGAAGATGCTCAGAAGTCACCATCATAGCTTGGAAGATGGCTCAGACGTCACCATCGAACTTTGAAGATGAAGGGAATGCCAAATTGTCATGAGACGAGTGGTCATAAATGAAATACGTAAGGCCTTCCACGGGGCCCTCGATGTACAAGAAAAGCTTGAAGTTCGCTTTTCCTCAAAATGAAAGTGGCCAGGCCACTTTCATTTTGAGGAAAAGCCTCTTTCAGGCTTTTCCCTTGATACAATAATCCTTCTACATTTTAAGTAAGTGGCCCTCAAGCCTTGTAAGGACCATGCTTTGTTCAAATCCTTGCTTATCATGAGCAGGCTCTACGAAATTAGCTTTCAGAATGCCTCTACCATGAATGAAGAAATTTGGGGTGTATACGGATATGATCCATTTCACCTCCAAGGATTTGTACCGAGCTCGGTCACTTTCATAGTCGTCTGCTTTCCAAAACTGCCTCGAAACTCTGACTGTATTGCTAGGGACAAAATTTGCTAAGCTGAACGATGTACGTGGAGTAGCCTGAAGAGAGAAACTTCCATGGGGCTCCAAAGGTTTCAAAAAATCAACTAGAAGATCCGGGCTCCTTGATTCCTACGGTTGATCGACAATTCCCAGCCTGAATTGATTGCCCCATCGAGATCCATCTGCTGCATCCTAGGCCTTTTTTATGTTGAAGCAACCAAACTGTTTCCATTTGCATTGTGAAAGACGTCAAATCTTTTGGATTGGGATGCCCTTACAACTGGGAACAACACTTCTTTGCTACAATCTCCGTTATTGAAGCTCTTCTTGCCACTACTGCTGCTACTAATCTCTTGCGATAGGCACACCACTGGCCGCCCCATCGTAAGCTGAAGCTTCTAATTTCATCAAGTGCAACTCGAAAGGTTGCTGTGGAGGCCTAAAACCCTCTTGATTTATGGTGCCCGTCCATGCCTTTACATTTTAGGTGTGAGTTTGCAAACCCATTTCTAGGACTAAAACAAGTAATGCTCTTCGCTCCACTCGAACCTAAAAGCAGCACAATGCATGACCAAGCCCACCTGATCTCTGCCTTGCTCCATGGAGGAGCCGAAAAGCCCCGAAATCGGTGCTATAGGACCTGGGAACAAAAAGGATCAGGAAGCAGTTGTCTCCATGTATGAATTTCAAACAGAATATGACAAAAGTAGCACGGCTATAGAGAATTCTTCCGTCGCAGAAAATCTTGAGAGCTGTGTTATTTGGCACACAACACTTTGGACTTGGCCCGACGCTCAAGAAAAAAAGCAAAGTGGGCATAGTCGAAGCTCTTCTTCTGGCACGATTGTTAGCAAGTAGTCGATCGATCGGCCATCCACCTAATGCCGTAGTCGTTTCTCTAGAATCGGTGCATCCTGTTTGGAGATACTCCGAAGCATTTCCCTTGAAGCTGCTTTGAATCTGCTCAATGACGACCTCAATTGCTTTGAATGCTTGCTCAAACTTGACATCCATTGTTGCATCCAATTTGGCAAGATCGGTTTCCATTGTGCACTTGCATCACTGCTTATTCGTTTCTCTTGCATCCTCATGAACATTTTTACTGTCATCTTTCAACAAGGTGTGTGGAGCCATTGTGAGGTTGGCCTGCTCGTTCACCTCGAGCCCTCTTTTGTTGGCAAACCCTTCCACTATTGCCTCTATTTATCTGACTATCTTTCGGCGCTTTCTCTTGCTTCTACAACCAAAGCCCTTGCTGCTGCATTGTTTGCACCTTCATCTGGCTTCGAGGAACCAAAGATTCTGCATATGATCGATAGACTATGTTGTTTGTCTTCCACCTTCCCGCAAGAACTTCTTGAAAAAGTCTGTAGACGAATGCTTCAGCCATTCCTCTTCTTCTTTCACTGCCCACTCCCCCATCGCTGATTACAGTTTCTGGCCGGTGCAACAAGCTGCTAGCGTTGTACATTGGTGAGACCAATGTTTGAGCCATTTCGCTTGCTCTTTGCCACTCGCAGTGTTTTCTATTCTGGATTTCGGAAAGGCGCTCCTGGTTGATGCAACGAGGTTCAGGCTTTGGACAAAGGGCAGACCAATGTTCAAACTGCTCCTCTTGCATCCCACCTCTCGAAAGGATGGCAAGGTGAAGTGCAGAGGTTCTCAAAAGATGAGGAAGAGTGGAACGTGCCACGAGCAGTTACATTTTCCCTTCACCAAAAGGAAGAAGAAAATTATAGAGATTTGAAATTGAATTCAAAATAGTTCACATGTGGCTCAAGGAGAGCACAAATTTTCATTTCATGGCACAATGCTACTTGCCTAACCATGTGCCGAGTGACATGTGGTGCGCAAAGATTGGGGGTGGTGGAAACAAATGCTTGCCCAAACAAAACATCCGAGGTGCCCACAAAAGACTCTAGTGTGCACCCACATTCAAAACGCCACTTGGATGTGGGGCCACGCATGTGCCAATGAATCGGACAGGTAAGGAGTGGACACATGGATGGGAGGATGCTGCAAAGCCAAAAGGAACGCAAAAATTAGTGCACAGGCTTGTGACAAGTAATCGACAAAAGACACGTGGAAAGTTTGAATTTCGCTTCTTAGACAGAACACTATCAATAAGGCCAAGCCAACAACAACAAGATGAATTTCATTCATGTGGCCTGCAGAAAGAGAGAGAGAGAGAGAGAGGCGAAGAGAGAAGAAGAAGGGGGGGGAGAGAGAGAGAGAGAGAGAGGAGGAGAAAGGAGAGAGAGAGAAGAAGAAGAAGAAGAAACTAGGTTGCGGTAGGCAGCCTTTCCATCATGGCTCTAAGTGCAAATTGGACCTGAATCCTCACTATTATCCAATTGGAGTCTCAATAGCAAGGTTGTGAGCTTGTCCAACAATTACGCAATCAAGTGATGGCAAGAAAGAAAATATGCAATTATCTCCCTTCTTACATAATAGATTTATGGGAAGAATGAATAAAAAAGTGTGCTTTTGGGTCAAATTTAGAAGGAGTGTTTTAGTCCTTTAGATCAATCTAAAGTCAAGGGCCTAAAAGTGTACATGTGGCTTAAGGAGAGCTCACAAAAGTTTTGCTTTTCTAGAAAGCAAGTTTCAAACCCTTGGATCTTCATAAAGATCAATGCCTATAATCATGACACATGGCTTAACGAGGGCTTAGAAAAGGAAAACTTCCTTCTAGGCTAGCTACGGTAAAGAGAGAGAGAGAGGGGGGTTAAATGCATGCATTGAAAGCTCCCTACAAAGAGTATACTTGGACCAATCACCTTAAAATAAAAAAGAAATGTCTAAAAAATACCTATTTTTTCTTTCTTATCGCACAAAGGCCAACAAAATGAGTGTTGACCAACGCGTACCTATGGCAGGCCAACAAAATGAGTGTTTTCTACGCGTCCAGACGAGAATATAAAAGAGAAGAAGAGCAGGCTGGTGGCTATGGCGATGGCGATCTCTCAGCTTTACATGGCCTCCTTCTGCTTCTTCCTGCTCAGCTTGCTTATGGTTATGGACGCCTCAGCTTCATCTTCACATCCCAAACTCCTTGAAGCTGCTTCCGTTGTCCCTGATTGGCTCGACTCCTTCGCCGCTCCTCGCATCAACCTCTCCCTCTCCTTCCATGGCTCCCATGTCCCCCTCGCCAAGCTCCTTCCCCAAAACCTTACCCAGTCCCCTCCCCACGTTCACCTCCATCTCCCCCCTTCCCTCCTCCATCACCATTCCCTCCTCCTCACTCTGCTCCTCGTCGACCCCGACGCCCGCTCCCCTTCGTCCCCTTCCCTGCGCAACTTCCTCCACTGGATCGTCACCAACATCCCCGCTTCTGTCGATACTAATAGCCAAGGTAGGTTGCCGACCCGCTTCTCCCACTTGGGTCCGAATTGTTTGAGCTTTTGATCCTTGTTTCTTGCTTTCGCAGATGATACGGTTCATTTTTGCTTGGTTGTTAATTGTTACTCTTCTTTGAGATCTCATTCAACTGGCATTTTCCAATGTGGACAGAAATCTGGCAGGTGGGCGTTGAGGTCGAACCTTACGTCGGTCCTGCCCCTCCGATAGGAACCCACCGATATTACGCCTTGATCTTTGCGCAGGTAACCGTCTCGGGCTTTTCCCCGCTCTTCCCCTGCGCGTGTTGCTTCGGAGGTGACAAATTTGGAATGAACAGGCATGGTAATAGTCGACCGGTCACTGCATTTAGCACACAGCATTTGAAGCGAATCTGAAGCCCACTGGGCATATCGTCGTCTACTTGCCTCGCCGCCGTAAGCCGTCCATAAACGACAAATTTGGAAAATTTTAGTCCTGCAGGCTGCATCGGCCGCCTGCCGATGATATCCGGGGGCGTCGGGAGTTCTTTCGATCATTCGGTTCTATTCGTTTCTGTGAGACGTGTAACTCCGCTGATAAAACAAATTGCGCAATGGTCTTGCTCTGCCCGCTAGGCGGTATCAGCGTTCTTACATGAACTCCCAACCCTCATTGTAACGTAGTATGTATCTTCTTGAAAATAATTGCAAGTCCAAAAATGGGATCTCACGAGAAATGGATTTTCCACGGAGGCTGCCCGGGAGCTTGTCCGCCTCGCATACAAGCGCAAAAATGGGATCTCAACCAATGCTATTCGAGAGCCGGTGGATTTTCCATGACCAGCCTTAGAAGGCTGACCGTGAGGATTTCCCAATGGCCTTGCGAGGCCACGAAGGAGCTCTACCACTAATGAAAGTCCCACCACCATATGTCCACATAAAAGGTTGGCTCTACCTTCCATAGGCATTGGAATGCCCTTTAGGAATACTCATGGTAGCTCCTTGACATGCCCTTTTTAAACACCCTTAGCGATCGTACTTACATGCTAAGGGAATTTTGTCATGGTGGGAAAAAAGGGGAGAAATCAAGGTCACACTTTTAGATGTTTCTATCTCGAATGAGCTTGTTTTGGACCTTTTTCCCTTCATACATGACATAACGATTCAAGGGAAAATGGGAGAGGGCTAAAAAAGAAATCTCACACAATAGTAGGAAAAAGCATCACATCAACAATTCTCAAGGGTGCAATAAATAACACCGTGAGGTCTAGAGCATGGAGTGCTATTTCCCATGGTCCCCACAATTTCCCTCTTATTTCCACTCTATTTTGCATGGTGCATTTTGCACAACATAAGGGAAACACCTATTATCCCTCTTTTTTTCCTCCATGACATAAGATCCTAATCTCTCTATAATGTGACGACTGAATTATGCATAAATGGACTATAGAATAGAGGTGATAAGAGATGATGAAAGAATGGGATACAAAGCAAAAGAATGCCACTTCCCTTGAGTCGTACTCTAATGACCTATAGTGGTACGGTTGTTTCAACCAAATTACAACTATACTAGCCGTTTGAACCAAAATTAGACACATTGGACAATGCCACAAATTATCCAACATAGACACTCATAAGCCAAATCATCCTGCTGAGTCATCTATCACCTAGGTAGCCACATCATGTCTTACCCCCCCTCCCCTAATAAGATTGACAGTGTGTGAAAAGTAGGGCTTGGTGCGAGATACATGTGATGTGGTTATAGCCTTCACTTCATGTGCACATCATTGGAGTGAATATGTGGTCAATCCTAGTTTGTTGGTGATCTCAAATGTCCCAATCCATTCAGCTAGGAACACGCTAGGAACTTAGTGGCAACAAGTTCTTTTTCTTAGATAGGGTCTCCTTTTTAGAATTGCAGTTTTAGGTGACATTTGCCATAGTACTTTTTGAGCAACCCTAACCTTTTCTCAAATGGGCAATGGCATTTTAACGTATGAAAGTGAGTGAACCTTTCAAGAGTCTACCCACTATAATGCATCCCTGTTTTTAATGGCTGAGAGCTCGATGAGGCTTGCTTTTGCTGGGACTCATGGAGGGTGACCATATGGAGCTCTGAATGGACTAATGTAGTTGATTCCTGTAGAGTCGCCTACGTTAGGAAGGGATATCCAAAAGTCGATCCTCAGGACCAATGTACATGGCATGCATTAGCTTGATTGTTTGGTTCAAAATTTTTGTTAAACCATTACAATCTGGATGGGTCGGACTTCAGAATTACTTCTAAATATTCAAGCAATTCGTGATGATGTTGAGGACTTGAGACTTGAAAATTCAATCCCTGATTTGAAAGTAGAAAAATCCCTGATTTGAAAGTAGAAATTGGTGACTAGCATGAGGCAGAATGACATGGTGACAAGCATGAGGCAAAATGACATCTTAAATTACAAATTCTACTACATCTAACACTTGGATAGATTTTGGAGGTTTCATAAGAGCCCAACAGATACGTAGTCATTCAATATGATAATGTATGGATGGCCCAGCAGCGGTTACATAGTTAGTCAATATGATAATGTATGTATGGCATGACTTTGATATTGGAAAAGGTCCAATAATATCATAAGCTACTAGCTGAAAAGGTTCAATTACAATAATTGGATTTATTTCACTAGCTGGTTTTCAAGACGGAGATTATAAAGTTGATTGGTTTGATAAAGCAGAAGGCCTGAGTTGCACAATGATTCCAAGTCCTTATACTACACTCTTATGTGACATTAATGGCCCTTTTTCTTTCCTACATAGAGAAAGTTTTGTGATAAGGTTCTGAATACCTTTTATCTATTTGACACATGTACTTTTATTTTTGCCACCTTATCCCTTCCCAAGGTTCATTTAGCTCTTCAACCCTTTATGTTGACTATGTATTTTTTTATTAAAAAATTTAGAGAGAAGAGAAAATGGGAAGAGCACTTGTTTAAGATGCCTAGCCCCCACTTACCTTTAAAAGTGTTGTGTATTCACATAGTATCATTTCTTTCTTCAAATGTGGATTGGATGTAAAGCTGTGAACATTCCTTTGAGACTCGGAGCCACAACTAGTCAAATTTGGTTGTATGATAAGGCCTTTCTACCTCAATGATTTAACCTTCCACATGAGCATTCAAAGCATGTGCATTGTGATAGCATGTGCAGTTGTATGTGCCATGGTATCTCAGAGTCATCTACAACACACCAGATCTACATCAACATGCAAAATATATCTTTATTAGGACATTGAAGCTCCCAAGCTGCAATGATTGTAAGTCCATGTTTGCAAAGTCTTGTATGGATAGAATGGGCCATGATTGTAAGTCCATGTTTGCAAAGTCTTGTATGGATAGAATGGATCTTTGGTCATGGAGGAGGATTGGATGTTCTTAATTCTTGTTAGGCAAAACTAGATTTTGGCTATTTACCACTAATATTGAATTGAAAATGGGTACTAAGGGTACTAACTAATGGGCCTACTAATCTTAAAAAATCATGATCTTTGCATTCAAGCACCTGATGTAATTTTGTGTTCCAATTGTCTCCGCATTTAGAATTTGCATTGGATCAAAAACTGTAGCTCCCTATTTTAGCTCCCCTCGCTCAAGGCTAAAGGGGTCATGAAAAAAAACAAATTAACCTGAACTAATGCAACTTAAGCCCTCGCTCTGCAATACCCATGCCTAGTATCTATACACACCATGGTTGTGTTAAAACTCACATCCCAAGCACATGGTTTAAGCATCATAGCTTCTTACTAAATGATATTTCTCTAGTAAATGGGTTAGACACTACCATGTCATTTTAATAAGGCATTGGTAAGACCTCCTGTTTTATCTCATAATGCCATGTATTTCCACATGTATGCGATGAGGAAGAGAGATGGATGTATAGGATACATGATAACCATGTGTCACAAGGACAAGTGTGGTTTATACGCCTACAGATTTTGGTGATATGGTACTCAATTCGACTATGGGAACATCCCATCCATCAAAGCATGTGTGGCAAGCATGTGAAGATATGGGAGTGGTAGCCTGTCTAGGTGGACCTCAGTGTGTTTTCTTAAAACCTCCATTGCATAAAGAGTATCCTTGTAAAAGCCTCTTTAAAAAAGGCTTCTCCCTTGCTCATTACGTAATCCCAATGCCCTGCATTGCAGTGTGCACAATGTAGCCATGAGGGGGGGTGCAAGAATTCATAGGATCACACTCTATGGATGAGATGTTACTACTACTTTCTACAAAAGGGGTAACACATGTGAAATTGATAGGAATGCTCTAGAAGCATGTGGAGTGGAATAGGCCAACAAGGCCTGGAGCCCAAGTGGCTGATAATCAAAGGCCTATATTTGATTCTATTTTGTGGTCTTATGTCCTTATCCTCATCCCTCTTCTCCCACATGTGAGCTCATTCTTTCCATCTTCGAGCACTCCTTCAACTTGAGCTTTCTCGATCCTATTTTATAATAGCTATGTGTTCCATAGACTATGATGTACATGCATATCTATTTGCAGTTGTGCTCGTACATGAAAGTGGATGTGTATGTATTTGCATGTTTGTGTGATTTCTCCTACATAAATGTCCAAGTATGCGTCCTCATGTCACTATGTCTTTATATCAAATTTGTGTGCTTTTGTACTAATCATTATGTGTTCACATGTGCATGCATGTAAAAAGTTGGGCCCTAAGGCCATGTACTTACTAATACTCATTCTTATGTTTGCAGCAAGAGGAGATCAATGTTAAACCTTTGCAAAATCGAACAAATTTTAGCACTCGAGAATTTACGAGGCAATATGGATTATACTATCCTATGGGGGGAACATACTTTACAGTTCAGGCAAGCCATTAAGTATGCCACACCACTTTCATTCTTGGGTAACTTCAAATGATTTTGTGTTTTACTTATGGCTATATATCTGTTTTCATTATGATTTAAAGTTCTGATTATGGTTATATATTAGACAGATCTATTCTAACATGATTGAAGACCCAATAAAAGGAACCTCATGTGGCTTTATGTAGGAGAAGGATGGATCCACTTTTCTACTTTCCAGTCATTTTCCTCATGTTGCCATCAATGCTTATATCTTATTTAAAAAGTTTTCTACTTTGAGGTTTTATATGTGTCATCAGTAAATGGCCAAACATTCTCGTATAGAAGAGATAGAAGTTTAAAATGGACTAAGTTGAGTGTCAGTGTCACCACAAGGGACGTTTTTAAATTTATATTTAGGAATGAAAATGCAACATTTTCATAGTGAGACTTTAAACGTTTACACTTCTTCTTGTGTCCTATGCATTGTTATCTTATATTTTTGCTTTCTAGTGAATTGCTCTCTTTGGTAAGTTTTCAAAGCATGATTTACTAAACAATATCTCACTTTGGTACATGAAATAATGAAAGAATAGAAGAGATAAAGTAGAACATTAAACAATTCATTTTGGTATATGAAAGAGCGAGAGGCTAAGAAAGATTGATTTACTAGTATAAAGAGATTATGAGAGACAATATGAATATCACTACACTTGTAGAATTGCAATAATAGTGGCAATAGTGAAAGTATTATGGTATTTAGCATAGTGTCTAAATCCAATCATAGAATTTGTTGTTGTACATAATGATAAATTCTATTGGGATAGATTAAAACGAGTATTGATGGTTAATGCACTAAGTTCCACCAATTCATTCTAAAAGACAAGCTTTTCTACTATGATAATTTAACACATCTACCAATCATAAGTTGTAGCCAAGGGTTTTCAATACATATATGGGTTTGATCTCACCCAATTATGGAATATAAAAACCCATCTCAATATTCT
This sequence comes from Dipteris shenzhenensis, assembly GCF_047967505.1. Taxonomy (NCBI): domain Eukaryota; kingdom Viridiplantae; phylum Streptophyta; class Polypodiopsida; order Gleicheniales; family Dipteridaceae; genus Dipteris; species Dipteris shenzhenensis. Next base: position 39,760,971 of record NC_141611.1, read on the forward strand.
CATCTAGCATGTTGTGGTTGTACTTTTAGTAGATTAGTTTGATTTTGTTTAACCATGAAGGTGTTCCACTACACAACTTTTATTAAATGCTCTTTTTAATTATATTTTCTTGATGTATTCTATAATCTTATCATGGTAGCTAGATTGAATTAAGTTGGGCACCCACCACATGAGTTTGATAAATAAAGTTTTGGTAATTGTATTTTTTGGATGTACTCCTATAGTTTGATCATGACATCTAACTTTGTTTGTCTTATCTTTATATCCAAACTATCTTAATTATTAAAGACAAGACAAGCAAAATGAACATGAATGATTTCATGGTAATCTATCAAAAGAAGTTGAAATTTTGGTGACACTCATATTATAGTAATTTGTATTATAAAGAATCATTTAGGCTATAGCTTTGGAGGCATTTTGGAATTGGGCCTAGCTAGGAAAGAACTTAGAACATTTAATTAGCCATGATAAAGATAAGGACATCTTGAACATTTTGTATATTAAAGATAGTTGCATCCATAAAACTCCCATAAAATAAATAAAATTAACTATAGGGGTGTCAGTATTAGAGGCATACCACCCAAGAAGAGTGCGAAGACATACATGTGCATGCATTTGTTTTTGTTTTTGTTTTTTTTTGTTATTAACTAGAAAAGAAATCAAGGCATGAGGCTAAACGCTAGGCATGTCGATGCTCGAGGGCCATAGAGGAAAAGGGAACGTGAGGGGAGAAGCGTTAACATGGGTGGGGAAAAGGAATTAAGAGGGGTGGGAATGAAGAGGGGGGCTATGGCACAAGGGGGAAGGGAGAGGGGGAAGAGGAGCATGTACATGATGGGAGGTGGAATGTAGAGATGGAGATATCAAGGGAAGAGAGTCATGCTTTATTTGAAAGGAAGGATGGGAGAAATCAAAGCACTAGCATGGTGGCTTTACAAGAATGAGTGTGTCACATCAAGGAATAGCCCCCTCCTTTTATAGCCAAGAAAGGGGGTCTCTCCCAATAAATGCATTCTCCCACATGCATGGTATGTGTGGAGGAATCTCCCATGTGGGCCAGGTGGGTATGTACTCTCAATTGTGTGTGACAACCCCTTGCCTCATTTTTTCACATAAATCAAATCCCATATCTCTCTCTTCTCAATTTTATAATACATTCAAACATCTAGGAGGATAAGGGGAGGGTTGGCACAAGGAATCTTGCCACCTCATCCTACTTTTCCCATTATTTAACTTGCATTCTTGGACTATCTACACCCTTCGCACATGGGCCTATCTTACATGGAGGGAATAATCCAATATAATATCCATCTCCACCTATTTTATATTACTTCTCCCATGGTCCTTGGGCCATGTCTCACTAAATGCAAGCATGGGACCGCCTAGGTGGAGGGGTGGCATAAGGAGGAACCATGCCACCTTAACATTGTATAATATTACTACCATGGATTATGTACAACACAGCTATGGGTCCTCTTATGTGGAAGGATGGCACATGGTCATGCCCTGCCACCTCAACCCTGGGCCCTCTGCACACCATATTTCATTATACTATTGCTACACATACAAGCACACACACATATAATTTATGCCTTTTACCTTGGTCAAATTTATCCATAACAGTCCCCTCCCCCGGTAGGGAATGCACAACATTTCTAAGCCTAAGACCACCATCACGCACAAAGAAGGGCTTGAGATAACGCTTGTTGATCACCTTCCTACCATATGGCTCATGCAGCTCCTGAACTTGTACAGACCCATTGCAACATTCCTTGATGACTTTGTATGGACCGGTCCATGGTAGGAGGAACTTTTTATCCATTTGGTGGTCCAATTGGTTATCAAAGCATAGCACAACATCCCCCTCAGCAAAGTGTCTTTCCCATCCCTTGTGAATCTTAGCATCCAAGCGGGCCTTTTGTCGATTCTTTTGGATTTCTGTTTGATGTAGTGCAAGGCGTCAGGTTTGATCTAACTTCTTAAGTTATACCAACCTGGCCTCTACATGTTCATCTTTTGTCATCCTCTGTTCTTGTGCCAATCTCACCGGAATCTCTATTTCTAGTGGTAAAACTGCCTCAGTACCGTACAGCAACTCAAAAGGAGTATGACTTGTAGACGTTTTATGGGTGATGTTGTAAGGCCACACGACTTCAATGACCTTTTGATCCAGTGGGCTCCTATACCCTGTGGCCATTTTTCCCATGGATTTACAAAGGAGGCCATTGGTCCGCTCCATTTGTCCCATGGATGCTGGATAATAGATGCTAGAGGTGCGATGATCAATACCCATGCCATCCATGAGCAACTCCACTACTTCATTTAAGAATGGACTCCCATGGTCAGATACTATTTCCATGGGTGTCCCAAACAGCGGGGAGGGTGATAGCTTCAGCCCACTTAGTGCCATACTGAGTGGCTACCAAAAGATACTTCTTTTTGCGGGCAGTCATGGGTAGGGGCTCGACAAAATCTATTCCCCACTTCTGAAATGGATGGATGGACATCACTGGATGATGTTGCCCAGGATGCTAATCCTTCCTACCAAAGAATTGGCATGGTTCACAAGTTTTGCAATACATAGTGACATCCTTGAACAAGGTCAGCCAATAGTACCCAGCATGTAAAATCTTCTTAGTTGTATAGTCACCAGCATAGTGGCCTCCACAAAATCCATCATGATAATGCTTCAATACCTTAGGTACTTCATCTGCATCAATGGCCCGTCTTAGGTACCCCATCCATGCCTTGACAGTACAACACCCCATCAAAGAGAGTGTAGCGCCTACTATCTCTGTGGATCTTCTTTCTCTCATAGCTAGTACTTTCCGGAGGAAAGGAGAAAGCGGTTAGAAACCTTTAGATACCACCATACCATGGATTCTCAACTTCTATGGCTGCTATAAGGGTTACATCGAGGCACTCCTCTAAATCAATCAAAGCATTCTTCAAGTTGGAACAACCCCCTTTTATAATTTTGAAAGAAAAATCATATTCTTATAGAACTGCCAACCATTTGGCCAACCGGCCCATGGGATTTGGTGATTGAAGAACCTGCTTTGCAAGACCATTGCTAGAGATTATAATGGACTTTCCAGCCACATAATGCTTAAATTTCTCAATGTAGAACACCAAAGACAAGGCATGCTTGTCAGCCTCAGAGTAGCGTTGTTCAGTTTTAAGCAATTGTCGATAAGAAAATCGAACGGGATACATGAACCGATCCTCCCCTTGCTAGAGAAGAATACCTGCTAGAGTGTGCTCACCAAACCCAGGATTGATATAGAAGGTCTTTAACCAATCAGGATTGTGTAGAATGGGTTCTGAAGCCTGAGCACTCTTGAGTTGTACAAACCAATGATCACAATCCTCATCCCAAGAGAAATCAACCCCATCTTTTAATAGCGCAATCATGGGTTGCGTCAAAGCAGCATATTGATAAATGAAGTGGCAATAGTATCCTCCTAGATTGACAAATGAGCATACCTGACATTTGGTTGTTGGCGGGGAGAGCTTAAGGGTAGCTTCTACCTTCTCGGGGTCAAGCTTGACGCCCTCGAATGAGACAATATGTCCCAATAACCTCTCTTGAGTGGCTCCAATGGTACATTTATCAGGGTTGAAAATACCATTCGCATCATTGACCCTTTGGAAGGCCAACCTAACCTTCATGGTGTGCTCTTTACATGCTGATAATATACAGAAATCATCTAAAAACACCTCCAAGAAAACCCCCAAATAAGGAGCAAACACCATCTGCATAAATCTTTGAAAGGTAGTAGGAGTATTGGTAAGGCCAAATGGCATTACTTTGAATGCAAACGTCCCCCAAGGTGTGGCAAATGTGGTTTTAAGCACATCCTCCTCAGCAATTCTGATTTGATAAAACCTGGAGTAACCATCACAGAAAGTATACATCTCATGACCACATACCTTCTCAAGAATCAGGTCTTGAAAGGACAGAGGATGATGGTCCCTCTTGGTGGCTGCATTGAGTTTCTTATAATCAATGCAGGCCCGCCACTTGTTGTTTTTCTTTGGGGTGACTACCACTGGTGAAACCCATTCAGTATTGTGAACCGAAAAAATAAACCCAGCTTCTACAAGCTTTTGCAACTCTAAGCGCAAAGAGTCGCATTCTATAGGGGCCCTAATCTTCGATACTGCTGAGCCACTAGCTTAGCATCAGGCTTCACCTCTACCTTGTGTTCTATGGCAGTCACATGGCGAAGGTGGTGTTAGCTAGTTGCAAAGAGGTCAGGGAAACCTTTGAACATTTCTAGGAACTCATCTTTCTCACTCGGAGTGAGGTCTAGAGAAAGCATAGATTCAAGCTGTTGAGGACTAGCTGTTACCTTTTTCACAGGTGGTGGGGTCGGAGACACCCCCATCATGTAAACTTCTTCCTCTGAGAACTCCTCCCCCCCGCCTGAATCTTCCATTGAATCAGATACCGAGGATGAGAGAGTATCACTGTCTTGCTCCTCTTCTTCTTTTGGTTCAGTGGCACCTGGTTGCACGAGGATCTTCTCCTTTGAAGCACCAAAAGACATGTGTCCCGTCTTCCAATAGTTGACTGCATCACTCTTTCTCAACCATGGTCTCCCGAGTATGGCTGGGTAACCCTTGCCTGTATCTTCAATGTCCACTACATAGAAATTGATGGTGGTGGTCAACCCATTGACAATGATGGGCAAATCCTCAATGACTCCTAGGGTGGCAAGTCGCCGACCATCTGCTACCTTGATTCGAGTGGAGGAACGCATTGTGCATTTTAAATTCAACTTCTTCATGATACGGGGCACCATGATATTACATGCAGCTCCCTCATCAACACACATGCTTTTGATATGGCAATTATCTATGATGACATCTACTATATGCGGGTGCTGATCACGGGTGCTGATCAACTTCTTCAGACATAGAAGAAATCTCTCGTACTTTTCCCTTTTTCTTGCTCCTCCTTGTTGAGAGCCCTTGCTGTAACTCACGTCTCACCTTAGGGCTTAATGCTATTAGTTAAGGAAGTGTGATGCTCAAAGACCGATGAGCAAGGTCTTGAACGACTGAATAGTCTTCTTTCCCTGAGCCGATAGGGAAATTCAAGGGCAACCACTTACTCCTATGAGATCTTTAGTCTTCTATGTTGGTGGGTCTGCCATCTCAGCATCTGAGGGCTTTGAGAAGGACACCTTCTTCCTAGGGCGGCCCGATCCACAGTTTGGAGAGGGGTCCGAGGTGGTACGACTTCTCTTCCCGAGGTCAAGGACCACTACGTCAGAATCCTCAGTGCCTGATTCACCTAGAAGATTCACCCTTGGAATATTGGGATATTTGGTGCGATAATGACCCTTCTGGTGGCACTCGTAGCATACAACATTGGCACATTCTCTTGGAGGGTGATTGGCTTGATTTCTAATGGCCACCATCTCAAGCCGAAGATCATTCAGGGCCTTAGCTAGGTCATTGTCTCCGGGTTCTTTAGCAGGAGGGCCGGGGGAGTAGGAAGGAGGGGGGCTTGTGGGTGAGGTTGGGGAAATCTTCCAGGAAGAGTGTGAGGATATACATTTTGTTGAGGGTAAGCATCTAAGGGAGGACCATACATTTCATGTGGAGGCGGTGGATACATCCTTGATAGGGGGTGGGGTTATGCCCCTGAGTTGGACCCCGCAGGTTGTTGTTGCAAGAATTGAGGGGCTCGCGGAGGGACAACCATCTTCTTTGAAGCGGGGTCAAACTGAACTTTATCAAACTTTTGAGTAATCTCTTATGCTAGCACCATGGTCTTTGGAATTTCCCATTTAAGCTTGAGGTGGAATTCATCACTTGCTCCTGCTACAAGGTAGCCCAGCACATGTTGAGTCATTCCAGCTCAAAATTTGGCATTGTCCTTCTGCATGGCAATTAAACGGTCCAGGAGCACGGCCGCTCGATCTATATATCGACATGCCATCTCACCTTCTGACTGCTTTAGGTTTGCCACCTACATGTACACATTCTCTAGCTCCTCTTCTTTGCCTAAATACTCGATCATACTGTTGTCAACCTCGGCCAACTTTGGTGAACGACCTCGGCTTTCTTTTCATACCACACTTGAGCCAAACCCTCTAAAAATGTGGGAAAAACCAACAACCATCTATCTTCGATAAGAAAGTTGAGAGAAACACGACAGCGCTTAAAGGCCACAAGATACTCATTTGGATTTTCTTCAACGCGATCACAGAACACAGGAATGTCAGCCATGCCTGGGAAATGGAAAAGAGAGAGGAGAAATGAGGCTTATCTATTGGCAAACAATGGAAAGAGGTAGCTTGAACTGAAAATCAAGAGAAGATACATCCACAAAGCACACATAGGCAGGGTAGGGTGTGACTGGTGTATTGTGAAACGCTATATGGGAAGAATCTTCAGCATAGAATAGCCCATAGACAATCTTAAAAGGACCAAACCTTATTGGTCGAGGCATGATATTGCATCCATCTTTATAGGCGAGGGCTAGAGACATGGCGTTGCATGAGGTTGTTCATCAAGGCAAATAAGAATGCCCCGACAAATGTCAACGGTTGGAGAGCTTGAACATCACCTTCAGCTTCTTCCAGTTCTCGTAGTCGCCATGCTATTTCTTCAAGGGGTGTGCGGTTTGGCATCCTTCTTTTGAGCAATGTCCTTAAGGACCTTTCTGATGATGTTCCGAAGTCGGTAAACTCGTATCGAATATGCACAACACTTAGCTTCATGATGACCACAACCTTTGCATTCCTTACAAATGATCACCCTCATTCGTGGCTTGCGGCTTTGTTGGGGTGGTGCTTTCACTCGTTTCATGCGTTATTGAAGTACAAGCTTCATGTGCCAAGAAATCAGTAACTAAATTTTGAGCTCGAGAGATATGCTGAATTTTTATCTCTTCAAATTGTTTGCAAAGTTCCAATGCTTGTTGACGTCATGGAACCAAGCCTTTGCTCTGCACCTTCCACCTTCCACTAACTTGTTCACACACGAGTTGAGAATCTCCTTGCACCTCAAGTTGCTTGATGTGATGTCCTTGTGCCTTTTGTAGCCCAAAAATGAGTGACGAGTACTCAGCTTGGTTGTAAGTACTGTAAAGAATAAGGGAGAGAGATAGGAGACTCAAGTTCAGCTTTCTTCACAACACACAAAAGAGAGAGGACACAAGGTTGGAGGGTGAAGCCTTTCTTCACTTTTGCACACAACAACAATACAATAGAAGAGGGAAATACCCTATATGTCAAAACCTAGAATACGTGGTTCATATGTGAACCCAAACCAAAAACATACGTGGTAGTCTAACTACACCACGAGTACAACTAACATAGGCGGTGACATAAATGATAGTCATCCAGGAGATATATCGGGGGTAGAGCTTGATATCTCAACACTCCCCCTCAAGCTCAAATCCATCTCACGTACACCAAGCAAGCTCCTAAATCTGCGAAGCTTCTCGGTACTCAATGCCTTCGTAAAAATATCAGCCACCTGCTCCTCAGTGCTGACATAGACAAGATCAATCTCACCAGCTAGAACCTTCTCTCTCACAAAGTGATAATGCACCTCAATGTGCTTCGTTCTAGCATGATAAACTGGGTTATTAGCAAGCATGATGCTGCTAATGTTGTCACAATGAATGACAACTGCTGCATGAATTGACTGTCCCATATCTGCAAGTAGCTTCCGTAACCAAGCTTCCTCACATGCAGCCATTGTTGCACCCCTGTACTCAGCCTCTGTGCTCGACAAGGCAATTGTTGGCTGCTTCTTGCTGCTCCAACTGATGGCACCACTCCCAAGGGAAAACATAAAACCACTAGTAGATCTCCTGTCTGAGACACTACCAACCCAGTCAGCATCTGTGTATCCATGTACCTGTAATGCACACCCAGCTTCATAAAACCGTCCATAATGCAATGTGGACTTCACATACCGCAGTATGCGCCTAGCCGCATCCAAATGTGGCTTCCTCGGTGCTTGCATAAACTGACTCACCAGCCCCACAGCATAGCTCAAATCTGGTCTGGTTATAGTCATGTAAATCAAGCTACCTACTATGCGCCTGTACATAGTAATATCTTCAAGAAGCTCACCTGTCTCTGCATTGAGCTTCACATTCTGCTCCAATGGAACAGAGATAGGCTTACAGTCTGTCATCCCATATTTGGACAGCATGTCCAAACCGTATTGCCTTTGCAACAGCCATATCCCACTCGGGGATCTAATAACCTCAATGCCCAAGAAGTAACGCAGCTCTCCCAAATCCTTCATCTCAAATTTCTGCTTCAAAAGCAGCTTCACTTCATTAATGTCTGCATCACTATCACCTGTAATAATCAAGTCATCAACATAGATGACTACAAGCACAATCCCTCTGTTTGTCCTTTTCACATAAAGTGAAAAATTTGAATTGGAAATCTGAAATCCAATAGTGACAAGATATTGCCCTATCTTGTCTGACCATGACCTCGGCGCCTGTTTTAAGCCATACAAGGCTTTGCGCAACCTGCATACAAAATCGGGGTGTGAATTATCCTCATAACCTTCTGGCTGCATCATATAAACCTCTTCCTGCAAATCACCATGCAAGAAGGCATTTTTCACATCCATCTGATGCAAAGACCATCCCTTTGCAGCAGCCATAGCAATTACTGCTCTCACGGTTGCCATCCTTGCAACTGGGCTGAAAGTTTCCTCATAGTCAATTCCATATGTCTGTGCAAAACCTTTGGCAACCAATCTTGCCTTGTACCTGCTAACAGACCCATCAGCATTGTGCTTTACTTTGTAAACCCACTTGCAGCCAATAGCCTTCTTATCATGAGGCAAAGGCATCAAATCCCAAGTGTGGTTTGCATCCAAGGCAGCCATCTCTTCATCCATAGCTGCTTCCCAATTTTTATGCCTTGCTGCATCCTCAAAACATGTGGGCTCTGGCTCCTCTAGAACCTTGACCATATAAGCATAGTGATGTGCTGTATACCCATCATATCTCAGCCTATCAACTGGATACTTAATACGAGTGGACCTCCGTACACATGGATCAGTTGCAAGAGTCTTTAAATCATGCCTGCTTTTCCTTGCACCAGGTGTAACAATAGAGGGAATCCCAAGTTCCTCATCAAGGCTCATTTCAGAGCCACTTGACTCTCCATCAACATGAGAGCTACCAGCAGACACATCAAACACTGGAGCATGGTCCACTTTTTCTTTTCCCTTATGTGATACCTGCACAACACTATCAGGTCTGCCATGTGACGATTCACTAGATCTCAATCTCCCTGTCCATGCATTAGATCCACTAGTAGATGACTCTCTGGGTCCACTCAAGGCTTGAGATTGCTGCTCTGCATTTATTGCAGCATTCCCATTTCCTGCATCTGCATCTCCTACCATAACAGTTGGTGCATACCAACTGCTCATTTCATCAAAAACAACATCTCTACTCACTTGCATTTTGCGGGTGGAAGGGTTATAACAGCGATACCCTTTCTGGTGCAGAGCATATCCAATAAAGATGCATTTTTCTACCTTTGGATCCAGCTTTGTTCTCTTCTCATCAGGAACATGAACATAAGCTATGCAACCAAATACCTTCAAGTGAGAAATATCTAGTTTTTGGCCTGTATACATTTCTTCAGGCGTCATGCCATGGACAGCTGCAGTGGGGGTTCTGTTCATAATATAAGCAGCAGTTGCTACTGCTTCAACCCAAAAGTAATCAGGCATGTTTTTCTCATTTAGGATCGCCCGTCCTACTTCTGCAATATGCCTGTTCTTCCTTTCTGCAACCCCATTCTGCTGAGGGGTAGACCTGCATGAGTACTTCCTTTGAATTCCCTGTTCTTTCAGATATTCACAAAATTCTTCTGAAAAGTACTCTCCCCCTCCATCAGATCTTAGCACTTTAATATGCACACCTTTCTCTTTTTCAACCATGGCCTTAAAAGCCTTGAAATGGCTGAACACTTCACTTTTGTGCTTCATAAAATAAATCCACACCTTCCTAGTGTAGTCATCAATAAACGTCACATAATAATGGCATCCACCAATAGAAGCAGCTTTGGTTGTCCAAACATCTGAATGGATTACTTCCAAAGGTCTTCTGCTCACCTTAGCATTTTTGGGAAATGCATGTCTGGCCTGCTTACCCATTTGGCATGCTTCACATACCTTTTGCATTCCCTCAACTCTGAATTTAGGCAAACCTGCAACAATGTTTTTCGTTTGCATAGATTTCAGCCTTTGTATATTCACGTGCCCAATGCGCTTGTGCCATATCTCAATATCTGCAATGACACCTCTCCCATGCGCAAACATAGCGGCTTTCACCTCAGGCATATCAACATCCAAGGTGAACATTCTGCCATTTTTGTTGCCTTTTGCAACCAAGCGGCACTTATTTTTCAAGTCCTCAACAAAGCATCCATCAGGATTAAATCTAACCTGCAGACCTTGCTCAACCATCTGGCCAACTGAAACCAGGTTCTTAGTGATTTTCGGAACATGAAGTACATCTGCCAAGTACTTCGTTTTGCCATCCTGCATAGCCAATGGCACTTTACCAACCTGCGTAATTGGGTGCGCAGTATCATCACCTGTTTCAACATAACTTGGCTTATCCAAATTTCTAACATCATGAAACCACTCACCATGACTGGTCATGTGGTTAGAGGCACCTGAATCAACATACCAAACATCATTGCAAGCTGCAGCATCTCCTGACATGGAGTTAACCATATGCTGCATCACAAAAAGGTGCTCATTTCTGTCGTCACCATGCCCACTTGATGATGCATAGTTGCTTTGCTGCAACTTCCCACTTTTGATGTCATTCTGCTTTTTATAGCATGTATTCTCCTTGTGTCCAGGCTTTCCACAATAATAGCATTCTGTGCTGCTATTTACTTGCTGGTTCCTTTGCCATGAACCACGGCCTCTTTGGCTCCCCCTGCCTCTAGAACTACCACGTCCTCCTCCATAGGACTGGTTTTCCTGTTGTTGCTGTTGGTTCTGATTTCCTGCACGGCCACCAAAACGGCCTCTTCCTCTACCCCTGCCTCTACCTGTATTCGAGTAGAAAGCAGTCTCTTGAGAAGTTGAGGTGGCTGAACCACCATTCCTTTGCTCTTCACTCAGCAAGAGAGCAATAAGTTCCTGAAAATCAGGAAATGTTTCACGGACTCCAATGGATGTCCGAAATTGTGCATAATCTTTCCCAAGACCATTCAAGGTCACGGACACTAAGTCCTCATCATCAACAGGTGCTCCAATGGAGGCAAGAGAATCTGCAAGGCCTTTCACCTTCAAGGAATACTCATTTATATTCAGATTTTTCCTTTGCACATTGTGTAACTCCTGCTTTAGCTGCATCTTTCATGCTTTGGTATTTGTGCTATACAGCTTCACCAATGTATCCCATGCCTCCTTAGGCGTCTCTACATCCTGTATATGCACAATCATAGAATCTGAAATGCTAACAGACAGCCAATACAGGCATTTTCTGGCTTTTTCATGCCATTCTTTAAAGGCCTTCAATTCAGCAGGAGTGGGAGCAGTACCCAAAACTGGTTCTGCAGTTTCACCACTGATGTAATCCCAAACTCCCTTTCCCATAAGGAAGTTTGTCATCCTGAACTTCCATGCTTGGAAGTTGTTCTTGTCAAGCTTCTCACTGACAATGGTAGACAGATTCTCAGACATTTTACAAATCGCGAATTGCAACAGCAACCTGTAAACACAGCAAATGCCTCACAAGGGCAAATAGCAAAACTTCTGCAAAAAACCTCACAGGGGCAGATCTGCAACACTGACGAAAGTGGTATTTCACCACACAGTCACTTCCTAGTGACGATTTTGCATCAACAGGCAACAGGCATGAATCTGCAACTCCCAATATCTCTGCACACAGGCATACGATGCAATTTCTGTGGCACTTTCCACCGACTAGCCGCGCAGTGGTCGCACAGCGAAAAACAGGGCCTTTTTCTGAGTGCCTGCGAAGAACTTGCGCCTTCAAAACGGGCCCCGAAACGGCCTCAAATCAAAAAAATAAAGTCACCAAGGGCTTCGCCCTTGTCCGCAGCATATACTATGCTCTCGCCACACCGCGAAGGGCCTCTCAATCTGAAACAATGCACTCCTGCACTTCTGGGTGTGCTACCTGCAGAGATTTGCTCCCAAACTCAAAATAGGAAAGCAACACTGGTCCTCTTACCAGGACACCACAAACTTGGCTTGCTTTCTTGAGCTCCTTACCACGAACAAGGCTCTGATACCATGTAAAGAATAAGGGAGAGAGATAGGAGACTCAAGTTCAGCTTTCTTCACAACACACAAAAGAGAGAGGACACAAGGTTGGAGGGTGAAGCCTTTCTTCACTTTTGCACACAACAACAATACAATAGAAGAGGGAAATACCCTATATGTCAAAACCTAGAATACGTGGTTCATATGTGAACCCAAACCAAAAACATACGTGGTAGTCTAACTACACCACGAGTACAACTAACATAGGCGGTGACATAAATGATAGTCATCCAGGAGATATATCGGGGGTAGAGCTTGATATCTCAACAAGTACTTGTAGGTGCAGACTTGCTATAACAATACACCTCACCCCCGGGTGAAGTGAGCTTCACACCCACACTAGTAGCCTTGGTCGAAGGTTTGCATGCTCTGTCAAATTGAAGGATCCAAGATGTCATTACACCAAGACTAAAATCTGGACATCCTAGGTTTCTCGGTAGTCTAAGATAGGTAGAAGGAGAGGGTAGGGAGAATTCAATACTTGAGCCAGACGTTCAGCACTAAATAAATTTACAATCCTTTGTTGGTAGTTTATCTTTCGACCAAAAAGAATTACAACTTGAAGCTCAAAATGTGGCTCAAAGGGTTGATTAGATACAAAGGGATTCCTTGGTTAAAACATTACCAACCAGCCCTAGAAACCTTTGTAGTGAGGTCAAGAAGAAATCATTCAAGATGAGCTTATCCACAGGAATTAATAAGCAGATGCACCAAATCTCCCCCCAAGCTTATGGATCATCCCACCCTTGGAAGAATGTCACCCTTTTAATTACCTCCGATGCAGCAAGTAGCTCGATCACCGCACAATGAGTAGAATTGGAATCAAAGCCCTCCCAATGTATCACTAGTTCTTCACCTTGAGCCATCCATAGTGTATCATCCCACCCATCGTCTCCTCGAGCAATGCATTGTACAATCCGTTGTTGAAGATTGACATGAAGATCAAGCAAGAGATCTTGCCAATTGGTAGCCGTAATGAGCGGAGGGCCAAGCACCAAATCCTTGAACCCGTCGAGAAGTGACATAAATATCCACCCTCCTCGTGTGGCATGCATACTTGAAAAAGTTCAGAATAGGAGTTTTAAAGACGCGCAAAAACCGTGAGCTGGAGTTTTGCAGACACATGGATGCGCTAGCCGCAACCAGAAGACGTGCAAATGTGCGCGCAGGAACCCAGAAGATGCACGGATGCAGATGCGCAATGAAAAAGACATGCAAACTGGAGGTGTAGAAACAAAGAAGTTTTACAGCCGCAGAGATGGAGAACCACAAGCAGAAGACACACAGATTAGAGACACAGAAGCAGAGAACTGCACACAGAAGATGCTGTAGAACCACACACAATCGTAGGAGTAACGGATGTCGATGGATTTTATGCCACTAGCCATGGAGACTTTGAATCTTAGCAGCCACACCATTTCTATTAACTAGAAAAGAAATCAAGGCATGAGGCTAAATGCTAGGCATGGTGACGCTCGAGGGCCATAGAGGAAAAGGGAACGTGAGGGGAGAAGCATTAACATGGGTGGGGAAAAGGGATTAAGAGGGGTGGGAATGAAGAGGGGGACAATGGCACAAGGGGGAAGGGAGAGGGGGAAGAGGAGCATGTACATGATGGGAGGTGGAATGTAGAGATGGAGATATCAAGGGAACAAAGTCATGCTTTATTTGAAAGGAAGGATGGGAGAAATCAAAGTACTAGCATGGTGGCTTTACAAAGAATTAGCATGTCACATCAAGGAATAGCCCCCTCCTTTTATAGCCAAGAGAGGGGGTCTCTCCCAATAAATGCATTCTCCCACATGCATGGTGTGTGTGGAGGAATCTCCCATATGGGCTAGGTGGGTACGTACTCTCAATTGTGTGCAACAACCCCTTGCCTCATTTTTCCACATAAATCAAACCCCATATCCCAAGTCTAAGATACTGTTGAGAGTTCACGATCGACATCATGTGATCATGTGTGCATAGCACCATCATGTGATCATATGTGCATAGCACTAACCTTATAGAGTGCTATAAAGGAAAGGGTTAGATCCCCTAACCCTAACCCTAAATGGGCTTGTATACATTCTATTTTTTCAACTAAATCTAGTGTACAGTTAGTCATTTGTGGTGTGCTCTCTAGCTGTGCCCTCTCTCCTCATCTCCACTCTTCTCCTCTCCCCTCTTCATATTTTGTCATGGTATCACAGCTCCCTTGCCTTCCACTCAGGCATCGTGATCCTTGAGAGTGTGAAAGAGATTGTGAGATTGACTATTCTTTCACTTCTGTTGAGTAATAGAGAAATTTCCGTCCATTTGAGAGGAATTTCCATCCATTTGATTGTGTGTGAGAGATATTCCTTGTGACATTCCATTTGTTGAGAGTTCTTCATTCATCTTCTTCAAGAGATTTGAGAGAGAGAGAGAGAGAGAGAGAGGTTTCATTGAGAGAGAGATTTCTTGTGAGAGTTCATTCTTCTTTTGAGCACTCTACAAGGTCGAGAGAGAACTTGGGGAGAGACAGAAAGTTCTAAATCTCCTTTAAGCCTCTCCATCACTAGCTACAACAACTATCAGCAATGTCCAACTAAGCCAAAGAGCTCCAAAGCTACAACAACCACAACTTTTCTCCTTAGCCACGACGCACAACTTTCAACGAGCTCAACGTTGCTTCATCAACCACCAGTTGCATGTGAGAGTGCTCTCAACGGAAGCAAGAACGGAAGAGGGAGAGAGAGCGAGAGAGAGAGACAAAGAGCCACACAAGTTTGGTGGGTGCAGAACCACCCTAATCTTCTTTTTCATTCATTTATATATGTGTTTGAGTATTGTACATAACTGGGGTTAAGGCACAGTGACCTTTAACCCCCACAACCTCCCACTTAAAGGACAATGTGCCTTTAAGGGAGAATAACTAGTGAGCATGCTATCCAATGCCCATCAATACACGACAATACTCAAACCGCTGACTAGGTAGACTCTTTGTCAGCATATCTGCAGGGTTATCATCTGTATGAACCTTGACAAGCTCTATGCGCTTGTCCTCAAGTACCTCCCTGATGAAATGGTACCTGACCTCAATGTGTTTGGTCTTTGCATGAAAGACTGGATTCCGTGCTAGCTGAATAGCACTCATGGAATCACTATGCAATGTCGGTACACCTGTATGAATCCCCAAATCTCCCACTAGCCGATCAAGCCATATAGCCTCCTTGCAACCCTCTGTGGCTGCAACATACTCAGCCTCTGTGGTAGACAAAGCCACGCACTTCTGTGCACGAGACATCCACGACACTGCACCACCTGCAAAGGTGAACACATAACCAGAAGTGGATCTCCTACTATCCACATGCCCTGCATAATCTGAATCTGTGTACCCAAGTACACGCATGTCTCCTTTACCAAAGCAAATGCACAACTCCTTGGTACCCTTCATGTACCTCATGATGCACTTAACTGCCTCCCAATGCCTCTTTCCTGGATTAGCCATATACCGGCTAACAACTCCCACTGCAAATGCAATGTCTGGTCTAGTAGCTATCATAGCATACATAAGACTCCCAACTGCTGATGCATAAGGAACCTTAGCCATCATGGCCCTCTCCTCTTCTGATTTGGGACTATCTGTATGACTCAGTTTCACATATGGAGGCAAAGGAGTACTCACTACCTTCCCCCCCTCCATATTGAAACGCTGTAATACTTTTGTAACATACTCTTTTTGTGAAAGCCAAAGGAGTTTCCTACTTCGATCACGCGTGATGCGCATACCAAGAATATGACCTGCAAGTCCCAAATCCTTCATATCAAAGGCCTCATGCAACTTGGCCTTTAAAGCATCTAGCTCATAAGTATTCTTGCTAGCCAATAGCATATCATCCACATATAGTGCCAGGATTATCAGGCTACTATCCTTAGCCCTTTTAGTGTAGAGGCAGTGATCAATTTCGCTCCTTCTAAAACCCTGGGACCGAATGAAAGCATCAAACTTCTGATACCATTCTCTAGGTGCTTGCTTAAGACCATAGAGACTCTTCTTCAGCTTGCAAACTAAATGCTCTTTGCCCTTTTCTTCATAGCCTTCCGGCTGCACCATGTAAATTTCCTCATGCAAATCCCCATGCAAGAAAGCTGTCTTGACATCCATCTGCATAAGCTCCATATCCTCTATTGCCACTAGTCCAAGCATGCATCTAAGTGTGGTCATCTTCACAACCGGAGAGAATATCTCATCAAAGTCCACACCCTTCTCTTGCTTGAACCCTTTAGCAACCAATCGGGCCTTGTACCTAGGCACATCATCACCTGTGACCTTTATTTTGTAGACCCATTTACATGGCAATGCTTTCTTTCCATGTGGCAAAGAAACCAAGTCCCAAGTCTTATTCTTCATAAGTGAACTCATCTCTGATTGCATAGCATACTCCCACTTGCGTTGATCCTCACGCATCATAGCCTCTTTGTAGCAAGAAGGCTCCCTGCAATCAGTAAGCATCACATAGTCTACCCCTGGAACAAACCTATCAGGCGGTCTAGACACTCTAGATGATCTTCTCAATGGCATTTCAGCTTGCTGTCCCACTTGCATATCAGCCACATTTGGCTCATCATTTCCACCAATAGATGATCCATCATCTACCCTTGATTGTA
Organism: Dipteris shenzhenensis; assembly: GCF_047967505.1. Classification (NCBI taxonomy): domain Eukaryota; kingdom Viridiplantae; phylum Streptophyta; class Polypodiopsida; order Gleicheniales; family Dipteridaceae; genus Dipteris; species Dipteris shenzhenensis. The sequence continues at coordinate 39,777,924 of NC_141611.1, forward strand.
TACCTGTGGGAGTACTTGGTTGTACCATTTCTTGCACATTTGGTGCATGGACAGCTTGCTGCCTATCAACATATGCAGGTGGATTCACATCCTGGAAAGTGATTCTCCTCATTTCCACATCCCTCATGGGTGCCTTATGCATCTTCTTCTCATTGAAGACCACATCATGGCTGCGTATGATCTTCTTTGCTTCTGGATCCCAGAGACGATAGCCCATCTCTCCACTTTCACCATAACCCAGAAAAATGCATTTCCTAGACTTAGGATCTAGCTTCTTTCGAAGCTCTTTTGGCACATGTGCATATGCCTCACACCCAAATATACGCAAATGAGAGTAAGAGGGCTTCTTGCCACTCCATGCCTCTTCAGGAATACCACCATCCAAACTCTTACTAGGTGATCTATTGATCACATGCACTGTAGTCTTCATTGCCTCAGCCCAAAAACCACCAGAAAGACTTGCATTGGAAAGCATGCATTGCAACCTTTCTTGAATGGTACGGTTCATCTTTTCTGCAACTGGATTTTGCTCTGGAGTACGAGGGGATGTAAGCTCCCTCTTAATCCCACGAGTATCACAGAAATGCTGAAAGTCATGAGAGAGATACTCTCCACCATTGTCAGTCCGTAGGCATTTAAGCGTTCTACCTGACTGATTCTCAACCAAGGCCAGCCATTTCTGAAATACCTGGAACACATCACTCTTCCGAGCTATAGCATAAGCCCACACTTTCCTAGTTGCATCATCAATGAATGTCACATAGTATTCAGCCCCGCCTAATGACCGTGTAGGCATGGGACCACATACGTCTGAATGCACCAAATCAAGCATTTCAAACTCTTTCTTTCCCCTTCTTTTATGGGCTGATTTAGTCTGCTTCCCATAGAGACAGTGCTCACAAAATTCAAAATCAGAGAAACTCAAATGCGGTACATAACCCAAACGGCATAAGAGTTTCATTCCATTTTGGCTCATGTGCCCCAACCTGCAATGCCACAAAGAAGTGCTTGGCTGCTCGGTTATTGCAACAACATGATCAAATACCCCTGATACATGTAAGGGATACAAAGTCCCACACTTGGCACCCCTAGCCAAAAGCATAGAGCCCTTTTGAATTTTCCACCTTTGAAAGCCAAAAGTGGTGTGAAAACCAGCATTATCTAGTTGACCCACTGAAATAAGACTCTTGGTCAGCTTAGGCACATGTCTCACATGTTTCAAAACAAATGTAGACCCATTTGCAAAAGAAAACTTTATGTCACCTGCTCCCACTATGTCACATGCATAGTCATTTCCAAGATGCAAACAACCTGTCTTTCCACTATCATAAGTGGAGAACCATTCCCTATGGGGAGTAACATGGAATGAAGCACCAGAATCCAAAATCCAATCCTGGGAATATGCATCATCTGAAGTGGTAAGCAACTCTACAGATAAAGTAGACATGAAGAGAACATCATTGTCACTATCACGTGTGACTGCATTGATCTCCTCGATCTTCACTTTTCCTTTGTCCTCCCTTGGACTCTCTTCCTTTTGATTTGCACCCCAATTTGCATTCTTTTTCTTATCCTTTTGCTCTCTTTTCAACTTGTAGCAATCCTTTTTCATATGGCCCTTCTTGCCACAATGGTAACACTCAATGTTCCGTGCCCTGGATTTGCTACGAGACTTCCCTCTTTCTTGGGACTTCCCCCTGAACTGTGATCTGCCCCTTTGCACATTTAAGGCTGCATCCTGCTTGTTGCCATCCATAGACTTCCATCTAATCTCCTCGGCCAACAAGCTACCCACAACATCATCAAATTTCAGTACTCCACCAGGTGCAGAGGGGGTGCAGAGTTACTGACAGCTGTACGGAAGGTATCCCATGAGGATGGCAATGAACATAAGAGAAATATTGCCTTAGTCTCCGCATCAAAATTCATTTTCTGAGCCTGAAGCTGGCTGAAAATAATATTGAATTCATTCAAGTGAGAAGCAATGGAGACCCCTTCCTTCATCTGTAGCTCAAACAACCTCTTCATGAGGTAAACTTTATTAGAGGCAGTTTCCTTTTCATAAGTGGCACACAATTTCTTCCACAAATCTTCCGTAGTCTGCTCATTTACTACTGTGAAATAAACTGACTCTGCAAGATGAAGTCTAATAGTAGACTTTGCTAATGCATCCAACTCATTCCAATCATCCTCAGACATATTCGCAGGCTTAGCTTCAATCCCTGCCAAGGGTTTAATCTGCTTCTTTTGAATAAGCACATCCCTTATTTGCTCTTTCCACAAAGAAAAGTTTGTCCATCAAACTTTTTAATGCTGAAAAACTCCTTTTCAGGCATGGAAGAGGATGCCATGATGCAAATAAAGCAAAATCCCAAATGCTAGTACCTGCAAGAGAGAATCACACCAAATACTAGGTGCACCAAATGTGTATGCCACAATAGACTGAAATATCACCAAAACTCAAAGCTCAAAGCATCTGACTCATGTGCATATACTATGCATCCATATGAGCAAATCTGGCCCAAAAGAAAATGCCAATAAGTACCAAATGACTCAAGCATAAACACTGTCCACTGGCATATGCATCAATAATGTCTCATCCAAGAGAGCATAGCACTATCAGTGCATCACCTGCAATGTTTCAAAGCTGTCCCTCAGCTTAAAATAGCATCCATGTGCAAAGCGTCCATAAAAATAGCATCCCACAAGGCAATTTGGGCCTATCAGCGCATCCAACAAGGACTGCAATGCATCCAAATGGCCTATAAATCATCCATTGCAACCCAATGCATACCACGAATGAGCGCACACTGCTCAAACTGCAACCAGAGTGATCTGCATAAGGTATGCTCAAGAAATCATAGTCCCACGGTAATGAGCGCTACTGAAAATAGAACCTGAGATGCTTCAAAACATGGGTACCATTGCATAATCGGACTCAGCAAGAAAATCTGCAAATATCTCTCTTCTGCCAGAACTCCAAAATCTCAACCGATGAGTGAGAAACGGGAGTCAATACTTATCCACTGCCATGTGGCATAAATCTAAGGTTTCAAAACCTTAGCATGAAAAATGCATAACAGAGAGACGAAATCGAATACACAGAGGTTTATAACTCTGAAAATCCTCCACCGAATCACGCAAGAACTGACAGGTAGGGGTTTTTGGGCGTCCGGAACGCAATGGGACAGACGGTTTTGGAAACCGTGGTCTCAATCACTGGGTCCAACACACGGACTGAAAAACGTTTTTGGAAACAGAGCTATCTGTAAACTCCACCGGAGTGCGAATGATGAGCAACATAGAAGTTTTAGGACCTCCTGAGTCCACCGGAACTGACAGATCTGCAAATGGTTGCTCCAAACTTGAGTTCCAACACCCGGGCAAAAAACGCAGGAACTGACACAGTGAGTCAAAAATCCACTGAAATGATCCCAGATTCAAGAATGAAGGTGTTTCCAAGCTCCTGAAGTAATGTGGACACCAAAAGCAAGCAATAGTTGCCTCTACAAGTCAATACAGAGTCTCTGTCATCGAACGGAACAGGGAAAAGCTCAAAAAACGACTTTTTCTTTGAAAGCTCTTAACAGGCTCTCAAAACCACTTCGCAAAGCCAAAGTGACTTTTCCAAAGGTTCCTCCAAGGTCTCTGCACACTCGGATGCAAGTAAAGTCACCCACAAAGCTTCCCACAAAGCTTCTCCTTCCTCCCACAGAGCTGCTGAGCTTCAAGCATTCACGCACGCTCAGCTAGATCACCCGGGCTCTGATACCAGTTGAGAGTGCTCTCAACGGAAGCAAGAACAGAAGAGGGAGAGAGAGCGAGAGAGAGAGACAGAGAGCCACACAAGTTTGGTGGGTGCAGAACCACCCTAATCTTCTTTTTCATTCATTTATATATGTGTTTGAGTATTGTACATAACTGGGGTTAAGGCACAGTGACCTTTAACCCCACAGCATGTGCATGCATGTCTCCAATGCTCTCAGCTTCCACCAATAACTTGCCTTAAGTCCAGTGAGCAACGCACCAAGAGGCTGCTCTCCAAAGTTTTCTACAGCCAGGCTTGCACAACAGTCGACCTGTGGCTCTAGTTCCATGCAGAGGAGCCCTTCCACAACAACGATAGCATAGGTTGCTACGCTCCTAGCCTCGCGTCAGTGCCGCCTCACCTCTACAATGCCAAACGACCCGTAGCTCCAACAACACCAGCTGGCTAACCAACGAGCATCAATAGCCCTCGATGTGAGATAAGCCATGTACGAGATCAGTAGAAATATGAGCCCTGTGATTTCCAAGTCTACTCCAAAGAGCATGCTCGAAAGAGGAATTCCGTAAGAGTGAGCGAGGGCAATATTTATAATTCCAAGAATGATGGATGTAGCTCCAGAAAACGATAATGCTGGCCACGATTTTAGACTTTGCAACTCGTAACCCATCAGCAGCTTGATGAGTCTATGGACAACGAACCATCCCGAAAGAAGCCACACAAACGCAGTTGCTCTTCTAACTCGAGCCTCAAAGAGAAGCCACAGTCCGATCCCAGGACTAGTGCACCATGCCCGCCGACGATTCATGACCCTGTAGCCCGCCATCCTTCCTATAGATGACCTACAACAAGTACCTCTCCAATGAAGAAGGAGATGGAATCTTTATAGATTTCGTCGAAATCTCAAAAGATTATGGCTACCAATACAATGACACGTGGCCTTCTCCTTATCTTCAAGGAGTTCACTCAACCACACCACAAGGCTTCCAGCCACGTGGCAACCTTATCTCCAAGTGCCACATCATCTACAACATGGCAGTCGCCTTGTGAGGCTGCCACGTTATCATTGACCAGTCAAATGCCACATCAGCATGTTGACTAGTCAACATTTACCACATCATCACTGCCATGTCATCACTACCACATCATCAGTGCCACATCATCTATTGACATCATCATCTATGCCACCTCAGTTGTCTAGTGGCACTAACCTCTGCAGGCGCACACAGTGCTCCACAGTCACTGCATGTGACCACTCCTGCCACCTTAGCACAGGGCTCCACTGGTACACCTCTTGCTAGGCATAGTGCCACATCATCATTGCATGTGACCCACAGTGACACATCATCATTGAGCACCATTTGCACTCCTTTTGCCCCTCTGCCTAGATCAAGTCGTATCTCTTGATCCAGGAAGAATTTGAGGGTGCTCCAAAAAGAAAAGTCGCTTGTTTTTTTGTGCTCTACGTGCTCGTCATATCATGCACAGATTTTGATGCAAGTTATACTCACATTTGAGCCTCACTGACAAACCACTTCCTTCATGCACATTCGCCTCTACATCGACGCATCTGACCCAGCACTTAAAAAGAACAAAAGAAAAGGAATTATTTGTTGTTCTTTCATCGATCGATGGTTGCTATAGATCTAGATTAGAGTAGACTAGATCGCCATAGAGGGGACGCTTTGAATTTCCCCAAGTTGCCAATCTAAGACATGCCTGAAATTCTGGACTAGTACATACTCGGAGTCAATCCATATGCTCACATGCAGTTTCACATCATTACATTACCTAAAACCTTACGTTCATCAGTTTAGTGAGCAGACTTCAGAGAGTACAGAGGCATTGCAGATTGTTTCAGTGGGTAGATAGCATTTGACTTCACACACACATGCCACCATTGTAAAGCCTATTCGGCTATCTCACGGCATCGTGCACATCATTCGAACCTTGTAAAGCCTCTTGGCTATGCCCGACATCATTGCCACAAGCCTTGTAATACATATCAGATTTTATATATTGCAGTTCTATCTTCATTGATGGTTCATAGATTTCACTTGGCACAGTCAGTGTATTTGCAGTTGATTCATACAAAGATTTTCACAACACTTTTGAGTACATTTCTTGCACCATGTCTATGACTAGCAACCTTAATTTGGAGGCACCTGCTAAGTTAGACAACTCCAATTATGGTACATGGAAATACTGAATGGAGACCATTCTTGTACTTCAGGACAAATGGGAGTATGTCGATGGGTCTACACCTAGACCATTTGCCGATCTAGCCACAAGTAGCTCTACTCCATCTATTGTCACAGCACCAGCAACGAGATCTACAACGGGATCTACAGCTACACAAACAGTTTCCACACCACTAGTAGATCCTGCCATTGCCTGAGCTCAGGTAGAATGGGATAAGAAAGACAAGTATGCCTATCATTTGATCAAGTAGAATGTGCAAGATGTCATGCTAGGACAGCTCAACATAGTCAAGACATCGAAAGAAGCATGGGATATGTTCGCAGCTCTCTACAAGTCCAAGAACACATCCAGGATTCTCACCTTGAGAAACCAAATCAACTAGAGCTTCCGCAACAATAGTGAAACTGGTCATGCTTATGTACTCCGCATAAAAGACTACAACAATCAACTTGCAGTAGCAGGAGAGACTATGAACCTGCAGAAATGGTTCAAGTAATTCTGAATGGACTAGGAGAGGGATACGAGAATCTAGTCTAGAGTATTGCCATCCAATGGCAAATTCCAACACTAGAAGAACTTTAGTCGGTCCTACTTGGTGAAGAACTTAGGACTTAAAGGTCATTCTATTGATCAGGCATTCCTCAGGCATTCACAGCTTTAGACAGAAGTAAAGGAAGAGGCAGAGGTAGAGGTAGATCATATCAGAAAAGTGGTCATCATCATCAACAAAATCAAATTCAACATCAGCATCATCCTCAGCAACATCAAAATCAACAAAGAGGAAATCATTCCAACCGAGGAAGATTTCAAGGATGAGGGAATGCATCCACCAACATGTCAAACATTCAATGCAACTACTGTCACAAGTTTGGACACTATGAAAGAGATTGCTGCAAGAAGCAGTACGACCAAGGCGGTCAATCCAGCAGTAATCAAGGGAATTTTCGAGGCAAAGGAAATCATCATGGTGGACATTCTAGTCATAGTCATTTTGCAAATGAACATGGAAATATGTTTCTTGCAAGCGAGGAAATGCATCAGATTGATACGATGTACCCAGACACTAATTTCAATCCCAAAGAGGACTTCAGCTATCAAGTCGAACAAGTGGAACAGGATCCTTGGTATATCGACAGCGGTGCATCATCTCACATGACAAATCATCAGGAATGGTTCACATAAATGAAGCCATTAGAAGGATAGAAAAATGTCATCTACACAGCAGACAATACACCGAATCCGGTTCAAGGGACAGGTTTTATCCCTATGAACAATTTCACTAATATAAAAGGATTAGTGAAAGATGTGCTCTATGTTCCGAAGCTCAGCAAGAACCTCTTATTAGTAGGTCAAATGACAGAACACAACTACAAAGTCATCTTTGACGATGAATGCTCTATCAGAGACAAATCCAAAAGATGTCAGCTAGTAGCAAAAGGTGTCAAGGAAGGATGCTTATACAGAATGCTAGCTATAGTATGAGATAAGCATGCCATGTCAGCTCAACCACAACAAATGCCACTATCTGCAAAATGGCACAAGAGATATGGTCATGTCAACTTCAAGTACTTGTTAGATCTCAGGAATTAGAATATGGCAATTGGGATTCCGAAGCTACATTTCTTGGAATAGTTTGTGAAGCATGCTGCTTCGGCAAACAAAAGCACACCAACTTTGGCAGAAGCACCTCTCGTGCACGATGTATTCTTGATTTGATACATACGATGTATGGGGTTATGCCCAGACCCACAGCATCAATGGTTCACTTTACTACTTGACTTTCATCGACGACTACAGTAGATATTGTTGGGTCTACTTTTTGAAAGAGAAATCCGAAGTGTTTTCCAAATTTCAAGAATTCAAAGCCATGGTAGAAAACTAGACAGGCAGAAAGATCAAGGTCATGAGATCAGATAGAGAAGGTGAATACATGTCTTCAACATTCATGAACTTTTGCAAAAATCACGGGATTCGAAGACAAATTCACGTGTTCAGATACTCCTCAGTAGAATGCAAGAGTTGAAAGGAAGAATGGGACTTTAGTAGACAGTGCTAGAGCAATGCTTAGTGAAAAGCATCTTGCAATATTGGGCAGAAGCGCTAGCTATAGCAAATTACTTGCTTAATCGGCTTCCTACCAAACCGATATAGGGTATGACTTCTTATGAAGCATTCACTGGACACAAGCAAGTTGGTATAGTAGAATTGACAAGTATTTTGCTAATCTGGGATACATGAAATCTAATGCAAATCATACTCTCTACTACAAAGTTCAAGGGAAGACATTACTATTGCACTTTTGTATGTAGATGATCTGCTTGTGACAAGAAGCAAGGATAGCTTCATCAGAAAGCTAAAACAAGACTTATATGCAGAGTTCGACATGAAAAATCTTGGACTTATGCACTATTTCTTGGAATTGAGTTCTGGAGAGATTTAGATAGCACATTCATGAGTCAGCTCAAGTATGTTGACAATATCTTGAAGAAGTTTCATATGGCAAATTGCAAGATTGTAGCCACTCCCATGGAACAGAGTTTGAAACTTACTAAAGATTCAGAAAGTCTACGGACAATGACAGATACTACAGGCAACTCATCGGATCTCTTATATATCTGACAATCACACGGCCATATATTTGTTATGTAGTAAGCTCACTAGCACAATTTATGGCAAATCTAAAACAGTCTCATTGGAATGTAGCCAAAAGAGTCTTGAGATACATTAGAGGTACAAGACAGTTTGGGATAGAATACAGAGGAAGTCATCCACGGTTGCATGGATACTGTGACAGTGACTATGCTGGAGATCATGAGACTAGAAGATCAACACAGGGATATGCATTTTTCCTTGGTCAAGGTGCTATATCATGGTTGTCAAACAAACAGCCAACTGTTTCTTTGTCTTTGACTGAAGCAAAATATAGAGCACTCACTACAGGTGCATGTGAGGCTATATGGCTCAAAAGAGTATTATCAGAAACATATTACTTTGATGAGTCAATGACAACAACAATATACTGTGATAATCAATTAGCTCAAGCATTGGCCAAGAATCCAATATATCACTCCACGACAAAGCACATTGATGTCAGAGAGCACTTCATTAGAGAAAGAGTGTTACTTGGTGACAACACACTATAGCATTGTGATAGCAAAGAAAATGTTGCAGACATCTTTACCAAACCACTCGATAAAGAGCTATTCGAGAAACACCGACTAGCTCTTGGTTTGACACAAAGGAAGGACATTCCCATTAAAGGGGTGTGATGGAATGTAATGCTCAGTCCTTCTTCGATTCCCCAGAATCATCATCTTGAGAGAAGGCCTACTTCATGATGGGAAGGTGTTGAGAGTTCACGCTCAACATCATGTGATCATGTGTGCATAGCACCATCATGTGATCATATGTGCATAGCACTAACCTTATAGAGTGCTATAAAGTAAAGGGTTAGATCCCCTAACCCTAACCCTAAATGGGTTTGTATATTTTCTATTTTTTCAACTAAATCTAGTGTACAGTTAGTCATTTGTGGTGTGCTCTCTAGCTGTGCCCTCTCTCCTCATCTCCACTCATCTCCTCTTCCCTCTTCATATTTTGTCAGATACTCCCTTGGTCTCTTCTCAATTTTGTAATACGTTCAAATATCTAGAAGGACAAGGGGAGGGTTGGCACAAGGAATCTTGCCACCTCATCCTACTTTCCCCATTATTTAACTTGCATTCTTGGAATATCTACACCCCCCCACATGGGCCTATCCTATATGGAGGGAATAATCCAATATAATATCCCTCTCCACCTATTTTATATTACTTATCCCATGGTCCTTGGGCCATGTCTCACTAAATGTAAGCATGGGACTAGGTGGAGGGGTGGCACATGGAGGAACCATGCCACCTTAACATTTTATAATATTACTACCATGGATTATGTACAACACACCTATGGGTCCTCTTATGTGGAAGGGTGGCACATGGTCATGCCTTGCCACCTGAACCAACCCTGGGCCCTATGCACACCATATTTTATTATACTATTGCCACACATACAAGAACACACACATATTTATGCCTTTTACCTTGGTCAAATTTATCCATAATAGTGTGCATGTGTGTGTGTGTGTGTGTGTGTGTGTGTGAGAGAGAGAGAGAGAGAGAGAGAGAGAGAGAGAGACAGAGAGAGAGACAGAGAGAGAGAGGAAAAACATTTTCAAACATCATCGTCTTCTTCCTTGGGAGCCAAAGTGCCGAGCTTGCATACTACTCCAAGGATTATTGTGCCTAGGATAGCCAGAGGGAGAAGCAACCCTAGCTAGAGTAGACCCTTCGTTGGTAGCTAGCATTTAGCCGTGCACTTGTTACAATAGCAGAGGCAGTGGGATGATTAGGTGGTATCGTGCTAGTACCAATAGTGCTCTTCACAGCAGTGAGTGTCTTAGTAGTCTTCTTGACAGGGGGTAGATATAGTACCAGAAACCAAGAGTCTATCACCAATAGGGAGACATTGGAAATTAGGAGTAAATGTCTTATGAGACTGGCCTTGTAGGTTGCACTGGTAGGATCATTTCTAGAGACAGCGTGCTTGTAGTAAGTTTTCTCTACTGGAGTTTGGGGTGTCGCACAATGTTGATGTCTCTTTGAAAGAGAGGGGGAACTTGTGGTAGCACAAACATTGCTTGTGGGGATACAAGTGAGGTTCTCCTTTAGCGACACTAGTTTTTTTGAGCCAAGAGGGGTCTTCTCCTTTTCCTCCACTTCTGCAATTAGAACCCGAGCCTGCTCCAGGAACGCAGCCTTTTTTTTGGTGTAATCCATTTCTTTCTTCAAACAGTACTACACCTATTTAGAAAGTTATTCCATGATCTGAAGATTGTTGCCACAGCCTTGGGGACAGCATAAAAAGCAAGAAGAGAGCATCAGTAGAAATGGTATCATTAGACAAAAAATTGGTGCATCTTTGAATCCATGTACACCAAATCACATTGCTTCGTAGAGAATTCCAATGGGATGGGGCCCTTGTGGGTTGATCTCCTGGTAGAATGTAGGAAGAATTGAAAGGAAGGGTCCTAGACAACTTTGCAGTAGATCCCATATCCTTTGGAGGAGGGGCAGTTAAGGAAGAGGTGTGGGATGTCCTCTTGAGCTTTGTTATAGCATTTGCACCAACCATCTCCTTGGTTGATTCTCCTAGCCCTACTGGCCATCCACACTCCTTTGTGTACAATTAACCACAATAAGCAGAATTGTTTCTCTGGTATACCTTTGTCCCACATCTTCTTGAACCTTTGTGTCCATCTCTTTTCTGAGTCTCGTTTGAGCCATTTTTGATTAAATTGGTCTGTCACAATTTGAGCCACCACCACAAAGATTAAATTTGGAATGAACAAGCATGGGAATACTCAATGGCATTTAGCATAGAACATTTGAAGCGAATATTAATTAAGCCCACTGGGCACATTGTCATCTACTTGTTCTCGCCACCATAAGCTAGCCATAAATGACAAACTTGGAAAATTTTAGTCTTTAGGCTGCATCAACCATCAACTGCCAAAGATATCCGAGGGCATTAGGAGAGCACTTTATTCTTTCGATCATTTGGATCTACTCGTTTCTATGATTGAAAATGAGTAACTCTACTGATAAAACACAATGTTCTTGCTGTGCCACTAGGCAGTGTCAGTGCATTCCCACATGAGCTCCCAACCCTTGTTATAACTTGGTATATATATTCTTGAAAATAATTGGTGGAAGTAAGGAAAGATTTACATTTGTCTGCATACAAATCAAAAAGTTGGATCTCACAAGAAATGGATTTTCTATGAATGGCCTTTAGAGGTTGCCAGGAGCTTGTCCACCTAGCATACAAGTGCAAAAATGGGATCTCAACCAATGCTATTCGAGAGTCGATGGTGCTTAGTCATGGATGAGAAATGGATTCTCCATGAATGGCCTGAGAAGGCTGACTGTGAGGATTTCCCATGAATGTCCTTGGGAGGACAAGTGAGCTTGTCTGCCTGACAAAATTGGGATCTTAACCAATGATATTCGAGAGCCAATGGTGCTCAGTCATGGATGAGAAATGGATTTTCCATGAAAGGCCTTAGGAGGCCACCTGTGAGCTTGTTTGCCTACCCAAAAACAATGAGATTGGCTCCAACAAGAATTTGACCCCATTATTGCAAACCTAAGGCCCTACCACCATGCCATCTTTGATTGGTGGTTATGCTTTAGAGCATTTATTAAATATCACAAACTCTTCTACCCCTTGTGAATCAAAGTGCAGACAAACGACTCCTTCACTTTCCAAAACTGAGCAAACATGTAGAACATCATTTTCTTTTGTCTGCCGACAAATGTTTGTGAATTGGGGGCCTAAGGTGAATGTCGACCACCAATGAGAGTCCCACCACCATATGTCCACATAAAAGGTTGGCTCTAGCTTCCATAGGCATTGGAATGCCCCTTAGGAAAACTCATGGTAGCTTCTTGATGTGCCCTTTTTACACACCCTTAGCCACTACACATACATGCCAAGGGGATTATGTCATGGTGGGAGAAAAGAGGAGAAATCAAGGTCACACTTTTATAATTAGCTTACTTTGGACCTTTTTCCCTTCATACATGACATAATTATTCAAGGTAAAATGGGAGAGCTCTAGAAATAAAATCTCACACAATAGTAGAAAGGCATCACATCAATCATTCTCAAGGGTGCAAGAAATAACACCATGAGGTCTAGAGCATGGAGTGCTATTTCCCATGATCCCCACTATTTGCCCCTTATTTCCACTCTATTTCACATGGTGCATTTTGCACAACATAACGAAAACACCTATTATCCCTCTTTCTTTGCTCCATGACATAAGATCCCAATCTCTCTATAAACTGACGACTGAATCATGCATAAATGGACTATACGATAGAGATGATAAGAGATGATGAAAGAATGGGATACACAAGCAAAATAGTGCAACTTCCCTTAACTCGTACTTCCATTTCAAGAGGACCTTACTCTAACGACCTATAGTGCTATCAAGTGTTTCAACCAAATTACAATGATACTAGCCATTTGAACCAAAATTACACACATTGGACAATACCACAAATTATCCAACATAGACCACAAGTTATCCAACATAGACACTCATAAGCCAAATCATCCGGCTAAGTCATGTATCACCTAGGTAGCCACATCACGTGCTACACCCCCTCCCTAATAAGGTTGACAATGTGTGAAAAGTAGGGCTTAATGCGAGATATATGTGATGTAGTTATAGCCTTCACTCCATGCACCCATCATTGGAGTAAATATGTGGTCAATCCTATTTTGTCGGTCATCTCAAATGTCCCAATCTATTCAGCTACTAGGAATAAGCTAGGAACTTGGTGGCAACAAGTCCTTTTTCTTGGATAAGGTCTCCTTTCTAGAATTGCAATTGTAGGTGATGTTTGTCGTAGTACTTTTTTGAGCAACCTAACCTTTTCTCAAATGAGCGATGGAATTTTAACGTATGAAAGCCAGTGAACCTTCAAAGACTTTATTTACTTTAGTACATCCCTATTTTGATGGGGTTGAGAGCTTGATGAGGCTTGTTTTTGCTAGGACTCATGGAGGGTGACCAAATAGAGGTCTGAATGGATGAATTCTGATTGATTCCTATAGAGCGCTTTGTGGGTTCTTCTCTAAGCTAGTAGGCACCATGAAAAGGAAGTGGGATGTGCATATACCAGAGGTTTTGTGGGCTTATAGAATCACTCATAAGCTCTCCCTTGGTTTCACACCTTTTTAGCTAGTTTATGGAGTGGAGGCCATCTTGCCAATAGACTTGGAAATCTCAAGCCTTCGCACAACTTTCTCTCAATTATGCAATGAAGAAGAAACACATGCCCAACGTCTAGTACAACTGGAGACCTTGGATGAGAAGCAGCTTCAAGCATTTCAACATTTGGAGGTAGCACAACAACATCGCAAAGCAAGGTATGATGCTCTTACCAAGAAGAAGAAGAAGCCAGAACTTAAAGAAGGAAGCTTGGTCATGAAGTTTGATGGTCGTGTGGAGAAGCGGCTAGACAAGAAACTCCTTCGGAGCTGGGAAGGTCCCTTCAGGATGAGGAAAAAGTTCAAAAATAACACTTATCTTTTGGAAGATGCAAATGGTCAAGAGGTCCCTGGATGTGCCAATGAGTATCGGTTAAAAGTGTTTAATCTGCGGATACCATGGCTAGAAGACCCCCATGCCAAGCATGGGGATATACTGGGGGGGGAAAGATGTGACAACAAAAAATGATATTTTGTTTTGAAACCTATGGGAGGATTTGTGGGGCCCACAAGGTGATAAAGGCTAGCCACGAAAACAAAGAACCAAGAAGCGTGATGGAGAAGAGATGGCTCTTTGTGGCTACTCTCATTGAGGCTTGACAATCTTTTGATGTCGACTACTTTATCATTAATGTGGGTTTGACACTAAGTAGAATAATTAGTGAAAATGATTGCAAATGTGATTATGAGTGGAGTGCATCATTGTAAATACCACGAGTATGAATTATAAATACCTTGGTATAGGGATAGAATGGTTTGGGAGATATATTATTTGCGTTGTAATTGGGAAATAGAAATGAATCATATATTTAGAGTGGGCCAAAAGCCTACACGGACTCAATAATGTACTCAAATAATAGGGAGTGCACATGGAGAGCATGTGGAGGGCATGTGGAAAAGTGTGGAGGAGTGTGGAGTCAAAAGGAATCCTTCTAGAATTCTTATGTGGAATGTGGAGGATGTTGACATGTGGAAAAGAGGAGGGTCCTCTTGGGCTCCATGTGGGAGGAATATTGATTTTTCTACTCAAAAGGATAAAGAAGCATCTTGTGATGGGACACTTGTCAAAATCCTCTTAAAAGGACAATTGATGGCGACCCATGCCCTTATGTCACGAAGAGGTGAAAGAATCTACTGCGAGCAAATGTAACAGGGTGAAGGAAGGTGAGAATTGCACTATAAAAGAAGCCCCTCCCCTCTCTCTCAAGCATCTCATTTTCTCCTTGTAGCCTCTGGCCGTTGCCTTGTATCTATCTCCTTCTATGCCTCTCCTTTCCCTTGAGCCTTAGCCCCTGTCTTCTTTGTAGTTCTCTCCCATTGGGAAGCTTTCCTGGCTTCCATAACCAAGATCTTCCCTTCTTTTCCCATTTTCTCAAATTTTTTCCCTCTTCGCTCGGGAGCTCCGTTGGTGCTCATGTATGGCTGGTTTTGGGATCTATTCTGAGGGGATTCTCTACCCTTTAGGGCAACCTCAGTCCAATATGTACTGTGGAAGCAACCCCTTCAGTAAGAGAAATCATTGCCTTTTCCTATTGCTCAAGTTGCTCTTAAACTTCTGTTTTGGTACTCTGTCGTAAAACGGCCATAACTTTTTGCTCCCTACTCCGTTTTGGTCGAAACTATATCAAAATCTTCATCTCTCTGAGCTCTATCCATTTATGTATTTACTTCCATGTTCTGATCTATTGAGAAAATGTTACAATGTGCAAAATAGGGTAGACTTGGATTTGGGACAGTTTTGGAGTTTGTTACTAAAATGGTCTTAACTTCTCATCTCTTGTTCTATTTTTCGTGAACTATATGTCAACACTCTTGTCTTTTCAAACCCTACAAACATGTGTTCTTTGTTTTGGGTTTTGAGGGTCAAAGGAAGAGTTATTCCCATGCTATCGTAGCTGTATTTTTAGTTCCAATAATCGTGGGTTCTCTTATGTTGAGCTTTATCAAAATGATGCGACCCAACAACCGCATACGTCAGAATGAGCCCTACCAATTCATCCCCTTCACTTACATCCATGTAGTTCTTAGTATGAAAATTTTCTTCCGACAGAGGCTTGCTCTTACATTCGGCACCAAACGCTTGGCAGAAATCAATGCTTCCCCTCAACCTTTCCTCTTTTCCATGTTGAACTATGATCTCACCTATGATGTTTATATCTTTATCTTGCTTTAATTCGTCTATTTTCCTGTCCCTCTTGTTCTTTTGACTCTAAGAAGTGACTAGAATTAAGCCCCCAAATTCTGTGTCACAATATTATTGGACCTTTTCAAATTTCAAAGTCATGCCATTCATACATTATCATATTGACTAACTATGTAATCACCGCTGGGCCATCCATACATAATAATATTGACTGATTATGTATCTGTTGGGCTATTGCAGAACCTCCTAAATCTATCCAAGTGTTAGATGATATAGTAAGATGTCATTCTGCCTTATGCTTGTCACCAATTTCTACTTTCATACCAAGGACCAAATTGTCAAGGTAGAATCCAAACCATAAACAAATTTGCTCATCTTGAGATGTTCCATTGCCAATGAACCTTTAGAATCTCCTGTAGAAGATGAAGAAGACTCAACCACATGCAAAGCAGCTTGTTGGTACTTGATGAATAAATCCTCATACCTCATAAAGTGAAGGTCGAAACTGACTCTCCTTCCATTTGGGAAATCTTCTCCAGTTGCAATAACAAGGAATTTGGTGACTCTAATGTCCCAAATCTCTCCTTCATTCCTCGACCAAGCTTTCCCAATCATCCTTGGTATCTTTTGGCAAGGCCTCGTACCAAGTTAAGGCCACACCCTCCAAGAAATCTGGAAGTATCTCAGCACATTCCTTCATAGACCAACCAGTCAAGCGGCATGCTCGATTGAATTCCCGAAGGTAACTCCTCAGGTCTTCTTCTTTTGATCCACGGAACACTAGAATGTTGTACATCTTGCACCAAAAAAAGAGCACAAAGAAGAAAGTCTTTGCTTGTAAACAAGCTGAGATCGTGAGGTTATGATAGGAAAATCCTAAGCAAAACCTACCCGGCGTCTCCAACAAAAGATGTGACAGAATTTGGGGGCTTAATTCTAGTCACTTCTCAGAGTCAAAAGAACAAGAGGGAAAAGAAAATAGATGAATCAAAGCAAGATAAAGATATAAACATCAAAGGTGAGATCATAGTTCAACATGGGGAAAGCATTGATTTCTGCCAAGCGTTCGGCACCAAATGTAAGAGCAAGCCTTTGTTCGAAGAAAATTTTCATACTAAGAACTACATGGATGGAAGTGAAGGGGCTGAATTGGTAGGGCTCATTTTGATGTATGGGGTTGTTGGGTCGCCTAATTTTGATAAAGCTCAACACAAGAGAACCCACAATTATTGGAAATAAAAATATAGCTACTACGATAGCATGGGAATAACTCTTCCTTTGACCCTCAAAGCCCAAAACAAAGAATACATGCTTTTAGGGTTTGAAAAGACAAGAATGTTGACATATAGTTCACAAAAAATGGAATAAGAGATGAGAAGTTAGGACCATTTTAGTAACAGACTCCAAAACTATCCCAAATCCAAGTCTACCATGTTCTGCACACTGTAAAATTTTCTCAATAAATCAGAACATGGAAGTAGAGGCATAAATGGATACAGCTCAAAAAGACAAAGATTTTGATATAGGCTTTGACCAATACGGAGTAGGGAGCAAAAAGTTATGGCCGTTTTACGACAGGGTACCAAAACAATCCAGGAGCGACTTGAGCAATAGGAAAAGACAATGATTTCTCTTACTGAAGGGGTTGCTTCCATAGTACATATTGGACTGAGGTCTCCCTAAAGGTTAGAGAAGTCCCTTAGAACAGATCCCAAAACAAGCCATACATGAGCACCATCGGAGCTCCCGAGCGAAGAGGAAAAAAATATGAGAAAATGGGAAAAGAAGGGAAGATCTTGGTTCTAGAAGCGAGGAAAGCTTCCCAATGGGAGAGAACTACAAAGAAGAGAGGGGCTAAGGCTCAAGGGAAAGGAGAGGCATAGAAGGAGCTAGATACAAGGCAACGACAAGGCTACAAGGAGAAAATGAGATGCTTGAGAGAGAGGGGAGGGGCTTCTTTTATAGTGCAATTCTCACCTTCCTTCACCCTGTTACATTTGCTGGCAGTAGATTCTTTCACCTCTTCATGACATAAGGGCATGGGTCACCATCAATTGTCCTTTTAGGACGATTTTGATGTGTCCCATCACAAGATGCTTCTTTATCCTTTTGAGTAAAAAAATCAATAGTCCTCCCACATGGAGCCCAAGAGGACCCTCCTCTTTTCCACATGTCAACATCCTCCACATTCCACATAAGAATTCTAGAAGGATTTCTTTTGACTCCACACTCCTCCACACTTGTCCACATGCCTTCCACATGCTCTCCATGTGCACTCCCTATTATTTTACTACATTATTGAGTCCATGTAGGCTTTTGGCCCACTCTAAATATATGACTCATTTCTATTTCCCAATTACAAAGCAAACAATATATCTCCCAAACCATTCTATCCCTATACCAAGGTATTTATAATTCATACTCGTGGTATTTACAATGATGCACTCCACTCATAATCACATTTGCAATCATTTTCACTAATTATTCTACTTAGTGTTAAACCCACATTAATGATAAAGTAGTTGACATCAAAAGATTGTCAAGCCGCAATGAGAGTAGCCGCAAAGAGCCGTCTCTCGCCACCAACTTCTCCATCAGCTTCTTGGTTCTTTGTTTTCGTGGCTAGCTTTTGCCACCTTACGGGCCCCACAAATCTTCCCACAGGTTTTAAAACAAAATATCATTTTTTGTTGTCACAATATCATAAGCTACTAGCTGAAAAGGTTCAATTACAATAATTGGATTTATTTCACTAGTTGGTTTTCAGGGCGGAGATTATAAAGCTGATTCGTTTGACAAGAACGAAAGTAGCTATGAATAGAAGGACTCAAAATAGCAGTTCAAAGTTTGGAGAGGAAATTTATGTAATCTAGATGACTGCCAAAGAGATAATCATGAAAAAAATGAAGGTAAAGGTTGTGCATAGACTTAGGAACAAAAAACCAGGGTTGGAATAGAGGTCGGTGATAATACAAGAGTTCATCGTAGATGTGGAAAAGTGCAAGAGCCTAGGAGTTTGTAAAAGTGTTATAATTTTGCCTTTTTGTGGATCTAAATCTTGGAGATTTTTGAGTTCATATAAGGTGGGTATTGTGACGCCAAAAATTGATATTTTTTATTTGGCATTGGTATTCTTTTCTTCTATGTTTGATAAGAGTTTGAGTATCAAGTGATAGCCTAGTGGCTCTCACTTAATTCTATTTTCTAAGATATTACATGGGATTGAGAGGATGAGTGGAATGGATCATTGTAAATACCATAGGTATGAATTATAAATACCTTGGTATGGGGTGAGAGCTATTTATGTATGGGATATTGTGGGGTTTTTAGAAAATAGGAAGAGCGAGTCATATAAAGAGGTGGGCTCATGTCCATGTATTCCAATAATATAAGAGAGGCCACATGCCAAGTGTGTGGAAGGCATGTGGAGGAGTGTGGAGTCAATAGGAATCCTTCTAGAATTCCTATGTGGAATAAGGAGGATGTGGACATATGGAAAAGAGAGGGTCCCTATGGGCTCCATGTGGGAAGACTCTTGACTTTCTCAATATTTTAAGAGTCTTGAGCATCTTTTGATGGGACACATGGCAAGAGTAGCCAAAAAGGACATGGATGGTGACATACGGGTGATGGGGAAAAGAATCTACAGGCAGCAATTGTAAATGGGTGAAGAAGGGTGACAAAATCTCTATAAAAGGAGCCCTCCTCTCCCTTGTTCATAATCTCTTCCCCCATTAGGCCTCATATTGCTGTAGCTCCAGTCTCCTCAAGCCTCTTCCATGAGCCTTCTCTCCCTCTTGTAGATATTCTCTTATGTAGACTCTTGAGTCCATCTCTCTCTAGTTTTATTCTCTCTCTATGAATAGTCTTGGAGCTTTCGCTCCCTCTTGTATGTATGAAACCTCTTCTTCTTCCTTGTGCTTGTAGTGTATTTGAGTGGAGTCTCACTTTCATGGCAATGAAAGTCACTTCTTATCATTTTCCTTGAGTCTCCATTCCTTTCCTCCATTCCTATGTTCTTTCTCTCTCTATTCAAGTCTCTAAAGTAGTTCTTGTTTGGCCGCTCACTGTGCGCTCTGTGCACACATGGTCCATCCATTTCCCGAGCCACCATGCAAGCTTCTTCCTTTCTTTGAGGAAAATTCTAGGGGTATTAAATCGTTGATAATTGTGGAGCCTTGAGGGAGTAGTTTGCTCAGGCGAAATTAGCATGGGTGGAGGGTAGTTTTGATGACAGTTTGACCCCCTTGTTTTGCTCATAACTTTCTGCTTGGTAGTCCAATTTTGATGAAACTTATTCAATGTGAAGATCTCTTCAAGGCACATGTTTTTATGTGATTAACTTTTGAATCAAACACTACTGTAAAAAGTTATGAGTCTCTGTGTTTGATAGTCTATTTTCATGATAGTTTTTACCCCCTTTTAGTAAACTGTCCATATCTCTTCAACCAATTATCTATTTTCAACGAAACTTAATCAGCACAAAGTTTCTTCAAGGCACATGTCCTATATGATTAGACCTTGAATTACATACTATTGTAAAAAGTTATGAGTCTCTGTGTTTAACTGTCTGTTTTCATGATAGTTTTTACTCCCTTTTAGTAAACTATCCATATCTCTTCAACCGATTATCTGTTTTCAATGAAACTCATATCAGCATGAAGCTCTCTTCAAGGCACATGTTCTTATGTGATTAGATCTTGAATCAGATACTACTGTAAAAAGTTATGAGTCTCTGTGCATGATTGTTTATTTTTATGGCAGTTTTTACCCCCTTGGAAGCTAAGAGGTGCATGAAGTTTCATTACCCCCAACTTCATGTCACTATATTGGTAGATGACATGATTACTGGGAATTAGAGAGGTGTCCTACAAGCTATAAAGAGGGGGACTAGAAGTACTATGGAGCTATGACTACTGGAAATGAAGATGAGAATGGGCATGAACTATCTCGTTTTGGATGCCAGCTCTATAGGAAATGCTGGAGGAATAATCTTGCAAGAACAATACTCAATGAGCCATCCTCCCATGTAGTTGTTTCTTAGTTAAGGGATGTATGATCATTGAATGATCCATCTAAATTTTGAAATGGAAGCTGTGAACATATGGATGGAACTTTAAAACTACCAAGATAACTGTTAGGCATTCCAGACTTATTGCAAATAGTTTGTGTTCTTTGGAGAGGGATTTACTGGAATATGAAATTGGGTGCAAATAGTTTTATTCATTTTGTTGTAGTAGCACATCACCTAACCCTTTTTTAGAAGCATCAGTTCTGATCACAAATGGTTTGCTGAATTTCGGGTGCCTATACAAAGCACCTTTTGACAATGTAACTTGAATAGAATTGAATGCTTGCTAAAAAGAATCGGTCCATGTGAATGGTGTATTTTTATGTTAGAGTTTTCTCAAAGGATCCACCATTTGGATACAGAGGGAATTAAATAGGCACGGAAACCCATCATAGCAAGGAACTTATGAACTTGATTTGCATTTGGAGAGTAAATTATGAAATTATTTGTGAGATTAATCAATGTAAATAATAAAACCCATCTTAATCTGGGCCCAATGACATTTTTTGACATTCAACCTCAAGTTGTATTCCTACAATTGTTGGATCACTTTAAAAGAAGGATAAGATGATCTTCCATTGTAGTTTAATGTATCAAGAAATTGTCCACATTAGCCAAGAACTTACCTTGCATTATGATCTCAGGGAGTAAGAAATTCCTGACCCATTGAAACGTGCTTCGTGATATGTTGAGGCCAAAGTGCATTACATTAAATTCAAAGAGGGCATATGCAGTATATCGATCATGTTCTCCCTCTCCATGAATGGAACCAAAAAATTCCACAAAATGTTTTGATTAGTGAGAGATTTATATCTTGAAGTAAAATCCTAGGGATCATTTCAATGTAGAAGAAGCACCATCTGACAACCATTGTTGTTTTACTATTTCATATACTTGGCGATCATCTTTGGTTAACCAATCCTAGTGCAATACAAAAGCATGGTAGAAAGAAGCATGTCTTGTCCTCCAAAATAAAAAAATGCAATGTGTGTTGCACTTTGTTGAATTCCTTCGAGTCAAGAGGAAAATTCATATCAATCACAAAATATGATAGATGGCTATAGGTGATATGTACTAAAATTGTTATTTGCTTGTTGTACTAATGTGCACTTTGTATTTCATTTTGTTCTTAAAATCACTCGTAGTTTGAAACCTATCCACAAACAATTGTGTGCTTGGGCAAATCTTGCTAGTAAGCTACGAAATTGTGAAGCATGTACTTTGGGATGGGTTGAACTACGGAGGAGAAATCTCATGCTTGAGTTAAATGATAACAACTATCTATTCTTGTCTCATCCATCAACATCAATGATTTAAAATCTCCTCCAATTTATAAATATAGGGTTGTCAACTCTAAATTCACTTGGGTGGCTAAATTGTATCTCCCTCACACCATACTATGGGAATTTTCCATTCAGTCTAAATTTGGACAAATCATTGTCTCCCACATAGACCTTGGGTATAGTTAAACTTGTAAGACATGATTATCTAGGTGGCCACAAATGGGACAATCACTTAAGAGACATAAGCATCTATGTTCATGTAGCGATGCTCCACAATGGCCACATCTCTGGTCATTCAAAGATTGTTGGCTTAGATCAAAGTCGATGTATGGTTTAAAGCAACATATAGTGAATCCTAGCTTTGAGTATATTTACATACCAGAGTTTCCAATGCTTAAAGATATTTGACCAATCCTCACACTAGTGTTCTTAGCCACAAATATTAGGTATAGGTTTGTGTAGTCATCCAACATAGATACACATGAATATATTTGCGAACCCAACAACATTGTTGTCTCAACCCTTGGGCTCATTACCCAATTGCCAATAAGTTTATTATCTTAATTATTGGGCTGATCCTAAGCCATATGCCTAGTTTCTAAACCAACTCGATGGGTTAAAACTAGCATGATGGTTGTACCTATTCCGATGGTAGGTCTAAACTAAACCAAAATTTAGCCTAAACCAACCCCCTAGTGAGGAACGTTCATGATGGTTGTATCTAGCCTCGTGGTTGGCCTATACTAGCCTAGTGTCAGATGGCTAATAAGCTAGCTTTGTTTTTCAATCACTGGGATTTTCGCTTGCAAGTTAGAATTTGTAGTGTTATAAGGAAAAAAACTACCAAGTAGATGTGATATGTAAGGATTGTAAATGGGGATGTGGCATTAGGAGTTTGGTATATTATGTTCTTAGGGCTTAAGGTTGAGGTGGCAGGGATAGTCCATGTGCCACGCTTCCAAGATGTTGGCCGCATGTATGTGAGGTGTGAGTATCCTAGACCTAAATAATTCCTCTATGTTTATGTGTTAGGGGATCCTCATGGTCCCCCCTTCCACCTAAGCAACCCCATGACTAGAAAAGGCCAAGGGTGAGGCAAATTGGAAAGAATCTCTGAGTAGGCAGGCATCTTTTGGTTTTGATTATAATTTGAGAGAAAGGGATAGAGGAGAAAAGAATGAGGAAGCTAAGAATCCATATCCTCTTTATCTAAAAGATTAAAATATTCAAAGGGGAACTTAAGCCATTGTGTGCGTACTCTACAAGCCCCATTGGTCTCCCTCCCTCCCTCCCCCCACCTCTCTCTCTCTCTCTCTCTCTCTCTCTCTCTCTCTCATTCAAATCCAAACATGGCCTACTGAGCAAACCGAACACGTTACACGAGTATCATCATCTAGTTTGACAAAAGAAACAAGATTTTGTTCATCCAAATGAGGAGGAATTGCTGACCATCCTATTGAGTAATAACTCCAAAGACTTTTGGTGATATTTTCTTAAACGGCGGTCCCCCTCACCACCTAAGTTGCATTAATTCGCTCGATTTTTTTTTCGATTCGAAAAAGTGCAAAAAATCATGATTTTCCCGATTTAAAATGAATCTAATGATTTTATTTGTAGGAATAGATTATTCGTACGAATAAACCTTTATTCGTATAAATAGATGATGTTATTCGTACAGATAAACGTAGTATAAACTTACAACCATTGCCATTTTTGGTATTCGTACAAATACATCCACCTATATTCCTTGCCACCTGAGCCACCTGCTTGCCTACCTTCCACCTCCTACTTGCCTACCTCTACCTCCTGCTTACTTCCATACCTACTAGCTCTCGTCATAGGTACCTTACTGCACCCTTACTTGTGTTATATCTTTCGTTAGTAATTAATGTTTCTTTTGTTTTGTTTTGTTTAGGATTGGAACTCATCTCTCTTAGGAGAGTTGTGTGTTGCCTTTTTAAATTGTTTAATATTTATTTTGTATTGTATTTAAGTGTGTAGATAGGCTGGCATTCATCTCACTTGCGAGAGTTGTGTGTTGCAGTCTATTTTTATCGTATGTTGCAATTTTAATTATAATATAAATAATTATCTTTTACCTGAGGCTGGCACTCATCTCTCTTAAGAGAGTTGTGTGTTGCAGTCTCAGTTTGTATAAAAATGTTTGTTTGTAGGAACTCTTGGGCTGGCACTCTTCTCTCTTAAGAGAGTTGTGTGTTGCAGTCCAAGCTTAGTGATGTTTTCATAGATTCTTATTCTGGCACTCATCTCTCCCTTGAGAGTTGTGTGCTATAGTCTAAGTTTAGAGATGTTTTCAAGCACTTAGTCTGGCACTCAATTGTCCCCTCGGGGGATTCACTCTTCATTAAAGGGGGACGTCACCTACGTGCATGAACTTCAAGAAAACCCCCTATTTAAGATCCACGTAGGATGATAAAACACCCCTATTTAAGCTTATAAGATACCACCAAAATTCCATTATGTCCCCCCCTTTCCTTAAATCTACATTCTTTCTCAAGCATTTAGATTACACAATAAGCAAATTTAGGTTACTTTCCGTATGACTATTTAAAACCATACACAAAATCAAACTTGTTTGGACTAGTTACCCAAGGTAACCTATATTATGTCCCCCCTTCTTAAATATGACATGGTCCCCCTAGCTTAAATTCAATATTGGGGAAAAAAAAAGGGCCCCCACCCCTAATGTATAGGCTTATGCCTCATTTCAAAAAAACCCCCTATTGTACACTCACGTGATATCATAAGTTTCCCCCTGTGAATCCCCCGGTATTGTCCCTTTATAGTTGTGTGTTGTAGTCTAAGTTAGATATCATGCGACGTTGTCTTAAACACTTAGTCTGGCACTCAACTGTCCCTAGATAGTTGTGTGTTGCAACCTAAGTTAGATATCATGCGATGTGCTCTTAGACACTTAGTCTAGCACTCAACTGTCCCTTAATAGTTGTGTGTTGCAGTTGAAGCCTAGTGTTAGATGGTGAAGTCCATGATTAGGTTATACCTAGGTCATTTTTTGTTTTTTGATTTTCTATAGTCTATTACATGATTTGAGCTTCAGTTGAGAGGTTATACCTAGGTAATTTCTTAGACTACTTGCATTGATAATTGTTATGGCTTAATGAGTTTCTTATTGCACATGGCACTGAATTCTTTTTTGAATCCTATGTTGTAGCTTACTGCATATGAGATGGCTCACACAGGTGAGAAGAGGAAGTGTCAACAACCTGATCTCACTAAGTTTCAGAGGAAGGTGCTTAAAAAATGAGAATGTACACTTCTTAATGAATGTCGATTAGGACATCATTGAGACAGCTTTCCAAAATGGTGAAAGTAGTGTACAAAATTTGGTGAGGACAATGGTAGAGCATGGAGGGAGGACCTTGCATGATCTATTTCCAGATGTTTTCATAGTAGAGTCTATAGACCAATATTTGTACCACTTAGCGATGGAGGGTCGACAATGCCTAGGTCAAATAGATTGAGACATAAACTCATGTGACACAAAGTGGGAGGGTCCTGCTGTAGATGCCAGGGTCACGTACATCAAGAATGCATGGCGAAGTTACAAAGGCAAAGGAGCTACCTCGACCTCCCTTCCATCAATGCACCCATGTCCCCAAGCACAGCCGCAACCACAAGCATCAATGCACCCATGCCCCCAGTCAGATGCTACATTACATCCATAACAACCACAAGCACCAATGCACCCACATCCCCAATCATATGTCGCATTCCACCCAATGAAACTACAAGCACCACTGTAGCCATGCCACGTGTATGCACCAGTGCATCGATCACAACATGTCTTTCCCCGTATCCCTTTTTTCCAAGATCTTTCATACCTAAAAAGACTTTGAACTTCCACTACAAATTTTCATTTTCTTTGTTTATCTTGCCTTTGGAGCCACCGTTTAGGTTGGCTATGTCAATGTACTTTTTGATTTAATATCACTTAATCACCTTGAAATGATTTGATGCATTACACGAGAAAATATATAATTTGATGCATTACATGAGAAAATATATATTTTGAAGAGGAATCTAAAATTTTCATTTTCTATGTTTTCTTGGTCATGGAGATTGGCTATGTCCATGTATCTTTTGTTTTAATTTTTAGGTTGCCTACTATATCACCTTGTAAAGTATTGATGCATTTCATGACTTTCTATGAAGAAATATAGATTTTGAAGCCCGACAGATGAAGGAATTTGACAACTTCGGCCATTTCAATGCCCATTTTTGGCAAATGTAGGAGGAATTTGACCGCGACATAGAAGGCAAAGTTGGTTAGGACATCATGGGGTGTCCAAAAATGCCAAAAATTACCACGGCGCAAATTTGGTCAATTGGGCACCCTCCAAATGGCCAAATTCGTGCTGTGGGGGTGTCCAAATAGCCAAATTCATGCTGTGGCAGGTTTTGGCATTTTTGGACACCCCATCACATCGTAATGAACTTTGCCTTCTGCGTTGTGGTCAAATGCCTCCTACACTTGCCAAAATGGTCACCAAAATTACCAAACTTAGTCAAGAGTATTTTTTTGACTTGGAATATTCATAATATTTTCCTAAATTAGTTTTATAAAAATATATATACAAGTAATAGAACTTAATTGCATGGAATATGAAGAGAATAGTAACTTAGCTATAACTTTTGCACTATAACTCTGATTGCAAATATTTTTACTTCAAAATTGACAGCATGAGTAGCTCTATGATATTGGGTGGGAAAAATATGTTCAAATTCAATGCATAAGATCTTTTAAAATCAGTCACAAGTTGAGGGGGTCATAAATTTGTAATTACTTTGGATACAAATGAAGAAAAAGGGACAAGTTGGCATATAAAATATTCACCTCTCTACACAACAAACTTGGAGGTGGTGTATTCAATACTTTGCAATTCAAAGCAACATTATCGTATATTGCATTAACAAAACATTCAAAATTTAACCATGACTGAATCAAGATTATTGCTTATTCATGACATGGTATCTTGCAAAGAGGAGAATATGATAAAATGTACATTTTTGTATTATAATCTCTCCATTCAAATACAAAGACTCTTCATTGCTTGTACCTCCTCTTTGCTACCTCTAATACATAGAAAAAAGATGCTTTTGAAATCCCCAAGTAAGATCCTAATACAAATACTATTAAGGATCTCTTCTCATAGTAGCCAAGCACAAAGTTTTTTACACCATTGCCAATTGGATACAATGCAATAGGGGAAGCCATGTGATGTGGATCACAATGATCAAGCTATCAATATTTTGATGCACTTCAGCAGTTAAGTAGGCCATTCTAAAAATTGGATGTGGAAGACCACAACGTATTCTCCTACTCAACTAATATAGTGCACCAATGAGTGATTTCAACCAATGTGCTATGAAAGTTGGCATGTTGAGGAGATAACTCCTTAATCTCAAATGCCTCATGCATCAATTCAACAACCATTACATTAGCAGACCTAACAAAGCACATTACATTAAAAGACCATAAAATAGGATGCTTACCATCATAGCATTGTCTCCTTTAATCATGATTATTCCCTAAAACTTTTCCTCTCTTCCAATGTTTATTGACCTTTGCATGATGCAAGCAGGTGAATAGGTATAAACTATAAACTTTAGACATGAAAACTTTAGGCATGAAAACTTTATACATATTACTTGAAAACTTAGGACACGAAACCACACAATAAAACCATCAAATTAAATGCATCAATGTTTTTAATGTCCTCCAAGTCATGAAGACCACCTATGCAAATGCCAATATGCCCAACCTACAATTTATGGATAGCTTGTACTAGACAAACACATTGTTTGATGTTGCATGAGGGATAAAATGGACATTTTTCATGCATTTCTCTAGATTCTTGCCTACCATTTCACCATTTCAAGTAAAGTTGAAGGACTATACATTTCATTGTCCATGATTAAAAGGTATTCTTGCACATAACTTAGAGACAATCCATTGTCAGTTGAGGTTGCTCTGGTTGGGGAGGATCCTGTGGGAGAACGTTCTCTAAGTTCTCTCCCTCCATGCTCATACTTAGCCTAAAAAATGACAACAAGATAGAATTAATTTGTAACCACAAATAATATTAAATATTTAAACAATATTAAACCTATACAAACAATATTTAAATATTTATTGTCACATCATTTATCATATTTTAAAATTTGGACCATCATTTTTATCGCAACATTCACTTATACAAACAATATTTAAACAGTAATTATTGCATCATTTATCATATTTGACAATTGGATCATCATTTTTATCGCATCATTTACTTATACAAACAATATTTAAACATTACTTTATTGCATCATTTATCATGTCATTGTAGATATACAAACTTGAACAATGGAGTGGATCCAAACTTGGATGATATATAAAACTAAAAATGTTACAAGTTCCATGATCGGTCACTCGTGTTACATCCTATCCAAGAAAGACTCAGTCATTGGCTGGTCTAAGTCCTTGGTTTGGATTGAGCAGTATACCACATCTTGGAGCAATGTCAAAAACCCCATAAAAATCTGCAGTACTTAGATGTCTATTCGGTTCAACTGACTTTCCCTGAATCGCAAATCATCGTAGATGCCCAATTAGAGCTTCTGCGAGTCTCGTACTTGGCGATGGTGCACAAATGTCCAAGATTTTTAGAATGTGATGAGACATGGTGTACACATCTTGTGTAACATCAAAAGGTGGGGGATTGGTGCAGAGGCACTCTAGAGCAACGTGACGAAACCTAGCAATGGAGCTCCGCACAGTGTTGGGGTTATCACTGAGTAATGCAAGATAGTGCTTTCTAGTGCTGCATGAAGTCATTATTCCCCAATCACAAATTCCTAGATACACCTCCTCACATGACTCCGAGAAGTGTAGCATAATGTTTTGTGCATGCAAATCATTATGCAGGACATTGTGTTGGTGCATGTAATGCATTAATAGTGTGAACTAGTGCACTTAAAATATCAAATACATGATGATGGATCTGTGGAGCTCTAGTAGGCATTTTCGCATCATCTTTGTGAAACATCAAAGATGGTCGCTTTCCGTCATGTCCGAGGTAGGTTAGCCATCTTTCCAAATGATTTTATTCCAGAACGGAAATAGTATCATTGGGTTATCATCATGGACTAGACCTATTGCTTGGATGATGCCCAGATGTACAACATCGCCCAAGCATATGGCTTCTTCCAATGCTCTGGCCTTCAATGCATCAATGGGCACAGAAACCCTCAACACCTTACATGCATAAATCTTGTGCGGATCAAAGGGAGTGACAAGAATATTGCACATGTTGATTGTTCCTTTCGTGCTTGTGCCCACAGCTGCACTAGGCGTGAATCGGCGGATGTCTCGTCGCTGAAGCAGTATGGGCTGCATGGGTCTTGGCACTATTACATGATCATGCAAGCCATGTGATGTGCGTGGTGCTTGTGTAGGTCAGAATGAAGGAGATGGGAATGTATCTACTTGTGCAGATAGATTGTGCATTTGTGGTACAGGCAAAAATGCAGGAGATGGAAACTGGTCTGTGCGTGCGGTAGGAGGCACAAATGGAGGTGGTGAAATGTGATCATCCATGTGGTGGGAGATGTGAAAAAGGAGGAGGAACTTCTTCTGATTAAATACAAAATTACATTGACATAGCCAGCCTACAAGGTTCCTCCAAGGGCAAGAAATTACATAGAAAACATATTGCCTAAGGGTCTTACCAGAGCTGTGCTACAAGGCACATAAGTTGTCATATTGACCAACCGTCATTTGCTAAGTTACTTTGTAAATATTTTCTTTTCTATGTTTATCTATGTTGAAGTTGATGCACCCCATGACTTACTATAAAGATACATGGATTTCAAATAGGTAGATGAAGGAATTTGACAATTTGGGCCATTCCAATGTCCATTTTTGGCAAATGTAGAAGGAATTTGATGGCAGCACAAAAGATAAAGTTGGTCAGGATGTCATGGGGTGTCCAAAAATGCAAAAACCCACCACGGTGCGAATTTGGCCATTTGGAGGGTGTCCAAATGGCCTAATTCACGTCATGGTGGGTTTTGGCATTTTTGGACACCCCATGATGTCGCGACCAACTATTTCTTCATCTACCCCTTCAAAATCTATATTTCTTCATAGAGAATCATGAAATGCATCAATCCTTTAAAGGTGTAGGAAAATCTCAATTTTTGATTTTTTAACACTCCATCTAATCAATGTGGTGCCATGGTCAAATCCCTTCTGCATATGTATTGGAATGGCCAAACTTTGGCAAACAACATTTTATTGACTTGTAAGTTACATCAAAATGTGATATAACTATTGTGTGCAAGCTAATATAAAAAAAGATGAAATATTAAAAACAACAGATAATAAAAATATTCATAACAAAAGATTTACCATTTGTACATGAAATTTTTTAGCTTTAGATAGAAGAAGATTATTAGAAATAGGTGTTTGTATTTTAAATTGTATTACAAAGAGGCTTCATAGCCTATTTCTCTTATACTTCAGCTCTAATACATCAATAATAGGGTCTTCGAATCCTTAACTAAGTCCTTCGAAAGACCGCTGTGCTATTTGGAATCTCACATTCAACTCATAAATTTTTATAATCTCATGTACAACACATTGGAATGGATCACGTAGGTTGCCTTGGGTCAATACTATGAATTCTCCATGCTATCTTGTTCCAAATGGATAGATTCTCCATTCTTTCTTGCTACTGCACACATGAAGAAACATCAATTTAGAAATTTAAATTTAAATAAATGTAATGCATCATATGAATTCTTCTTCTTCAATCAACTTCTAAGCTTCAAGACTTACATTAGTAGCAGCACGAGCTCCAAGAATATCCTTTGCATCACCATTCCCTTCAAGTCCTGCATCACCTCTAAAACAACTTGCTCATGCATGACTTTATGTCTTTCGATATGAAGAGTCCATATCATCCATGCCCAAAATTCTCATATCATCCTCCATGAAGTTCCTGAAAGAACAACTAAGGGAATCTTAGCAAAAGCAATGCACCACTGTGGATAATCCAAAGTAAGAAATTACATTGAAACACTATGGAATTAACCTTTTAGCTCATATTATCCTCTTTAGAGCACCTCTAGTGGTTCAAGATGCTTCTTTTCTTGAAAACAAAGATCATGGATCACATATTTATCCTGCAACTGTACGATCACATGGTAACATGGGAGATCTCCTCAAATGGTGCCATCAATAGTCACAGAGTTTACAGAGACTGTGATAGGCCATAATAGAAGGTAGGTTATGTTTGAGAAGTGATGAGAAGGACCATGAATGAATACAAGGGAGGAGAAGTAACCAGAGGACTAGGTGTGAGAATGAGGGCAGACGGATACACATGAGTAAAAGGAGTAGAAGCAATAGGAGCAGGTGGTGAGCATGAGGCAAGAGGAGCTTGCATGAGTAGGAGGAAGGAGGAGTAGGCATGAGCATGAGGGAAGAGGAGAATGGATGAGCATGAGGGAGGAGGAGGAGCAAGAAAAAGCAGTAGGGGGGGAGGAGGGAGGAGGAGGCAAAAGAAGCAGGGGGGGTAGGAGGAGGACGCATGTGGGAGGAGGGAAGAGGAGGCATGTGGACAAAGGGAGGAGGAGAGGGGGAGCAAGGAGGGAGGCAAGGGGGAGGGAGGAGGAGGAGAAGGAGGAGGAGGAGGAGGAGGAGGAATGGGACATGTGGAAGAGGAGGGAGGAGGGAGGCAAGGAGGAGGAGGGTGGGAATTCAAATTCAAAATTCAAAATTTAAAAGTTTGACTTTGGAGGATGGGGAGAGGAGGGAGAGGGAATTCAATTTTAAAAATCAAAATTTTGACTTTGGGAAAAGTGCCCCCTCCTTGGTGTAAGAGGTGGCCCCCTCTGCAGCACATGACCAATTCTGTGACAAGTGCAGAAGAAAGAAATGATGTGTGGTATGTTGACTCAGGTGCATCAAACCACATGACAGGTCATGCAGAATGGATGCAGGATGCAAGGAAAATGGAAAGACCAAGATTTGTGGAGATTGGTGATGATACTGCACATCCTATTGTGCAGATTGGTAAAATTCCTTTGTCTATGCAGGATGGGAAAAAGAAATGCCTGTCTGATGTATTTCATGTCCCGAATATCACCAAGAACCTGGATTCTATTGGTCAAATGGTTGAGTAGGGCTTGCAGGTCAGATTTAATCCTCATGGATGCTTTGTTGAGGATATGAAAAATTACGGTCGCTTGATAGCAAAAGGAAAGAAGAAGGGCAGGATGTTTACATTAGATGCGGACATGCCTGAATTGAGTGCAGCAATGTTTGCACATGGGACCGGTGTAGTTGCAGATATTAATATCTGGCATAAACGCATTGGTCATGTTACTGTACAATGACTTAAATCAATGCAGGCCCAAAATATTGTTGCAGGATTGCCTAAATTCAAGGTTGCAGAAATGCATAAGGTATGTGAGGCATGTCAATTTGGAAAACAGGCAAGGAAACCATTTCCTAGACATGTTCAAGAGAGTAAGAAGCCATTGGAATTAATCCACTCTGATGTGTGGACTACTAAAGCTACATCTATTGGAGGCTGTCATTATTTTATCACTTTTATTGATGACCACAGCAGAAAAGTTTGGGTGCATTTTATGAAAACGAAAAGTGAAGTGTTTGGGCATTTCAAAGCTTTTAAAGCTATGGTTGAAAAAGAAACAGGCCTGCAAATAAAATGCCTAAGGTCAGATGGAGGGGGAGAGTACCTCTCAAATGAGTTTGCAAGGTTCCTACAGGAGCATGGCATAAAGCAGCAATATTCATGCAGTCATACCCCACAGCAAAATGGACTTGCAGAAAGGAAAAATAGGCATATTGGAGAGGTATCTCGGGCCATGCTAAATGAGAAAGATCTACCAGATTATTATTGGGCTAAAGCAATTGCTACAGTAGTTTACATAATGAACAGGACTCCCACTGCAGCAATACATGGCATGACACCAGAGGAGATGTATACTGGTGGGAAACCAGATATTTCTCATTTGAAAATTTTTGGTTGCATTGCCTATGTTCATGTGCCGGATGAGTTGAGGTCCAAGTTGGGTGGATCCAAAAGCTGAGAAGTGCATCTTTATTGGTTATTCTCTATAGCAGAAAGGGTATAGATGCTATAACCCTTCTACTCATAAGTTCACAGTGAGCAGAGATGTTGTTTTTTATGAGATGAGCAGTTGGTATAAACCAGTAAATGTGATTGATGATGTAGATGCACAAAATGGTAATTTTGCACAAAATTCAATGCAGCAGTCACAAAATATTAGTGGACTTGCAATGTCCTCTAGTAGTTGTTCACATACTTCACCATGGACAGGTAGATTGAGATCAAGAGAACCTCCTCAAAGCAATGCAGATAGTGGTATGCAGGTATCACAAAAAGGAAAAGAGAAGGTAGGTCAGCCCATGTTTGATGTGAATGCAGGTCACTCTTATGTGGATGGTGAATCTAGTGGCTCAGAACAGAGCATTGATGATGAGTTGGGTATTCCTTCTGTTGTTACACTTGGAGTAAGGAAGACCAGGGATGTTTTGAGAGCACTTGGAAGTGATCCTATTTTGCGTAGGTCTACCAGAGCTAGGTATCCTGTGGATAGGCTGAAATATGATGGATTTACAACCATTCACTATGCCTATATGGTCAAAGTGATATAGGAACTAGAACCCACTTCTTTTGAGCAAGCCATGGGAAAAGAAAAATGGGAGAAAGCCATGGATGAAGAAATGGATGCCTTGGAAGCAAATGCTACATGGGAATTGGTGCCTTTGCCTAAAGACAAGAATGCAATTGGCTGTAAGTGGGTTTATAAGGTGAAGCACAATGCAGATGGTTCTGTGAAGATACAAGGCAAGATTAGTTGTCAAGGGGTATGCACAAACATATGGGATTGATTATGAAGAAACATTCAATCCGGTTACAAGGATGGCAACCGTAAGAGCAGTCATTGCTATGGCTGCATCAAAGGGATGGTCTTTACATCAAATGGATGTAAAGAATGCCTTCTTGCATGGTGATTTGCAAGAAGAGGTCTTTATGGAGCAGCCACCAGGTTATGTTCATGCTATTCATCCTGAGTTTGTTTGTAGGTTGAAGAAAGCCTTGTATGGCTTGAAGCAAGCACCTAGAGCATGGTCTGAAAAGATAGGACAATATCTTGTCACTATTGGCTCTCAGATTTCCAAGGTAGATTTCTCACTTTATGTGAGATAAACATAGAAAGGTATTATGCTGCTTGTCATCTATGTTGATGATTTGATCATCACAGGTGATAGTGATGAAGATATCCTTCATGTGAAAATGCTATTGAAGCAGAAGTTTGAGATGAAGGATTTGGGAGAGCTGTGTTGTTTCTTGGGCATTAAGGTGATTAGATCACCAAGTGGGATACAGCTCTTACAGAGGCAGTATGGATTGGACATGCTATCCAAATATGGGATGATAGGCTGTAAGCCTATTTCAGTTCCTTTGGAGCAGAATGTGAAGCTTAGTGCAAATGCAAGTGAGCTTTTGGAAGACCCTACTATGTACAGATGCATTGTAGGAAGTTTGATTTATATGACTACTACTAGGCTAGATTTGAGCTATGCTGTTGGATTGGTAAGTCAGTTTATGCAGGCTCCAAGGAAACCGCATTTGGATGCGGCTAGATGCATACTCAGGTATGTGAAGTCCACATTGCAGTATGGACTATTTTATGAGGCTAGGGTTCAGACACAGTTGCACAGATACACTAATGCTGATTGGGCTGGTAGTATTTCTGATAGACGATCTACCAGTGGATATGTGTTCTCTTTTGGGAGTGCTGCAATCACTTGGAGCAGCAAGAAGAGAGCAAGAAACAGCCTACAGTTGCCTTGTCGAGCACAAAGGCTGAGTACAGGGGTGCAGCAATGGCTGCATGTGAGGTAGCTTGGTTGCATAAGCTACTTTATGATATGCATCAGTCTACAGATGGGCCAGTTGTCATTTATTGTGACAACATGAGCAGTATACACTTGGCAAATAACCCAGTCTATCATGCTAGAACAAAGCACATTGAGGTGTTGAGAGTTCACGCTCAACATCATGTGATCATGTGTGCATAGCACCATCACGTGATCATATGTGCATAGCACTAACCTTATAGAGTGCTATAAAGGAAAGGGTTAGATCCCCTAACCCTAACCCTAAAAGGGTTTGTATATATTCTATTTTTTCAACTAATTCTAGTGTACAGTTAGTCATTTGTGGTGTGCTCTCTAGCTGTGCCCTCTCTCCTCATCTCCACTCTTCTCCTCTCCCCTCTTCATATTTTGTCATGGTATCAGAGCTCCCTTGTCTTCCGCTGAGACATTGAGTTTCTTGAGAGTGTGAGAGAGATTGTGAGATTGAGAGTTCTCTTGAGTGATTGTGAGCATCCTTTCACTTCCATTGAGTGATAGAGAAATTTCCGTCCATCTGAGAGGAATTTCCGTCCATGAGAGATTTCCGTTAATCTCCTTCCATTTTATTCATTGTTTCATTGAGAGATTCATTGTTTGTGAGACATTTGTGAGAGTTCTTTCAGTGTGATCTTCATTTGAGAGAAAGAGATCCACTTGTATTCATCTTGAGAGAATTCAAGCGACGAGTTTCTGCTTCAAACTATGCTTTGGATGCTCAGCCACTCCGTCAAACTTTGCTTATCTACAAAAGCTGTTTTCTACAATGACTCGACATACTTAGTCTTGCTCGCCATCAACAGCCTAGCTCTTGCTTCGATCGACTACTCCAACTAGTACTTCTAAGGCTCTAAGCCTACGGCTTCCAACACTCGACAATGGCACAACAATAGCGTCTTGCAAGGCTCCTTCAACGGCCGCTTCTAGCCTTCAAAGCAACTCTCACTAAGGCCTCACAGCCTTCGCGGACTGCGGTAGCGCCAACGACTGCCAACTAGCCCTTCAAGTCGGCAACCTTCGCATGCTGTTGGAGAGCTGTTGGACGAGTTCGTCCTTTGCAGCAAGCTGCTCGTTCAAGATCTTCACCCTCGCCTCCACTTGCTGTAGCGGAGTCATCCCATTAGATGATCAGTCGTTGAATTCAATCCGTCGATCCAGTTGCTCCTTGCTCTGTTTGAATTCGTTAGTAGCAGAAGCGATCTTCTCGAGTACATCTCCCGAGTCCGACTACTCAAACGCTACCCAGCGGCGGCTCCTTCAACGCAGCTCCCATGCTCCAACTGCTCCAGCGCTCCATCGAAACGTCGACCACGCAGCAGAAGTGCCTCCACTGAAGGTTGACCCGTCAACGACCTCCGTCGCCATCTCCGTCGTATTGTCTTCCTAAGGTTCAACACCTTAGAAAAAGACACGTGGCAAGAACCTTATCCCCTTGGGCTTGGTCATGAAGATGCCACATCATCTTATTTGGTTACGTTAACTCGGGTATCGTAACCCTGGTTAGAGAGTGGATAAGGTTGGTTAACTTAACCACAGGTCAAGTTTACCATAGGTCATTGAACCATGGTTAAACTACCTTAACTCAATCCTTATCTGCCACGTCACCATCATCAACCATGTCATCCTGCCACGTCATTCTGCCACGTCACCTGCCACATCATCAGCCACGTCATCATGCCACGTCATTCTACCACGTCACCTACCACGTCATCAGTGACATGTCATCAGTGCCACGCCAGCATTGCCATGTCACCCTGCTGACATCATCTGTGCCACCTCAGCACTGCCACCTCAGCAGTCCAGTCAACACTGACCCTCTGCAGGCACAGTCATATGGCAATTGGGATTCCGAAGCTACAGTTTCTTGGAAAAGTTTGTGAAGCATGCTGCTTCGGCAAACAAAAGCGAACCAACTTTGTCAGAAGTACCTCTCGTGCACGAGGTATTCTTGATTTGATTCATACAGATGTATGGGGTTATGCCCAGACCCGCAGCATCAATGGTTCACTTTATTACTTGACCTTCATCGACGACTACAGCAGATATTGTTGGATCTACTTTCTGAAAGAGAAATCTGAAGTGTTTGCCAGATTTCAAGAATTCAAAGCCATGGTAGAAAACCAAACAGGCAGAAAGATTAAGGTCATGAGATCAGACAGAGGAGGTGAATACATGTCTTCAGCATTCATGCACTTTTGCAAAAATCACGGCATTCGAAGACAATTCACATGTGCAGATACTCCTCAGCAAAATGCAAGAGCTGAAAGGAAGAATGGGACTTTAGCAGACAGTGCTAGAGCAATGCTTAGTGAAAAGCATCTTCCGAATCAGTATTGGGCAGAAGCAATAGCTACAGCTAACTACTTGCTTAATCGGCTTCCTACCGAACCAATACAAGGTATGACTCCTTATGAAGCATTCACTGGACACAAGCCACGCATTGGGCATCTCCGCATATTTGGTTGCATAGCATATGCCCACATACATGATGATCATCGCAAGAAATTGGATGCGAAGTCACGCAAATGCATCATGGTTGGCTACAGTGAAGAAAGCAAAGCATACAAATTGTATGATCCCATCAACCGCAAAGTCATTATCTCCAGAGATGTAATCTTCGATGAGGAATCAGAATGGAAAACCTCACCTACATAGGAGATAGAAGCATCAACTTCACAGTCACCTACAGAACAGGTTGATGAAGAAGAGCAAGAATTGCCAGCAACACCCCAAGCAGCGCCACAACAGCTCAGACGGTCTACTAGGGAAAGCAGACCACCAGCCAGATTGACATATGCTCAGAAAGGCAAAGCAATTCAGGTGGAAACCACCAACTATGCTCTTATGACTACCATCATGGCTACAGAAGAGCCAGTGTACTTCGAAGACGCATCTTGAGATACATCAAAGGTACAAGACAATTTGGGATAGAATACAGAGGAAGTCATCCACGGTTGCATGGATACTGTGACAGTGACTATGCTGGAGATCATGAGACCAGGAGATCGACACAGGGATATGCATTTTTCCTTGGTCAAGGTGCTATATCATGGTTGTCAAACAAACAGCCAACTGTTTCTTTGTCTTCGACTGAAGCAGAATATAGAGCACTCACTACAGGTGCATGTGAGGCTATATGGCTCAGAAGACTATTGTCAGAAATAGATTACTTTGATGAGTCAAAGCCAACAACAATATACTGTGATAATCAATCGGCTCAAGCATTGGCCAAAAATCCAGTATATCACTCCAGAACAAAGCACATTGATGTCAGAGAGCACTTCATCAGAGAAAGAGTGTTACTTGGTGACATCACACTGCAGCATTGTGATAGCAAAGAAAATGTTGCAGACATCTTTACCAAACCACTCGGTAAAGAGCTATTCGAGAAACACCGACTAGCTCTTGGTTTGATGCAGAGGAAGGACATGCCCATTAAAGGGGTGTGATGGAATGTAATGCTCAGTCCTTCTTTGATTCCCCAGAATCATCATCTTGAGGGAAGGCCTACTTCATGATGTTGATCTTGAGGGAAGGTGTTGAGAGTTCACACTCAACATCATGTGATCATGTGTGCATAGCACCATCACGTGATCATATGTGCATAGCACTAACCTTATAGAGTGCTATAAAGGAAAGGGTTAGATCCCCTAACCCTAACCCTAAAAGGGTTTGTATATATTCTATTTTTTCAACTAATTCTAGTGTACAGTTAGTCATTTGTGGTGTGCTCTCTAGCTGTGCCCTCTCTCCTCATCTCCACTCTTCTCCTCTCCCCTCTTCATATTTTGTCATGAGGTGCATTATCACTATGTGCAGGAGAAGGTTTTACTAGGTCTTATTGATCTAGATTATGTTAGCACAGAGGATCAGGTAGCTAACATATTCACGAAGGCATTGGGCACAGAGAAGCTGTGCAAGTTCAGAGACCTACTTGGTGTGCAGGAATTGGGATTGAGCTCGAGGGGGAGTGTTGAGATACCGAGCTCCACTCATGATATGCCAGGGTGACCATTGTGCATTTATGTCACCGACTTGTTAGCTGCAGATGCGGTTGGTACACCGCCCATGAATAATAGCTGGATGACAGCTATCCTTATGTACTCTAGTTCGTGGCTCAGTTAGTATGCCACCTTAGTTAGCTGAGTTTGGTTTGAGACCCACATATAGGGTTCTTCTATTTCTTTGTACTAGAGTTCTTTTGGCTTTCACAACTAAGAAGAGGAAAACTGTTTTCAGCCTCCACCTTTATGTGTATTCCCCCACTGTGTATGTGAGAAAGCCACAAGTGAGACTCCTTCCTTCTCTCCCACTATCTTCATAGAAGTTTCACAAGAGGGGGACTTAATAATGATGCCTGTGGATCTACTTTTCCTAGCCATGACATTGTTGATGTACCCACACCACCCTCTAATACCCCTAGCAATGTGGTGCTAATAATTGGGGATAATACTCAGGCTTCAAGCTCTAGCTCCAATAGGGGCAAAATGCCTATGACCAACAATCTATACTATATTAAGGAGACTAAGTGATTAGGACCATTAAAAGAATCTCGGCCCTTGGATTTGATCTAATTAATTTGGACTGTTAGATGAAATCAGCCAGTTATAGAGTCCATCCTCTCACATCTCATGTCACCTTTGTATGAGGTTTCTAATAAGATCTACAATCCTCATGAATTATTCAAATGGGGAGAATTTATGTCTCAAAAGGGCCTCATAAGGAATGGGTTAAGAAATGGATTAGGCCTAATGCAAGCCCTCTTGTGGGGTCCAAGGTGCATATTATGATTTCTACCATGGGGCCTCCTCTACCTCTACCTCTACCTGTTCCAGCATTTGAGTAGAAGAGAGTTTCTTTTGAAATTCCTCCTGAAGAAGATGCACCACCATTTCTCTGCTCTTTAGAAATTAGAAGAGCAAACAACTCCTCAAAATCAAGAAATTTTTCACGGACGGCAATGGATGTCCGGAACTGTGCATAATCCTTTCCTAGACCATTCAAGGTCACAGAAACTAAATCATCATCTTCCACTGGTGACCCAATGGAAGCAAGTGCATCTGCAATTTTCTTCACCTTCATGTGGTAGTCATTGATGCTCATATTTTCTCTCTGCACATTGTGCAACTCTTGCTTGAGCTACATTTTCCTGGCTTGCATATTTGTGCTGTACATTTTTGCCAAAGTATCCCATGCCTCCTTTGGTGTACTTGCATTCTGAATATGCACAATCATAGAATCAGAAATACTGATAGAGAGCTAATACATAACTTTTCTAGTTCTCTCATGCCATCCTTTAAATGCCTGCATTTCCTGTTGATTGGGAACATTAGGAAGAACTGGTTCTTCTTCATTTCCTGTAATGAACTACCAATAGCCTTTTCCCATAAAGAAATTCGTCATTCTAAAACTTCCATGCTTGGAAGTTGTTCTTGTCAAGCTTTTCAGTGACAATCTGCGAAAGAGAATCAGATGCCATTGCAAAACACTGCAAAAAACACAGCTTCTGCCTCACACGGGCAAATCTACAAAACTGACGAAAGTGGTATTTGACCACACAGTCACTTCCTAGTGACAATTTTACATCAACAGGCAATAAGGATGATTCTGTAACTCCTAATATCTTTGCCCACAGGCATACGATGCAATTTCTGCGATAACTTTTCACTGACCTATAGAGTAGTGGTTGCACAGCAAAAACAAGGCCTTTTTCTCAGTGCTTGCGGAGAACTTCCACCTCAAAACGGGCCCCAAAATAGCCTCGAATTAGAAAAATAAACTCATTGAGGGCTTAGCCCTTTACTCGCAGCATAGATTGCCCTCTTGCCACACCACAAAGGGCATCTCAATCTGAGACAATGCACTCTTGCACTTTCTGGCTGTGCTACCTGCAGGGATTTGCTCCCAAACTCAAAAAAGGAAAGCAACACTAGCCCTCTTGCTAGGACACCGTGAACTTGGTTTGCTTTCTTGAGCTCCTTACCACGAACCAAGCTCTGATACCATGTGTGTGAAGATAGTGGGAGAGAGGGAAGGAGTCTCACTTGCGGCTTTCTCACATGCACAATGGGGGAATACACACACAGGTGGAGGCTGAAAACAGTTTTCCTCTTCTTAGTTGTGAAAGCCAAAAGAGCTCAAGTATAAAGAAATAGAAGAACCCTATATGTGGGTCTCAAACCAAACTCAACTAACTAAGGTGGCATACTAACTGAGCCACGAACTAGAGTAGATAAGGATAGCTGTCATCCAGCTATTATTCGTGGGTGGTGTACCAACCGCATCTGCAGCTAACAAGTTGGTGACATAAATGCACAACGGTCACCCTGGCATATCACGAGTGGAGCTCGATATCTCAACACTCCCCCTCGAGCTCAATCCCAATCCTTGCACACCAAGCAGGTCTCTGAACTTGTGCAGCTTCTCTGTGCCCAATGCCTTCGTGAATATGTCAGCTACCTGATCCTCTGTGCTGACATAAACTAGATCAATAAGACCTAGTAAAACCTTCTCCCGCACATAGCGATAATGCACCTCAATGTGCTTTGTTCTAGCATGATAGACTGGGTTATTTGCCAAGTGTATACTACTCATGTTGTCATAATAAATGACAAATGGCCCATCTGTAGACTGATGCATATCATAAAGTAACTTATGCAACCAAGCTACCTCACATGCAGCCATTGCTGCACCCCTGTACTCAACCTCTGTGCTCGACAAAAGGCAACTGTAGGCTGGTCTTACAGGTATTCTAAGTTGTAGGATTAGTGTACCGATAATCGTGATGTGTTAGTGTAATTATGATTATGTTATATTATTGACATGACTTCTTTGTTGCTTTGATAGTTCATCCTCCCAATTACAGTAAAAGGATGCTTACAAGAAGATGTTAGAAATGCTATATTCAAGATCAATGGTATTGTGAGGTATGCTTACTACTATCAAATCGCATTGATTGCATTTTCTTCAATTTAATCTGAATAATCTGTAGACTGATTATGAATATATCTTACATGGGCATGTGAAATAGGTGGATATCTCAAAAAGAGATCTCCATATTAAGCATCGAGAAGGCTAGGGTGGACTCCATTGAAGCCGTATGCTTGCTTGAGAAGCACTTTCCCTCGAGCATTATGACAACTCAAGTGCAAGAACTAAAAGGAAAGCATGAAGCTGAACATGAAATGAGAATGCTTTCTTGCTTATGGAATGAAGAAAGGTGAGGTCCATATGTAGGCACCTCTTACATGAGCCACCAAGCTCCATAATCATCTCCTCAATTAGCTCCTAGATTCTCTCAATCATCCTATGTGGCATCTACCACCACCTAACAGTGCTTATGGGCACCTAACTGTGCCTCTAGCACACACACATAAGAACCAAGGTGTGCCCGGGGCATACACCTTGAGATATCCATCAGAGGTAGATCATTCCAGTGAAGTGGTAATCATCAGCAAGAATAAGGATGTCTAGTTTATCTGCAGAGTTGCTTACCACTTCAGATGATGCATATTCCCAGGATTGGATTTTGGATTCTGGTGCTTCATTTCATGTTACTCCCCATAGGGAATGGTTCTCCACTTATGACAATGGAAAGATAGGTTGTGTGCATCTTGGAAATGACTATGCATGTGACATAGTGGGAGCAGGTGACATAAAGTTTTCTTTTGCAAATGGGTCTGCATTTGTTTTGAAACATGTGAGACATGTGCCTAAGCTGACCAAGAGTCTTATTTCAGTGGGTCAGCTAGATGATGCTGGTTTTCACACCACTTTTGGCTTTCAGAGTTGGAAAATTCAGAAGGGCTCTATGCTTTTGGCCAGGGGTGCCAAGTGTGGGACTTTGTATCCCTTACATGTATCAAGGGTATTTGATCATGTTGTTGCAATAACCGAGCAGCCAAGCACTTCTTTGTGGCATTGCAGGTTGGGGCACATGAGCCAGAATGGAATGAAGCTCTTATGCCGTTTGGCTTATGTACCACATTTGAGTTTCTCTGATTTTGAATTTTGTGAGCATTGTCTCTATGGGAAGCAAACTAAATCAGCCCATAAAAGAAGGGGAAAGAAAGAGTTTGAAATGCTTGATTTGGTGCATTCAGACGTATGCGGTCCCATGCCTACACGGTCATTAGGTGGGGCTGAATACTATGTGACATTCATTGATGATGCAACTAGGAAAGTGTGGGCTTATGCTATAGCTCGGAAGAGTGATGTGTTCCAGGTATTTCAGAAATGGCTGGCCTTGGTTGAGAATCAGTCAGGTAGAACGCTTAAATGCCTACGGACTGACAATGGTGGAGAGTATCTCTCTCATGACTTTCAGCATTTCTGTGATACACATGGGATTAAGAGGGAGCTCACATCCCCTCTTACTCCAGAGCAAAATCCAGTTGCAGAAAAGATGAACCGTACCATTCAAGAAAGGTTGCAATGCATGCTTTCCAATGCAAGTCTTTTTGGTGGTTTTTGGGCTGAGGCAATGAAGACTGCAGTGCATGTGATCAATAGATCACCTAGTAAGAGTTTGGATGGTGGTATTCCTGAAGAGGCATGGAGTGGCAAGAAGCCCTCTTACTCTCATTTGCGTATATTTGGGTGTGAGGCATATGCACATGTGCCAAAAGAGCTTCGAAAGAAGCTAGATCCTAAGTCTAGGAAATGCATCTTTCTGGGTTATGGTGAAAGTGGAGAGATGGGCTATCGTCTCTGGGATCCAGAAGCAAAGAAGATCATACGTAGTCATGATGTGGTATTCAATGAGAAGAAGATGCATAAGGCACCCATGAGGGATGTGGAAATGAGGAGAATCACTTTCCAGGATGTGAATCCACCTGCATATGTTAATAGACAGCAAGCTGTCCATGCACCAAATGTGCAAGAAATGGTACAACCAAGTACTCCCACAGGTATACAATCAAGGGTAGATGATGGATCATCTATTGGTGGAAATGATGAGCCAAATGTGGCTGATATGCAGGTGGGACAGCAAGCTGAAATGCCCTTGAGAAGATCATCTAGAGTGTCTAGACCGCCTGATAGGTTTGTTCCAGGGGTAGACTATGTGATGCTTACTGATTGCGGGGAGCCTTCTTGCTATGGAGAGGCTATGATGCGTGAGGATCAACGCAAGTGGGAGTATGCTATGCAATCAGAGATGAGTTTACTTATGAAAAATAAGAC
Organism: Dipteris shenzhenensis; assembly: GCF_047967505.1. NCBI lineage: Eukaryota > Viridiplantae > Streptophyta > Polypodiopsida > Gleicheniales > Dipteridaceae > Dipteris > Dipteris shenzhenensis. The sequence continues at coordinate 39,822,393 of NC_141611.1, forward strand.
TTGGGACTTGGTTTCCTTGCCACATGGAAAGAAAGCATTGCCATGTAAATGGGTCTACAAAATGAAGGTCACAGGTGATGATGTGCCTAGGTACAAGGCCCGTTTGGTTGCTAAAGGGTTCAAGCAAGAGAAGGGTGTGGACTTTGATGAGATATTCTCTCCGGTTGTGAAGATGACCACACTTAGATGCATGCTTGGACTAGTGGCAGTAGAGGATATGGAGCTTATGCAGATGGATGTCAAGACAGCTTTCTTGCATGGGGATTTGCATGAGGAAATTTACATGGTGCAGCCGAAAGGCTTTGAAGAAAAGGGCAAAGAGCATTTAGTTTGCAAGCTGAAGAAGAGTCTCTATGGTCTTAAGCAAGCACCTAGAGAATGGTATCAGAAGTTTGATGCTTTCATTCAGTCCCAAGGTTTTAAAAGGAGTGAAATTGATCACTGCCTGTACACTAAAAGGGCTAAGGATAATAGACTGATAATTCTGGCATTATATGTGGATGATATGCTATTGGCTAGCAAGAATACTTATGAGCTAGATGCATTAAAGGCCAAGTTGCATGAGGCCTTTGATATGAAGGATTTGGGACTTGCAGGTCATATTCTTGGTATGCGCATCACGCGTGATCGGAGTAGGAAACTCCTTTGGCTTTCACAGAAAGAGTATGTTACAAAAGTATTGCAGCGTTTCAATATGGAGGGGGGGAAGGCAGTGAGTACTCCATTGCCTCCATATGTGAAACTGAGTCATACAGATAGTCCCAAATCAGATGAGGAAAGGGCCATGATGGCCAAGGTTCCTTATGCATCAGCGGTTGGGAGTCTTATGTATGCTATGATAGCTACTAGACCAGACATTGCATTTGCAGTGGGAGTTATTAGCCGGTATATGGCTAATCCAAGAAAGAGGCATTGGGAGGCAGTTAAGTGCATCATGAGGTACATGAAGGGTACCAAGGAGATGTGCATCTGCTTTGGTAAAGGATACATGCGTGTACTTGGGTACACAGATTCAGACTATGCAGGGCATGTGGATAGTAGGAGATCCACTTCTGGTTATGTGTTCACCTTTGCAGGTGGTGCAGTGTCGTGGATGTCTCGCACACAGAAGTGTGTTGCTTTGTCTACCACAGAGGCTGAGTATGTTGCAGCCACAGAGGGTTACAAGGAGGCTATATGGCTTGATCGGCTAGTGGGATATTTGGGGATTCATACAGGTGTACCGACATTGCATAGTGATTCCATGAGTGCTATTCAGCTAGCACAAAATCCGGTCTTTCATGCAAAGACCAAACACATTGAGGTCAGGTACCATTTCATCAGGGAGGTACTTGAGGACAAGCGCATAGAGCTTGTCAAGGTTCATACAGATGATAACTCTGCAGATATGCTGACGAAGAGTCTACCTAGTCAGCGGTTTGAGTATTGTCGTGTACTGATGGGCATTGGATAGTATGCTCACTGGTTGTTCTCCCTTAAAGGCACATTGTCCTTTAAGTGGGAGGTTGTGGAGGTTAAAGGTCATTGTGCCTTTACCCCAGTTATGTACAATACTCAAACACATATATAAATGAATGAAAAAGAAGAGTAGGGTGGTTCTGCACCCACCAAAGCTAGTGTGGCTCTCTATTTCTCTCTCTTCCTCTTCTGCTCTTGCTTCCGCTGAGAGCACTCTCAGCATAGACAAAGGAATTTTACCAATCTACATAATAGGATGTGCAGTATCATCACCAGTCTCCACAAATCCTGGTCTTTCCATTTTCCTTGCATCCTGCATCCATTCTACATGACCTGTCATGTGGTTTGACGCACCTGAGTCAACATACCACACATCATTGCTTTCTTCTGCACTTGTCACAGAATTGGTCATGTGTTGCACCATAAACAGATGCTCATTTCTGTCATCATCCTGTCTACTAGAAGATGCATAATTCCCTTGCTGCAATTTTCCATTCATGATGTCATTCTGCTTTTTGTAGCAGTCTTTAGCCATATGACCCATTTTACCACAATAGTAGCATTCAACATTGCTGTTTGCATTTTGACCTCTCTGCCATCCACCACGACCTCTTTGGCTCCCCCTGCCTCTAGAGTTACCACGTCCTCCTCCAAAGGACTAGTTTTCTTGAGTTTGCTACATATTCTGATTTCTATTACGGCCTCCGGATCCACCTCCTCTACCTCTGCCTCTACCTCTTCCAGCATTTGAGTAGAAGACAATTTCTTTTGAAGTTCCTCCTAAAGAAGATGCACCACCATTTCTCTGCTCTTCAGAAATTAGAAGAGTAAACAACTCCTCAAAATCAGGAAATTTTTCACGAACAGCAATGGATGTTCGGAACTGTGCATAATCCTTTCCTAGACCAGTCAAGGTCACAGAAACTAGATCATCATCTTCCATTGGCGACCCAATGGAAGCAAGTGCATCTGCAATTTTCTTCACCTTCATGTGGTAGTCATTGATGCTCATATTTTCTCTCTGCACATTGTGCAACTCCTACTTGAGCTACATTTTCCTAGCTTGCGTGTTTGTGCTGTACATTTTTGCCAAAGTATCCCATGCCTCCTTTGGCGTACTTGCATCCTGAATATGCACAATCGTAGAATCCAAAATATTGATAGAAAGCTAGTACATAACTTTTCTGGCTCTCTCATGCCATCATTTAAATGCCTGCATTTCCTGTTGATTGGGAACATTAGGAAGAACTGGTTCTTCTTCATTTCCTATAATGAACTCCCAATAGCCTTTTCCCATAAGGAAATTCATCATTCTAAACTTCCATGCCTGGAAGTTGTTCTTGTCAAGCTTTTCAGTGACAATCTGTGAAAGAGAATCAGACACCATTACAAAACACTACAAAATATTCTGTCACTGCAAAAAACATAGCTTTTGCCTCACACAGGCAGATCTGCAAAACTAACGAAAGTGGTATTTGACCACACAATCACTTCCTAGTGATGATTTTGCATCAACAGGCAATAAGGATGATTCTATAACTCCCAGTATCTCTGCGCACAGGCATACGATCCAATTTCTGCGGCGACTTTTCACCGACCTGCAGAGCAGTGGTCGCACATAAAAAACCGAGCCTTTTTCTGAGTGCCTGCGAAGAACTTCCGCCTTCAAAACGGGCCCCAAAATGGCCTCGAATCAAAATAATAAAGTCACCGAGGGCTTTGCCCATACCCAGCAGCATATACTGCCCTCTCGCCACACCACGAAGGGCGTCTCAATCTGAAACAGTGCACTCTTGCACTTTTGGCTGTGCTACCTACAGAGATTTGCTCCCAAACTCGAAAAAGGAAAGCAACACCGGTCCTCTTACTAGGACACCGCGAACTTGGTTTGCTTTCTTGAGCTCCTTACCATGAACCAGGCTCTGATACCATGTGAAGATAGTGGGAGAGAGGGAAGGAGTCTCACTTGCAGCTTTCTCACATACACAATGGGGGAATACACACAGAGGTGGAGGCTGAAAACAGTTTTCCTCTTCTTAGTTGTGAAAGCCAAAAGAACTCTAGTACAAAGAAATAGGAGAACCCTATATGTGGGTCTCAAACCAAACTCAGGTGGCATACTAACTGAGCCATGAACTAGAGTACATAAAGATAGCTGTCATACAGCTATTATTCATGGGCGATGTACGAACCGCATTTGCAGCTAACAAGTCGGTGACATAAATGCACAACGGTCACCCTGGCATATCACGAGTGGAGCTCCATATCTCAACACGCATTGTTCATGTTAATGTACAACAACTTAAATTAATGCATGCCCAATATATTGTTACAGGATTGCCTAAGTTCAAGGTTGCAGAAATGCATAAGGTATGTGAAGCCTGTCAATTTGGAAAATTGGAAAGGAAACCATTTCTAAGACATGTTCAAGAGAGTAAGAGCCATTGGAATTAATCCACTCTGATGTGTGGACTACTAAAGCTGCATCTATTGGAGGCTGTCATTATTTTATCACTTTTATTGATGACTACAGCAAAAAAGTTTGGGTGTATTTTATAAAAAAGAAAAGTGAAGTGTTTGGGCATTTCAAAGCTTTTAAAGCTATGGTTGAGAAAGAAACAGGCCTGCAAATAAAATGCCTAAGGTCAGATGGAGGGGGAGAGTACCTCTCAAATGAGTTTGCAAGGTTCCTGCAGGAGCATGGCATAAAGCAGCAATATTCATGGAGTCATACCCCACAGCAAAATGGACTTGCAGAAAGGAAAAACAGGCATACTAGAGAGGTATCTCGTGCCATGCTCAACGAAAAAGACTTGCCAGATTATTATTGGGCTGAAGCAGTTGCTACAGCAGTCTACATAATGAACAAGACTCCCACTGCAGCAATACATGGCATGATGCCAGAGGAGAGGTATACCGGTAGGAAACCAGATATTTCTCATTTGAAAGTTTTTGGTTGCATTGCCTATGTTCATGTGCTAGATGAGTTGAGATCCAAGTTGGATCCAAAAGCTGAGAAGTGCATCTTTATTGGTTATTCTCTGCAGCAGAAAGGATATAGATGCTATAACCCTTCTACTCGTAAGTTTACAGTGAGCAGAGATGTTGTTTTTTATGAGATGAGCAGCTGGTATAAACCAGTAAATGTGATTGATGATGTAGATGCACAAAATGGTAACGCTGCATAGAATTCACAGCAGCAATCACAAAATATTAGTGGATCTATAGTGTCCTCTAGCAGTGGTTCACATACTTCGCCATAGACAGGCAGATTGAGATCATGAGAATCTCCTCAAAGCAATGCAGATAGTGGTATGCAAGTATTATAAAAGGGAAAAGAGAAAGTAGATCAGCCCATGGTTGATGTGAATGCAGGTCACTCTTATGTGGATGGTGAATCTAGTGGCTTAGAACAGAGCCTTCATGATGAGTTGGGTATTCCTTCTATTGTTACACCTAGAGTAAGGAAGACAAGGGATGTTTTGAGAGCACCTGGTAGTGAGCCTATTTTGCACAGGTCTACCAAAGTTAAGTATCCTGTGGACAGGTTGAAATATGATGGATTTACAACCATTCACTATGCCTATATGGTCAAAGTGATACATGAACCAGAACCCACTTCTTTTGAGCAAGCCATGGGAAAAGAAAAATGGGAGAAAGCCATGGATGAAGAAATGGATGCCTTGGAAGCAAATGCTACATGGGAATTGGTGCCTTTGCCTAAAGACAAGAATGCAATTGGCTATAAGTGGGTCTATAAGGTGAAGCACAATGCAGATGGTTCTGTGAGCAGATACAAGGCAAGATTAATTGTCAAGGGGTATGCACAGACATATGGCATTGATTATGAAGAAACATTCAGTTCAGTTGCAAGGATGGCAACCGTAAGAGTAGTCATTGCTATGGCTGCATCAAAGGGATGGTCTTTACATCAGATGGATGTAAAGAATGCCTTCTTGCATGGTGATTCGCAAGAAGAGGTCTATATGGAGCAGCCACCAGGTTATGTGCATGCTGTTCATCTTGAGTTTGCTTGCAGGTTGAAGAAAGCCTTGTATGGCTTGAAGCAAGTACCCAGAGCATGGTCTGACAAGATAGGATAGTATCTTGTCACTACTGGCTTTCAGATTTCCACGGCAAATTTCTCACTTTATGTGAGAAAAATAGAGAAAGGTATTATGATGCTTGTCATTTATGTTGATGATTTGATCATCACAGGTGATAATGATGAAGATATCCTTCATGTGAAAATGCTATTGAAGAAGAAGTTTGAGATGAAGGATTTGGGAGAGCTGCGTTACTTCTTGGGCATTGAGGTGATTAGATCCACAAGTGGGATATGGCTCTTGCAGAGGCAATATGGATTGGACATGCTATCCAAATATGGGATGATAGGCTGTAAGCCTATTTCAATTCCTTTGGAGCAGAATGTGAAGTTGACCGCAAATGCAGGTGAGCTTCTAGAAGACCCTACTATGTACAGATGCATAGTAGGAAGTTTGATTTATATGACTATTACCAGGATAGATTTGAGCTATGCTGTTGGGTTGGTAAGTCAATTTATGCAGGCTCCAAGGAAATCGCATTTGGATGCGGCTAGACGCATACTGAGGTATGTGAAGTCGACATTGCAGTATGGACTATTTTATGAGACTCGGGTTCAGATACAGTTGCATGGATACACTGATGCTGATTGGGCTGGTAGTATTTCTGATAGACAATCTACCAGTGGATATGTGTTCTCTTTTGCTGCAGTCACTTGGAGCAGCAAGAAACAGCCTACAATTGCCTTGTCAATCATAGAGGCTAAGTACAGGGGTGCAGCAATGGCTGCATGTGAGGTAGCTTGGTTGCATAAGCTACTTTATGATATGCATCAGGGCCAGTTGTCATTTATTGTGACAACATGAGCAGTATACACTTGGCAAATAACCTAGTCTATCATGCTAGAACAAAGCACATTGAGGTGCATTATCACCATGTGCAGGAGAAGGTTCTAGTAGGTTTTATTGATCTAGTTTATGTCAGCAAAGAGGTTCAGGTAGTTGACATATTCATGAAGGCATTGGCTGCAGAGAAGCGCGCAACTTTAGAGACCTGCTTAGTGTGTAGGAATTGGGATTGAGCTCAAGGGGGAGTGTTGAGATTTCAAGCTCCACTCGTGATATGCCAGGGTGACCGTTGTGTATTTATGTCACTGACTTGTTAGCTGCAGATGCAGTTGGTACACCGCCCATGAATAATAGCTGGATGACAGCTATCTTTATGTACTCTAGTTAGTGGCTCAGTTAGTATGGCACCTAGGTTAGCTGAGTTTGGTTTGAGACCCACATATAGGGTTCATCTATTCCTTTTGTACTAAGAGAGAGTTCTTTTGGCTTTCACAACTAAGAAGAGGAAAACTATTTTCAGCCTCCACCTTTGTGTGTATTCCCCCATTGTGTATGTGAGAAAGCTGCAAGTGATACTCCTTACTTCTCTCCCACTCTCTTCACATACACGAGCATTGTTGACTCTGTGCCAACATGAACTTATGAAGAAAGTCTGTGCCAACATGAACTTATGAAGAAAGAGAAGGTGATACAACTTTGTGATACAACTTTGTGTTACAACTTTGTGTTACAACTTCTAGACACAACTTTGTGTTACAAGTTTCTCTCTCTCTCTCTCTCTCTCTCTCTCTCTCTCTCCCCCGCTATCATGGTATTAGAGCCAATGGTGCTTCTGTTACAACTTCTGCATGAAGAGAGAGAATGTGTTACGACTTTGTGACACAACTTTGTGTTACAACTTTGTGTAACAACTTTGTGTTACAACTTCTACATGTAGAGAGAGAATGTGTTACAACTTTGTGATACAACTTTGTGTAACAACTTTGTGATATGACCTTGTGTTACATGCAGAGAGAGAAGCTCTCCAACTTGTATAAATACCCCATAATGGAATGAAGCCCAGACTCTTGGGGCATTGTGTTGAGTCTACATTCGTATTCCAAGCATTTATCTCAAGTGTCCATGCTTCCTTGCACTGCACGTCCAAAAGCATGTCCTAACCTTGCAACCCTTCTCCCCTCTCCTCCAACCCTGCAACCCACCCTTTCCCTCTCATCCTCCCTCCTCCTCCTTCCTCCTTCTCCTCCTCCTCCCTCCTCCTCCTCCTCCTCCTCCTCCTCCCTCCTCCCCCTCCTCCTCTCTCCTCCCCCTCCCTCCTCCTCTTCCCTCCTCCTCCTTCCTCCTCTCTCTTCTTTCACCCATGCTCTTACACCTTCTTCCTCTCCCACTCCTATGCTTTCCTAAAACCCTTAAACTCCATGATCTACGAGGGAGACGAGTTCTCCACCACGTATTCTACTCTGAACCTTGAATCCTCCCTCTAACCCTGGACTCCTTCTAAACCTTGGAAACTCCTTCTAAACCCTGGAACTCTTTCTGAACCCTGGAACCTCCTTCTGAACCCTGGAACTTCTCCTAAACCCTTGAACTCTTTCTAAACCCTGGAACCTCCTTCTGAACCCTTAAACTCCTCCTAAACCCTGTTGGGATATCTCAAGGTGTATGCCTCAGGCACACCTTATGTTTCTATGTGTGAGTGCTAGAGGCACAGTTAGGTGCCCACAAGCACAGTTAGGTGGTGGAAAAGCCACATAGGATGATTGAGTGAATCTAGGAGCAGATTGAGGAGATGATTGAGGAGCTTTGAGGTCATCAGTGATGTCAGTGACCTTGTATGAGGTGCCTACTTAAGGACCTCTTTTTCTTCTTCATTCTATAAGCAAGTATTCTGATTTTGTGTCCACTCTACTCTTTCCTTTCAGTATTCCAACATGGTATCAGAGCCATTTGATCCTCCTTGAACCCATTTTTGCCACATCATCATCTTCTTCCTCTTCTTCTTCTTCACCATCTCTCCCTCTTCTTCCAAAAACTTGCTTAAGCTTGTTCTCCTCCATTTCTCACTCATTTCCCACGCCCTTCTAGCTGAAGATCCACCTAGATGGGGCAAACTCCTGGCTGCAAGGAATCGACGAAATACCCGCGCTGCTGGTCGCCATTGTACGAAAGTTGTCGAAGTTCTTTGCTGCAAGTTCTCTGCGCCTGCTTCGACTTTCTCTAATTCCTTTCAGAGGGAGTTAGTCCATACCTAGAGCTACCTTGTGCTGAAATCTGAGTAGCAATGGCTGCATATTGAAGGAGAAAACAGAGAAAAACCAGTCGACTTTGTTCATGAAGGTGAAGGCAACCTGACGCATATTTTCGCCTTTTCTTCCCAGAGGATCTACTGTGGTATACCAGCTCTCTTTTGCCTCAGAAAGCCCCCTTTCTTTTGCTTTGAAGAGTGTGCTATGAGCCCTCCAAGTTCAGCTCTCTAGTTTTGACAGTTTTTACATGCTTTTGAAAATGATGCTACATAAAATGCTACTCTAACATTTCTGGTCTTTTGAAGTTTTTAATAACTTCACTACAAGTGTTGCTTCAGTTTTGTTTTTACTTGCTAGACCTGGTTGTGATTGGAAAGTGGTTATTTCATCCACTTCTATGAAGCATATAAAAAGTAGCATCATTGTTTGAAAACTAGTCACTACTATTTGCTACAACAAGTGGCTATACTTTGGAAGTATTGCAGTTCTTTTCACCTGTAAGAGAGAAGACACTACCCACCAATACTTGGGTTAGAGCCTCTCATGGCTTGCTTATGCCAAATATGTGAAAAGCCAAAACATAAAGCAATGTCTTGTTATGCTACAAAGGATGAAAATGCCAACCTGACTTCCTTATTGAAGATTGCCAAAACAATAGTTACCAAAAAGGAAGCAAATACAGAGATCTACACTCTCATGGCACTTTTATTTGACTCCAAGTACAAGAAAAAGATGAAGGTCAGATATGCTTCTCTACACAACTATGGAGATGACAAGATAATTGTTCTCTTGAAGGTTATGACTTTCAAATCCACTTGTTCTATCATAGTACCATCTTATAAGGCACTAGACACTGCCCATGTGGTAAGACCTTGCCTTGACATGGATATTTTTCCTCCACAAGATGAGGCATCCCATGAAGATTATGCATTTTAAATCATCTCTATGTATGCTCCAGATCACTCTTTTTATGTCAAGGTACTCAGCCTGGATAGTCCTCCAAAATGAATGAAAATAAATTATTGTGTGTTGTGATTTGTGAACACCTCTGGTCACCTTATGATGTAGGCCATGTGTATGTTTGTTCCATGGTACCTCCTACAGACATTGTGTGCATGTACATGTAGGAGAGATAACCATTGGAAGGTCTGTTTGTATCCCTTTCTGTTTACCTTACACCCAAGGAAACCCTTGCTAGCATGAGAACCTAGCCATAGATTTATCCTTGACCACCATGAGATGGCATGAGAAACTATGAGACTAGATGTATCCTTGACATAGCCTTGAGGCATCTCCTTGAGGGGGGGTTTGTTGGGATATCTCAAGGTGTATGCCTCAGGCACACCTTATGTTTCTATGTGTGAGTGCTAGAGGCACAGTTAGGTGCCCACAAGCACAGTTAGGTGGTGGAAAAGCCACATAGGATGATTGAGTGAATCTAGGAGCAGATTGAGGAGCTTTGAGGTCATCAGTGATGTCAGTGACCTTGTATGAGGTGCCTACTTAAGGACCTCTTTTTCTTCTTCATTCTATAAGCAAGTATTCTGATTTTGTGTCCACTCTACTCTTTCCTTTCAGTATTCCAACAAACCCTACAACCCCCAATGAAGGCAAAAGCCTTCATTACCCCAACAACGATGGATACGTGCCTTTTTACACATGCTTGCACTTTGTTTACTTAGCACACTTAAGCCTACGTCTCTCACCGAAACACGACTCGAGGTCCTAAGCTACACATATACCACAATGACAATCCCAACATATCTGTAGGTGACAAAAAGCCTCGGAACTCTGCAACATAGTATACCCAGCTCTTCCTACGAAAGCAGTAGGAAAGAGCCAACATTTGGCACCGTTGCCGGGGAGACTAGCGTCTCAAGTAGCGAGTAAACATGCGTAGGTAGGTGTAAAACAAGTCACTACTTCAAACTTTCACGAACATAACACTCAAGGGCAAGGAGAGTAAAATTTTTTTCCAATTCTAGCCAAACATATTAACCCCAAATATCCACTTTGGGTTACTACCTTAAGAAATTGTCTTAATTTCTTAAAATGAGCCACATGATATACAATCAGGCTAGGTAGTGGACACGGTTGCGTAGAGCTTTCAATTTTGATCATTTTACCTTTTTACAAAAAGGCAAACCGAGCTCTCCATAAAGAGTTATGGCTTGGGAAGAGTTTAGGTTAAACCCTAAACCTAAAATCCAAACCTATAAAAACCTACTCCACCCCCCCTCATTCTTCATCTTTCACTTTTTGCCTCCATTCTCTTCCTCATTCCGAGCCCCACGCAAGACACTCCTCCCTCACCATCGACCACCCCCTTACTCCTATCCTCGCCATGTAAGTGACATCGAGCCCTTCTCGCAGCGATGACCTAGCCTTCCACCCACCGTCCATTGTTCCGCGACAATCCCGTTACATCGAGAAAGACTTGGAGAGCGATCAGGTGACCACTTCTCCCTGCTTTTCGATTTCCGTCTTTCAGGTTTTTTGCTCTTGTTTACACCTCCCCCCTCCCCCTCCCCCTCCACCACCACCTCCCCCCTCCCCCTCCATCTCCACCTCCACCTCCCCCCTCCCCCTCCCCCTCCACCACCACCTCCCCCCTCCCCCTCCATCTCCACCCCCCCTTTCCCCCTCCCCCTCCACCACCACCTCCCCCCTCCCCCTCCACCTCCACCTCCCCCCTCCCCCTCCACCTCCACCTTCCCCCTCCCCCCCCACCTCCACCTTCCCCCTCCCCCTCCATCTCCACCTCCCCCCTCCCCCTCCCCCTCCACCACCACCTCCCCCCTCCCCCTCCCCCTCCACCACCACCTCCCCCTCTCCCCCTTCATCTCCACCCCCCCTCTCCCCCTCCCCCTCCACCACCACCTCCCCCCTCCCCCTCCACCCCCCCTTCCCCCTCCCCCTCTCCCCCTCCACCTCCACCTTCCCCCTCCCCCTCCTCCTCCACCTCCCCCTCTTCCCCTTTTCCCCTCTCTCTCCCCTCTCTCCTCTCTCCCCCTCGTTCTCTCCCCCACCCCCTCTCTCACACCCTCTCTCCTCTCTCTCCCCCTTACCCCCTCCCCCTTACCCCACCCCCTCTCTCTGCACAAACACCCACCCCCTTTCTCTCTCCCACCCCCTCTCTCTCTTGGCGCCCCCTCTCTCTGCGACCCTCCCCACCCCACCCCCCCGCCCGCAACACCCTCTCTCCTCTCTCTCCCCCTTACCCCCTCCCCCTTACCCCGCCCCCTCTCTCTGCGCAAACACCCACCCCCTTTCTCTCTCCCACCCCCTCTCTCTCTTGGCGCCCCCTCTCTCTGTGACCCTCCCCACCCCACTCCCCACCCCACCCCCCCGCCCGCGCCACCCCGCGGCGGCGCTCCGCAGAGCCGCCACCGCCCCCGCGCCCCCCTAGCCCGCGCCACCCCCATCGCCGCCCGCGCCACCCCACGGCGGTGCTCCACAGAGCTGCCGCCGCCCCCGCACCCCCTTAGCCCGCGCCACCCCCGCCGCCGCCCTGCGCCCCCCGCTCGCGCCACCCCCGCCCCGCTCTCCTCTCTCACCCCCCGCCCTCCCCCGCCCCGCGCCCGCGCCCGCACCCACCCCGCCCCCCTCTCCTCTCTCACCCCCCGCCCTCCCCAGCCCCGCACCCGCGCCCGCACCCACCCCGCCCCCCTCTCCTCTCTCACCCCTGTGCCACCCCCGCCGTCGCCCCCGCGCCCCCCCGCCCGCGCCACCCCCGCTCCGCTCTCCTCTCTCACCCCCTCCCCCTCCCCCGCCCCGTGCCCGTGCCCGCACCCACCCCGCCCCCCTCTCCTCTCTCACCCCCCGCCCCGCCCCCGTCACCCCCCTCGCACGCCCCTTCCCCCCCCCTGCGCCCTCCCCCGCCACCCCCCTTGCACACCCCCCCCCCGGCGTCACCCCCCGCCCCTTCCACCCCCCTGCCCCACCCCCCGCCCTCCCCCGCCACCCCCCTCGCACCCCCCTCACACCCCCCGCGCACCCCCCCGCCCTTTCCCCCCGCCCCCCCACCACGCGCAACCCCCTCGCCCTCCCCCGCCCCCCCCCGCCGCGTCAACCCCCCCCCTCCGGGCGTCGCCGCCGGGCAGCCCCCCACCTAACCAAAAAAAAAAAAAAAAAAAAACTAAACCTAACCTAAAATTAACTCTAGGGTTAGTTTAACCATAGTTAGGTTAGTACTAACTACAGTTAGGTTAGGTTAGCTAACCCTAGGTTAGTTAGTTAACCTCAGTTAGATTAGCTACGTAGGTTTGGTTACTAGTAACTGAGGTTAGGTTAGTTTAGTTAACCCTCAGTTAGGTTAGACTAACTCTTCAGTTAGTATCTAACTACAGTTAGTTAAACCTCCCAGTTATAGTAACTGGGAGGATCTAGGTTAGTTTCCCTAACTAGAGCCACTTGGTTTCAACCCCTCGGTTGGACTTAAAGTCCATTCACACCACCATTAGGACCCCCCCAAACGCCAAATTTACCCCTCCTTTAACCCCTCGAAACTCATCCGTTTGGGACCCAAATTGAACCCCGTTTGAACCCAGATTTCACACACGAAAACACCACGTTACAGGGTATTTTTCCAGCCAATTGCACACCATTTCGGCATCCCTAGCACACGTTCATTCGCGCCCCCGTGTGGGCCTCATTTTGCATTAATTCACTCGTATTTTCACGCCATGACCTCCGATTAACGATCCGTCTGCACCGGCACATTTCCCTACACACGTAGGACAATCCTAGGCACATTATTAACACGACAGTCCCTACACTAACTAACATCACTCTAACTCTCCTAACAACACCACCTCCACACCCGCACTTGGGGTAGCGATACCCTTGGCAAATCACGCACCATCTGCATGCAGTTACGTTCCGGCCAACGACTTCGACTCCAACGCTTGCCCCATCTGCAACTAACTCCACTGCAACAACCGCCCCCGCCAATCCTCTACCCCGACTCCCCCCCTGAGATTCAACAACTTCCTTTAACTCCTCCTCGCCCCAACATGGCTGGACGCCGTCATGAGCATGAGAACTTCTTCAATCGACGAAATCACAACAATCAAGGCTGACGCCCCTTGGGAAAACTGGAACTTCCCAAATATAATGGTAGGGGAGACCCAGCTCGCTTCCTCCAGCATTTTGATGCCGCATGTCGAGCAGGTGGTGATCAATCCCATGAAACTAAGGTGGCTTGGTTTCCAATGGCCTTAACTGATGAGGTGTCAGAATGGTACCTCGACCTTCTTGTGGAAGAACATGCCACATGGGACCTACTTCAAACCGAATTCAAACGTCGCTTCCAAACGGAGAGGCTACAAGATGATCCCGCTCTCCAGCTCAGCAAGATCGAACAAGGCCGGAGGGAAGATGTACGCACATACCTGGGAAAGATGAAGAGATTGATCGCCAAATGTGACCCACGCCCAGATGCAAAGTACCTCACGGCATGGTTCATAGCAGGTCTAAGAAAGAAAATCCGCAAGGATATGAAAAAGATAAGTAGCTATGAAACATTCAGTGCTGCTCATGCGGCAGCCATTGACATCGAAGATGGGATGACTGATTCAGACACTAGCAGTGATGATGCCAGATCAAATACACGAGATAAGCGCTCGAAAAAAGGTAAATCAAAGGACACTGCCGAAACATCCAATGAAGATCGCCTCGAGGCCATGACCTTGAAGCTGAAAGAAGATATGATGCAGGCCATGGATCAAAAACTTCACTTGTCTCAGCCGCCAACTCAAACATATCCACGGCGAGAAAATGTCTGGTGCCCACACTGCTTGGCAAATCATACAGCCAATGAATGCCCAGTCCTAAGAGCAAGGATCACTGCACAAGCAAATCCACCGCCACGGTTGTGGTGCCATATCTGTGTCGTCGGCCGCCATGATGAGTCCAGTTGCATCTTCAACATGCGCAACAATCCGCCTCGACCACCACAATACCAAGCGGCACCCATGCCAGTATACAGGCAACCGGCACTTGCACAAGCGCCTCCAGCTCCGAGACTAAATCCTGTTCCCGTTCGGACATAAGTCCCCCAACTACTCAGGAATCCGAATCCACGACCGTATCCAAGAGCACCAAATCCAGCTCCTCAGGCAGTTCCCATACATCAATTACAAGCCGAGGAAGTAGACTCACTATTTGAGTATGAAGCAGAGTACCCAGTGTACTATGTAGAAGGTGCAGAGGGTCTAATACCAGTCTATGCAAATCAAGTGCGACCCAACACATTTCGCGCACCAATCAAGTGTTACGGTTGTGGAGAAAATCATAGAATCGCATAGTGCCCTCATCGCGGTAGCCCAGCCACTTTCCAACCACTCTGCAGAGATTGTGGCATAGGACATGCCTATATGGATTGTCCCATGAAAAATAAGGTCCCAGAACAAACAGAGGTTAAGCCTGACGTCCCCATCGGCATCATTGGGGTGGACCATCAAAGTCTGGGTCCGGCAAGTCTAAGGTCACAACCTATCAATGTAATTACACGCCAACAGAAAGAGGCCACGAAGGACCCTATCATTCCAATCCAACCGAAGCGACTTCTGAAAAAGAAAGCACAAGTGCCTCCACCTCCGCCAAGCAATGAGCAGCCGAGCTCATCCACATCAACTCCCGAGCCTCGAATAAAAGAAGTTCCATTCCCGAATGCAGAAGTGGAGAAGGCTCGTTTTCAGGCACTTCAGCAATGGGTCCAAAATGAACAAGCTCAATTTGAGGCTCAGAAACGAGCTCAAGACCCACTCCATGACTTGGCCCCACAAAGTATTGATACTGTACTCGAGCCTTTGTTCCAACAACAGACTCCACAACAGAATGTACCGCCACGTCAACTTGAAGGAGCTGCACTCTCTAGCATCCTGAGTTGCCCTGTGTCCATTCCCATCGGGATCCTCTTACGAAATCGTCCCAATCTCTGGGAGAGTTTCAAAGGATGGATTGAACTCGCAAATCCCCCTCCACCTATGAACAACATTGATGATATCCCTGTGCGGATGGGTGAGAAAGATGACATACGCAACATCACTGTGCCTTTGATCCACAAGGCATATAATGAAATCCAAGCCATAGTGGATGGTGGAGCAGGTGTCAATGTCCTATCAAAGGAGCTTTACGAAGAATGGGGTCTCCCACCAATGCAAAAGGCTAATTTCAACATACGCCTTGCCGATGATTCACGGGCTAAACCCTTGGGAATAGTGAATGGCGTGTCCACAAAGATCGCAGGAGTCCGCTTTTCCCTTCAATTCACAATCTTGGATCTCCCCAAAAAATCCTATCAAATCTTACTAGGACTTCCTTGGTTACGGGAAGCATCAGTCCTCCATGACTGGGGAGCGGATAGATTGACAATCCAGAATCGAGACACTGCAGTCAGAGTGAATGTGGGGATAGGAGTTATTAAACCAATTGTTCCTAGAGCATTGGATGACACATCTTCCACGACAATCTCGAGCAAATCAGATCCCTTGCAACAGCATGCCATAGCAGGTGACTCACAAAGCAATGTCAATAACTGGATACAAACATTGGCAACCATCGACAACTGCCATTCATTAGACCCCATCTTCTCACAGATAGATGTTAACGCACTACAGGTCGATCCTCCACCGACGCATGAAGAACCAATCGATCTAGAGATGCCATTCTTTATGGCTGACCTCGAATGGGATAATGAACCTGAAGAAGGTACCCATACCAATGATGACTTAGATTTTCCTTGGGACCTTGAAACAGAGGCTGCGAATGCTGCAATTGAAGATCAAATCTTTGATAATGACCTAGCCATTCTGCATGCCCTAATGGCAGTTGAGCTCCCAAAAGTTGAACCTCCACAGTTGCATAACAGCAGACGATCCCGCAAGAAAGCTGCAGGAGGAAATCGCAGAAGAGCCAAGGCCGAGCACTTCAATGAATTCGAACGAGTCCAAACACGGATTGTGGAACTGTATCTTGCAAAGGCAGTCCCCTCAAAGTCAAAATTACCACCTCTTGAATGGTCCCCTGAAGGACTGGAAGGAGTATGTGCAGCACATGAACCCTTACTTGGAAACACCTTACCAGTGGAAAAGTTACCCCACAGTTCCCAACGTAAGAAGTTTCGGAAATATAAGCCACATGTGCGGATGAAGCTCGATCAAGAGACTTCAGAAAAAGAAAGGAAAGAAGAGCCTAACAAATTACTAAATGCAACTATGCCACCCAGTACTCATGACACATCTCAGGCTAGTTCAACCCCATCAGAGGCCGATCTTCGAGAAGTGCCGGAATACTTTAAGAATTATACAAGTGGCAGTGCACCAATAGCAATGCCAAGACCAATCAGAGAATCTGAAGTTCAAGAAACCGATAGCATTGGAGAAACTCCAATCTATGAGGGACCGGCAAAAACACGCACAATAAACCTCGCCCTTGAAGGGGAGGAAGAAAAGTTGGTTTTCATTGGGAAACAGCTCCGTCAAGAAGATGAAATCAAACTCAAAGACCTCCTAATGGAATACCGTGACTGCCTAGCATGGTCATACAAAGAGATGAAAGGAATTTCACCAGAAGTGGCAGTTCACACGATCCCTATAAGGGAAGGTGCTCGCCCTAAGGTATGTGGACCTTATCGCACAAATCCTAAATATGGCACCATGGTTTATGACGAGCTGGAAAAACTCCTAGATGTCGGATTCATCTACGAGATAGAGCACACTGATTGGGTTTCACCCATTGTCATTGTGCCTAAACGCAACAAGAAGCTCAGAATATGCGTAAACTTGAAAAATGTGAATGCCGCCACAATTAGGGATCACTACCCCCTACCCTTAACAGAAACAGTGTTGGAAAAGGTGGCGGATCCGAAATATATAGCTTCTTGGATGGCTTCAGTGGCTATAACCAAGTACAAATTGCTCCTCAAGACCAATCAAAAATAGCATTTGCTACAGAATGGGGTATTTTTGCATATAGAGTCATGCCATTCGGCCTTTGTAATGCCCCAGCCACATTCCAGCGAGTCATGTTCATAGCTTTCAAGTCATTCTTGAATAAGTTTTTACAGGTCTTCTTGGATGATTTGTGCATCCATTCAACCAAACAGGACCACTTCAAATGTCTGGAAGAAGTACTAATCAAATGCAGGGAGTATGGCATCTCCCTAAATCCAACAAAATGCCAGTTCATGGTCACCCACAGAGTTGTTTTGGGACACATCGTCTCTCAACATGGGATTGCAACTGACATGGACAAAATCAAAATCATCATGGAATTGCCTCCTCCTACAAATTCCAAAGGTGTACAGGTCTTTATGGGACATGCCGGCTATTATAGAAGATTTATATTGCGGTATGCCATGATAGCTAGACCACTTTACAAATTATTAGTGGAGTTCTTATGGACCGAAGAGTGCGACCAAGCCTTTGAGCTTTTAAAGTGGCGCCTAATCACAGCACCCATCCTTCTATCTCCCAATTGGGATATTGATTTTCATGTTCATACTGATGGATCCAAGTATGCAATTGGGAGTGTGCTTTGTCAACCTGGTGAACATAAGAAAGACTACCCCGTCTACTTCACCAGTCGACAACTCAATGATGCAGAGATCAACTATACAACCACAGAAAGAGAAGCCCTAGCAATGGTGTACAGTGTAAAGAAATTTCGGCACTATCTACTCACAAATGATTTTGTCTTCTACACCGATCATCAAGCATTGCTATATCTTGTGAACCGTTCGTGTACCACAGGAAGAATAACCAGATGGCTCCTCTTGCTGCAAGAAATCAACTTCAAAATTGTGGTCCGCAAAGGTGCCCAACACTACATTGCCGATCACATGTCTCGAGTCAAGACAGGAGAAGAAGCCACTGGAGTAGAAGATGACTTACCAGATGCCACACTATTTCAAATAGATGATGTTCCATAATGGTGTGGAGATATCATTGGGTACTTGATGGCAGGAAGACCACCCCCTGACATGAAAGCAGTAGATGCCAGAAAATTGATTCTAAAGGCTGCACCCTATCAACTCATTGCAGGACAACTATACAAGATGGGCAAGGACCAGATATTAAGAAGATGTGTAATGCCTCATGAGATCCTACCAATCTTGAGTGAAGTCCATGAAGGCATTGCAGGAGGACACTTCCAAGGGGAAGCCACAGCAAGAAAAGTTCTCATCGCAGGCTACTGGTGGCCAACACTGTGGGCAGATGCCTATGAATATGTAAAAGGCTGTGATGTATGCCAACGAACTATTAAACCACAACACAAAGACTTCAATCCCCTAACAACAGTTGTTGCACAACAGCCATTTGAAAAATGGGGGATTGATTATGTGGGTCCCATACATCCAGCAGCAAAAGGAACACAGGCACGCTACATCATTGTGGCCACTGATTACTTTACAAAATGGGCTAAGGAAGCATATGCAAGAGAATTGGAAAGGCAGACGGCATCAGAAATCAAAGACCAATTCCAGGCAATCGCCATAGACGTCAAGGCACTTCGGGCACAGATAGATGAGAAGGAGGTAGAAGAAGTGCGCATGAACCAGGCTCTCCAAGCTCAAGAGAAGGCCGTAAGGGATGTGACCTCCAACCTCCACCAAAGTCAAACACAGCTGATTGCGGCAGTAGAAGCAATGGCAATCCTACAGACCTCCTATAACTCCCTGACAACTGCACATGCGCAACAAATAGAGGAAGTGGCACAAGCCATTCACAAAGAAGAAGAGCTCCAGGATTGCAAGGACAAGCTTGAAGACATGCAACAATCTTTGGCAGTACGTGCCTTTAGCATTGATGAGCTTACAAGGGAATGCCGACTCTTAAAAGACCAACTTGCTACTGTTCAAGAGGCCAGCACTTCACAAGCCCCAGTTCTTGGACCAATGGTCCAATACCACTGAAGACATTCCTCAACAGGCAAAGGTCACCTTGCAAATGAATAAGCTTAAAGAGGCATACACAGCCATCTACCATCAGTACAAAGAAAAGATGAATGAGATGCACTCCCAAAAAATAGCCATCTCCAAGCTTGAACTCCAATTGCTAGTGCACAACAATGAGGCATTGGAAGACAACACCAATGACGGCCCACTACAATGCACAATCGTGGTGTATGAAGAGCTTGTGGCTGCTCTACAAATGGAAGATCACCTCCACACACGCGTGCTTATCCAATGGAAGCAACTCCAACTCAGGATCATATCTGCTCATCCAACAATCAACTGGAAACGATCCATCGGGATTAAAACCCTGCGCATAATTTGCCAAGACGTGTCTGAAGATGAGAAGAATATCTTCTGCCTGTCTACACATGCCGGGTTTATAACCCTCAGGACGGATGCTTTCATTGCATATGTCTGCCTCATGGGTAGTCCTCCCCTCAGGGTTATTGCAGGTTTGTTGCCATTGCTACAAAGGCCATCCTTATTATTTGCACGGCATGACATAACCGACATCCAACCCATGCAGCTGATCATCCCATCGCACCAACAAAAAGAAGTGTCGGAAGATGACAAGGCCTATCTCACATCCAACTTCCCATATCTAACCACTCTTTCTGCCAACACCATAACCTCACTTCCCCTTGCTGCTACCACCCTCTTAACCTTCCCCGAGCTCCATCCTAACATCTATTCCCTCCATCGTCTCTTTGCTCATGCCTCTCACCATTTTCAACTTACCCAATAGTCACAAACTTACGAGCCCCTCACACCTAGCTTTTTCCCCTCCCTTGCTAATCCTACCCTTGAGGATTACCAAGCTGCTCAAACCATTTGCCCATTTCTTCCCCCCCTCCCCTCTGCTCCCCCTTCCGCCACTATCACTCAGCCATATTTCTCCCCCATGTTCCCTGATTCTCTCCCGGCCCCGTCATCACCTCCGACACTTTTGGTGCTTCCATCAGCAGAAAATGATGCAGTATTTGATTTTGAATATCAGGATCCGGATAATCCAATTCGTACACCCATGCCAAGTTCCAATGATGGGTATGATTTTGATGAGATACCACTTCCCCGTAACCCCATCAAGGAATTTTGGAGCAAATATCCTGATATGAAAACTCGCGGTGGATGGACCCTGGGTAACTTTCCTACCAATCTTCGTCAGCACCAAATAAGTGAAGGTTGGATTAGCAAATTGGATCCACAACCTGATTGGCGCCGCCCCAAGCTCTTTGATGTAATCTTCTTAAAGGAGTACTTACGGGCACCTCCATGTCTCAGAACCCATCCAAGTTCTATGCAGTTCCTCGGCGTAAAAAATGGGAAGCCAACATACACACTTTGGCTGAAAATCGAGTCATTAATTGGCCAATGATCGAACCCTACTCTGGTGTGGAATGGAATATCCAAGGCATCATGATCCGAGCACTTCAGCAGCATGAACAAACAATGCGCGGCAACATTGATCGCTTCCTTCACCAAAGTGCCATATTCTGTAAAACATTAGCATTAATTCTGGAGGTCCCATGTTACCTTGATTCCCATTTGCCTCCACTCAGCTTTAATCCCAATGAACGGATTGATGCTCAGATTACCAGCCGACTCTATCAAAGAGTGATCTTCTTGGAGGCACGCCACATATCTCTGTTCGAGCAAATGGTAGATACAGGCTACCTGGAAACTGCGCAAAAATTGTATGGTGCTAAGGCTCTACAGCAGGATCGACTGGCACGACACAAGTTCCACAGCCACTGGACTAAAAACATGGCAACCCAGGTACGTGATCGCAATAAGCCATAACCCGAGGATGGGTAATAAAATGGATCCGGGAGTATGTTGACTCTGTGCCAACATGAACTTATGAAGAAAGTCTGTGCCAACATGAACTTATGAAGAAAGAGAAGGTGATACAACTTTGTGTTACAACTTCTAGACACAACTTTGTGTTACGACTTTGTGTAACAACTTTGTGTTACAAGTTTGTGTTACAACTTTTGCATGAAGAGAGAGAATGTGTTACGACTTTGTGACACAACTTTGTGTTACAACTTCTACATGTAGAGAGAGAATGTGTTAGAACTTTGTGATACAACTTTGTGATACGACCTTGTGTTACATGCAGAGAGAGAAGCTCTCCAACTTGTATAAATACCCCATAATGGAATGAAGCCCACACTCTTGGGGCATTGTGTTGAGTCTACATTGGTATTCCAAGCATTTGTCTCAAGTGTCCATGCTTCCTTGCACTGCACGTCCAAAAGCATGTCCTAACCTTGCAACCCTTCTCCCCTCTCCTCCAACCCTGCAACCCACCATTTCCCTCTCCTCCTCCCTCCTCCTCCTTCCTCCTTCTCCTCTTCCTCCCTCCTCCTCCTCCTCCTCCTCCTCCTCCCTCCTCCCCCTCCTCCTCTCTCCTCCCCCTCCCTCCTCCTCTTCCCTCCTCCTCCTTCCTCCTCTCTCTTCTTTCACCCATGCTCTTACACCTTCTTCCTCTCCCACTCCTATGCTTTCCTAAAACCCTTAAACTCCATGATCTACGAGGGAGATGAGTTCTCCACCATGTATTCTACTCTGAACCTTGAATCCTCCCTCTAACCCTGGACTCCTTCTAAACCTTGGAAACTCCTTCTAAACCCTGGAACTCTTTCTAAACCCTGGAACCTCCTTCTGAACCCTAGAACTTCTCCTAAACCCTTGAACTCTTTCTAAACCCTGGAACCTCCTTCTGAACCCTTAAACTCCTCCTAAACGCTACAACCCCCAATGAAGGCGAAAGCCTTCATTACCCCAACAACGATGGATACGTGCCTTTTTACACATGCTTGCACTTTGTTTACTTACCACACTTAAGCCTACGTCTCTCACTGGAACATGACTCGAGGTCCTAAGCTACACATATACCACAACGACAATCCCAACATATCTGTAGGTGACAAAAAGCCTCGGAACTCTGCAACATAGTATACCCAGCTCTTCCTACGAAAGCAGTAGGAAAGAGCCAACAAGCATCAAAAAACCTGTAAAAAGAGTAGCAAAGCCTATAGGTTCAGTTTCCCAAAGCCACCCATGAGAAAACCTATGCTCTTAATACCTATGACCAATGCAACAGAAGCAAAAACTTACAAAAGCATATACAAAGACTTCCATGCACTACTCTCAGATCCATTAACATTGCACCTCACAATGGATGAGTTCTTAGAAAAATTAGAAGTAACAAACAAACAATACATTCTCAGTATTCGCAACACTCTAATGCAACCAACAATTTTCCTACCCAAAAAGCCAGAAGATATATACACAAACAATTTCAATGCAACCATTTCTAAATTATGGGGTGCAAATATAGATGTGCAATACATTTTAAACCCACATGTAGTAGCATCATACTGCACATCATACATAACTAAAATAGATAAAGAAACACACCCTTCTGTCCAAAATGCAGTTAGAAGGAGCATTGAATCAGTAGGCCCCACTGCGCATCACATAAGGAATGTTGGAAATGCAATATTAAACAAGCAACATATAAGCTTGTAACAAGCAGTGTATCCTACACTTTCAATTCTGCTAAGTAGCACAAGTAGAGAATTCATTTACATCAACACCAACATAGTTGAAGAACGTACTCTCCTGCTGAAAAGATGCAATCAATTAGAAAAGATGCAGCCGACAGATGACAAGATCTTCTTCGATGACATCATATGTAAGTATAAAAAGCAAGGAGCAGAACTACGAGGCATTTTTCTCACAAACTATGCTAGCAACTACAATGTGGACAAAAGGATAGCATGATAAAGAAAGAAAGGGAACAAGAACTACAACATAAATAAAGATCTTGAGAACCACTACAGGGAACTATGCTTATTATATACATTCCATTCTCACAAACTGAACACACACTATCTAATGCAAATTGGCATGACTGGTACTAAGCAAACAAAGACATCATTTCATCAGATCGTGCTAACTTTATCAGAATATTATCGTACAAAATTCTAGAACCAAACAACCACTCCAACTCATCCACAACATCAACAGACATATTCATAAAACAAGAAATGAGGGGTACAACCTAGCACTTGATATAAATATTCAACAAAAAAGAGCACAAACCACCAATGCTATACAATCTAAACTACAACTTATTGAAAATAAACTATTCTATGAAAGAACAAGACAACTAAATAATGACCAAAGAATCATCTATGATGACATAATGCTCAAAAAATGATTGCAACCAAATTTAAAATTATATTTATTCCTATCAAGAAATGCTAGCACGAGGAAAACGTTCATGCTATTACTCATTGTTCAAGTGCTATTACAAACTTACTTGCATGGCCAAACAATAGATATAGAGACAACAAGGGCCCTTCTCCTTGCATACACTGCAAAAGTTGCATATCAAATTGGAGGAACAATGATTCATGCAGCACTACATCTACCACTGCTAGCATCAACATATCATACACTAGCCTTTTAGTAGAAAAGCTACAAGAGTTATCAATACAATGTAAAGATGTTGAACTCATTGTATTAGATGAGATTTCACTGGTAGGGCTAAGTACATTCATTGTTGCAGACATGCATATGCGTGAAATTAAGCACAACCACCTACAACCATTCGGTGGAGTTGATGTAATTCTATGAGGAGACCTTTGCCAAGCAATCCCCACAAAAGATATGGATATTTCTACAACAAACAACAACATTGGGGATGACATCCTCATTCCAGAGAGAGTATGTTAAATACTATGAGTTGCAACAACCTATGAGATAAGAAAACAAAGAATACTTAGAAATGCTAAACTAGATAAGAATTGGCACATAATCCAACAAAGACATCAAAATTCTAAATAGCATTTACTTAACACAACCAGTGCAAAATAACATCATACCATACCTATTCTACATGAATGTATTAAAGGACATCCACAATAACTATGTCTTTGACACACTTTGCATGACACCACATCTCCTTAAAGCCATTGACATAAAGTATAGAAGCTGTAGCAAGAATATAACAATACCCATAGACCCAGAAGCCATAGCGGGACTACATAATGTGCTAAGGTTAAAACCGGGCATGATAGTTGAGATTTGCTCAGGAAACTTAAACATACCGGATGGTATTGTAAATGGAGTAGATGGTATTTTCAAAGACTCAAACATGCAAACAGAACCATATATTGCATGGATAGAATTTCAAAATACCAAAGTTGAA
Organism: Dipteris shenzhenensis; assembly: GCF_047967505.1. NCBI lineage: Eukaryota > Viridiplantae > Streptophyta > Polypodiopsida > Gleicheniales > Dipteridaceae > Dipteris > Dipteris shenzhenensis. The sequence goes on from NC_141611.1 coordinate 39,847,173, forward strand.
GCACACACACGATCCCAACTATACCAACTATATCAAAGCCAAACACACAAACAATGGACACCGATTCTACAAATTAAAAGAGAATTCCAAATCGGAGAAAACCACATCCACATGTACACTATATCTCAAAGACAATTCCCCATTCAACCCAGCAGTAGCACGCACCATACATCGAGCTCAAGATCTAACCATGGAATCACTACCTTTCGATCCAACCAAAATAAAAAACCATGGATTGGTTTACACAGCCCTTTATCGAGTACGTAACCTAGAGAAACTTTACTTACTGTCACCGATTGAACAAAAACACATCAATTTAGTAGTCCAAAATGTACTAGAAGAAATACACCGGCTAAAAAATGAAGCTGCATGGAAGCTACAATAGGGGTGGCAATGATTACATACTTCAAAGATAGCATCAATGCAACAAACACCATAGAAATGTACATTGGAGGCTTCCAATTCATACTAATAACATTCATATCAAATAGCAACAATGAAGTTGTAGTAATAAACTGTTACAACCCACCAAAAAATCAAAGTTAAATACTGAATAATTCTTTATTGATCTTTGCATTAAATGTGCTCATAGAGTTTTGAAAACCTTGAAAATCCTCTACTCCTGAGAGAACATTACTCATTGATGCACCTTGCATGGATTTCATAACTCCACACCTTTCAACAATCAATACAATCTATTCACACTAAATGTGCTCTTAGAGTGTTGAGAACCTTGAAACTCCTCTACTCTTGAGAGAAAATCACTCATCGCTGCAACTTGCATGGATTTCACAACTCCATAGTTTACATGGTTTGATAGCACTGCAGGGTCATTTGCATTAGGTGTGCTCTATGAGTCTTGAGGACCTTGAAACTCCTCTAGCCCTGAGAGAACATTGCTCATTGACACACCTTGCATGGTTTTCACAACTCAACTTTTTAAGAAACCCATTTTGTCAATATCCATGAACTCATCCATGCGTGATAAGATAGTGATTTTGAAAACCTTTTCAATTCTCAATGTGTATGAATTAATCCTATCTAGATAAGACATATCTTCTAAAATCTTTTTCTTTGTCAGTACCAATGAGCTCATCCACTCCTGATAAGATGTCACTTCTATTGTTGAGTACATTGAATTCATCCACATTGGAAGGGATAGATATGTTAGATATCAATGCTCCACTCTCTTGTAACTACGCGGGAACCAACTAACTCTACTTGTAAGCCCCCCATATGAGGAGAAGGCATTTGAGTAGCTCGGTTATCCGGTAGGTCCTGGTTTGGACACCAGATGGGGGCCATGTGTGGCCTGATGGCTGGATGGCTTCAGATAGAGTTGGCACACCGCCAACTAGGCTATATGCAAGTGCGGGAAGGCATCCCTTGACTGACTGCACTGAGGGTAGATGGAGCATTTCCTGGGGCAGCCCACTCTCAGGTTGCGGGGCCCGTTTGGAGCCTCAGATGATCCCAGATGGCTCTGGGCCAAATGGCAACCATAGGTCAATTGCTTTGTCTTACGCACCAGTTCTATCGTATGGTCGGTGGCTTATTTCGGGACCGATCCCTAGTCGACCATTTTGGGCGGACTGGGTCGGTCACCTAATTGAGCCTAACCGACTACAGCTGGTGGCTATATAAGAGCAAGCCCTTGAAGCCCATTTCATCACTAGCTACAGCAACCGTGATTCCTTAGCATTCAGCCTCCATCTTGTACTATTTTTGGCATGCCATCGAAGCTTCTTTCACAGGAGTGCACGGTTGGGAGGTAGCGCCATCTATTGTATCAGTTCTACAGTAATCAAATTTTTGATTCTCCATACTATCTTGTTTTCTCTCTTGCATACAAGATCCTGTTATTTGTTGAGCATAGACGTTGTTTTATTTTCTTACATGGTATCAGAGCCTAGACTCTAGCAAGAAGATTTGGTAGTGTGTTTCTATTTGTGAGCAGATTGTGAGAGATGGCCCAGCCTGCAAGACTACAAATCCCACCGTTCGGCGAAAGTGGAAAGTTGGACGGCTCTAACTATCCACTTTGGAAGTTCAAGATGAAGACCATCCTAAGCTCATATGAGCTTTGGGACACTGCTACTGGGGTGGATGTGAGGCCGGTTGTGAGACCGGATGCAGGACAACAGATAGTACCAACTGCGGATGAGATTCTTGCATGGACAAGAAGAAATACAGATGCGCTGTGTTCTATTGTCTGCAGTGTTAGTGATTCCGTCATGGCATTAATTCAACATGTCACCACAGCGGAGGAGGCATGGACGGTCTTGAAAAATCAGTACGAGACCACGAATCAGATGCAGATTCAGAATCTGGAGACTCAACTCGCGAACGAGAAGTTGTCTGAGTCTAAAGCGGTAGAGAAGTTCATCACTAGGGTGAAGATTCATCTGTGCAATCAGATGACTGCGATTGGCATCACCATCACCAGCGAGAATCTAGCACGAAGGTGCATACGGATTCTCCCACCAAAGTACGACGGTGTTACGACGCTAAATATGCAGAACAGAAATCCGCCCCTCAACTTTGAGGATTTCAGTGCGATGCTTCTGGAGGAGGAGATGCATCAAAAGATGAGGATTGGAGAAGATTTGGCATTCTAGACCGGATCAAAGAAAGGTAAGGGTAAGGACTCTGGTAACCCATCTTCTTCTTATGATAAAAAGAGAAAGAAGAAAATCAAGTGCTTCTATTGCAACAAGGCAGGGCACAAGCAGAATGAGTGCCAAAATAAGATTGCAGATGAGAAGAACAGAGTAAAGAAAGAGTCCAGCAACAACGCGCAGGCAACACCTATAGAGCTGTTCATAGCAATTGAGGAGATTTGGATGGAGGCAGTTCATGTACCTGTGGATGAACCGTGGATCATTGACAGTGGTGCATCGCACCACATGACCAGTCGAAAGGATTGGTATACTCTCTATAGCCAGTAGGGAATGCCATCATGGTAGTAGTCGGCAATGATGCAAAATGTCCAGCAAAAGAAAAAGATACGATTGCTCTCAAGTGAGATGGAGTTGTAAAACAGTTGTCCGATGTTCTTTATGTGCCAGATATCAAGAGGAACTTGTTGTCCATTTCTGCGATCACGGATCGGAACCTCAAAGTTCAATTCGATAAGAATGGTGCACAGATCCTGGATCTTCAAGGAAAGGTCATTGTTAAAGGTACATGACGCAACAACATTTATGAACTCTTAGCTTTCAGTGCTCGAGCGGATGTGAAGAACACTAAGCTATGGCATGAGAGGTTTGGTCATCTAGACCTTAGTTCTTTGAAGGAGATGCATAAAAGTGGAATGATTGCAAACCTACCAGAAATTTCAGATCTACCCGTTGTATGTGAAGCTTGCATGATGGGCAAGTAGCATCGGCAGCCCTTTCCTAAAGAGGCCAGCAGGGCAAAGGCTCCTCTAGAGCTCGTTCACACGGACCTCTGTGGAAAGATGGAGACGGAAGCTTTGGGTGGTCCCTACTACTTCATGACATTGATCGACGACTATAGTAGAAATATATGGATATACTTCCTGAAGATGAAAGACGAGGCTTTCAGTAGGTTCAAGGAATGGCATGTAATGGTCGAGAAAGAATCAGGGAGGAAGGTGAAGAAGTTGAGATCAGACAAAGGTGGAGAGTTCACATCGACTGAATTTGAAAGTTACTGCAAAAGTTGTGGGATCAAGAGGCAGAAACCCCCGCCACATACATCACAGCAAAATGGAGTAGCAAAACGCAAGATGCACGTCATATGCGAAATGGGCCGGAGTATGATGAAAGGGAAAGATTTGCCAAAGTCTTTCTAGGCTGAAGCAGTTTACATCCTCAATCATAGCTGCACGAAAGCTATGAACGGGATGACTCCACTACAAGCCTTTTCTGGTAAGAAACCTTCAGCTGCACATTTCAGAGTTTTTGGATGTGACTGTTTTGTGCATGTCCCTGATGCTACCAGGACCAAATGGGAACCGAAGGGCTGGAAGTGTATTTTCTTGGGCTACAGTGAAGAGGCAAAGGGTTACCGTCTGTATAACCCTATTACCAAGAAGGTAATTGTAAGTCGCTATGTGGTCTTCTCAGAACAGCCGCATCAATTGGAGGAGGATGCTTCTTTCCCAAACAACCAGGACCAGGATATCCATCTAGTACCGCCACCAATAGCAGACCGAACTCCCCCAATGGTGCTTGGGAGGATTCAAGATAAAGAAGATGAAGAAGAGCCTGCAGAACCACAATGGCAACGGCCATTCCCGAAGTGGGTAAAGCAGCTTTTGGATGGCAAAGAACCTCTAGCCATTGAGGAGGAACCATCCGAACACTGCCGGTCCAAGAGATTAGAGGAGCAAAGAAGGGCGCAGGAACACTTGGTCAACTATGCTTTGATGACAGAAGTGATCCGTGCTGATGAACCCAAGTGTCTTGAAGAGGCACAGGGCAATGATAAGTGGATGGAGGCTATGCAATCGGAGTATGGCTCCATAATGAAGAACAACACTTGGGACCTTGTGGATCGACCATCAAAATGTAAGGTAATCGGAACCAAGTGGGTGTACAAGACCAAGTACAAGTCCGACGGCACGTTGGATAAGTACAAGGCTCGGCTCGTGGCAAAAGGATTTGCATAGGTACATGGTTTTGATTATCAAGATACTTTTGCTCCCACAGCTCGACTAACCACAATTTGCAGTGTTTTGGCTTTAGTTGCCCAGGGAAGTTGGCCCATGTTTCAGATGGATGTGAAATCCGCCTTTTGAATGGAGATCTCAAGGAGGAGGTATACGTGGAACAACCACCAGGTTTTGAGATCCCCAGTTCAGAAGGTAAAGTCTGCAAATTAAAGAAGGCACTTTACGGGCTGAAACAGGCCCCACGAGCATGGTACCAATGGATTGATGCCTACTTTCTACAAAACAGGTTCAGGAGGAGCCCATCTGATGCAAATTTGTATATCTTCAAAGAAGGAGGTAGGTGTATGAACGTGGTCCTTTATGTGGACGACCTTGTCATAACAGGGAACCATGAAAAGAAGATCTCGCAGACGAAGCATTTGCTAGGAAAAGAGTTTGAAATGACAGACCTTGGACTGATGCATTTCTGTTTGGGGATTGAAGTTTGGCAGGAGCAGAAATAGATCTTCATTTCATAGCTGAAGTACACTGGAGAGATACTGAAGGCATTTGGCATGGCTGAGTGCAAGACAGTTGGTACCCCTATGGAGGTTGACGCGAAGCTCTCAAACGAGGATTCATCACCACTGGTGGACGAAGCGAAGTATAGAAGACTTGTGGGCAGCTTGATTTACCTGTGCAACACACAGCCGAACATCAGTTTTGCGACTGGTGTACTAAGCAAGTTTTCCAATAAGCCCCGGAGAACCATTGGAGGGCAGGGATGCGGGTGCTGAAATACATCCTCAATACATCAAAGGCACACTTGATTATGGCATCACCTATACCAAGGGCAACATCTTGACCAGATTCTGTGACTTGGATTGGGCAGGAGACGTGGACAACAGGAGATCAGTGACAGGGTACTATTTCTCACTTGGATCTGGAGTTGTGTCATGGGTCAGCAAGAAGCAACCCACAGTTGCTCTTTCTTCTACCGAGGCCGAGTACAAATCTACATGCTTTGCATCTTGCGAGGCAGTGTGGTTGAGGAGGATTTTGGGGGACATGGGTGCAGTGCAGAACAAGCCTGAACAAGCCTACATAGTTATCATGTGACAATCAGACTTGCATGGCGATTGCAAAGAACCCGGTGTTCCACGCTCGCACAAAACATATTGAGATTCAATATCACTTTGTACGTGAGCTCATCATGGATGGAGAGGTCACCTTGGTGTACTGTCCGACTTCAGAGAATGCTACGGACATCTTCACATAGACTCTTGGAAGAGACTTGCTGGAGAGGCATCTTCATCGACTTGGCATTGGGCCGAAAAAGTAAGTTCACTTGCGGATGGACATTGAGGGGGGGTGTTAGATATCAATGCTCCACTCTCTTGTAACTATGTGGGAACCAGCTAACTCTACTTGTAAGCCCCCCATATGAGGATAAGGCATTTGAGTAGCTCGGTTATCCGGTAGGTCTTGGTTTGGACACTAGATGGGGGCCATGTGTGGCCTGATGGATGGACAGCTTCAGATAGAGTTGGCACACCACCAACTAGGCTACATGCAAGTGCGGGAAGGCATCCCTTGACTGACTGCACTGAGGGTAGATGGAGCATTTCTCAGGGCAACCCACTCTCGGGTTGTGGGGCCCGTTTGGAGCCTCAAATGATCTTGGATGGCTTTGGGCCGAATGGAGGCCATAGGTTAGTTGCTCTGTTTTGCGCACCGGTTCTATCGTATGGTCGGTGGCCTATTTCAGGACCGACCCCCAGTCGACTGTTTTGGGCGGACTGGGTCGGTCACCCAATTGAGCCTAACCGACTACGACTGGTGGCTATATAAGAGCAAGCCCGTGAAGCCCATTTCATCACTGGCTACAGCAACCCTGATTCCTTAGCATTCAGCCTTCGTCTTCTACTGTTTTTGGCATGCCATCAAAGCTTCTTTCACAGGAGCGCACGGTTGGGAGGCAGTGCCATCTATTGTATCAGTTCTACAGTAATTAAATTTTTGATTCTCCATACTATCTTGTTTTCTCTCTTGCATACGAGATCTTGTTATCTGTTGAGCATAGATATTGTATTATTTTCTTACAAGATATTGGCACGTGGGCATGTTTTTTAAGTCCTTCAATATTGTAGCATACCTTATTTTTATCATTGAATACCACATGCCACTTTCTAATCTTCAAAAAGTGCATGCTCCATCTCATATCCTTGCCTACCTCATAGTAGGGGCCATATAAAGAGGTTGTGTTATTATCCATATCATCATTAATAACTTTTAGAATCCTCATTTATGCAAATGACCACTACTCCACTTGTTCAAATTCCAATACTTGACCTTCTACTACATTCTTCTTTGCAAAATAATCTCATTTGTAAAATATCTCCTACTCTAAAATCCAAAGAGATGCAATTTGTATTCATGATGACATGTGTTGGATAAGTCTCATCTATGTCCCATGCAATAAATGATTTCTTGGATGTATTATAGGGCATAACATCTCAAAGTATTTCCATATCTACACATTTATGCTTTAGCTCAACATGTGCACTAAGAATATTTGGTATAATAATTGCAACCGTATCTTTGCCAAGTCTACTAACATGGCAAAGTGAATTTAAATCACTATCATGGATTGTAGCAAATACAACTACTCTTTTGTGTTAGAGTTAGCTCAAATGTCCACCTCTCATGTAACCCACCAATATTCTGTGTACCCAATGTTGTAAGGCCCCCATATGAGGAGAAGCCATGATGGGTATCGGATATTGGGAGGGATCCCTAGTTTAGACACTGGAAGGGGTCTTAGAGTAGACCAGATGGTTATGAGACGGCTTAGGAGCCAAGAGTAGATACCCGTCTGCAAAAAGGGGGGGTTCGAGGGGGCGATAGCCCCCCCGATAGCAGGGGGTCCGGGGGGCACAGGGGTCTGGTGACGGTATGACCTATGCGCGATCCTTCATCTGCCCGACGGCATGTTTTCTGAAGGGTCGGTTGGTCTTCCAGGCCGACTGTCTATTAGGCCGACTGCCTATTACAAGGCCGACTGTCAACCGACTTACACTATATAATAGTGGCCACCCCCTATCATCAGATCACCAGTTCTTCATGCTCATAGTCCTCCGTCCAGCATCTGTCTAGATCACCATCGAAGCTCTGTCTGTAGAGCGCACGGGTGGACAGCCAACCATCAGTTGTATCAGCAGTTTGGTATATCAGAATTTTTGTATTCTCTCCAGCTTTCCATCGTGTACTTGCGTTTTGTTGTTATCTTCCGCTGCGTACTATTTTCTTACATTTTGTACATAAAATCACCTCCATCCCAAGAATAAAATGTGTAACCATCTCCTTTGTGAGCTTGCTTTACAAGAAAACTATAGCAACAATTATAAAAAACATCAATCTCTTTTCGATAATCTATTTATTTAATATGACTTTTTAGTAAATTACTTTCTTTTAGTTTAAATTTATATCTCTATAAATTGTAATGGAATATGTGTGGGTCTCTAACGTCCATCTTTTATGCCCATGTTGGGCATCCTATATATATTGTAATGTCACAAGAATTGGTATGCCTTTAAGTCAAATTGGACCCAAGAATCATACCAAGTCTTGTCCCATATATAGATCTATATATATATATATTTTTTAAAAGTCATGATGCATGCATAAGAACACTTGTGGGTCTCTAGCTCGCGGGGTTCACCTCAAAAAAATTTATGTGTACCACATGCATTCAAAAGGGGGGGTATTTTAATTAAACTTTTAGAAAATTTAATGGATTACAATAACTAGAGGGGTTTTTTAATATAAATTTAGAAAACAATCACTTAGTTCATAAGTAAAGAGGGGTGTTTTTATTCAAGAAAACAATTTAGTTGAGGGGTTTCTTAAATACCCCTTGAATGCACATGATACAAATAATTTTATAGTATTGCAACTCCCGAGGTCTCTAGTATTGGTATTTGATACCCATGTTGGGCATCGATCATCGAAACAAGTCCAAAATTGGTAGGACTCTAGCACATGACAGTTTCAAGATTTTGGCTAGGTGTTATTGCATTTGGAGTAGCGTAGTGTCTTGTTTTAGGATGGATAATCCCTTTTTTATTGTACCTTGAGCGAATTTGTTTTGATAGGGTAAGGTCAAATCCATGGCTCTATATATCACAAGGGTGCAAGAATTGCTATGACTACAACTGACATTGGAACCAAGTAGCACACTAAATCTTGTCCCATAGGTAGGTTTATACATGCTTTAAAAAAATAAAACCTTGTTGCATGCACTAGAATCATATGGGTCTCCAATGCTAATTTTTCATACTAGTGTCAGGCATCGATGCTCGAAACAAGATCAAATTTGGTAGGATCCAAATACATAATGGTATAAAGATTTTAGCTATGTGTTATTGCATTTGGAGTAGCATTGCATCTTGTTTTAGGGTGTATAACCCTTTTTTTGTTGCACCTCAAATTGAATTTCTTTTCATAGGGTAAGGTCAAATCCATAATGGCTTTATATATCATAATGGCACATGACTTGGTATGCCTCAAAGTCACATTGTACCCAATAAACTTCATATATAGAGAGAGCCTCTAGAATAGGAAACACTTGTGGTATCCTCTGATCCACATATTATCTAGTGGTAGCCCTTGCTCCCCATCATCTTCTCATGTAGTCTATATGCTTGGGTGGCTACTTTAATTCACACAATACCATACCATAGCTCATACTTTTGCCTCTAGTTATAGCACCATATCTCTCAATAGAGGGTGAGGGTGAGGGTGAGGGAGAGGAAAAGGAAGAGAAAGAGAGTAGTGCACTACCACATTAACATGAGGGTGAGAGAGTGGAAGAGAGGGAGAGAGAGAGGAGCACAAAGAGAGGTAGAGGGAGAGGAATTCACTCCCGCAGCAACACAAGGGTAAGGGTGAGGGAGAGGGAGAGGGAGAGGGATGGAGAGTAAGAGAGGGAAAGGGTAAGGAATATGAACGCACTGTCATAGTAGTGCGAGGGTGAGGGAGAGGGAGGGAAAGAAAGAGAAGGGAGAGTGAGAGGGTGAGAGAGAGGAGCGCACTACCACAACAATGCGAGGATCAAATAGAGGGAGGGAGAAGAAGAGAGGAACAGAGAGATAGAGAGAGAGAGAGAGTGGGGAGGTGGGGGGTGGGGATAGAATAATGATAAGGTTGACTTGATATCTGTGTTTAGTTCAAGTTTCTATGCTAAATTTAGTCACTTATTTTATCATATGCATTCAAATTTAGTGCTTAATAACTCATATGAAGGTTCTTCATCAGCTCTTTCTATCAATAGTCATATCATAGAGTTTTGGTGAATGCTTAATAATCATTTTTTGCTTTTTTGTGGAGGTTACTAGTGGTATCTACCATTGCAAATGTGGTAGCTAGTGTACCACCTTATTATGCTTCTACCTAGAGAGAACGGGGAAAAAGTGGGATAGTGCATCAAGTAGAGAGAGAGAGAGAGAGAGAGAGAGAGAGAGAGAGAGAGAGAGAGAGAGATGGGGGAGAGACACACACACACACACACATAGGAGCTGAAAATTGTACCTAGTGAATGAAGAGGAATTGGAAGGAACCAATTGTAAGAATGAGAGTTTAAAGTAAGGAGATTAGAGACAATGAAAGAGGAGAAGAGGAATTTAAAGGAACAAATGATAAGAACTGAGAGGTTACAGAGGGAGATCAGAGGTAATGAAAGAGGAGATAAGAGGGGATGAACATCATAGCTAGAATAAAAAGTGAAATGAAAAAAAGAAGAGCCAAATGATAAAGTACAAAATGGAAAGAAGGGAATCACACCTAGAAAACTTTGTGTGAGAAACAAAAAATGTGTTGAATATAGAATGTAGTAAATATGTCAAATGTAGAATGTAGTACATGAAAAGACAAATATCTAATTCGTCTTACCTAGAATAAAAGATGAAATGAAAGGAAATAAGAACAAAATGGAAGGAATAGAATTGTACCTAAAAGAAGAATAAAAAATTGTGTCAGAAAGTAGAATGTCAATAGGACAAGATGTACAAGAAATGACAAATATCTAATCCATGGCCAAATTTTAAAATTTGAAAATTTCAACCATTTTTCAAATTAAAATTTTGATTTCAATTAAATTTTGAATTTAGTACTTAGAGAATGTCTTTTCAGTTCAAATTAATAAGATTTGTAAATTTTTTTCTCGCATTTTTTCAAAATTTTAAATAAGATATTATTTAAAATTTAAATTTAGTTTAGAGAATTATCTTTTCAATTAAAAGTAGAAAGAATTTAAAATTTTGAATTCTTTGCACTTTTTTAAAATGTAAACTTGATTTTATTTAAATTTAAAGTTAGGAATAGTTAGAGAATTATCTTTACAATTTAAACTAGCAAGAATTTCAAATTTAAATTTTAAATTTAGTAGTTAGGAATTATCTTCTTAATTCAAATTAAATTTTCCCACACTTTTAAAAAAATATACATTTGATTATTTAAATTTAGTCACCTTTCTTGGGTACATAACCTAGGCACATTAAAAAGAACAAAGTAAAAGAAATGATTTCTTGCTTTTCTTTGCATCGACTGTCAGTGTAGCCTAGATTAGCATAGATTAGTTTAACCATAGGGGAGACCACTCCAAAGTAGCCAATCAAAGCCATGCTAAAAAATTCCCGACTATTTCCTAATCAAAGTTAGTCCATTTACTCACATGCAGTTTCACACTCACAACAACCCTACCATTCAAGCAACAAGAAGATTTCAAAATTTTCAAAGATATTGGTAGTTGTATTAGTTGTTCGCAGAGTAGATTATAGCTATATCAATGGCGGTAGATTGTATTAGATTGGATTTTATTTCATTTTACACTATCCATGAGTTCATTGTAAAGCCTTATTTTTCTCATTTATGCATGTATTTGAGCCTTGTAAATCCTTCTAGGCTATTCCCCCACTAGCCACAATTTTCGGTGTGAGTAAACTTCAAAGTTTTCAAAGATTTTGATAGTTGAATTATTGGGCACATTTCATCATTGAGAGTTTTCAAAGATATTGGCAATGGTATCATTGGGAGTAGATTGTATCATTGTCAAGTGCTATTCTTTATTCTTTTTATCATTTATGGAATATTTGAGCCTGTAAAGTGTTTTAAGCTATTCCCAAACCATGGAATCGACAATTGTATCATTAGGCAGATTGAATATCGAAGTTGCATCAGCGAGATTATTTATTTATCAAAAAATTATATTATTTGTATATGAAATGACTTATCTTTAGTGTGTTTTTATATAAGAATCATGGAGCATGCCAAGATATTCATGGATCTTGAGGTTACAATATTTGTCAATGGTATGACCTTGAGGTACAATAGAAAGATTATGCCCAAAAGGAGTTCTTAGAGTGGACTTCAAATGAGAGCACTAAGAAAGCTTGGTTCTTGGTAGTAAAAAAATAGAATCTCTTCTTAGTGATGATAAAGAGAGATATTCAGTAACATGAGGAGCCATGGGATGCATCTTTCTCAAAGCTTAATATGACTCAAGGGGGCACTATGCTTAGAATAACAATAGAAAAGGACAACACTTTAATGATAATTTATGCAACGTCTAGAATCGGTAATAGAAAGTGTGTTCTTACAAAGTGCAAAGCACTTTGTGATGCCACCTCCAAAATGATCTTAATTCCTTGAATTGATGCTTGCATTGGATATCCTCCAACCTATGTGCAAGAAATTTTCCTTTGTGGAAGCAAGAAAAATGCACTCAAAGACAATTCTTGAATACTTCAAAACTTCCTTGGAGATACCTAAGGTACAAGGATCTATAGATGAGACATGAATTGCAATGGATGAGACACAACATGCAACCTTGGTTCAGGGTCTTACAGATGAGAGAGGAAGTGGAATGTAGGAGACACACCATGTAGCCTTGGTTGAGGGGCTTACACACGTGGATGCTTATAAAGGATCTATAGATGAGACACGGAGTGACTTGGATGAGACACAACATACACATGCATCCTTGGTTGACAATCTTACAAACTTGGATGGTATAACTCATGAAGTTGATGGGATACAGAAACAAGTAAAAACCTTGAGTACGCTTGAAGTTAAGGCAATAGAAGAAGAATAAGGGTGGTTTAAATTGTCTCTAATCGAGTCCCTAAAAAGTAAACCATAATGCCAAATATAAAAGGTGAGTTCTTCACAAGCTATGATTCCAAGTGCAACTATAGTTACAAGTGCTCAAAAAAGAGGTTGTTGCTCTACAAAGAAAGGACAAAGGGAAGAGAAGAGAGGAAGAAGTAAAAAGCCATGAAATAGATTCAAATTCAAAAGCTAAATTTATAATAATGAAGAATCTAAATCTTTGTCTCAATGAGGCAATGAGACAGATGATGATCCAAGATACATTTGGGACCAAAAGCATTATGTTGTAAATTCTACAATGGTGATGAAAGCATGCATCGTCACCAACAACAGGATATTAGATAAAATATATGCTCAATAACTTTTTGAGGCTTTGGTTGATGGAAAGAAACCAATAGTTTCAAATGTGGTGCTCTATCCAAGGACATATTCACCAATCAAAGGAGAATCTAAGAGTTCCATCACATTCCAATAGCCTGTAGATCTTGAGATAGAATTCACTAAGTTTCTCGGGAAAAAAAATTCACCTCCCAAGCAAGGACAAAGGATAGTGGCAAATCCACAATGACATATAAGGGATGCCAAGAGAAATTTCACAGCTCACTACACATTTGAGCCTATAGATAGAACTTTGTTATGCTTGTAATGAGCATGCTAGAGAGGCATTGAGGAAGGGAGAAATTATTTATGAGACCTTAACAAAAGTGCCTCAATTCTATTACTACACCTTAAGCATATGTACCTTCAAGAATGAGAAAACATATTTGATTGATTAGGAAACACTTAATCATGATATTCATGCACACTGTGAAAGATCACCTTTACTTCAAAGATGTTAGCCAAAGCTAGGACCATATGGAAAACTTTGAATTCTCCCATGACTATTCTTAAAATAATTCCTACTAAAGTGGAAGCACATAATCTTCTCTCCATAAGATTAGTAACTCCTCTATCAAAGGTGCCATGTACAACATATTTTTTGCCTTGTATTTCCCTGGTACAAGTAGTGCAAGCATGAGGTGTCCCTTCTTTATTGTTAGCCATGGTGGGATATTGTAATTCACCAAGACTATGGGCCATGTCGACCAAGATGTCGAGCATAACCCGAAAGGGTTCACGCCATCTATGGCAAGCCCAAGATGTAAGTTGCATGGCTCCTCACAAAGTCCAGCCTTCTCTCCATAAGATTAGTAACTCCTCTATCAAAGGTGCCATGTACAACATATTTTTTGCCTTGTATTTCCCTAGCACAAGTAGTGCAAGCATGAGGTGTCCCTTCTTTATTGTTAGCCATGGTGGGATATTGTAATTCACCAAGACTATGGGCCATGTCGACCAAGATGTCGAGCATAACCCGAAAGGGTTCACGCCATCTATGGCAAGCCCAAGATGTAAGTTGCATGGCTCCTCACAAAGTCCAGCCACTAATTGTCTATGTGCTTCCAAGCTGCACAATTTGCAGAAACCCTCAATGTGTTATCAGTGGACCAATGAGATGCATGCCAAGTCATCAACTCTACTATGGATTTGCATCGGAACATGTGATGTATTCTTGCAATGATGGGAAAGTGTCTCAAGATCTTTACCGAGATCTGTGCTTACCCTGCAAGTCATCTCTATATCGTTGTTTCCCATACTCCGGACAACTAGCCACATCTCCATGCTCACGACCGATGAAAGAGAATACAATCATTACGACAAGCATGGATGGTATCATAATCCATACCCACCATTGTTAGCATCTTCTTTGCTTCATCTCTTGATGCCGGCATGGTATTTGGTGCAGGAAACATGTTCTCGAGCAACCTATCGCAATTCAAACATACATAGGCTTCGATTAATGATGATTCTTAAACATACATCATGATTCTCAAAACAAACAATATCCAAATAATGAGTTAGATTAATGCGGGTGCTAACCTCATTAAGGTCGAGACATGTGTATCCGACCACCCATACTTTGCTTGCAGATTTAAGATTGAGAGACAAGCTCGTAGTTTAGACATCTTAGCACCCTCGTACAACTGTGTTGATTGTAACTCTCACATATTGACCTCAGACTCGGACATCACATGTACATGTGATGTAGTGCCCCTAAAAATAGAATCCATCATGTCCACCATACCCTCATCATCATCTGGCACATTCGGGAGACTATAGTCCTGCTCAAAGTGTGAAGATATACGCATACCCTCGCCATCTTCCTCATCCTGTCCCAAGGTTTCATGTAAATATAAGATCCTGTCTCAAGGTTTCATGTCGTGTACGCATGTAATATTAATCACAAATTCAAATAGCATTGACTTACCGATGATCCATCACCATGTGCAACACCAACGATGGGTACTGGTTTGGGCTCCTCTCTATACATCCGCATGTGGCACATGACAATACGATGTTGATGTCATACTTCTCGCTTGCAATGAGTGCAATGACAATACAACCTCTCCATAAGCCACTCTGCGCTCCCACGCATTGGCGCGTCATCTAACAAGCTTCCACTCATCCCTTCCATCTACACACCTCCAAAATCACAACATGAGCTGCAAAGAAATCCATTAAGGTCTAAAAAATAGCCACCAATGAGCTCCTTTCCTCTCTTCTTACAATAAGTACCCTGAACCACCGCTATATAGCGACGCTTTTAGGATATAACTGTCGCTATATAGCGACTGACCAATGTCACTATATAGCGACGCTGGGGGCTAAAACCCAAAACCCCGTGCAACACTATCTTTCACAACTCTATTGCAGGAAAGCAAAATCATCTCCTTCCACCTTAGATTCGGTGACCTCGCTTTCCTCCTCTCTATTCCCCACACTCCTCACCCCTACCCAGCCCCTCTCCCAACACTTGTGCTCCCTCTCCACCCTTCTCTCTCTCTGCTTGTGTGAAAGGAAGTTTTTAAAGAAGGTGTGTCTCTTTAAGCAATGTAGATTCATTTTTTGTGAGATTTCATTTTGTGATTGTTGAAGCATGTTTCTCCTTGCATTGCTAAGCCTATGTGCTAATTTTCATGCTTGATTTTCAGAGGTTAAGGATAAAAAATGAGATTTGGTGAAAGAAAGAAGACTTACCTCTTCTCTTTTTGGTATTTCTCTTCCTCCTCTTTCCCTTCATTTTGTGCTTTCTCCTTGTTTATAGGCTTATGCTTGTCCCCTCAATCCCATCCCTTTGGAGAGTTGCTTCTCCAAACTCCTCCTTCCTCTAACTAATTATCTGAAAAAATGGTATGTTTCCTCTCTTTTGTAGGGCCAGTCCAGCGGGGCTTTTCCAGGTAAGAAAGTGCTTCCTCTTTTTTTCTTTTTTTATTTCCGTTATTTGCATTGGCCTGCAGCTAGCGCCTTAAGCGCTAGCTACTATGATGGGCATAGGAACCCTCTCTTCCCCTCGCTTTTCTTATTCCCTCTTCTTTTCCCCTCTTTCAATATCTTTTCCTCTCTTCTTTTTCCTCTTCTTTTTCCCCTCTTTCAATCTCTTTTCCCCTCAGACTTCCTTCTCTTCTTTTCCCCCCTTCCTTCTCTTATTTTCCCCTCTCTTATTTTCTCTCTTTCATCCTATTTTCTCTTATTTGGTCATATGCTTATGCTTATGCATGAGATATGCTCATATGCTCATGCATAAGCATAAGCATATGCTTTCTCTCTTTTTCTCTTATGCTTATGCTCTTTTCCTCTCTTTCAATCTCTTTTCCCCTCTTCTTTCCTCTTCCTTCTTTTGTTTTCCCCTCTTCCTTCTCTTCATTTTCCCCTCTTCTTTCCTCTTCCTTCTCTTCTTTTCCCCTCTTCCTTCTCTTCTTTTCCCCTCTCTTATTTCCTCTCTTTCATCCTCTTTTCTCTTATTTGCTGATATGGTTATGCTTATGCATGAGCATATGCTCATATGCTAATGCATAAGCATAAGCATATGATTTCTCTCTTTTTCTATTATGCATATGCTTTTCCTTCTCTTATGCTTATTCTCTTTTCCCCTCTTTCAATCTCTTTTCCCCTCTTCCTTCTTCTTCCTTCTCTTCCTTTCCCCTCTCTTATTTCCTCTTTTCTCTTACTTGCTTATATGCTTATGCTTATGCATGAGCATATGCTCATATGCTCATGCATAAGCATAAGCATATGCTTTCTCTCTTTTTCTCTTATGCATATGCTTTTCCTTCTCTTATGCTTATGCTCTTTTCCCCTCTTCTTTTTCCCTTCTTTCAATCTCTTTTCCCCTCTTCCTTCCTCTTCCTACTCTTCCTTTCCCCTCTTCCTTCTCTTCTTTCCCCTCTCTTATTTCCTCTCTTTCATCCTCTTTTCTCTTATTTGCTCATATGCTTATGCTTATGCATGAGCATATGCTCATATGCTCATGCATAAGCATAAGCATATGCTTTCTCTCTTTTTCTCTTATGCATATGCTTTTCCTTCTCTTATGCTTATGCTCTTTTCCCCTCTTCTTGTTCCCCTCTTTAAATCTCTTTTCCCCTCCTTTTTTCCCTCTTCCTTCTCTTCTTTTCCCCTGTCCTTCCTCTTTCTTCTCTTCTTTTCCCCTCTTCCTTCCTCTTCCTTTCCCCTCTCTTATTTCCTCTCTTTCATCTTCTTTTCTCATATGCTTATGCTTATGCATGAGCATATGCTCATGCATAAGCATAAGCATATGCTTTCTCTCTTTTTCTCTTATGCTTATGCTCTTTTTGTAAGAAAATAGTACGCAGCGGAAGATAACAACAAAACGCAAGTGCACGATGGAAAGCTGGAGAGAATACAAAAATTCTGATATACCAAACTGCTGATACAACTGATGGTTGGCTGTCCACCCGTGCGCTCTACAGACAGAGCTTCGATGGTGATCTAGACAGATGCTGGACGGAGGACTATGAGCATGAAGAACTCGTGATCTGATGATAGGGGGTGGCCACTTATATAGTGTAAGTGGTTGACGGTCAGCCCTGTAATAGGCAGTCGGCCTAATAGACAGTCGGCCTGGAAGACCAGCCGACCCTTCAGAAAACATGCCGACGGGCAGATGAAGGATCGCGCATAGGTCATACCATCGGGCCTGGGGCTACCGGTAGCCCCCGGACCCTGCCGCTGGGGGCTTTGCCCCCAGACCCCCATCGGGGGCCTGCGCCCCCCGGACCCCCTGCTATCGGGGGGGCTATCGCCCCCCCGAACCCCCCTCTTTTTGCAGACGGGTATCTACTCTTGGCTCCTAAGCCGTCTCATAACCATCTGGTCTACTCTAAGACCCCTTCCAGTGTCTAAACTGGGGATCCCTCCCAATATCTGATACCCATCATGGCTTCTCCTCATATGGGGGCCTTACAACATTGGGTACACAGAATATTGGTGGGTTACATGAGAGGTGGACATTTGAGCTAACTCTAACACTTTTCCCCTCTTCTTTTTTCCCTCTTTCAATCTCTTTTCCCCTCTTCCTTCCTCTTCCTTCTCTTCTTTTCCCCTCTTCCTTCTCTTCTTTTTCTTCTCTCTTATTTCCTCTCTTTCATCCTCTTTTCTCTTCCTTTCATAAGCATATGCATTTGCCTATGCTTATGCTTATGCTTATGCTCTTTTTCCCTCTTCTTTTTTCTATCTTTCAGGCAACACCTCAAGGGCCTACCCCTGCGACTAGTCCTCTCGGACCTAGCACTATGACTACCCCTTGAGGAACTCCTTTGCTAGCAACCCATGGCTTTGTTGGGAGTCTCGAGGAGTTTATCACATAGATGAGCAATGCAAAGGTAGCAAGATTCTTCTCTCTGCTATCCCAAAGGACCTCTTCTACACTGACGGCTGGACCTACCCAATAGTCATCCCCTCTAGCGCCTTCGACTGAGGGGTCATCACCTGGGCATAGCCATCGTAAGGGAAGGAAGAGTAGGAAGGGCCGCTCATGCTGTGCTAACTTGAGTGATGTACACGAGTCAGCACACTCACATCCCTACAGGTCTCCACTTTGTCATGAGACCCAGTACCAGGTCCCTTGTTCTCTCCCACTCCCTCTACTACTCCTCGCACTGTAAGCACTCGCAGTAACACCCCTCGCTCTAGCTCTGCCACTCCCATTACTCCTCCCATCCTACATGAGGACCTGTCCTATGATATCACTAGGGTTGGAGAGATAATAGAAAATGAAAAGGACTCAGGAGTGATGGCCACCATGAGGCGGTCGATGAGCCACCACTTCAAGAGCGGCATAGCTACTGTGACTGGTGGTACAAAGATGACCAAAAGAAGCAGGTAGTCATCGATGAATTGGGAGTTCAATGAGGATTACATGCGAGAGCACATGGGTGGGGTCTTGAAGCATCGTAGGTCAACCTTGCGTACTTCCATCGCAAAGGGGAAGGCTAAACCCAGCTGGGTAGACAAAGCAGACTGGAAGTTTTTCAAGAAGGAGTACAGGGACCTCATCCCAAAACATTCGAGGGTTAGAGAAGGGCTGCGAGGAGATGTTTGGACTCCATAGGTACTTCGCACTTTGGTGTAGGCAAACGGTTGGAATTTGAGGCAACTGTGGTCAGTCTACTTCTTCTCGTTTAATTTATTATTCTATTTGTTTTGTTACATATTGCATGCACTTTATCTAACTCTCGTAAATTGGGTCCACAACAAGCTGTGATGGGTCGCCTTCCCACAGACAAAGAGGAGAGATGCACGTTCTGCATAGGAACAAAGCCATGGTTTATTGAGATGGAGGCCATGGGAGTGACGGTTGATTGGGTTGAGGTGGTTGCTCGCACGGTATAAGTCTACTCCTACTTGTAATCTCACTTTTTAAATTGTTTTATTCTTTAAGTTACAATCTAATTTCCAATTAATATGGTTTCACTCTTAGAGTGCAAGCTCTAATGTCCCATGAGTGGAGGTGACCGATGATGATGAGGGATTAGGCTTACATAGCTTCGACGAGGGTCAGGGATCAAGTGTACCTCACGAGGGCCAGGGATTAGGCATAGCTGACGAGGGCCAGGGAGCCAGCTCAACCACGATGAGGACGAGGAGGAGGACGACGATTCAGATGAGCAGTAGTAGTAGTAGTATTAGTAGTAGCTTGTATATACTTCGGCATGTATATGCTTCTATATGTTGGCTTGTTTGAGCAATTTTGTATCACCCTTTTCGAAAGGGTAATTTTGTAACAAACAATGTTGTATATCTTCGGCATGTATATGCTTCTATCATGCCTCATTTGAGTGATTTTGTATCACCCCTTTCACAAGGGAAATTTTATAACAAATAACATTCTTTTGTAATTACTAAAAAAAAACATTAGTGGGGCAAAACAGGGCTTGTTGTGGCCATGTTTAGCCCCACTAATGTTTTTTTTAAGCTTCTGTTAAGCATTGCTATATAGCGACGTTTTGTGTCTCTATATAGCGATGTTTACCAAAATCACTATATAGCGACACTTATATAGCGACCATTCTTTTCTGATGTTAATAGTGACATAAATACCAACATTTGCACCCGTCAAAAAAAAACTTTTTAGTGCAAAAAAGGTCGGTATTTTCATCAAAAAATGACCTGTGTCTTGTAGTGGAAGTATAGACGAGCAAACTAATGGAGGATTAGGTGAGAGCCATTTAGAGGGCTAGCTCTTCTCTCTTACTCATTAATCTTAAAACTCAAAAGATGTGACAACATGTACTAGCCCTAAAATTATAAAGAACAAATCACCACATGCTAGTTTTAGGTGATCGAACATAAGTCATCACCTTCTCAAGTCTATTTGCAAGTATCTATTCTATGCTTACATAACAAGACAAAGAAACTATAGACGCGCCTGATAGATGTGCAAAATAGCAGGCACGTTTATAGACACATATAGAATAGTGAAAATACGGGCACATCTACACTGTGTTTTAGATACATATTTAGATGCATTTATAAACGTGCAGCAGAGAATATAGAGAATAAAATTTTGCTGCAGGTTAATAAATGTGCATCACTACTTTCCAAACATTGGCCATGATTACCAAAGCACATAATTTTAATAAAAATATCAATGCTTTTTGGCAAACCCACATATACAAAAATTAAGTGAGGTGAGGAGAATGAGACAACACTACTACACACGGGCCTTATTCCAACGATTAAGCGTCGATGTTTAGCACATGCAAGATGCTAATTGTCGGTATGCAAAATGGATTTAAAAAGTGTCGCTATATAGTGACACTTGCCAAACTTGTATAAGGTCATTATATAGCGATGTTTTACAGAGAGAGTTTTTCCCCATATCGACCTTTAAAGATAGTTTTACCTAATGACAAAAAAAAATTATTTTCATACATGTTTGATTCTTTGAAAGAATAAAAGTACAAGAGCATGTACATCAAGTTTGAAGCTCATATATTTATGTCCAAGTTTGAGATGAAAAAAATCAACGATTTACATCAACGGCTTCATAATGAGCCAAGTCTAGTGTGCCAAACAAGTCTATCTCCAACTCTATACTGAGTTGATCTCCTATATCATCATCGTACTCTGGCATCGTACGTTCACCTAAGACTTGCTCATCTTCTTCAATAAAGTCGGGTGATTCTTGATGATCGTCATCTTCTTCCTCAATATCATGATCTCCATCTTCCTCCCATACGATGTCATTATGCACATCTTCCTCTTGGCTCATATTGTGATTTGCATCTTCTTCGCTAAATCCATCTGGATTAATTGGATCTGACATGGGTAGTGGCATCACCATATCCACATCTCTATCTTCAAAAATTTGCTTACTTTGTGGTGCAACTTGGATCATGTACCACCATCTTGGATCAGAACAATCCGGATGAAAAACCACTTATATTGCAGATGGGTGCCAAATGCCATCAATTATATGAAATTATGCTTAAGTACATGTACCAATTGATCTTTAAAAATGAAACATTCAATGAATTAAATCATTACTATGCACCTGCTCACAATGCTCGGAAAGAAAAAAGTATCACTTTCATCGGTCCAAAGTTTGGTGGAATCTATTAAGAAACCACTACTGCCTTTCCTCACTATCGCATGGGGACCGTCGTAAATAGTTCTAAACCATTTTACATCAAGAATGAAAATACTAAATCGTCTGAAATCAATTTCATAGATTTCGCGTATGATCCCACAACAATCCAACTGCGAGGAGAGAAGATTGGTATCCAAAGCACTTGCTTGGCTATCTTGTGTGAAGTTAGCCATGACTCCACAATCATACGTGACTCTCTTTGAATCCATGTGTTCCACTTAAAAATGTCATTGGTATGTCTAGGAGCTCTAGAAATATCAAAGAACCGCACTCCTTTCCATAAGATCTATAACTCCTCTATCAAAGGTTCCATGTACACGGCCTCAGACTCAGACATCACGTGTACATTGCTCCTAAAAATAGAATCCATCATGTCCACCATACCCTCATCATCATTTGGTACATCGGGGAGACTATACTCCTCAAAGTGTGAAGGTATGTGCACACCCTCACCACCCTCCTCATTCTGTCTCAAGGTTTCGTGTAAATATAAGATCTTGTCTCAAGGTTTTGTGTCGTGTACGCATGCAACATTAATCACGAACTCAAATAGCATTGACTTACTGAGATGATCCATCACCACGTGCACCACCAACGATGGGTACTAGTTTGGGCTCCTCCCCATACATCCTCAAGTGGCACATGGCAATACGACATTGATGTCGTACTTATCGCTTGCAATGAGTGCAATGACAATACAACTTTGTAAGTGACTCTGTGCTCCCGAGTGTTGGCACATCATCTAACAAGCTTCCACTCATCCCTTCCATCTACACACCTCCAAAATCACAACATAGAATGCAAGGAAATCCATTAAGATCCAAAAAATAGCCACCCATGAGCTCCTTCCCTCTCTTCTTAGATCAAGTGCCTTGAACTATCGCTATATAGTGACGCTTTGCTTTATTTCATCACTATATAGCGACTCTTTTAGGTATAAGTATATAGCGACACTTTTAGGATATAAGTATCGCTATATACCGACTAACCAATGTCGCTATATAGCGACGCTGGGGGCTAAAACCCGAAACCCCGTGCGACACTATTTTTCACAACTCTATTGTAAGAAAAGCAAAAATCTCTCCTCCCACCTTATATTCGACGACCTTGCTTTCCTCCTCTATTCCCCACACTCCTCACCCCTACCAAGCCCCTCTCCCAACACTTGTGCTCCCTCTCCACCCTTCTCCCTCTCTGCTTGTATGAAAGGAAGTTTTTCAAGAGGGTGTGCCTCTTTAAGCAATGTAGGTTTATTTTTTGTGATATTTCGTTTCATGAGTGTTGAAGCACGTTTGTCCTTGCATTGCTAAGCCTATGTGCTAATTTTCATGCTTGATTTTCAGAGATTAAGGACAAAAAATGAGATTTGGTGAAAGAAAAAAGACACCTCTTCTCTTTTTGGTATTTCTCTTTCTCCTCTTTTCCTTCCTTTTGTGCTTTCTCCTTGTTTGTAGGCTTATGCTTGTCCCCTCAATCCAATCCCTTTGAAAAGTTACTTCTCCAAACTCCTCCTTCCTCTAACTAGTTATCTGAAAAAGGGTATGTTTCCTCTCTTTTGTAGGGCCAGTCCATGAAACACCGACCGAGAATTTTCTAGGTAAGAAAGTTCTTCCTCTTTTTTCCTTTTTTAATTTCCGTTATTTGCATTGGCCTGCAACTAATGTTTTAAGCGCTGGCTGCAATGATGGGCATAGGAACCCTTTCTTCCCCTCTCTTCTCTTATTCCCTCTTCTTCCCCTTTTTTGCTCTTTTCCTCCCTCTTTCCCCCCTCTCTTATTTCCTCTCTTTCATCCTCTTTTGAGAAGCATATGCATTTGCCTATGCTTATGCTCATATGCTCATGCATAAGCATAAGCATATGCTCTCTCTCTTTTTCTCTTTTTTCCTCTCTTTTCTTCTTTTCCCCTCTCTTTTTTCTGTCTCTTTTCCCCTCTTTCTTTCTCTTCTTTCTCTTCTTTTCCCCTCTCTTATTTCCTCTCTTTCATCCTCTTTTTTCTTCTTTTCATAAGCATATTCATTTGTCTATGTATCTCTCTCATAAGCTTATGCTTATGCATGAGCATATGCTCATATGCTCATGCATAAGTATAAGCATATGTTTTCTCTCTTTTTCACTTTTTTCCCCTCTTTTCTTCTTTTCGCCTCTCTTTTCTTATTTTTCCTTCTTCTTTTTCCTTCTCTTATGCTTATGCTCTTTATCCCTCTTCTTTTCCCCTCTCTTTTTTCATTTTCTTTTCTCCTCTTCCTTCCTCTTCCTTCTCTTCTTTTCCCCTCTCTTATTTTCTCTCTTTCATCCTCTTTTCTCTTCTTTTCATAAGCATATGCATTTGCCTATGCTTATGCTTATGCATGAGCATATGCTCATATGCTCATACGCTTTTCCCCTCTCTTTTTTCCTTCTCTTTTCCCCTCTTCCTTTCTCTTCTTTCTCTTCTTTTCCCCTCTCTTATTTCCTCTCTTTCATCCTCTTTTCTCTTCTTTTCATAAGCATATGCATTTGCCTATGCTTATGCTCATATGCTTATGCTTATGCATGAGCATATATTGCTCATATGCTCATGCATAAGCATAAGCATATGCTTTCTCCCTTTTGCTCTGTTTTCCCCTCTTTTCTTATTTTCTCCTCTCTTTTCTTATTTTCCTCTCTTCTTTTTCCTTCCCTTATGCTTATGCTCTTTTCCCCTCTTTTTTCATTCTCTTTTTCCCTCTTCCTTCTCTTCTTTTCCCCTCTCTTATTTCCTCTCTTTCATCCTCTTTTCTCTTCTTTTAATAAGCATATACATTTGCCTATGCTTATGCTTATGCATGAGCATATGCTCATATGCTCATATGCTTTTCCCCTCTCTTTTTTCCTTCTCTTTTCCCCTCTTTCTTCCTCTTCCTTCTCTTCTTTTCCCCTCTCTTATTTCCTCTCTTTCATAAGCATATGCATTTACCTATGCTTTTGCGCATTCTGCATATAAACAAAGCCATGGTTTATTGAGATGGAGGCCATGGGAGAGATGGTTGATTGGGCTGAGGTGGCTGCTCGCACGATATAAGTCTACTCCTACTTATAATCACCTTTAAATTGGTTCCAATCTAATTTCCAATTAATATGGTTTCACTCTTAGAGTGCAAGCTTGAAAGTCCCATCAGCGGTGGTGAGCGGTGATGACGAGGGGCAAGAATCAGGTGTAGCTCACAAGTGCTAGGGATTAGGCCAACACGACCATGATGATGACAAGGACAAGGACGATGATTTAGAATAGCAGTAGCAGTAGTAGTATTAGTAGTAGTTTATATATACTTCGACATATATATGCTTCTATATGTTGACCTCGGGGGGGTCACTATGTATAAATCCTCTATATCACGTGCGTTCAAGGTCTATTTCTAAAATCCCTTATCTATGAATTCTTCACTAATAAAATGTACCCTTTTTCTATACAAATCTGTAACTTTTTTCCAAAATTGTTTTAAATTGTCCCTTATGTAAATTAACTTTTATAAATTTTAGAAATTAAAATATCCTTTTATTGAACTCATGTGATAGGGTTACATATGACGAGTGGCCCTCCCGAGATGTTGACTCATTTGAGCAATTTTGTATCACCCTTTTCGAAAGGGTAATTTTGTAAGAAACAATGTTGTATATCTTTGGCATGTATATGCTTCTGTTGCTCGACTCGTTTGAGCAATTTTGTATCATCCCTTTCATAAGGAAATTTTTGTAACAAACAACATTCTTTTGTAATTACTATAAAAAAAACATCAATTGGGCAAAACAGGGCTTGTTGCGGCTAATGGTTTTTTTTAGTTTCTGTTAAGCATGTTAAGCATCGCTATATAGCGACGCTTACTAGTGTCTCTATATAGCGATGTTTACCAGAGTCGCTATATAGTGATGCTTATATAGCAACCGTTCTTTTTCAATGCTAATAGCGATGTAAATATTGACCTTTACGCCCATCAAAAAAAAACTTTTTAGTGTAAAAAAGTTCGGTGTTTTCATCGAAAAATGGCTTGTGCCTTGTAATGCAATATATAAAATAGTTTTGCCAATATCAATGATGGGCTACAGTTCGAGCTCATCCTCAATGAGATCAACCCTTGGCAAACTATCTACTTCAAAATCCAAACCAATTTTGAGATCTACAAATACATTCAGCCCACTACTACTTGTGCTACTCATGTGCTCATTGAAATCAGCATCACCAATGGTAGGCTCGTCCTCATGGGTAATGGCCTAAATATCTGTATCTCCTATATCATGATCATCCTCCTCTCTCGTATCACGATCATCATCACCTCCATGGCCATGATCATCCTCCATACGCTCCATATTAGTACATCAATTTGGAATGTGGCGTAATAGGTATGACATGCCACCACCTATTATTATCCACCATTGGTTGATAGACAACCTAATTCAAACACAAATACAATCATTATTTTCAAAGGTATCAAATATTAAAAAGTGAGTTTTTTAATATATGTGTACATTACCTGTTCAAATTGTTGCGGTAGTACTAGTGTGTCCTTCTTGCTTTGCCAAAACTTTGTGGAGTCAATAGTTACAAAGCCACTTGCATGGCATTTGATTGTTGCATTAGGGCCTCTTTCCACCACGTCCTTAAACTACTTGACATCCAAAACATACACAAAGAAGCGTCAAAAGTCAAGCTTAATAATATCTTGGATTATGTCATAATAATCATCCATGGCTCCATTGGCTCCCTCAAAGCTAGCAATGATGCCGCAATCTTGTGAGTTTCTCTTATCATCAATCCGTTGTGGCCAAAAATGCTTGCCCTCACACGATATAGCATTGAACATAGTACACTACACCAAGATAAAATCAATTGAATAAGCAATCTAAATCATTGAAAGGTCCTAACTTATGCATAACATTCTATATACCGACCTTTTGCATGCATCCTCTAGCATCCTCCCATTCTTCCATTGTGATATGCATCCCCTCGTCTCTCTCTAGTCTATCCATTTTGTCAAGTAGCCAATCCACATAAATATCCTTTGGAAGTGCTCAAGCTTAATAATATCTTGGATTATGTCACAATAATCATCCATGGCTCCATTGGCTCCCTCAAAGCTAGCAATGATGCCACAATCTTGTGAGTTTCTCTTATCATCAATCCGTTGTGGCCAAAAATGCTTGCCCTCACATGATATAGCATTGAACATAGTATACTACACCAAGATAAAATCAATTGAATAAGCAATCTAAATCGTTGAAAGGTCCTAACTTATGCATAACATTCTATATACCGACCTTTTGCATGCATCCTCTAGCATCCTCCCATTCTTCCATTGTGATATGCATCCCCTCGTCTCTCTCTGGTCTATCCATTTTGTCAAGTAGCCAATCCACATAAATATCCTTTGGAAGTGCTCTTACATGCTTAGGGTATGGTATACAAGATCCATGGTGTGTACAAAAGAGAGCCCTTTCTCCTTGTCTTCTTGCCTTTGGCATCCTCGTATCTTGTCACCCATCTTTTCATCACATCACTATTAAGCATGCAATAGAGGTTGATATTATTAAGCAACTCCTTATCCATTACTTTGCTCTGTCCTTTTACTTGAGGCACAATAGAGGTCATCCTTAGGTCTTCATCATCTCTCCATAGTCGTGGGAGAGAGCTATCCACATCAACAAGAAACTCAAAAATATATACAAGTGACTCTTGTACCAACCAACCCTCGGCCATGCTACCTTTAGGCCTTGCATTTTGCCTCACAACACCCTTCAAGGTCTTCATGAAGCGCTCGAGGAAGAACAACCATCATGTGTGTATAGTGCCGCATATAGCAATTTCATCCACCAAATGTACTATGAGATGTAGTTGGCTTGTGAGAATAGAACGTGGAAATGTCTCCTCCACTAAACAAACCACCTCCACTGACATAACTCGAGCATCCTCAAGCGTGGTGGGATCTATTTCCTTTGAGCTCACATACCTAGAAACAAAAAAGTACACCATATTAGCAATATGAAAACCTTGCATGGAGCATTGATACGCTTCACATTTTGTATAGTGTAAAGTACCTCACAATCTCTTCCATCTTGTAAATGCAATCCTTCACATCCTTCGATGCACTACGAGAAATGCTAGTAGGTAGTATGAACTAAACACATGAGCGATGGTTGATTAGTTGCTTCTACACTCACAAATTTAAAAGGAAAAAGAGATTATGCTAAGTCATACTTACTTGGAGCATCTTGTGCCAATCATGAGATTTCAAGCCATATAATTTATCTACACCTCTTTTCTTGCTCTTTGTGAAGCCCCCCTTCAAACACCTCTTTTCTTGCTCTTTGTGAAGGCCCCCTTCAAACACCTCATGCATCTAGTAAGAGTACGAATTGTAGTGATAGCTCGCTTCACCGCCACCATCTCTAGCTTTGATAACTTCCATGGTGCACGGGGTAAAAAGACATGCCCATTTGGTCTCTCTTGTGGCCAAGCTTCACGCATCCTCCCTGTGGTGCGTAGACCCTCCCTTATGCTTGCAGAATCTTGTGTCCCGTTCAAATGTTCCTAAATGGTAGATGCCACATTCTTGAAGATATGCATGGGATCAAGACGTAATTGATCTTGAGGTGGGATCAAGACGTGATTGATCTTGAGGTGGGACCAATATGGTAGTCGATAAAAGATGGAGTATCTAAACAAAAGATGGTGTTAGCATGTAATATTTATTTCCACTCAATGTAGCACATAATAGTTACAAACCCTTACCGACTCATGCCAAGTGGTGGACTCGTGGTGGAGGAGTCATGGAACCATCCCAAATTCTCATCTAATCTCCTGCAGTGAGTGACTGTGGGAGGACTTCATTCCAAGGGGTGACATATCTAGGATGTTCAGGTGGGAGAAATCGATGGTGATTCTCATAGATGACCTTATTCAATGCGTCTTTCCATGAAGCAACTAGCGAAGGACCACAAACAGGACATGCATGGTAACTTGATGTAGTGAGACCTAAACAATAGACGCAATTGCGTAAGTAAGGTGGGTTTAGGGTGCATTGCCAATTGCCTACTCATAATTAAAAGTTCAATGCTTACCTGAACACCCGCCATAGCCTGGGAAGTCATGCATTGTCCACATCAAGACTGCTTTGCAGTTGAAGTCTCGTGATGAGGAAGGCTTGCTCATGCCATGCACCTCGATACCTCTCCAAAGTACCTCCAGCTCATCAATCAAAGGCTCCAAATAAACATCAGGATTTTTTACTTTTTCCCTGGGATTAGAAGGGATAACATAACATGTCCTTTCTTAATCTCCATAGAGGGTGGAAGATTATAATTCACCAATATCACTGGCCATACATTGTAAGAGGTGCTTTTGAGACCAAATGGGTTCACACCATCCATACCCAATCCAAGTCTCAAGTTCTTAGGTTCTTTCTTGAAGCTTGGCCATGTGTCTTAAATATGCTTCCACGTAGGAGTGTCTACGGGAGTTCTCCACTTGACATGAGCTCTGCAATGGATTTGCACTTGAACATATGTTGGATGCGAGGGATTATGGAAAAATGTCGTAGAACCTTACGAGGCACATCCAAAGTTTTGAAATCTGCTCTATATCTTACCTCTCCACAAGTAGGACACTCTCTTGCTTCCTTATATGGTCCACGAAATAGAACACAATCATTGACGCATGCATGGATGCGGTTGTAATCCAATCCTCCAAGAGAGTTCACATGTTGCCTTGCCATATCTCTTGAGTTCGGTAATTTATTCTCCCTTCGAAGCATTTTACACAATAGCTTGCACGTGAAGACCATAAATGAGAAAAAGTATTCCAATAATTGACCCACTAGCATAATTCACCTTATGCTCATCAGTATATGCAAATTATATCGTTAGCAAAGTGTGTCCTCATGATTGACCGTACTATTGTTCTTTTTGGGGTCAGGCACATGTCCTTTTCACCTTTCTGTCAAAAACCATCTGTCGGAGCGAGTCTATAGGCGTGTCTAACAATGCGTCAAAATTTTTAGAAAAACATATAGCTACACCTATAGACACGTTGTTTGCCATGTCTATAGATGCACTCTGACAGACAGTTCCAAACGTGCATTTTTTTCCTTCCCCTTTCCCGAGCCTTTCCCTTTTCCCTTCCCCTTCCCCTTCCCCTTTCCTTTCCCCTTCCCCTTCCCCTTCTCCTTCCATTCTCCCTCCTCAATCTTCTTCCCCTTAATCCATTCCCCCTTCTCCTTCTGTTCTCCCTCTTCCTTCCATTCTCCCATCCTGCCTTCTCTTTCCTTTCTCCTTTCCCTTGCATGCATGTTTAAGTCAAATTTTCAATGCCTTAAGCATTCGTGAGGAAATAAGGGATTGCATGAATGATGAAAATAAGTGATTGCATGAGGGATTACATGCATGATGGAAAGAGGGCATGCATGGTGGAAATCATGGGATTGCATGCATGATGGAAAGAGAGCATGCATGATGGAAATCTTCTTCTCTTCTTTTCTACAGTTCATCATGTGGCCAGGAAGCTCTTCAAGAGCCTTGCCTGATCTTTGGGATGCCATATTACAGCAGTTATATAACCTTTTGGGGAATCGTCCCACTGCTCAGGAGTTATACACATACATGACGAGTACTCAAAATGCCCCCCAGGAGTCGACACTAGAGACTCCAAACCACCCCAACCCCACACCAAGTGAGATTACTCCTATGGAGTCAAGACAGCCCAGTAGGCTACAGAGCCGCATCCCTTCTCCCCTGTGGTATGGAGTCCCTTCTCCCCCCTGTCAGTCAAGAGGACCTTCTACCTCGTAGAGGCACCAGCATACTCCTGTGCGGTCGAGTGTCCCTTCTCCAGAGACGAGTGGCCAGCATACTAGCTTGTCACGACAAGACAACACGCATAGTAGCAGGGAGAGCTCTGGGAGATGCATGGCACAGTGCTTTGGGGAGGGTAATGGTAGGGGCGGGGATGATTCAGATGATGCAGACGTGCCAGAGGGTGATGGTACGATCTTCTATGACATCACTCAGAGAGGAGGCATCTTGATGGATGCACAGGGGAAGGACATCATGCCTTCATGCGCTCTGTAGTTGCTACCAACTACAAAGATTGCTTTATTCCATACAAAGAGCTTCCAAAAAGATTGGTTGATGAGACCAACAATGCTGTATGATGTAGGTATCCCAATCCCCCCAATGTTGAGTTCACAAATAAATGGAGAAAGTCAAAGATTGTTGTTATACTTGCCAATAAAAGATCTTCACTTAAGAGACATGCACTAGCCGAGATTGCCATCGCTTAAGAGGCATGCACTAGCCAAGATTGCCAAGAAAGAGGGAGATCAACCACCAAGGGGCCAACCCCACACCGCTCATAAGCGTGAGTGAAAGAAAGTAATGTAGAAGGCAGCAAAGGTGAACCCCAGTCTGCAGCATGTGAAGGCATAAAGGATCCAAATGGAACGATATAAAAATGTGTATTTTGAAGCAGGGGGTATTGAATCATGGGAGACCCAATTTGTAAGTATCGATCTCAAATTATATTGTGTTTATGTAGTTTATTAAGAGGTTGTTTCTTTATACTAACCCCTCCACAAATTGTGTCATCTTGTAGCTTGATATTGTGGACAGGTATCCTACCTCTATAACCTACCATCTTGGACATCACAGAGGACATACATGGAAGCACTTCTATGATGAGGGGTTGATTACTAAGGAGCAGTATATCCAAGCTACTGGAGCGTCTCCTAGGTATTTAAAAGTACTTAAATAATATCAATATTGTAAATAAAGATCTAATTTATACATTGATATATGTTGTCCCTCGTTTACAGGCCCCCGAGGATATTCAAAAGAAACAAGGCAAGGATACTGAGGAAAAAGAAAGCAATAAAGAGGACGACGAAAAAGGGAGCGAGAACGCAGATGACTTAGATTAGTCGTAGTAGTGCTAGCTACTCTTTTTTATACTTGAAGCCATTGGCTCGGTTTCGTGCCTCTTATATAGACTCCTCTTATTTTTTGTACTTGAAGCCACGAGTGGCTTGGCTTCGTGCTATATGTACATACAAGCACTTTTTGGACTATGAATTAATACTCCTTTTATTTTTTTGGCATTCAATTTCTTTGTGCAATGTTCTGTCAATGAATGACTTGTGAACTAAACATTTTGGAGTTGTAATATTTTATTTAAAATTATAATCGTCGGCTATAGACGTGCATAAAATCATGCTAATTAAAATACCAACCATGCTAATTAAAATGCGATTGGTTGTAAGAATTGATTTGCAAACTGTGAAAATGGAATTCTTGCAATCACACAACATACACTATTCTGTTCAACCACACAAATTTTTATTTTTTTTAATAAAAAAATTTACAAAGCATCTATAAGTACCACATCTATTGACGCGTTCTCTTTTTTTTTTTTACAGAGCATCTAATAACGCATCTATAGACCCGTTTGTTTATCATATAGATGTGTCTATAAACATGCTAATAGACGCACAAATAAACACGTACGTAAGTATTTTTTAATTAAAGAAACGCCTCTGTGTGCACGTCTAGATGCATTGTGTTGTGTTACTATATAGGCTCTTAAAGACTATCCCATTATTACCATCCAAGACAAATATTTGTACCCACAAGATGTGAACATCAAGCATTAACATTAAAATCTAATGGATTAAGCATTAACATTACAAGTTGGCTTTGTTACCATGTGAAAAGTCATAGGCACAAGGAATCCTTAGAGCTATAGTAGTCTTTGTTTTGTAGGGTGTTAGAAATGCACTAGCTTTCTTAAGTAATCTATGCTGCATCACACAAACAAAGGGAATACAAAATATTGACTTGTTGAAGAAGATCCTAGGGGATGTGACTAGGTCATGTGTGGTTAACCCCTCCCCAATAGTTTTCTTTTGAGAGAGTAATCTATGCTGCATCACACATACAAAGGGATTACAAGATATTGACTCGTTGAAGAAGATCCTAGGGGATGTGACTAAGTCATGGGTGGTTGCAACGTAGGTCATGGGTCTCCCTAGTAGTTTTCTTTTGTTCTCATACTTTCTTTTTTGACTAGACTCTACTACTAGAGTTTTGACATGTATAAAAAGAAACTTCGTAACATTGCAATGTACATGCTTGTTCTCTACTGCAACATCTTGTTCCTTATTCATGCTCAAAGCTGGCCTTTTGTATCTCAAGCTATTCATCAAAATCCTCCACTCTAACATCAACGAGAGATTAAAATTCATAATGGCATGTCTCATGAGGGATCAGCATGGCACAAGATATGGAATGTTTACTTGTTTGGTGTTTCCGAACTTCATGAACTTTGGCAGATTCATAACGGTAAATGTGCCCTATCCGTTTCATAGCTTAACGCTCTTTTGTATCTTCAGACTTCTCTATAAGCAGCTGCAGTACTAGGATTGACCAAATGCATTCGCTCTACACACTTCTACAAGCTGAGAGCTTATAGACAACCAGAAGCAGTTCCGTAGTTCCTCAAGAACATAAGAAATTGCAGCAGGTGCCTTGTAATGGAGATCCCAAACGATGGCATATCAATAGAACGCACGTACGAGGGATGGAAAGAATTTATTCGAGGAACCGAGAGGTTTTCACGTCTGGCCGAGCAAAGTCAAGAACTTCATACTAACAGCTCAAGAATATATTCAATTTGGTGGAACGATTTTATCTGGATCGCATACCGCAGCCAGAATGGATACTACATGAATACTGTACTATACATGAACCGAGAGGTTTTCACGTCTGGCCGAGCAAAGTCAAGAACTTCATACCAACAGCTCAAGAATATATTCAATTTGGTGGAACGATTTTATCTGGATCGCATACCGCAGCCAGAATGGATACTACATGAATACTGTACTATACAACATACAATTAAGCAGGGCACTCAGTTCTCACTCGTCAGGAATAAAAACAAGATAATCAATTTCGTCCTTGAAAATGAAAGGATTTCAGATTGTTTTAAATTGCATCGCATCATCTCATTCGCATGTTTCCAGCGTTGTCAAAACCCAACACACAGACTCAATATTTATCTGGTGTCGCACAGCTAAATGAAGTCTTGTAAGAAACTACAGCTTCAAAGTCCTATTTCTCCCACCGTGCTGCCCTGCCCATGAAGTGCACGTCTCTCACCGCGTATATACACCACCACGAGAACCACCCGGGCTTACGTTGATAATGGAAGCCGTTGAGCTACCTTGGTTGGCGGCTCAATCAACAAAAACAAAGAGACTCACGTACTCCGACCTATGGGAATCCGATGAGCCGGAGTAACGAGAGAACTCGGATTGAAATTGAGATATTCGGCCTGAGATCCTGTTACAAGACACAAACCCTCCCTTGACAAAACATGCTGTATGTCCGGAGACGAAAGAAGTCGATTAATGAGTGCACGCCGGAACCCTGCGACTGAGTCTTCCGTATTTAACCTTGTTGATATGCTTACCTCATTCTCGAGGCATTGCATCTGTGCCTGGAGAAACTGCACGTACTTAATCGCCTGATCAAACATCGCAGCAGTATCCAGATTTGTCGCACCAGGGATAAGAAGCCCCAAAATTTCTGTTCGGTCTCTGATTCTTTTCCTCCTATGCCGTGCAGCGATGCTTTGCGGTTCTACTGACGTTGCAACTGGTTTGCGTTGAGCATTGGACCTCGTTTCGTTGCCGTGACCTTTGGGAGAAGATTCCAAAGTGAGTTGGCAAACCTGTCCATCGGCCGTCGGACGCTTTGCTGGTGCTTTGGTGGACGTAGGAAAGGCATTTTTGTGCCCGTGGAAGGTCGCAGCCTGCTGGAGCTGCTCAGCCTGAAGAAGCTGCTCTATTGTTATACCTTGCAGTTTCCGACGCTGAGGCAGAGGCTCGCTCTCATGATGCCGCAGTGCAGTGAATGCTGGAATGAGGCTCCTTTCTGCGCCCGATTCAGGACAGAGGGGAGGATCGGCCAACCAAGTTACGGAGGTGCTCATCCAAGATTGGGAGTTCAAACCAGGAGCAACTGCATGGAGCACACCAAGAGAAACCGGTACATTAATCCCCGCAGTTGGAGAGTCCTTGTGGTTCTCCGAAAGTAAGGAGCTGTCGCTATTCTCAGCGTCAGTCATAACTGAAGAGGATGCAGCGCTTCCAGGAGAGGTGGCCTCCTGAGAGACCTGATCATGACAGACTAGAGGTGTCCGCGGACACAGAATACTGTACTGGCTAGCGAACTTTGCTACCATGTCATTCGAACAACTATAATCTCGTAAACCTTGGAAATCCATTTGATCAAGAGGTTCAACCATCATTCCAGTATCCATAACGTGATCGCTTTCAGCCTGCAGCGGCGGTAGCGCGTCGTAACCGAAAGGTTGATCACAGAACAAATTGGCGGCATACTGAGTTTGTGCGAGAGCTGCTAGCTCAGCTTGCATCCTCAGCAACTGCTGGCGTTGCTCAAAAGTGTACCCTTGCAAGGGAAGACTAAGAGGCAAATGCCATGCATGATCTCCGAGGAGCAATGTGGGATCTGTTGTCGACCAAGACGACGTCAAGGAGGGCATCTGAGCTGCATGCTGCAAGTTAGAGGCCGGGAGCGATGCATGATGGCTCATCAGGCTTTCGGTACAGAACGGTATGACCTCAAGAGACGAGTCGTACTGAAACTGGTGAGGGCCTTGAATGACAAGGGGACCCAAGAAGGGAGGAAGGAGTGGTGAAGGTTGGGGAAGGGAGTCGGGGGCCATATCTGGGAAGCTGATGGCAGGGCAGAAGTCCATGATCTTGGAGGAAGCAGGCAGAAGAGAGACGAAACTAGTGCCGATGGACGTGTAGCAAGGCGAGAGAAGAGAGTTGGAGAAGGGAAGGCAATGTCTGATTATAAAGCATGCGAGGGATAGCTAGGCAAAGAGAGGTGGCGAGAAGGGAAATGGTAACGTGCCTGGTAACGATTTACAAGATAGAGGTGGAATTCGAATGAATCTTGGGAGCTCGTGGGTGGTCTGAAGCAGCAACAGAAGGCGGCAGATCTGAGCTGATTATTATCGATATGTCGAAAAACCACAACAAACAGCAACGATAACAAACAACCCACAAAAAACCAATCCACCCGAAACCGTTGTAGACGTGATGAGTGCAGAGGGAGAAAGGATGATCGGAGGGTGAGATAAGCAGAGGAAGGAAGGGCGCGGCGGATGTATGATGGCAGGGAGAGGGAAGGCAAAACGAACAATGCTAGTTAGGGATGAGGTGATGTGTATACTACGTACTGTTGCTGGTGAATGTAGTGGTCTTGTTGATATATGAGGACATAGCAGGGGTTCAATATACATTTGCCGGCTCGCAGTTGCAAGGCCAGCCGTTCGAACTTTGTTCGTTCACGTAACGATAAATCTGCGTGGATGATGAGCGTTATGAGGTGTACAGTGGAGAATGGCTATCGACGGCAGAGTTTGCACACAACAACGGCCACAAAAACTTTGCTCACACACACCATTTTTAAGAACAGAAATGCCGGATTTTGTTGGACAGAAGTGGGACGAAACTACCGGAATGTGTGCCCAGAGTCCAAAACGTAGATCAAACACTTCAGATCTGAGAACAAAAATGGCGGATTTTTGGCACGGAAGTCGATTAACCAAGCTGCCGGAGTTTGTTGGACGTCTAGACAAAACTTAGATCAACCAAAGCATTTCATTGAGAATTTGTTGCGCGCGCAATAGAGCAAAGCTCCATGCATACAGAGGCGTCAACCCAGCTGGCAAACGAACCCTCCCCTCAAAGACAGGAGCGTCCGCCCAACTGGCCTCCATAGAACCCTCGGATCTAACTGCCACGTCGTATGTGAGCTGCTACGTGGCCTCCCTGAGCCACGTCTGAAGGAGAGCCACGTAGGCTCCATGATACACACACACAACTGCCGTAAGAAATTAGAATCATCAACTTGGACCTCATTCCAATTACGTCATTGTAATATTGTATTAGGGGGGTTCACGAGATCCGAGGTTTCATGTCAGGTCCCGTGAATGCTGATTAAACTCTTTAACTTTAAGGTTTTTGTATCTGTTAAGAATAATCTTTTCCAAATTTCCGTGAACATTTGCTGTCTTAGTCTGGAACAAAAGCGCCTCTTGATTGTCTCTTGATCTGGGCGCATTGCGTAATGGTTTCGAGTCTTTCGAGTTTCGACCCTATGCTATCAAACCTCCTAATGACAGACCAGCGTTTTGTGAAAGCACCGAGTCCCACCCATGACCCAGCCAGGCTGCCAGCAGCTGGTTCACAATAGGTGCCCCAAAAATTCGCATGATAACAGAATTTCGGATCGCCAATTAACGCTGATCAACATCTGATTGTATAGTTTTGAAATATACAGCATGCACGTTGCATCCTTTCATCACTTGCGTTCGATTCTCTGCGTATTGCTTATGCACGCCGTTGCTTCTGCAGCTGACATGAAAACCGAATTAGCGTTTGTTCTTTCCTGGAGTCCTGACAATATGAATTCTGAAACTGAAATCTCCTCGCCACCAAAACGCAAGCGGAGATTGTATACATATTAAATATAATATATATATAATCTTGTTGTGACAGTCCAGTCTGCAGCCTGCACTATACAGGCTGCAAGGGCGTTTGCGCCTGCAATCATGCCCAACTATGACGGGATCTTTCTCACCTCTGGAGGCTGCACTGTGTAACATGTAATATGTAATCGTTTTAACATCGCTTTGAAACGAGCTGGTTATTATCAAACTCTGTTTGCTTGCGGCCTCAGTATCTACGGTGTGTTTCTTTAAGTGTTCCATGTCCTAGATCATTTGAATCATAGGTGATTCAGTGGACAAAAAATCGTAAAACGGCCCAACAAAATACAATGATTGCTTACTCTATTTGAAAACTCCGCAACAATCTTTCACCCCGCGTCTATCTGTAACCATACCGCTTGCCACCTCGTCTCACAACTTCTCCTTTGCCTAGCCTCCCCCTAGAAGAAATCCAGAGCTGTGGGCACTGGGCATGGCAGATCGTGAATTTCAGTTTACCTGAAATGGCTTCCGTGCACCAAATCCATGGATTCCATATTGTACACCCACTGCAGCAGCATAGCAGTTAAAGTCCTCTGCATAGAGTACGTTGTTTTCCTTGAACCTTGCACTCAGAAGGAATGACCAGGGCCTGCAGAATCCAGATTTGTATCAGATTTTCACATCGGATTCAGAATTTGCGAAGGAAAGTTCAAGGCTCAGAAGAGACATGGGGCCAAATGTGAATCATTGAGAGTGGCTGGCAAGTCTACAATGCACACGATGTTCACCGATTTTCCTGGGAAATGCATTCTCGAATATGGATCATTGAATCGATTCTATAGCTTGCGAGCAATCTTCACCTTAATGTCCCTCCGATTCCCGAAGAAAAGCAGAGCTTTCGGATGTCAATTTCTGTAGATTTGGTATGATTCTCCCTCGATCTCTATCTCAAAAGGTGATTTTAGAGTGTGTGTGTAACACTGCATAACTTGACTTGGTTTCAAAGTGTTCGCATCTATTAATAAAATCATTTAATCGTTATGTTAAACTAAAGGCAAGGTCAAGGAGAATTGCGATGGTCAGAGATTCATGTGATGGTGCGAGCTGCGAAAGGGAAATTGTTTTTTATTTAGTTTTTTTGGACTTTTTTTTGTGAGTAAACCCGCTTTTGGGTAGAATTTCCAAAGCTCATCAACAGAATAAGACGTAGATTAAGAAGAGGCACACGCGCCTAAGCAATGCCCCCAAGTGGCTGAGTGTAGCTGTTGTTGTTCAGCTTTGAGAGGGGATCAAAATTAGCAATTTTTTAGAAGCTAGAGCCCTACCCCTAGCAAGGCAATGCTAACAAAACTATGTGAATAACAACTTGCTAGATGACAACACCTTAGTACATCGGATATACACTATATCAGCAAGTGTTTGACTTGAGGGACTTAGGGTTTCTCACCATTAACCATACGAGTAACTTGACTCGTCTACGATGGGCTAGAGATCCACTCCGTTAGGTCTCAACATGGGATCTCAAAAGCAACCTTGCTAATTTGAGAATGGCATCCAAAGTTGTGTTGCTACCACATGCTTTCAAGAAGGCAACCAAGGTAAAGCTACTTGGCCACAGAGCTTGCTCCTGCATTCACACATAAAGCCAAAGGCTTCCTCGCTTTCTTCTTGTTTGACATACCCCAAGATCATTGTATGCCATGTAAGCACATTAAAGGCATGTAATGCTCCCACATTTTGTGTGCATGTCCACCAAAGTGGTTCTCATAGAGAAATCAAGCTCAAAGCCAATCTTTAAAACTTTAAGGTTGTTTCCTAAACTTGCTTCCACTATTCCATCATGCAAAGCTATACTGATAGATACCTTACAATGGCATCCAAGCATACAAATCCAAAGCCAACACATTCTGGTCTTATTTGTTACAACCCATGATCATGCTAAACCAAGAAGACACATTGAGATAGACCAAGATGGTAGACAAATGCCTAATGGGAGTTATCTAGACCTCCGATTCTTATGAATGCTCCTTAGCTTGACCTCCAAAGACTCTACGGAAAGCATGTAGTCAGTTGCAATGCCACTACCAAAAGGTGGCCTCAATGACCACTATGCCTCACTTCAACTTCCAAAAATATCAATTGTAGAAAATTTTCCTCTATTACCATCGGTATGAGCTCTTGCTTGTATGCATGCTTTGCATAACTATAAATTGTGTAAGATGGGAGATGGATTGCTCATTCATTGAGGATTCTCTACCCTTGGCCACACACGAAAAACATTTTGAAACTACCATGGAAAAGTTCACAAAAATGGTAGCTACAAATATGTATCGCTCTCTCTCTCTCTCAATGACCACTATGCCTCAGTTCAACTTCCAAAAATATACATTGTATTAAACTTCCCTCTATTCCCACTAGTATGAGCTCTTGCTTGTATGCATGCTTTGCATAACTATAAATTGTGTAAGATGGTAGATGGGTTGAGGATTCTACCCTGGGCCGAACATGGATAGAGTCCTTTTGAGCCTTTTCTAGCATCTTAAATTTGAAGGAAGGAAGAATCTAAATCAGATGGAAGAATCACATGAAGCAAAAGGATGGGAAGCAACACACATTTTGATACTACCATGGAAAAGGTCACAAAAATAGTAGCTGCAAATATGTATTGCACTCTCTCTCTCTCTCTCTCTCTCTCTCTCTCTCTCTCTCTCTCTCTCTCAGCTTGTGCTTAAAGCTGGAGAACACCCTTACTATCTAAGTTGTCCTTGCCACCTGAGTCTTGATGCAGCTTGTGGTGTGTCTAGTGTCCATGATAATTCATTTCTACTTTTCCCCCCAAAAAAGGGACTATAGAATGGTAGGGTTGAAATTAAAGCGATGTCCCCTCAGCATACTCCTCTTCTCTTCCAAGTTATTTGGTCCTTCTACATGTTTTCACAATGTCTTGCCTTTTGATGATGAAGTCTAGTATGAAGCATAAGAACATGACGATAAAGTTTTTAGATTCTGCCTCTGATAACTATTTGGTGAACACTCTTCTATCTCTTCAACTATTGTCTCCAGCTCTAAGCCAATGAGCTGGTTTGGTCTATTGTGTCAGACTCTGCCATATGTTAGACTCCTTGTAGGTTAGTGTGAAGATGAAAATTAGCCACAGTGAAGAGCCAAATTGGAGCTATAATGATTGCTCGTGGGGAGAAATTGTGAAAGTGAGAGTGGCTGCTGGCCTCAGCAGGCAAGAATGTTCCC
Organism: Dipteris shenzhenensis; assembly: GCF_047967505.1. NCBI lineage: Eukaryota > Viridiplantae > Streptophyta > Polypodiopsida > Gleicheniales > Dipteridaceae > Dipteris > Dipteris shenzhenensis. The sequence goes on from NC_141611.1 coordinate 39,887,725, forward strand.
TACCCTTCTATTTGTCTCCCTATCATCATGATGAGGATTGATTCGATGGTGCACTGAGCATTGAATACACGCTGAGCTTCGAATCTGAGCATTTTAGGTTTTATTTATAAATCTAAAGCTTTAAAAAATCAATTTGAATTTTGATTAAGAGCCATTGGTTGGAAAAAATGTTTTTTAGCAATCCATCTCTCTCTCTCTCTCTCTCTCTCTCTCTCAACCCTAATCAATTATCACATAAATTAACTTAAAAAAGTGTGTGTGTGTTGATCTACTTCGATACATTCTTCATGTCTCCAATCTTGAAGTTTCTTTTAATTAGAAAAGTTTCAACTTTCCTTTATTTGATTGGAAAAGGCACAAAAATAGGCCTAGACACCCATGTGGGAAGGAGATTGAGAAGCCTAAGGAAGTTGAAGAGGATTTTGTAAAAGAAGAGCAGGTTCCAGGGTTTTAACATTAATCATAGGTCAAGACTCACAAACAAGGAGAAGGAGTGACTCGAGAGTATCAAACTTAAAGATCCGAGAGAGAAGCTACCAAGATTATTTGGCCACTCGCTAACATGTTACAGCAAGCCCACTCTCCAAGCGAACCATTATTGATGGGATACCCTTCCAATCACGAATAGAAAGGACTCTTTTTGAGAATCGTTGTTTCTAAAAGGAGGAGAAGCTCTAAAAATATTTAGGTCAGATCTCCAAAATTTATCGCGTGGACTATGCAATATTAGCAACTAAATCGTAAAATTGTTAAAGCTTGTTTGAGCATAAATCTCCTATAACACAAATTGTAAAAGCTAAAGCATGCCCAAACAGGAATAGCATAAAAGCTCATAATGTTTTTTGTAAAGGCTTTTCCCAAAGATTGAAAGAGTAAGCTGGGCAACCCAAAAGGATGCTTCATTAGTTACCACTGGTGCTCAGGAATAAACTATTGTGAAACCTGGTGTTTAGGACCTCATCAACCCTTGTAGTACATAAACAACCTCCACCATTGTCATCGATTGAGCCTTCCCTTGCTCCTTGCCTAAGCGTGCCTCAAAAGAGAAAATCTCTAGTGCCACATCTTCAAATGCCCCCAAACCTCCATCATTGAGATAAGTTGAGGGATGCATAAAGTTGCCATGCCTATCATGCATGCTTTGAAAAAGTAGTGAAATGAGAGTGAAATGGCTCTTACAATCTCCACATTTATGCCAGCATGAGCTGTAGCTCAGATCATGTTGCAGGGCGACTTGGAGAAAGGTCAACATCTCTTTGGCTAGGACATGGGCGGTAGTTGGGCCGATGATTGTATTTTTTCTTGAAGAAGAGACGAATGTTGTTTCCTTTCTTATAGCTGCTCTGCCATCTAGCACAAAATTGATGTCCCCCAGTCCTTCTAATAGACACACTTCCTTGGTGATTTGCAGTGCTTGATAGTCACCTTGAGACTGCTCAAGGCTTGTGCAACCTGGTTAAGGTCAAAGAGGGACATTCTCTGACTGAGATTCAAGCCATGAATCTCGTAACCAACAAAGATGGTAGCAGAGAGGTCGAGGTTGAGGGCAAGACCGTGTTGACTGTGGTGAATGCTTTAGGAGAAGCCATTCATTTAGGTAGTTTCTCTTACGTCCATCTCTCTCTCTCTCTCTCTCTCTCTCTCTCTCTCTCTCTCTCTCTCTCTCTTTGTGAAAGGGATTGATAATATTTACATATTTCAATTTTTACTTTTTTTTAAATAAATTTTATCTTCTCTATCTCTACGCATCCATGCATAGACACTCACACATGCACGCGCACGCACGCACACACACACATACACACAAAATAGGACGTGTGTGTGTGTGTGTGTGTGTGTGTGTGTGTGTTCATGATGGAGCTAGTCTTCGTTTCTGTCTACTGACACTCCTGGCTGCTGTCTGTCCACCTCTAGCATCTTGTATGAATATGTCTGTCTGCCTCCAGCATCTTCTCCAGCATCGGCTGTGTATACACCTCTACCTTCTACTCTACCTCTAGCATCAACTAGGTGCCTAACTTCACCTTCTACTATGTGTCCCTGCCTTTAGTTTCTACTGTGTGTCCACCTCCAGCTTCACCTTCTTTCGTTTTTCAATTGCCTTTATCTGTTCGAATACCTATTGTGTGTCTGCCATTCACACTCTATTGAAAGAATATTAAATATTCATTCAAAAGAAAGTGTAAGAATGAGTAATAAAAACTGAGAGACACGGATGGGTTTTTATTCAAAGAATATACTCAAATTGGAAATCTTTCATTCACATTCTATTGAAAGAATATTAATATTCATTCAAAAAAAAGTGTAAGAATGAGACAAGTGTTCAAATAACCTTTAAAACTCTAAATTCATAGACACCTTTAAAACTCTTTGTATTCTTTTACATTCTATTGAAAGAATATTAAATATTCGTTCATGAGAATGAGACTCTGGGACAAATTGGAAATCTTTCATTCACATTCTATTAAACTAAGACACAAAGAAACAAATTCACTTTAACATCATAGACAAACACAAAACAAAATCATATTCCTCACAAGAGATCTAAGGAGCTCAATAAGGAGATCCTAGAATTCCCACAAATAAATTTCATAGACACAAAAACACCAAAATTATATTTCTCACAAGAGATCAAAGGCACTCAACAAAGAGTACCTAGAACTCCCACAAACAAAGACACAAAGACCAAAACCACAATTCTCACAAGAGATCTCAAGAACTCAAATAAGAGATCATAAATCTCCCACAAACAAAATCCATCTTATATTAGACCTCTTATATTACTTTCGCAACCTTGAAAGACCTTTCTTCTTTATATTTCTTGTTTGATCTTTTATGCTCGGCTAGGGAACCAAGCATGAGATAAGAGAAACTGGCAAACTCTGAGCTTAGATACAAGAACAAAGCCACATAATTGTCCTAATACAAGTTTATTCATGCGAATAAGTTATTCGTACGAATAGGTATTAGTACGAATAAAATTTATTCGTACAAATATGAATGGATGATGTGTTGATTTATGGAAAAAATGTGATGTGTCACTGCTTTTTTACCCGATTTTTTCCTCCCTTCGAATCATTCGTACGAATTTTTCGCATTTTTTGAATCATGAATTTGAATTTTTCAACTTAGCTCCTCGTGTGTGTGTGTACTCCTCGTCTATATGACATCGGTCAATCACACATTTCTATGGACCCAAATTAAGAGAGTTAGATGAAGTGCATATATGGGTAATTTAAGGGAGAAAAGAGAGGAATAGAGGAAGAGAAAGAGAGGAAGGAGAGAGAGAGAGAGAGAGAGGGAGGGAGAGAGGAGGAGGAGGAGAAAAAGAGAGGAAGAGAGGAAGAGGAAGAGAGTAAGAGCAAGAGAGAGAAAGAAGTGAAAAAAGAGAAAGAAAGGAAAGAGGGAACAAGAGGAAGAGAGGTAGAGAGAAAGCACCAGAGAGACAAAGAAGGGAAGAGGAAGAGGAAGAGACAAAAGAGAGGAAGAAGGAAAGAGAGAAAGAAGATGAAGAAAGAAAAAGAGGAAGAGTTAGAGAAAGAGAGGAAGAGAAAGAGAAAAAGAGAGGAAGAGAAAGAAGAGAGAAAGAGAGCAAAAAGGGAAGAGAGAACGAGGGAAAGAGAGATGAATGAAAGGGAAGAGAGAGGAAGAGAGGAAGAGAGAAAGGAGGGAAAAGACATTAAGAGAGAAAGAGAGAAAAGAGAGAAAAAGAGAAGAGAGAAAGAGAGAAAGAGAGAAAGAAGGAAAAGAGAGAAACAAAGGAAGAGCAAGAGAAAAAGAGGAAGACAAAAAGAAGAGAAAAGAGAGTGAGAGAGAAAGACATAGAGGAAGAAAGAAAAGAGAGGAATATAGAAAGAGAGAAAGAAAGAAAGAAGGGGAAGAGAGAAATAAGTATGTTTTTATCAAAGCTATACTTATATATTAATATAGGATCCTAGAAAATTTTATCAAAGCTATTACTATAGAATCCTGGGAAAAGTTTATCAAGCTAATCTTTTTAATTTCATAATATGGATAGAACATAGTGCACTTTTGCATATTTTCTTTTGAAATTTAAAGGAAAATATGTACATCCTGGCAAAAGTTTTTTTCACACAAAAGTTTCAAATCTTAGCAAATATTTTAAACATTTTTTAAATTTTGGGCATACAAACTTTCAATACCAATATAAAAGTTTCTCTTGTTAACAACCAACATTAAAAAATCATCATGGAGAGAAAGAGAGGGAAGAGAAGGGAAAAGATAAGGAGAGAGGAAGAGGAAGAGAGAGGGAAGAGAAGCCAAGGGAAGGGAGAAAGAGAGCAAGAGGAAGGGAGGGAAGAGAGAAAGAGAAAAAGATAAAGAGAGGAAGAAAGGAACAGAGCAGAAGAGAGGAAGAGAGAAAGAGAGAAAGAGAAAAAGAGGAAGTCTAGGGAAAAGAGAGGAAGAGAGAAGGGGGTTTTATTAAAGATAGTGTAAATTGCACTATCCACATAGGGCATAGGGGAAACTCAGGGGAAAACCCTAACCCTAACCCTAACCTTAAGGGTTTCACATGTATATCTTCATGTTCATTGTCAATACACTAAGTGTATAGGTAGCTATATCGTGTGCACTCCTCTCTCTCTCTCTCTCTCTCTCTCTCTCTCTCTCTCTCTCTCTCTCACTTCCGCTATCACTCAAGCTGTGGCAAGTTACCATTTCATCCCTCTACTAGGATCATCCTGCTATTGGGATAAATATGATCAAGGGCTTGCTCTAAGGTGCATGTGTGCATCTAGGGGAGTCACATGTGTGTGTGTAGTAGAAGCACACCTAGTGCTATGAGGTGTCAGACCATGACACAGGTGATGATGTAATGTAAAGGCCCCCACATGGGAGGTTCCTTTGATTTAGGCAGTTCCTATGATGTAGCGGCTGATTGCCACTGATGTAGGGGAGGTGCCTATGATCTAGGACACCTTCCTCTCCACTCTATATAAGGGAAGTTCTCCTTCATTTCAATACACGTGCTTTTGGTTTCACTTATGCTCTTCCTTTGTGTCATCATGAATCTCTTCTATCCCACCTATCTCTTCATTTGGTATCAGAGCCACTAGGTTCTAGAGAATCCACCTTGAAAGTGCCACCTCATCATCTTCTCCAACCACCTCCATTTTGAAGCTCCCTCTTCCCCTCTTCTCCAAATTTTTTGCAAGATCTTATTCTCTCGATCTGCTACCCATTTCCAAAGCCCTCTGAACTAAAGTTTCCTCCCCCTGGGACGCACCTCTGGCTCAAAGCATTTCCAGACATTTCGTCTCTATTGTGCATGCTGATATGAATATTGTGTGTCGATATGTCGCGTAATTCTACCTGCTGGAGCCATATATCGACAAATGCTTACTCTCCATCTGCTACCCATTTCCAAAGCCCTCTGAACTAAAGTTTCCTCCCCCTAGGATGCACCTCTAGCTCAAAGCATTTCCTGACATTTCATCTCTATTGCACGTGCTGACACGAATATAGTGCATCGATCTATCATGTAATTCTATCTGCTGGAGCCATATCTCAACAAATGCTCTGAGCCAAAGCTGGGTGACTACTAGAGGAGTGTTGTGTCCAAATCTGAGCTCATTTGGTCTAGTGCTTGTTGAGGATTACCAGAATTCGAGCGAGGTGACAGTTTGAGCGAGGACTTTCATGAAATTGACATTCTAGTGTGATGAATTATGTTCAAAAAGTAGCATGCATTGCTTACTTTTACAGTTGTTGTACTAGCCATGATATTGTGAGGAATCAATTGCCTTACATACAAACAACAATATTTGAAAAATGTTTTGCAATGTTTTTGCAAGGGTCAAGGAAGAAGGAGGGGTCGAAGAAAGGGGTTAGAGTATGTGTTTTTCTTGTGAAATTTCCATTTTCAAGGAAAAAGATATCGCGGCCTCTTAGGAGGCTCCTTCTACCAATTTTATTTGGGCCATAACTTGGTCAATCAAACTCCAAATATGGTCATGTTTGTAGTCAAAACAATCGAAATATATGAATGAATCCATTTATCATGTTAGAGTGTCTAAATTCTACAACTTTAAAAAGTTTGTACTTATCTTTGTTTCATCAGAGCTAAACCTTATCAAACTCTTATATTTTCTTAAATTTTTCTCATATAGAGTTTGGGTCCTTGGTTCTCTCCCTCCATCCCACAAGTATATACATGGTCATGGACATATGAAGGTGATCCATATTTTGTTAGCATCATGGTCATAAGGTGATCAATAATTTATTAGCTCCATAGTTTAAACATTTTATTCATGTTATCATTTTGTGTACAAAATGGATCATATCATATGGGTAGCATAAAAATCGATGAGCTACAAATCATGGATGATTTTTTTAAATTAGTTTTGTTATAAATCTAAAATTTTATATTGGCATCGAAAGTATGTATTTCCTAATAAAAATAAATGTTGGAAACGTTCACCAAGATTTGAAACTTTTATGTAAAAAAAAGTAAAGTTTCACCAACAGGATTTACATTTTTTTCTTCAAAGTTTAAAAGAAAATATATTAAAAGGTACTAAATTCGACTGATATTATGAAACAAAAAAAAAGGAGCTTGAAAAGTTTCGCCAAGATTTTATATTAATATATGAGCATAGCTTTGATAAAAACATCCCTACTACAAATAGTTTTTTGTGAAGGATTTTTATAGGAGGAGCTTCTATATCATAGATGGTACTATTTTTGTTTGTATGTAAGTCCACAAAATAAAGAAACCCGTTCAACTCATGTGCTACCTTACATAATTTTGAGTGACTACCTCAAGGTGTAGACATTGCAACATTTCCCCTTTTGTATCTATTGAATGATTTCCAACTTGCATGGATTTATTATTCATAATAGGTTTTCTCTTTATATGTTGCTAATAAGTTTTCATTTGGTATTCATTGAATCATTGCTGACTTGTATGGACTTATCAGTTATCCCCAATAGTAGGTTTTATCTTTGTATGTTGCCAAGAATCATACGAAAAATAAGTAAGAACAATCTCTAATATGGTCATGTAGATTCAACCATTTCTAGTAAAAAAGCTATTGCTAATATCGGTTCAGAAAAAGTTTATCACAAGCATCGCTCGAACGCAGTCGCTCGATGTTTTTACTTACTCGTGGTTGCTAAGCATTTAGCAAAAGACCAGTTGGAGAAGGCCCTACTATCATGAGCAATGCTGCACATTTTTTTGGCAATCCTCCTAGGTGGACAATCTCTAGTATAAGGTCTTTAAATGCACATTAAAAGCCCTCTCAGTTATGCTTCATAGAGCTTCAATCAAGCCCTCCAAGCTACTCTATTTTTCCACTACAATTTTGGGCATTTTTTGGTTGTTGGATGCTTGATGCAAGCTTGGAGATGACTTATTGACAGAAAATTATTGGTTAATAATGCCTAGCTCTTGTTCATCTTCCAATGCTTCATATGTGAAAGCAAAGAAGAAGAAACAAGCACCTAGATATGTCAATAGGAAGGTAACAAAACTTTTGAAGGAAAAGCCAACTGGTTATACTTATGCTAAACAACTAGGCCTTTCTGAGTTTCTCTCTAGCAATCTACATTTATATGGTGAGGGGGATTTCTTTGTTCAGCAAGATAAGTCATTTTGTAAGAGAGTAGACACTACCTAGTAAAGGTAAGACCCTCTCATGGCTACCTTTAAGATAGACAAGTTCAATGGCCAAGGTTTTCACACTTGGCAAATGAAAATCAAATTTGTGCTTATGAAAGAGAATTTGTGGGACTTGGTCAAGTCAGGGAATCAATCATCTCAAGAAGGTGAATCCACCACAACCAAAGCTAAAGGGAAGGAAAGTGACTCTTCTTCAATTACACTTGTAGATGCTAAAAGGATAGAGAAAGCTTATGCAATAATTTCATTAGGTTTGGGAGATGATTATGTGCATCATATTTCAGATTTGGAATCCCCTTTTGAGGCCTGGCATAAGTTAGATGTGTTATTTGGTTCTAGCTCTCATATACTTCTAAGTTGAATTTGAAAATTAAGTTCTTTGAACTTAAGATGGATGGAGACAATGTTGCAGCTCATGTTAATACTTGGAGGAGTCTTATGACACAATTGGCCTCAATCAAATTTCCAGTTATTGAAGATGATGCTATGGCTGTCCTCTTGAAGAGTATGCCTCACGACTATGATTATGTTGTGACTACCTTGAAGAATTTTCCCCAACCCACACTGGAGGGTAGCATTAGTGCTTTATAAGAGGAAGAGAGAAAGAACACTCCAAGAATGGGTGAAGTACACACACAAGCACTTGCAGCAAAGTTTTCATCAAAGAGCAAGTACAAGGCATGCAAGCATTGTGGAAAGACCAATCATCTTGAAAAAGATTGCTACAGGATCCATCCTTGCACTTATTGTAGCAAGAACAATCATTCAGAGAAGTTTTGCAATGAGAAGAAGAAAAACATGACAAATTTGGTTGAAGAAAGAACTCCATCAACAAATGAAGAATCAACCTTTGTGGTAGAAGACAAAGACTATGCCTTTTGAGCACTTTGTCTTTTGAACTTTATTTATCATCACTTGGTTAATTTTTTAGGTTCTTTGCCTGGAATAGTACTCCAAAAAGAATGTTATGTGTTTTGTCTTTTGTAAATCACCTTTGGTCACCAAATGATATAGGCCATGTGACATGTGTTTAGTCTATCCCATTTTTGTAAACCTTGACCCTTGGGCACCTTTGCTAGCATGACATCCTAGCCATAGATTTATCCTTGACCACCATGAGATGGCATGAGAGACTGTGACTAGATGTATCCTTAACATAGCAAGAGGCAAACCCTTGAGGGGGGGTATGTTGGGATAAATGTGATCAAGGGCTTGCTCTAAGGCATGGATGTCTTTATCAACGGTATATATATATATAAATATAAAATCTTGGTGAAAGTTTATCGAGATATTTTTTTTAGTTTCACAATATTGATAGCATATAGCACAATTTTTTACATTTTCTTTTGAATTTTGAAGTAAAATATGTAAATCTTGGCGAAACTTCAAATTTTTTCACATAAAAGTTTCAAATCTTGGCGAATGTTTCAAACATTTATTTTTATTAGGGCATCCAAACTTTCAACACCAATATAAAAGTTTCACTTCTTAACGAAACTAACGTGAAAAAATCATCCGTGCTTTAAGGTGCATGTGTGCATCTAGGGAGTCACGTGTGTGTGTGTGTGTGTGTGTGTGTGTGTGTGTGTGTGTGTGTGTGTGTGTGTGTGTGTGTGTGTGTAGTAGAAGCACACCTAGTGCTATGAGGTGTCAGACCATGACACAGGTGATGATGTAATGCAAAGGCCCCCACATGGGAGGTTCCTTTGATTTAGGCAGTTCCTATGATGTAGGGGATGATTGCCACTGATGTAGGGGAGGTGCCTATGATCTAGGACACCTTCCTCTCCACTCTATATAAGAGAGGTTCTCCCTTCATTTCAATACACATGCTTTTGGTTTCACTTGTGCTCTTCCTTTGTGTCATCATGAATCTCTTCTGTCCCACCCATGTCTTCACCTGCAAGCCTCACAAAAGTGTTCCCCATCAATGGGCTCGAACCTACATCTCTCTGAGAACTTGTTCTTTGCTAGCATTAATTTCTTTGATAGGTCAATTCTATATCTTCTCTCATACAAACCACCGGCATGAACAAGGCCACTAGTTTTGAAGGTTTCAAAGGCACTGTGAAATTCTTCGGGCTTTTGAAATTTGACAGCATGCAATTGAGGATCATCTTCTTAATGTCTCTTAAATGACATAGGATGTAGAGTGATATTGCTAGAAAATGGCAATTTTGTGGCCCTCGTATCTTCATACAATTTGCATGCAAATTCCTCATCAAGATTTTATTGATTGGCGAACAAGGAAGCACGATCAATCATTAGTGTGATCATGACGTATTGAGATGATTCCCAAATATATCCCTCATCTTTGGGAGGATGTAACTTTTTCACGCCCACAGAAAAATCAGCTAGTAAAGAATTATCCGCTTCATCTACAACCTCTTCATCACTATCCAACTCCTTGCCTACTTGTAGATAAGCTGCACTTGAACAATCTGCACATGGCATGAAGTTATTTTGGCTGTTTATCTTTGAATAGTGGTGGCAGTCAAATCAATCTCAAGATGACTCCTTCAAGTTCCCGCTATTGCAGTCAAAGATAATACAACCTTAGAGCGAGATGCTATCGATGGCACACTTGCTGCAAATTGAGATGTTATGAGGGGTTCTCCTTCAGCACGAGATACTATTGGTGGCACAATTGCTATAGGTACAACAATGTTTGGTACTACATCCCATATTTTTTTCAAAGATCCCAAGGCTGGAAGTATTTCTTGCGATCCTTGAACTAAGTGTGAGTCTGATGTAGCCTTCACAAAGTACTTCTTGTCTAGCAATTCATTATTCTTGCTTGTGCACATAGCTTTCATCAAACAATTTTCTTGAATATCTATCTTTGTGACCATACCAGTATTCCTTATTACCTCTGTACTATATTTTGAGATGGAAACATGTTGCTCAATGACCAACCAAAAAACAATGTGCATTTTTTCCTACCGTGAAGTATATGTCATGATGGATGTATCTCTTAATGACCCTAACCTTGGGATCCATAGACTGTGCCATGATTTCCTTGTTAATGACCTTGGGAGCCACATACTTTTCCATGATTTCCTACAAATTTATATCTGGCTACATTAGAACTTATTTCATGGAGATGCAAAAAAGCAAGTGTATAACTATCTTAAAAACATGTGTCTAACCACCTATGTCTTTTGGGGTCAAAAATCCCTCCTTAGTACTACTAACCAAAGTGTAAAAACTACCCTAACAATAACTCTATGTCAATAGCATCCGTAGCATCAAGAATTAAAAAATTCCACTAAAAGTTCCAAGTAAACATATACATTCCCATTCCCAGTGCTTTTTCTTCACTTCAATAATTTTCCCCACTTTGAATTTTCTCCACTTTAATATTTTTCCCACTTTGAATTTTCTCCACTTTAGAATTTTTTCCCACTTTGAATTTTCTCCACTAATATTTCCTTTTCTTTAAATTTCAAGGAAGGTTAATAACACAGAGAGAGGGGGGAGATGTACATTTTTCTTTTTCTTCACTTCAAAATTTTTGTTTAATATTTGCTTTAACTAGAAAAATAAACTTGCCTTAATTTAATAAGAGATCTTAAGAAAACAAATATAAACATTCCACCTCCTTTTTCTTGAATTTTAAATTTTCTCACGTTAAATGTTTTTACTATTTTTATTCATGTCTTTTCTTTATTTTAATATTTTCTTTAACGTGAAAGTTGGAGGTAACTTTATTCTAAATTTACTTTTTTAATTTTATCTTAATATAAAATTAAATAATTTAAAAATCAACTTAAATTAATTAAATTTATTTTTATTTTTCTAATAAAAAGATAAAAAAATTTTAACTTATTCATGTTTTTTTTTAAAAGATAGAGGGAGGGGGGATTTTTTAGCATAACTTAGTAGGATGGGAGGGGGGGTTTTAATTAGGTTAAACTCTCCCTTCCCCCCACCTGCTGTGCACACAACAGGTTGGGAGGGAGGAGGGTTTTAATTAGGTTAACCTCTCCCCCCCCAACTTGTTGCATGTGCGATAGGTTGGGGGAGTTAATTAGGCTAACCTCTCCCCCCCCCAAATTTGCTATGTGTGTAGCTGGTAGAGAGGGAGGGGGTTTTTTAATTAGGTTAACACCTCCCCCCTTCCCAACTTGTTGCGCGCACAGTAGGTTGGGAGGGGGGATTATTAGGTTAAATCCTCCCCTCCCCATAACATGTTGCACGTGTAGTAGGTTGCCAAGGGGGGTTTTGTCCGCTGCCTCGCATTGCTCTACCTCATGCCACACTACCCTGCTCGTTGCCACCCTGACGTCCTACCACCACCCTTCTCGTCCCACTAGTCACCGCCCCACCGTCACCACGAGGAAGGAGGAGGAGGAGGAGAAGGAGGCAAGAAAAAAGGAGAGAGGAGGAGGAGGGGAGGAGGTGGCGGTGGCGGTAGTGATCCGAAGGAGAAGGAGACAGGGAGTGGATTCAACGTGTGGCAACGGCAGCCTAAGGAGGAGGGGGAGGGGAATCGAGTGGGAGATAGAGAGAAGGGAGGAGGGGAGGAGGGGAATTGACTGGGAGATGGAGAGAAGGGAGGAGGAGGAGGGAGGAGGAGGGTAGGTGGGAGGAGAGGAGGAGAAGGGAAGGAGGAGGGGAGGAGCAAGGGAGGGGGAGAGGGAAGAGGAGGGAGGGAGCGATTACCAAGAAGGAGGAGGAGGTTGTTTGTGGAGATTTGAAAAGTGAAGAAGAATTGAAAAGTCAAAATAATGAGGAAGGAGGAGTAGTATATCAAACATATATGAGATAATTAGGGTTAGGGCAAGTTTAGGGATTTTTTAATGATAAGTATCATAATCTTCATTAGTTTTCCTCATTCATCAACTCTTCATTTCAACCTGCTACTCCAATTCACAAAATTTTCCAAATGTTGCAATAGGTGAATGTCTTCCCAACTATTGCATACGTAGCACCTTTCCAACCTATTTCCAAATCACTAAAAAATATTGATTTGAGCAATAGGTTAGGTACACCCCCAACCTGTTGCGTGAGTGCACCCCAAGCTATTACTTGAATCACTAAATTTTAATGGTGTAAGCAACAGGCTGTGTGCACCTCAGCCTGTTGCTTAAGCAATAGGCTGTGTAATACAGCCTGTTGTTTAAGCAATATTTTGTGTGCAATACATCCTGTTGCTTAAATTAGATATTTTACATACTTTTTCTTTCATTTTAGGGTTTGCCACAACTTGTTGCTTAAATCAAGATATTTTACAGATTATTGCTTACATTTTAAGGTTTGGCTAGGGTTTGAGATTTAGGGTCTAAGCTTTAGGATTTAGGGTTTAGGGTTTAAGGTCTAGGTTTTAGGGTCTAGGGGCAAGGGTTCAAGGTCCAGGGTTTAGGGTTTAGGGTCTAGGGTTTATGGTCTAGGGTCTAGGGTTTAACGTTTAGATTCTAGGGTTTAGGATCTACGATTTAGGGCTTAGGGTCTAGGGTCTAGGGTCTAGGGTCTATGATGTAGGGTTTAGGGTCTAGGGCCTAGGGTCTAGGGTCTAGGGTTTAGGGTTTAGGGTTTAGGGTTAAGGGTTTTAAAGTGTTGAGATCTAGGTTTTAGGATTTACGATCTAGGGTCCAAGGTTTAAGATCTAGGATTTAGAGTTTAGAGTTTAGGAGGGTTAAGGAATGGTTTTGTTCTTGATTGCACCATGATAGTTCAATTAGAACAAACAATTCCAATGATCATACCAGACCTTGCAAACTGTTTTGGTAAGATAGTAAAGGTAGAGCTAAATGGTTAAGTTGTTTCAAGATGTTAATGGCTTCTACTCCTACCTGGACATTGCCAATAAAAAGATAGAAGAGCTCCTTCCTAGGTTTACATAATTCATTAACCAAAAAGACCTTAAGGACAACATAGCTTTTATCATAATTTTCTCCAATGCTCAATGTAATGAAATTTTCATTTACTTGTGATATTAAACTTGGAACTTAATATGAGCTTGGGATCTATGAGCGTGTCAATGATGATTGGGATGTCTATGTCAACTTGAGTGATGGAGAATGTCTACATTATCTGTAAAATAAAGTACATAGGACCATTCGTCATGTCTACCATTTGACTTTTTATCTTGAACATGCTCCATAGTACATAGGACCATTCTTCATGTCTATCATTTGACTTTTTATCTTGAACATGATTTAGTGGAGCTTATAGGTTAGTTTTATTAGCTTTACACACACACTCACACACACACACACACACTCTCAAGTTTCATAGCAAAGAGAGATATGGGTGAATTGTTTTAAGAAATTATTTTTCTCATTAAGTAAAGGCACTACTTAGGCTTCATTGAAATTTGAAATTTAGTACATTCAATAAAAAGCATACCTAGAGAGAGACAGAGAGAGATAGATAGACAGACAGATACAATGTTACAAAACACATTTTTCTCAACTAAAAGAAATGATAAGTCTTAATCAAGATCTGATTTGATAGAAATTATAGGCCACTGTAGATGAGTCATGCTACTTGTTATAATAAAGTATAATAATATTTTAATATAATTAATAATATTATTTTTATATAAAAAGTAACATTTCTTTTTATTCATATTCGTAGACTATTTATTTTATTTTAAAAAATATAAATATTCTTTTATTAAAAAATGATAATAATCAAACCCCCAATTGGGGTGCACCCAACCTATTACTCAAATCAGTATTTTTAGTAATTTGAGTAGTAGGTTGGGTTCGCACCAACCTATTGCTTGAGTAAGGCAAGAGGTTGTGGGTGGCACCCAACTTGTTGCTTAAGCAACAGGTTGTGTGCACTCCAACCTGTTGCTCAAATCAGTATTTTTTACAGATTTGAGCAACAGGTTGTGTGCACTCCAACCTGTTGCTCAAATCAGTATTTTTTACAGATTTGAGCAACAGGTTGAGTGCACTCCAACCTATTGCTCAAATCAGTATTTTTTACTGATTTGAGCAATAGGTTGGGTGCACACCCAACCTGTTGCTTAAATCAAAATATTTTACATATTATTGCTTGCATTTTAGGGTTTGGCTAGGGTTTAAGATTTAGGGTCTAGGGTATAAAGCAAGAGTTAGGGTCTAGGGTCTAGGGTTTAGGGTCTAGGGTCTAGGTTTTAGGGTTTTAATGGTTTTAAGATCTAGGATTTAGGATTTACTATGTAGCATCTAAGATTTATGATCTAGGTTATAGAGTCTAGAGTTTAGAAGGTAAGGAGTGGTTTTGTTATTGATTTGATATAAAAATTAAGCATTTCTAGGGTTAAATATTATAAATTAGAGATTTGTTGGGTCTTTGGTAGTTGCTTCCTCATTTTTGCCCCTTTCTAGAAAATTCTTATGTGAGCTTGTTCTCCACCTACAAGCCACCATTGCCCTAAGCCCTCTGATCCAGAGTTTCCTCTAGGATGGATGACCTTTTGGCTTCGACCAATTAAAAAGTTGTCATTGCTGTCGCCACATTTACTTATCGCCAATATTTCTAAAAATGTGACATTTGTCCTCCATATCTTTCTAATTTCTTCCAACCAATGCTGGAGGACATCAAGAGGAACAACATATCCGAAGATGGGCTTATTTGGTTGAGTGAACGCAGAGAAATTAATATTTTTGTCAATGAAATTCCTCAGCTTGGCATCAACGACTTGTCGCGGAATTGCGCCAACCCTCTATTGTGTGAGTAGTGATATATATATGCTTCAATTCGGTTCAAAAAGCCCCTTATTTGGATCTATGATTGGGGAGATATGAGTGCTCCAAGTTTGGAACTTTTCTACAACAGATTTTGAGAGATTTTGGAGTTTATGCAATTAGAGTTGTAGCATTTGATGCTTGTGACAGTTTGGCATTTTAAAAAACTTTAGTATGGAAATCTTTTCACTTTTTCTTTGAGTTTCATATGTCATTTTGAAGTGGTATATGCTATTTGCATATGAGCATTGTCTTGATAATATCCTTTATGATTGTACAAGAGTAGACAATGCCCTTGCAATGACAAGTGGTAATACCCTCTTCTCCATGAATATTTTCCTTGAGTTACAACATGAACAAATGTACAAGAAGATTGGACATTCCAAGGGAATTATGAAGAATCAAAGAAGAAAATTGCTTGATGATCTACATTGATGAAATTCAAGAAGGAAAAGTGAAGAAGGGCTACATCAAGAACCTCTCCAATGACAATGTACCTCACACTATGGTAGCTTGGAAGAGGAGGAAAAGGACAAGATATTTCATCAAGGGGGGATTGTTCCCCATATCAAAAATTTAGGTTCAACATACTAGGGTACTCTGCCCTTGCTATATGCATAAAATGAATGAAATAAAGTGTTTTGTGTGGTCAATAATGGTTCTTTACCATGGATAGTCCATCCTTAAATGATTGTTAGTCCTTTGTTTGAGTTTTTACCTTATTGGACCCATGGGTATTTCCATACATAGTCATTGTCCAACGCTCCAGTTGTAAAGCAAGCGTCCTAGGAGTGAGTCATAGGTTGGGGCCATGTGTATTGCTACATGATGGTGGGCAAGCCATGGAGCATCCCATGTACTACTATTGAGGGATGGGGTCATCAATTTGTGGGGGGGAATGAAGGACAAATTGATGTAATGGGGTGTACCAAGGGGTACAAGGTTTGTGTGTCACCACATGGTGGTTATGTGACCAAGCTAGGTGGTAAAGGTTAGAGTAAGTGTGATTGAGAGAATCATGGACCTGAGAGATACTGGGAGAAATTTGTGGATCTAGATGCTCTACTGAGCTCACATATGATGTCATACATGGAGTGTAGCCAATGACAATATATTGGCCATCTCTCATATGAATAAACATGCTTTTTCTTCATCGTGTCCACACCATGTTTCCATTGATGCTCCAACACTTTTTCCCTTGCATCCTTTGCTTTCCCAATCCCTCTTTTGTCCCATCATCACTTCCCTCTCTTCCTCCCTTGCGGAGACCTCTTTGATCAATGCTAATTCTTTTCTTTATTTTTTGTCAATCCAAGACAATCATTGTGGTAATAGCAGTTTGTTAACAGGTAATCCTACTTCTATCTCAAGGCCTCTTCTCATCTCGGGATGCCAGATGTGGCAATGTATTCATGTCAATTGTACATCATGAGAGCAAAATCCCCTTTATGTGATCACATCTCGAACCAAATTTTCTAAAGTCTCTCTAGATTTTACATTCCATTCTTGATTGTTGAACTTGCGTGGTAATAGCATTTGCAAATATGTTAATTGATTTCTTTTTTGAACAGCCTACATATGTTTGCACACCTCTATCAGTCTTGAAATTATTTCAATAACGTTTCAACCATAAGAACTATCCCACTTAATTAAGAAAGAAAAAATTTACAAGTTTCAAGTATGAAGTGCGACTTATACAATTTCCATAGGATTAGGGTTGATTGTTCAAAATGTCAAAGATCAAGCTTAGAGGCATTGGAAACCATGCATACCTATTCATATCCACTCTCAACTAATTAGAATTATTGATGCCCAACACAAACCAGGTGAAAAAATGACTCTTTTTAACAATTAAAAGAAAGCAATGTAACATCTAATTTGGGACTGCAACATTCCCTCAAAAATCCTTTTTAAAAGTGCCTTTTTCAAAGATGAGCTATATTTCGCATTGTAAGAAAGAGAGACATGCCAAATTCACCCATTTTTCGTACATCATACCTGAAAAAATTGCAAGGGACTTCCCTACATCATGAAATACTCTTTGATTTGCCCTCCTTATCCATCTCTAAATCTTCCCTATTCACCTAATTATCATGCTTAGTGCTCTCACTACAACTTGTACCATCGGAAAAAAATGCCAAAAATAAACCTTTCTACGATGGATTTTGTGCATATATTTTTTTCATTCCTTTTCATTAGAGATAATAAGAAAATACATATTTTTTTAGAGGGGATGTGGCCTTTGTCTAAATTAGAATGCCCCTCCCCATCCATGTGCAATCTCCATGCTACAAGCTCATTAGAGTGTATAAAGACTACGGCTCTCTTATGTTGCTTTGAAATGAAGCTACATTGAGTCTGAAGTGGATTGAGAACTCTATGAATACTTGTTTGCTAAAGGTATAAATCTCTAAAATTACTAAGTTTGTGAGAAGAGTGAGTTAAATGAGTGGGAAAGTGAGTAGTTTAGATAACTATTGAAAATGAGGCGAATATTGCTAGTATGACTATGAGTATTGGTTCTCCAAAGCTACAAAGTCTTTTGCAAATCTGTTTTTGCTCAATATTCTTAAGCTAAAGTCTAACCTTTCCAGCAAGTTTGAGGCTGGAATTATTAGCCCATTCACTCTTTTTCTTGATATAATTTGATTTTTAGGAAGCGAGGTGGTTGAAAGTGCAAAAAGTAGCATATTATTTCTATCTTTATGCACTAATTGATATCATATTCCCCCCCCCCGCCCCCCCCCAAATGAAAGGGCTGGCTCTTTGTTTACTTCTCCTTTGTCATTGGCGAGCGATTTTTGTTTACTTCTCCTTTCTCATTAACGAGTGAAATCATACATGTTGGGGGAGGGGGGGGGTTTGGGTTTCCCTTTTTTGCTCCCCCTTTATCTTTGCTAATTAGAGCCCTTGAGCATAAAATTTTGGGAAGCCATGACATTAATAGGAAGAGGGGACCCCCTTAAGCCTCCCTTAAAAATATAAACCCTCCCTCTCACCTACTAAAATGCGTATTCTCTAATAGTAATCTCTTCAATCAAGAGAATCACTTTAGTGATCTCATCAATGAAACAAAGTTTTTGAGAGTTTAGTGTTTTAAAATGAAAATAAAAAATCATTGTATGCAATAAAAAAACCTTCAAGTCTCAACTGGTCAATGATCTAATTGCGGGATGAGAATTAGAGGGAGGGCAAGGGAAAGATGTAGAGAGAGGGGGGGCTTGTTCTATTATAAGTTTTAAAAGTCCATATTACCCCTTTGCCTTGTAATTTTTTTTCAAGGCATAAAGCATCCTACTGCATTTAAAGGCATCCAACGAGCCCTTTTTTTAGTGTTAGTATGCACAAGGCCACATTGAGGGGCTTTGAATTTCTTCAGTATATTATGTATTTGTTATTTGAAGGAAGGGTTTTAGTGCTATTTTTTGAAAATACAAGCGCACAAAAGAAAACACAAAAAAACAAGATGTACATTGCTCTCTTGAAAGAAGTCGTGTAAAATGGCCATCAAGCGTAGAGCATTCTAGATCATTTAAAGGCATGCGATCTAAGGATGAGCCCTTTTTTCCGTGTTAGAATGCACATGGCCACATTGAGGGGCTTTGAATTTCTTAGTATATTATGTATTTGTTATTTGAAGGAAAGGCTTTAGTGCTAGTTTTTGAAGATGCACACGCACAAAAGAAAATCACCAAAAAAAAAAGAATTTTGTTGCTCTCTTGAAAAGAAGTCGTGTAAAATGGCCATCCTTTTTCAAAAATATGAAGAATTACAAAGTAAAATAAGCTTTAAGGGACTCTATTAGAGTTCTCATTTTAAGGATACAATTCTCGAACTAGATGTTGTACTATTAGAAGTGCCTTTCTTGACCATTCTAGCTTCGCAAATTGGCAATTCCACTATCATTAGCATTGATTTGCTTTTATTTATGTATGCCATGTGGCCTTTGCACACATGATCGCATCATATTTTGAGGATGGAGCAAGAGTTTCTTGCATTATTGCATGTAGATGTTGGAACATGTGAGAGAGATCTTTACAGTTTCATGAATAATTGCATGAGACTATTAATGTCCATATGAAAGGAACGAGCTAGGGTGCGCAACTCCATGATACAAGAATCAAGTCCAATTTACTTCATCAAATTGTTTATGTAAAAAAACATAAGTATTCTTATCCTCTCTCTTTCAAATGTCAAGAGCTTTGATGGCTTCCTTCTCAATACTCAACCCTTGCAATGAAAAGCATGTCAACACTTGTTGCATAGAATTCAATACTTAGCTTGAGTTTTGTTGAACTGCATTCCATGCCTTCCTTGCTCACTTGACACTACATATCTCGAGAAGGATCTCACCTTCATCACCACTAACAAGCTTGAGCATCCACCCAAAATGCCACTAAAATACACTATATTTAAAAATACTTCCCTTGGTTCCACTTCAAACAACTATAGGAACTGGCAGACTTGGGTCGATGGAGGGCGATTAATTGTATCACAATACTCTCCAAATTCATATTTGAATGACATTTTAAAAAATGCTCTTCAAGTGCATAGCAATAATCAATTATACCAAACAAGTGTAGCATAAGAAACTTGAAAAAAACAATAAATAAATCTTTTATATTAATAAGCATTAATGTATAAATAAAAGGGCCAAGGCTACATAAACCAAGTCTCTACAAATAAAATTGGAATTAGACTTAAGACTTATAAAGCAATATATTCATTGTTAAATAGATGTAGTTTTGCACCTCTGTCCAAATCATGTGCATGAAATATAAATTTCTTTAAACAAACATCATGTTGCTTAATTGTATGCTTATTTTATTATTCACAAGTTATAGTTCTTTGGGCTCGAGAATTTTATACTATTTGTAGCACTAGAGCATAGGGATTTCAAATTCTCAAGAATAATAAAAGATTGTACTCTCTTATCTCCTTCAAGTAAATTCCAATGACAAATAGAGTTGATAAAGGCACTTGCGACAACAAGGTATATTGCATACAAGTACTTGGAAATAGTTTACAAGTGCAGTTGGAACAAGGTCTATTGCATCAACTACTTTGCTAATAGTTCTTTTTCCTTCGCAATAATTACTCTTTCATAACGTCGCTCCTTGAAAACATATTATAACATTTATATTTTATCACATATTCACCTTGCTATTCGTCTTGTACTTTATTATTGCAAATCAAACTTGTGAACATGACTGAACCAAATGACCTCCTACTTCTTGCTTCCAAGTTTAAAAAAACAGAGCAACAAGCTAACTACAATTCTACAAGCTTTGCTCAAGTAAGATCTTTTGTATTGCTACAATTGATGAGTCTTCCCTAACCTTTGGTATGCTTGACCATTGTAGACTGCAACTTTCTGTTGTGAAAATAACCTGCCCTTAACTGACTAAAGATATTATTAGAGAGGCTTCTCACTATACGTGGTGACTTCCATGTATGATCTGTTGAATATTCTTTGAGCTGTTAAAAGAGCACAGCCACTTGGTACACTTAGAGACATCCAATCTGCATACGTCACCTTGCAGACATAAAAAAGTATCAAATGAAAAGATTTTCGCCAACCATTGTATACGTGTGCATCCACTTGATTCCCATTGGAGACCATCAAGCATGTGATACGCTTCACAATTGCACTCCTAAGCTGATGGATTAGCGGTTCATATTGTAGCAACTTGAAAATTGGGAATTTAAGAGTAGACCATGAGCCCAAAAAGCATCACCTTTTGCTTTGTTATAAAGCTTGATATGAAGTTCAAATCACCCTTAAGCCGCGCATCTATGCAGTTTAAATACATTGGAAAGATTCTCTTATCGAATATCAAAGATTAAATTGTCCTATGGAAAAAGAATCGCAGAAATATTATTCAAGATAAACCAAAAATTGCTTCTCGAATGCATGGATCGTATTGCAGACAGTCTACTTAAGTGTGCAGCAATCACAAGTCTCAGGTCTTAATTAGCAGCCCGAATAATGGTTCCGACCCAACTCTGGCTCAGGCCAGTTCTTCTTGAATCATAATTGAGAACCTCTAAAGCATGATCAGTTCCCACCTGCATCATTTTATACAATGGCTGATCAGAAAAGGTTTTGTTGCAAAGAGAGGGTCATATAGGAACTTATTTTCGACTCTTTACATGCAACCCAAGAAAAATATGCTCCTTCCTAAGTTATCTTCTGTACTGTCTGCAAATATAACATGATCAATAGGTGCTCCTAGTGTCTGCAATTGACCATCACACCTCTACAATATAAACGTCGACTCCAGACATGGCGATGGTGGCAGCTTCAGCAATTTTCGTAGCCATGCCTCCCGTTGTGTCATGCATGGCAGCTGTTGTTTCAACTCCTGCAGGAAAGGCAATAAAATACCAGGAGCTTTATCGTCATACATCCTTGAGATTGGTCTGAATGGCAGCATTTTGACCAGGCCTAGCCATAAGCCGATTAAGCAAATAGCCAAAGAAAACCACATTACCTTTAGACTCTAAATCCATTTGCCTAAATTCAAATTCACATGGCAACAGTACAACAATGCAAGCAACATTTGTCTAGCCACTCTTTGAGAATAAGTGAATTTCAGAAAAGGCCACCACTGTTTTTCTTTCCATTTAAGTATATGTCATGTCAACCAGAAAGGGTAGCATCTTGTAATGTTTTGGACTCCGCACCACTCTATGCATGACAAAGGACAAATAAGTCTCTGAAGTATGAAGCAAATTTTCTCCTATGCAACCATAACAGCTCTATATGCATGTGGAAAAATTACAAGTGAATTTAAGGACACCTTTAAAAGTAGCCATAGAGCATCATCTTGCACAACATATGACCAACAGTCCACTAAAAAGGCTTCCACAATAAAGTTTCACATGCTGTAAGGAAGAGGGGGGCTAGAAGGGAAAAGAAGAGGGAGACTAGTGGAAGAAAGGCAGGAGTAGTGAGGAATGCAGAGAGTGGGGGAAGCGAGAGAGGGAGACAGAAAGAGAGAAAAAAAGAGAGTTTATTAGAGTCTTCAAAGACCGGAGGGTCTATGAGACTAGAAAAACTAGATAAAAATGCGAAAACCTGAAGGGGTGGGGCCACTAAGTGGGCAATGGGCATAGGCAGTCTGTTTCAGTGCAGCAGAGATGCAGTGTGCAAATATTGTTTCCTTGAGTGTTTTCTATTCTTTGAAGGACAGTATTTTTAGCTCTTGCACATTCATGTGAATCTAGTGGGAAGTCATTTCTTAAACAATGTCACAGTCAAGAAGGTACTGAATGCTATGACTATGGTGGAGCAAAAGATGAGCTCAGTGTTTTCCCCATGTAGGTGAAACTCTTTTCCTTGTGTACTGGATTTTTTTCACTTCTCCCTTTCTGCACCATTTTTATATCCAAAGAAAAGGGAAGAAGAAGGAGCGGGGGGGGGAGGGGGCAGTTTGGAGCCGCCTGCAGTATCTGATTCACCTCATTTAAGAGGACCCCTATCCAGTTTGAAAACAAGTCCACTACTTGATAATGCTTATGGTATATTTGAAGGACAACCTTTCGAAAATACATTAAGAACCATTATTAAATACAATCTGCAACACAAGCAATATATTGCTGCACCTAGGCCCCTCGGAAGAAATCCCATAAGATATATCAGAATTAAAATTCAAACCTATAATCCTAAAGCTACAAATGGTTTATAAGATTTGCAGTAATTAGAATTTGAAATTCCACTTGAAAAGCTTGGAACATGTACGTACTGCTGGTAAAACTCCACTGTAAGAACATGATCATCAACTCGATTTTGTAGCAACACCAAAAAGCTATGAACATCAAAACAAGTACCATGGCAGTGGAACCACCTGTTATTGAGTGAAGAATCTGTGGCTTCACAATTTTCCAGCTACCATCCTTGAACACAACTATAATTTCCACAATCAAAGACGATCCAAAGTTAGGAGTAAAACTGTTTCTGAAATCTAATGATTCAGAAAATTTGAGCTCCAAACTGTTCAGGGATTATTTTAAAAAACTGGAGATTCAGGACACAAGTTCTTGGTTCATTTCGACAATAAAGATCTTTAGGTTAGAAAGCCACATTTACCTATCTCTTCTAAAAGTACTGCATCGGGTTCTGAAGGCGGCCGATCAAAAACTCCAGGAACATTAGTCTGTTTGTAGGTAAAGGCCTTACACCAAACTATATTAAAATCCCTTACTTGATTCCCTTCTCAATTGGTCTGTTGGGACACTCCAGCCAGCCGTTGATGTGAAAGGGGCCACATGTGTTCTTAGTTAAACAAAGAAGCTAAAAGCAGTCCTTAGACTCATCACATAAATTATTCCACTGAAACGTCTCTGTTAGTTGTAAAGTTCTACTTTTTTTTTTTTTGAAAGACCGTTTCCTAAATATCATAACTTACTCGTCAGACTCAACTCATCCCCAACGAAGAAACTTTTACATGGAAGCAAGGATACCAAAAAAACAGCATGTGTTGGTTCCAGTTCTTGTGCTAACTTACGCAGCACCACATCTCCACTTAATATTGTGCAACCCTGGCCGAATCACAGTAATATTCAAGCATTCTGCTATTTGTCCACAACAAGCATAACATTTGAAGAGTACGAATCAAGATTACTAATCTTTTTCAATATATTAAAGAATGCAGTGGACCAACCTGACCAGAATCTAAAACAGCATCACCATGCAAAACCTGCAAATTCAAACTTTGGTTCAAATTATGAATAGGCACCCTAGGGTCTCCATTACCTTTAACTCAACAACTATTAAGGAACATGAAAACAGAGCTTTCCTACTGCAGCAGAAAGAACGAGAAAGACATATCGAGCAGATGGAACTGAAAGGTTGGCAAGAAGAACCAGATACAGCTTGAGGTTAAAATGGCAAATACCATGAAGAGTTAAAAGCTAAATGAACAAAGCAGTTTTTATTCTCAAGTTAGGCAGCGACGATGCTAGAACCATCAATCACATTCATGCATAGCACAGCCTAGCTATCACATCAAACCCCAGGATACCATGAGTACCCAAAAGTTCTGCAGACCATTGTAAAAGCAGATCCACTTGCACATGCACACACATACATGAGCGTCCACTTATACAAAAAGCCTGTGTACTGAGTCCCTGTAAAAAAATCCTGGAGGTGAATGCTAGACTCACACAAGGTGGAGGCTAGCAATTGACGAGAGGGCCTACCAAAAGTAGTCCCTTTCTCTCGGTGGAGCTAAAACTACTTTTGCAACAACAATGTTTCTTCCACACTTTCTCAAGCAAAGGCTAGCAGGTAGGCCAATATACCACTAGAAATAGAATAAATTATCACAATATAAGCATAGCCGTCCCATCTTATCACCATCTGGTTTCCCTTCATTTCCCTACTGTTATCAGAGCTATCTTGGTCTTTGCATACTTCAAAGGGAAAGGAATGTGAGACCTCAATTTTGATTTGAAAGGCTGATAGCTAGGAGCTCAAGTGATGCGACTTAGGCAATGCATTTCTTAACATCTTTGACAGTAAAATAAGACAAGTTATCCTGTTAAACCTTTAGCTCTAAAGGGCACATGTGTCTGCAAGGTGCTCAAACCTCTCACAAATCCAACTAAGCATTTGGTATGTTGGCAGTAGGTGCAGGTCTCGAGGATGGATTGCTTTTAATGCAACCTCAGTCTTCTTTCCAGCCTACCTGTCCTCCTGGGCAGTGAGTTATTAGTCTCATGAGGGCTTAGATGCTGCATACAAGTTTAGTACTCTTGCGCTGCTAAACTTGGATGCTCCATACAAAAATTTAGCAGTGCTTTCGCTGCAAACAATGGGGCACCTTGTGAGAGCCTGGCCACGCAATATAGGTAAAGCTAATGGCACGTACAAGACAACAGTGGGAGCGCCATGCAGCCAGACCCCCACCCCCATATAGACAGCAGCATACGACGCAGACTCCTTCGGTTGAGCCTTCCGATGGGGCTTGGACTCGCGTAGATTGAAGAAAACCGTGCAAGCATGCACGAAGAACTGCAAACACCGGGCACATTGCGCTCAACAGGCAGGTATGAACCTCTTGCCAACCCCCATGCCACCAGAGGAGCAGGCTGAGAGAGTGCCTCAGGTCGACCTTAGAGACTTGAGGGGGATGTCTTCTTCAATCTTCCGGTAGATCCAGCTCTCCCAACCACCCACGCCACTCAGCCCCCCCCCCCCCCCCCCCCTTCCCCTACCTCCAACCCTTGATCCCCTTCCTCACCTCCCCCTCCTCCTTCCACTCCCCTCCTCCGCCCCCTTTTCGTTGCTACCATACTGAAGCTCAAGATCACCCTCACTACCCGTCCCCTCCGCTTCTTCCTCAACTCCCCCTCCTCTTGCTATTGCAGCCTCTTCCTCCATACACTGCCAACTTGCAGCCGTCACTTCTCCTCCTCCATCCATCTGCGGATGCGTCAACTTTACGAGCAAAAACCTATGAGCAAGTTTATACGAGCGTGTTTTTCAAGAGATTTTAAAAATAGTATTTCTTTAGGAAACATGGTTTTTACACTTTTATTTTCATTAGAACTAGATCCCTTTATCATAAAAATATACAAACTAGTCACTCATTCATTTTTACATAACATAAATCTTCTTATTCATAGACATCCCTTTGTACCCTTGTTATTACCTTAAAAAAGTATTGAAAAATAATTCATTTAAGAAACGTCCCTCATAATCACTCTCAACATAATAATATTATACATAAATAATTACTTATTAAACACATTTATATCATATGGCAATATCTTTCAAGTATTTTTATAGTATTAATAACAATATATTTATGGACATGTTTTTACAGAAGTTTAAATTACTGTAAATAAGTATTAACTTGGGCTTATATATCACTCTCATAAAATACATGTAATATTTAATACTATATATGCAAGGTTTTCCAAAATATAACCCCATAGATGTGCTCAAATGGGGTTTTCCGATCAATTTGAGTGGCTGAATGACTATATTTGGACATTGGATGTGAAAGTTATGTCACTTTTAAAAGTGCTGTCCAAGGTAGTTTCGCCAGCGAAACTACCTTGAAAGACCTTGTTCAAAGGGGTTTCGCTGGCGAAACTACCTTGATGGCTTGCTTCAATAAGTTTTCTTTGGAGAAACCCTTTCATGAAGATAGGGTGAGAGAGGTTTTTCAATGTCACCCCCTATTAAGTAAAAAGTTGTAAGAAGGATCATAAGGGAATTTTCATAGAGAAGTCTACTCTACATGTGGGTTTCTTCAAAAGCCATCCCATTATGTTCTCACCATTCCCAAAGATTCACATAAATATTCGTGTATAAAATAGGCATTCCTATAATACTTTTCATATTTCTAAGTGAAACTATGTTTTCTTCTGATCCATTTTTGTCATATTTTTGCATAGTTGGAAGCTTTTTTTTTCCTTCGCTCGGACGCTCGGAAGATTTTGCTCGAAAAATGCTCGTCCCCTCCATCTGCCTCGTCAGCCACTCAGTGTCCACCTCTACCTAGGCCTCAAGGTTAGAGTGCAACATTGTCGTTCAAGTCTCAACCTTATTTCTCACTCAGCATGCACCTCGACCCAGGCCCCCAGGTTAGAGCGCAGCATTGCCATTCGAGTCTCAACCTTCTCCTAGGGGCAGGGCATGTCCCCCCCTAAGCTAGGGCAGGAATCCTCCCCTTTTTAGCAGACTACAGGGCCAAAGCCTCGCCCAAGACAACCCCTTCTACACAAGCTGTGGCAGCTAGGACCCTGGAAGTCCCTCTCTCTCCAGGCGTCATGCCCATTGACCGCAAAGATGAAATCTTCCAAAGTGTTCAGCTCGTCGTCCGAAGGCATGGCCAAGAAGGAGGCCCCACAGAGTGCAGTGCAGAAGCTCACGAGAGAGGGGGAAGGAGAGATGAAGAAGATGGCAAAACCACATAACATGAGCCAACACTTAAGGATTGCATTAGCTATCAGCCCTATCAATAGAGGGCTAAGGTGATGCACACAATACAAGGGCATGTCCACCCACTATGTAGGAACAAAGTCCTCATCCTGTAATCCAAACACCCCATCCAATATCTATTTCCACCCAATCATACAGAAATAGATTAAACCACTCCTATCATAGTGATCTACAAATCTCAACACTCCCCCTCAATACGGAACGGGTGAAGTATTGCATTAACATCAGATGATACAATTGGAAAGCCTTTATCAGTAGTAGGCTTTTACAGGTTTTGGATTATTAACGAAGACATGGCAACTCACTACATAATGAGGTAGCGTGTTGATTAATGAGAATGACTCTATAGACGTAATGCATCCTGCAGCATCAATGTCTCTACTAATCTCATACATAAATCCATATATGATTTTAAAGGAAGGTCTTACCAATGTCATATGACATGGCAGTGTCTATTCTTGTACAATAGAGATATCATGTGAAGGAGGATACACACATAATAAGAGTCAAAAATACACGTCACTATGAAAGAGACTTCTCCATAGACTCCCATAAAAAATTTGCTATTGAGATCTCATCAACAACACGAACGAGTCTATAGAGCAAAAAGATGAAGACGTGAGCAAGAAAGTGCACTCTCTGGATCATTCTTCTCCCATGGAAATATGGCAAAAATGCCTCTTGGTTATCAAGCGATGAATAATATTTTTCGCCATGTGTGAAATTATCTTGCCAAAAAATACCTTGGGCCATTGATGCCAAAGAAGTAAAGAATAACTCCCCCTTTCTACAATATTTTACCTTGAGCTGCATAGATTACCCTTAGAAAAAAAGAGCCTTTAAGAAAAAAGAGTTATTAGGGTCCAAGGGATTAAATAATATAATGGCACTAGGTAGGAAAAATAGGGGTAAGGAGTCACTTAGTGCTGGCCACGAAGGGTAGAAGGAATGCTGAAAAAATGGGCAGAAATAGGTTGGTCAATCTAATGGTTGACCAGCAATAAGACCTTAGAGTAAGCCTTTTCTAAGGTTCCAATCACCATGCCACGTGTCAACACATAAGCTACCCTTCTAACCTTAGAGATAATCTTTGGCACTGTTAAAAAAGAGATGACAATGAACATAAACAAAGGTCGCGGGGGAGATTTCCTTCATCCGCAGTGCATAACAAGAGAGACCGAAAGCTGTAGAAGAGCTTCCAACCAGCCTTCTTACAAACTTTCTGCAACACTAGCATTTCAACGACAAGTTGCACGCAATTGTAATGAGCTCCTCCAATAGAAACCTGTAGCTCCTAGCGGTACAACAGCAAGTAACCTTGCAAAACAATAGAAGGAATAGCCGTGATGCTTAGCAACAGAAATTGCAGAATACACAAGCGTAGCTTTGAAAGTTTTGTCACTTTAGCATCTCTACAAGAGTCAACGACTCAGCCTACAGAAACGGCATAACAAGAACTTTCCAGGAATTCGGAGACACAATCGTAACCTCCTTGAGAGCCATAAACCCGTGCAAATCGTCAATAAAATAGAGTGACAACATTTATGGACCAGAATTGGCACGAAGCAGCAGATCCATTTGTTGACGCAAGTATTCAGACGAAACAAAACAGCACGGTACCGGTTGCCCTCATCCATGCGGAAATGGCACGGGTGCTCTTAGAGGGCGCAACGTACTACTAGACCATTTTCAGCGCCATGGAGGATGATGGCCTTCATGTAAACACAAGCGACCAGAAATGCTTTCCTCTGATAAGGTAGGAGTTCAAGACTAGCAGCAAAAACCAGCCTTCAATAGAAAGAGTCCAGGCCGAGCCACAAAGGACACACTACTGCTAGTATAACCATCCACGTAGATAAGCCCCTTGACAGAGAAAACCAAGATAAGATGATCCTTCAACAGAGCTTCAACCGGAGAGACTAATCGACAAAAGAAATTGTGAAGCAAGTTCTCTTCAGGCTGGTTTTGCTGTTTTCTCGGCTCTATGAACTCTTCTACATGCTGATTTCACTTATTTATGGGCTCCAAGAGAAGAGGCGACCCATCTTACTGCTTCCCGGGTTGCAGACAGTCACCAGAAAGTGGGCCGAACTGTCTTCTAGCTGATTTCTATCAGTTGTTGCTGATTTTGAGGCCTTTTCTAGGTCGGGTGACTGACACGTCCCCAACACTCCTGAAACCTCTGATCTGCAAACAAACACAAGAACACACCAAACGTGAGCAGGCTGCTCACCACCCAACCATGACATCTATGGAATGCGACTCAATCCAGGATCAGATCTAGCACCTGGGAACGAGACTTGCTCCCATCGGCTGAACCTCTGGGCCCCCTATATAGACTTGGGCCCCAATCGCCAAAATAGCAAAGAGCTCTAACTGGTTCGTACCCTCCACTCAACCCGAGAATCAAGCCTGCCTAGCCCTAAGCCTCCCGAGGCTACTTGAGATAGTCTTGTGTACCCAGTACACGTCAAATACCAATCCATGCACATGACATACTTCCCCTCCTCTAAGACTATTACGAATCCTTCTTTCACGAAATTCAAGAATACTCTTAGGCTCGTGTGGAATAAAAGTCAAATCTGTAACTTCTATTATTTCTTGAGGAGAAACAAGTTGATCATCCGCACCGAGTAACTCTTTCAGTCTACTGACATGAAATACTGGATGTACTTTAACATCAGGAGGCAATTCTAGTTTATATGCAGCTGATCCAATTCTTTTAATAATCTTGAAAGGACCACAGTATCTGGGGGATAATTTCGGAACCAAACCAGTACTTAGGCTCTTGGATTCCTTGGAAATACGCAAATATACCATCGTTCACGTAGATATTGCAAAAGCCTTTGACAAAGTTCAATGGGATTTCATCTCGCAAACTATGCGAGCTTTGGGGTTTGGACAAAAAATGCAGCACGTTATTTACTGGCTTTACAGAGATAGCAATGCGGCTTGCATTCTTTCTGGGGATATCTCTGATGAGTGGACTCTTTGTTGTTTGGTCTGCCAGGGATGCCCTTGCAGTGCTTTACTGTATGCCTTTGCTACTCATCCTATGCTGCAATACATTGATCATCTTGTGGCTACAGGATCACTTCATGGCTTCGAATTGGATGCTAATTGCAGCATGGTTGCTCAAGCTTATGCTGATGATTCTTTCTTTACCCCGAAGAATACGCCCCATGATCTTGGTGCCTTGATGTAGGCCCTCTCTGTTTATGGTTTGGCAGCTGGTCTTCATGTTAATTTTCAGAAGTCTAAGATGCTCCCTTTGCATTCCAAAGACTGGCATAGTCTATTATGGCCTAGGGATATCATTCCACCCACTCAGTTTGTTCGTCATCCTGGTTACCCTTTGCGGTGGGAACTCACTCACCGACAACAAACTGATTGGGTTTTGACTAACCTTCGAAAAAAGCTTGAGTATTGGAAACTCGCAACCTGGCCTTTGCACATTCGTCTTCGAATAGTGCAGTCCATCCTTGTGGCATATATTCAATTTTACTTGCCATTGATCATGTTCATTAAGGCAGATCTTACATCTTTCATGTCTGTCTTTATGGAAATCTTCTGGCGATCCAAACATGGCAGAAAAAGTCTTAGGCTACTTTCGATGCATCACATTTGTTCTCCCAAGATGCATGGTGGATTGAACATCACGGATATTCATGTGCATATTCTTGCCCACATGGGGAATATGTTGCTGCAATTTTTGCAAGGTGATCAACCTTGGGCTCTTATGATTAGGACTCTGGTCACTCATATCAATATTTCTGCGGTTGGTCATTGGCAACTCGATCAATGGGATTTCTTTTTTGGCTGCACTCATGGCACTTTGCTTGGCTGCCCTTTTGTCTCCCGCTTGCTTCTTGACTAGAAGCATGTTCTTTCACATCTAGAATGGAATGGACGGCAATCTTTGCTTGGGAATTCTTTGAGAGCTGAAAGCAGTTACTAGTCGAAAGTCTTTCAGCCTCCCTTGGCTTTATAGGAACCTCGACGTTCCTACTTTGTCTCGTTTAAAGGCATCACCTCAGTTGCTAATGTTATAGATGATGCTAGTACTGTGCTCCCCTTTTCTCTAGCAGCCACTACATATGGATTGGGCTCTCATTATCGTCCTTTGTGGCGACAAAATTACTTCTATGCTTTCGTCTTTTGTTCTGATTCCTCCTTTGGAACTCCAGGACTGGCTGGAAGATTGGACTTTGACTTCTCCAGGGTCCTCTTCTCGTCCTTTAAGGCTATCTCAGATTACTGTGCCTGCATTGTATAAAATCCTTTTGCCTCAACCTTGGGTTTCAAGGAGAGGTGATTATGATTGGCGAATGCATCGCCCAACCAAGTGGTGGAGGAAAAGATTACAGCAACTTTGGGCCTATAAAGTACCGCTTCGGCAACAAGTTTCTTTTTGGCGAGTTCTGGACATCTATTAGCTCATCGACACATTGCTCCTACACTTTGCCACAGATGTTTTGCTTCGTCGGAGACTGTGCCTCACTTGTTTTGGCATTGTCCATGCTCTCGTGAGTTTTTTAATCTGCTTCGACAGTGCCTACGAGCGAGATTCCCATCTGTTCCGTTTGGGAAGTTCTTATGGCTATTTGGGTTTCATCCATCCAGACCGGAGTTTCATCTTTTCTTCATTCGGGTTCGCTACTGGGCACTATGGACTTTATGGACATATAGGAATTGTAAAGTCTTTGGTGATCCTACTTTCTCTATGTTTGGCTTTTTTAGGCGTTCTCTGCAGCAATCTTTCTTTGATTGCTTGCAGACCTGCTGCATAGATCATGACGTCTTTTTGGCATATACTGAAATTTTCAGTTGATGTAATTGTAGCACCTTATTTTGAGGTTGCTACTCATATAATATAATCAATCAAAGATTTCACCCCAAAAAAAAATGTGTGTGTGTGTGTGTGTGTGTGTGTGTGTGTGTGAGAGAGAGAGAGAGAGAAGATTTCACTTGAAAGCTGTTGATTTGTTGTGATATCCTAAGAAATTTTCCAAACAACTGGAAGCATGAAAGAAGCACAAAAGTAAGACATACTGGTATCAAACCTGCATCGATTATTTCTCTCAATTTTGAAATATTGTAATGCTCAAGCTGCAAAAGAAAATTCACATGTCAGAATACTAAACATTGCAAGGCACTAATTGCTATCTCAAATGGAAAATCAAAGCTATAAAGATGAATATGCGCTTGCAATCAAGGATATGGCCCTACTAACAAAAGCCACAAAAAAAAGTCGGAATGCATATATTCATGATTTCTGCTCATTAGATCAACGTAGAAGGATTTCTAAAATACCAAGCAAGTCCATCTTTTTCTTTTTTCATGAAATAGACTTCTATTAAGTATGAAAGAAGTAGACAAGAGAAGAACCTAAAGGCAGAAATACATCATGCAGAGCATCAAAATCCAGTGGTAAAATACCAATCACCAAGTTTGAGCAAATGAAAAGTGGAATGCTGTCTATGCAAAGAGAGATCTTGTGGTCATGCATGACAACATCACATCATAGATTGTTGATGCCCAACTGGCAGTCCTTTTCTCAGCCCTAGTGGACGACAAGGCACAACTAGAGCTTGAGACTTGAGTGCTGATGGGCGTGGTTGCTCAGAGGAAAAACTTGGAGAGGGGTATTTTGGAGGGCAGGGATGGGTGGGTTTGGTGCGAAGGGTTTGAGCGAGGGGCTTGATTGTAGCAGGGCCTGAGAGTCTTGAGGGGTGGTTGAGGTGCCAGGTGGATTGGGGGGGCTGGCTTCGCAAGAGGATTAGATGGAGGAGAAGTGGCCGAGGGTAGAGGATCGGTGTTTTGGGAGGGGGATGGCTAGGCCCTCAAGAGAGGAATGAGAAACTATCTTTGAGGGAGGATATGGGGGGATGCATTGGAGGTTCCCGAGGAGGCTTGTAGGGGTAGGCTCTAGTCTTGGAGGAAACTGTGGAGAGAGAACCTCCATCAAGGACAATGTGTGATGAACAGCTCAACTTGGCCTTTCGTCACCCCTAGGTTGTTCTCCTTGCATACTTAGCTCCACATCTACTCTTCAATTTACTTTGTAATTTGGCCCAAATCCCAAGGATTGGACACTGAGGCAAGAAACTATGGGAAGAGTGAGCCGTGTTTGCAATCAATTGGTGGAGAGGGTCCTCCTCTTTCTACACTGAGGTGCATCCAAGGGCAAGGCTAGTGCCTAGAAATACAACCCCTGTTTGATGATATAGCTTGCCATATGTCCCTAACGGTCTATTTCTAACCCCAATCCTCATCTAAGACATAATATATCATAGAGTACAAAATGTAGAATCATATATCAACATTGGCATTGAAAGATGGAATAGTCTAAATGTATAAAGTTTCTATATGTTCTTTTGAAATTTTTATATGCAGTCTTATGTTACATCTATCAATCATATTTCTCACATGCATTTGTATGCAAAAAATGTATTTGGCCAAGATCTTGTATTGGCATCACATATTATTTTTATCATATATTGTTAATCAAGTAATGCAAAGCTATTTCCTGTAAGAGATTACAAAGATATGGTGTTGTAGGCATAACGTCAACCCTATGGTTGACCAGTAGTACTTGGATACTATATATACCAAGTACTTGTATTGTTTCATTTGAACATTTCTATTGGAGCTTTCTTGTGCGTATACTCTTGCTCACTTGTGTTCACAACCTGTCTCCACTTTGTTCCTACATTTGGTATCAGAGCGCTTCCGTCTCTAGAGCCCATTCCCGCGCTTGCTTCCAAACTCTCGCAAGCTTGGTGCTCTAGTGCGCATTCCTAGTTCTCACATTCAGCTCTCCAGCTTTCGTTTGAGGTAGCTCCAACAGTCCAACGGCTGTTTTTTGACCTTTTGGGGTCCGATTTCAACGTTTTTTGAAATTTTTGAGCTGCCACATACAAACAAATCTGTCCCGCATCATTCCAGGCGGGAAAAAAAAAATGTATCCGTATAGTTGTACGTACGTCTATACGGATCTGTTCGTACAGTTGCACGACAATGCTAGAAGTCCGTACGACTTGTCGAAAGTTGATTTCGAGTCCATACGACTTGTTAGAAGGTGATTCAAGCAGTTTTCGACTGTTTTTCAACGTTTTTGCTCAAATTTGGACTCTTTTCAGCTCTTGTCTCTCCCGGGTGTGTTCCAGCTGCTCCAGGCGTCTCCATACTTCTCTAGGCTTTTCCCTACATGTGTATTGTGTTCAAAAGTACTCCCGACAGCTTCATTCAGCTCCAAGCAGCTCACTTCAGCTCCTTTGTCATCTCTAGCTTGCCCACACAGTCAGTGGACTGTTTTGCAGGTGGTTCGGGCCACGGTGCGCTTTCAGTAAGTGTTTTGAGCTGTGTATTTCGCTTCGGGACTGTTTTTGCAGCCCATACTCTTGCACTCTCAGGTGCATTTGCAGATACTCTGCATTGTTGGGTGCATTTGCAATTACTTTTCAGTTGTGGATGCCTTTGAGCTCCGTTGGATGCATTTGAGCACTCATGGGTGCGCTACGAGTGCGTGCGCTATTTCAGATTTGGGTTGTGCATTTTCAGTTTGGGATTGCACTTCAAATTGTAGCAGAGTGCAGTGATTGGTTTATGCCATTTTTGCAGTGATTGCATTGCGCAGTCAGTGGCATTTCAGAGCAGCTAGTCATACTTTGTATTTGCAGCAAGCATTTGTTTGGGATTTGCTGGCACATTTGCAGCCAGTTGCACTTTTGGGACTTGCAGTTCTTTTTGCAGGTACATTTGCAGCTTGTGGGTATCCCATTTTGCATCATGTCGCCTCTTTCAGACAGTTTTGGCAATTTGTCCAAGGGTGACAAGCTGGATGGACCAAACTAAGCCTTGTGGTCATTCATGCTTAAGAACATCTTGGTTGGTAAGGGTTTGTGGGATATTGTTAGTGGGGATGAGGTGAGGCCAGCAGGCTCATCTACATCCAGACAGCTTCTTTGGGTCAGAATACAGGCAGACAGCAAACTGCGACAGCCCCTCCTGCTAGTCCCATAGCATCGACAGAGGAGCAGAAAAAGTTCGACCGCCACGGTGCCCAAGCGATGTTTTTGATTGCCACAAATGTGAAGAGGCACATTATGACGACTATAAGTCGTGCAAGGATGCAAAGGCAGCATGGGAAAGATTGGCAAACATGTTTCATAATAAGAATGAGGCAAGGGCCATTGCCTTGACAAATCAGCTCAAGGATCTCGAGATACAGGAAGGCCAGGCCATCACTGATCATATTGTCAGGATCACTGATCTACGTGATCAACTCGCAAGTATTGATGAGGAAATAGAAGACAAGAAGCTCATCTCTATTACTCTCAATAGCTTAGCGTCCTCATATGGCACATTCGTCACTTCATTGACCATTGTTCTCAGGGCAGCCCCACTCTCGTTCGATGAGTTGGTTGGGCTTTTGTTGCAAGAAGAGAAGAGATGCTCAAATTTTGCCAAAGCCTCTCGTCAGGGTGAGCAAGCGCTTGCCATGGGTGGAAAGGGAAAATTTCAGAAAAAGTTGGAGCCAAAACACAGCCATACAACTCAGCCCAAGGAGGGGAATGCAAGCAGTTCAAGCAAAAATCAGAAAAATGGTAAATGCAACTATTGCAAGAAGCCACGACATTACATCACAAAGTGTCAGAAAAGGATTGCCAATGAAACGAAAAGGCAAAGGGACAGCTCTAGCAGTAATTTTGTTGCCTCCACTGAAACTCATGCTTCAGATGCACATGGTAAAGCTCATCTTGCCCAAAGTGATAGAGATTTTGTGTTTGTTGCATTTAGTGAGAAAATGGATGCCAGAGGGGATTTGAATGCTGAAAATCAATCAAGGGATGCTTCCCTTATTGCAAGTGATACATGGTATATCGACAGTGGTGCTACTAAGCACATGACTCCTCATCAGGAGTGGTTTGAGAGCATCACACCTGTTCATGGTAGACAGGTTACATGTATCAATGATGCTTCTCAAGACATCATCGGAGTTGGGCACATTCCTATTCAGCTTGATAATGGGAAAGTTAAAGTATATCTGAGATATTTGGTATGTTCCAGATTTGAGACAAAATCTGATTTCAGTTTCAAACATTGCTCATAATCCACATATGTTGGTCGAATTTCAGGATAACCAATGCAGGATCAAGGATCCAAAGAAAGGGTATGAGGTTGTAGCAACAGGCACATATGACAGAGGTGTAGAAGAGTGTGGGATAGAAGAGATGCATCATGGCACAAAGAGTGAGAGCACAAGTGAGGTAAAATCCATGTATTAGAATGAAGGAATGACCTCCATTTTATAGAAAGAGAGGATGGTGTAGGCACCTCTCCTATAACAATGGCAATCAGCCCCTACATCAGTGGGACTAGCCTAAATCAAAGGAACCTCCCATGTGGGGGCCTTTGGCTTACATTATCACTCAGGTCACACACTAGACACATCATAGCACTAGATGTGCCTCTAAAACACACACACACACACACACACACACACACACACACATGTGACACCCCTATTCCCTTTATACCACTCTCTTTCATCATTCTTTTACAACCATCTTGGGCCTATTTGGATCCTAGGCACAATCCTAAGTACTACTCCAGGTAGAGAACTTCAAAATTTGACCGAGTGATGATAAACAAAAATTCAAAGACAAGTTGCTCAAAAGGCAAAGTCCTTGTCTTCTACTACAAAGTTGGATGCTTCTTTTGCTGATGGAGTTCTCTCTTCAACCAGATTTGACATAGTCCTCTTCTTCTCATTGCAAAACTTTTCAGAGTGATTATTCTTTCCACAATATGAGCAAAGTTTGATTCTATAACAATCCTTCTCAAGGTGATTGTTTTTCCCACAGTGTTTACAAGCCTTGTACTTGCTCTTTGAAAACCTCACTGCAAGTGCCTCTGTATGCATTTTGCACATTCTTGAAGTATTCTTTCTTTCCTCTTCTTGTAAAGCACTAATGATGCTTTCTAATGAGGGTTGAGGAAGATTCTTCAAAGTAGTAACCACATAGTCAAAATCCTGAGGCATGCTCTTTAAAAGCACTGCCATAGCATCATCCTCAGTGACATGGGAATTAATTGAAGCTAGTTGTGTCACAATACTTCTCATAGTGTTGACATGGGCAGCAACATTATCTCCCTCCATTTTAAGTTCAAAGAACTTAATTTTCAGATTTAATTTGGAAGTATGAGAACTAGCACCAAACAATATGTCTAACTTGTGCCATGCTTCAAGAGGGGATTCCAAATGTGAAATGTGGTGTACATAGTGATCACCCAAACCTAATGCAATAATGGCATAGGCTTTCTCAATTCTCTTTGCATCTGCAGGTGTAGAAGTAGAGTCAATGGCTTTTCATACCTTTTGTTATAGTTGATTCACCTTCCTGAGAGGTTTGAGTTCCTTCCTTGACTAAGTCCCATAGATTTTCATTCATAAGCATGAACTTTATCTTCATCTGCCAAGTATGGCTTGGCCATTGAACTTGTCAATTTTATAAGTAGCCATGAGAGGGTCTTACCTTTGTCAGGTAGTGTCTACTCTCTTACAACCGGTATCTCTCAACACAAATCAACTATCTTCAAAATGATAACTATACCTTTGCAAATGGCACTCAAACATAGACAATGTAAACATCATCACCATAAATGACAAGTACCATGACACTTGTGGAGTCCATTTCGGAGTCAATACTTAGTCAAACAGAGATCTATTAGTGCAGCCAGCTAAAATAGATATAGAATAAAATTTTTGACTGGTCAAACCTCTGGGATGGTCAAAGTTTGACCATATTTTGATTGTTTCTCCCAAATCAAACAATCTGAAGCTGGAGGGTGTAATTGAGGCTGTAGAGAAGGGCATTCAAAGGGCTTTCAGAGACAAATGAAAGGCCTAACATCAAAGAAGATCCTCAAGAGAGGATAGGCGAAAAAACGGGCTGCATTGTCTGTGGAAATCCCGCCTTTTTCGACTAGTCTTTTGCTCTGTTCTCAGCATTCTGTGGACCATTGTCCACCAAAATTCATCAGCACCTTCCCAAGAGTGTCGCCTAGCACGCCCTCACAGGAATTAACGAGATATGGCTCCAGCAGGCTGAATTGCGTGAAATTTCCATGAGCAGTCTGAGGGCACGGGCAGCAGAAGCCTAATTGCGCAGATCCCAACACGGAAGACATGCGCCTTAACTAGATAAAGCTACAGCATGAAGCGTTCTAAAAATTAACGGTCGGATGTTGAGATATGGCGCCTCCAATGGTCAGGCCATAAGAGAGCTCAAACAAAATGAAGGTAATGAAGAAGATGAAATCTTGGGCTCTAGGTGACTCTAGGAACTAGGTAGGATCGACCTTGCTCTCATACCAAATGTAGAAGAGTGGGGATAGAAGAGATGCATCATGGCACAAAGAGTGAGAGCACAAGTGAGGCAAAATCGATGTATTAGAATGAAGGAATGACCTCCATTTTATAGAAAGAGAGGATGGTGTAGGCACCTCCCCTATATCAGCGGCAATCAGCCCCTACATCAGTGGGACTGGCCTAAATCAAAGGAACCTCCCATGTGGGGACCTTTGGCTTACATCATCACTTAGGTCACACACTAGACACATCATAGCACTAGATGTGCCTCTACAACACACACACACACACACATGTGACTCCTCTAGATGCACACATGCACCATAGAGCAAGCCCTTGACCATAGTTATCCCAACAAGAGGCTTATACAAGCTTGATGCTCAGCCTTATGATCAGAAGGTATTGGCTGTAGCAAACACTTCGCAGGCTGATTTATGGCATGCCAGGTTTGGACATGTCCATCACAAGGCATTGTCCTACTTGTACAACAATAATATGACTCAGGGAATGCCGAAATTGCAGCAACCAGCAAATGAAGTGTGTGAAGGGTGTCCACTTGGCAAATTGCATCACTTGCCATTCAATAAACAAGGCAAGAATTGGGTCAAGGCAACCAGAGTGTTGCAAATAGCGCACAGTGATGTATGTGGCCCCATGACCATTCCCACGCATAGAGGAGTAAGGTACTTTGTGACCTTTATAGATGACTTCTCCAGCTTCACATGGCTTTTTCTCATGAAGGAAAAATCTGAGGTGTTCTATTGGTTCCAGGAGTTCAAAGCTATGGCTGAGAATCAAACCAATTCTAGAATTGGAACACTCAACTCAGATAGAGGGGGAGAGTACATGTCACATGCATTCCAAGGATTTTTGAAGCAACATGGGATTAAACATCACTTGACATGCCCTTACACACCACAGCATAATCCAATCCCTGAGAGGAAGAATCGTACTCTCATGGAGATGACGAGATGCATGCTGAAATTCAAGAGAGTCTCAAAGGCTTTTTGGGGAGAAGCAGTGGTGACAGCCACTTATATTCAAAACAGATGCCCTACCAAAGCTTTGGTTAATGTGACTCCATTTAAGGCTTTGTATGGCTTTAAGCCAAAGGTTAGTCATTTCAGAGTTATTGGCTCACTGGCATATGCTTTGGTTCCAGATGCACATCGGACAAAGCTTGATGACAAGAGTGTCAAATGCATTTTCGTGGGGTATAGCACTGAAAGCAGGGGATTTAGGCTTTATAATCCCACTACCAGGAAGGTAATAATCAGCAGAGATGTTCTCTTTGCTGAGAATGAGTGCATGCAGCCCGCTAGTGCAGACTTGCCACCATACGATGACACTCCTTTGGACATCATCCAGTTTGAGGATGATGAGATGGAGTCTCTTGATGCTTCCCCTCCTACTTCTCATAGTTCAGATGGCTTGCCACATGTTGAGGATGGCTCTCCCTCAAATGTTTTAGATTTACAGCCAATTATTGAGAATAGACAGCCTCATGTTTGGAAACATTATCAACGTCGTGAGGCCACTAAAGATGTTAATGCAGCCCTGAGTGGTACAGCTATTCCACGTTGGGCAAGGTTGACCATTCAAGATGCTAAGGATCAGCCTACTTTGGGGAAAACCAGGGCCAACACTCAGAAAAATCAGGAAAAGGTCAATTTTGCTTTGATGACCTCAATGATGGAAGCTGAAAATGAGCCTCAGAGCTTCAAGGATGCTCAGCATAATCCGGCATGGCAGAAAGCTATGGAAGCTGAGATTAAATCCATTGAGAAGAATGCCACATGGGACTTGGTTGATGTGCCCATTGGGAAAAATGTGGTTGGCACGAAACGGATTTATAAGGTGAAATACCATTCAGATGGCACAGTTGAGAAATACAAAACCCGTTTGGTTGCCAAGGGATATGCACAAGAGGAGGGGATAGATTATGAGGAGACTCTTGCTCCAGTGGCCAAGATGACCACCATTCGTTTTGTCATCTCTCTTGCTGCATTTTATGGTTGGTCAGTGTACCAAATGGATGTCAAGACCGCTTTCCTCAATGGAGATCTTAAAGAGGAGGTCTATGTACATCAGCCCCAAGGTTTTGAGGTGAAGAGACAAGAGCACAAGGTATGCAAGCTCAGGAAGGCTCTATATGGACTAAAGCAAGCACCTCGTGCGTGGTATCAAAAGATACATGAGTTTTTGCTGTCCCAGGGCTTCGTAAACACTCATACAGAACCAAATCTGTATGTTCTGCAGCAAAAATTGGTCATGTTGGTACTATATGTGGATGACATCATACTCACTGGCAGTGATTTGCAACAAATTACAGCAGTGCAATCCGCTTTATGTCACAACTTTGACATGACAGATTTGGGCCTATTGCATTATTGTCTTGGCATTGAGTTTTGGCAGACCCATGATGGGATTTCTATGTCACAGACAAAGTATTTGAAAGAATTGTTGCAGAAATTTAAAATGGAGAACTGTAAGCCTGTGGCTACTCCATTGGAAAAGGAACTCAAGCTGAGTAAGCATGATTCTACTAAAAAGTTTGATGGCACTTTGTATAGGCAGTTGGTTGGCAGTTTGATATATCTATGCTCCACACGGCCTGATATTGCCTACGCCACAAGGCTTTTGAGCCAGCTCATGCATTGTCCCACGATCACACGTTGGAATGCAGCAAAGAGGGTTCTCAGATACGTCCATGGCACTCTCTCTCCTGGCTTGCATTATGCTTCAGATTGTGATCTCGAGCTGAGTGGTTTCACCGACTCGGATTTGTCAGGGGACATTGACGACAGACAGTCCACTACTGGCTATTGCTTCTCATTGGGTTCAGCCTGTATCTCATGGCTCAATAAGAAGCAAGAGCGAGTCTGTCTTTCCTCCAGTGAAGCAGAGTACAAAGCTGCAAATTCAGCCACTACGGAGTTAATGTGGTTAAGGAAGCTTTTGCATGACTTGCATCATGCACAGGATGGCGAAGCAAACTCTATCTTCTGTGATAGCCCGAGTTGCATTGCCATAGCCAACAATCCTGTCTTTCATGCTTGCATGAAACACATTGAAAATCAGTATCATTATGTGCAGGATTGTATTTCTGATGGCTTCATTGATCTCATCTATTGTCCATCTGAGGACAATGTGGCGGATATCTTCACCAACGCCCTGTCAACAAATCTTTTCCTACGACATCGACATGGCTTGGGGATCAGAGACATTGTCACAATGTCAAGGGGGGTTGTGAAGTGATTCACAATGACATTGTTTTCATGTACTCCCATAGGTTGCATATCCATCTGGATGAATCTGTGCAACCATGGTACTTTAGGTACTGCAGGGTACACCTGAGACGTTTCCAAGGTACTTTCAGTCATATCTTTGAGGGGGGATTTGTAAGAGATTACAAAGATATGGTGTTGTAGGCATAATGTCAACCCTATGGTTGACCAATAGTACTTGGGTACTATATATACCAAGTACTTGTATTGTTTCATTTGAACATTTCTATTGGAGCTTTCTTGTGTGTGCACTCTTGCTCACTTGTGTTCACAACCTGTCTCCACTTTGTTCCTACATTTCCTTGATTTCCTTCAATTTGATCAAAAGTATACATATGGAAGAATATGATAGCCACACCATTTCCATTTTCTCATGCTTTGTATGTAGCATGGAAAGAATGAAATAAAGTGTACTTCTTAATACTACCAAATGGAAATTACTATGAAGCATCCAATTTCCTTTATTCAATCTATGCAAGACCCTCACATTCCAAGCTGGAATCTCTTACCATTCGGTTATGAGTTGACCAGCCAGCAGAAAACGGGGAAACTCCAACAGCTGGAATGCCCTCTGGTCAACAAGGAATCAAGTTTGAGCATGCAAACGTAACAACACCACGTTTCAGAAAAATGACAAAATATTGCATGGAGAGTAGATGCTACTGAATCAAAGAACAAAAGCCAGTACTTTGTTGGCATACCTAATGCCAATGCCCTTACAATATCTAAGTTCAATTTGGTGACCTGCAAGAAGGAGAAATACAAGCTACAAAATGAGATGCTAAATTGAGAAATCCTAGGAGTTTAACACTTGATCACAGAAAAAGTCTGCTGCTTCCACTAGTTTACTTTTATTGAGACAGTCATTAAAGCAGGGTCAACTTGTATACAAAATACCCACATACATATATACGTACATGCATATGTATGAACGTGTACATGATACATTATGCATACATACATACATACATATGTATGTATCGCAAAAGGACTGAAATGTTTGAGATTAACAACTGACTGTCACATCCACGGAAGCAAGGGCGAAGGAGGAAGAGACAAGTTCCTTGCGAAATGGAAATTGCAGGGCTCCAAAGCCCATTCCCTCAAACTATCTAGACTCTCCCCCCATCCCTCATTTACCCACACCTTACCCTTTTTAAAAACCAAGACACCCTACCTCCCTTTGGACTCCATGGCGGAGATTGGTTTATAAAACCCCTTGTACGGCCTCCCGCACACATGCCACTAAAACCCACTAAACACCCCATATAGGCATAACTAATTTTTCACATAACCGTATGGATGTATGTGTATGTGTGCATGTGTTTATAAAAAGAGAGAGAAAGAGATAGGGACGGATGTATGTATGTATCATGTATGCACTTGAAAGAGCTAGCATTTCCATGGTTTTAGTTTCTAAATCACCTATTAAAAAAGCCATGCCATTTGATGTGCATGCACGTGCACCAATTCTTACAATCTTATGAAGTTGGGCATCCGGTTCATTGATGACGTAGTAGATACGCAAGGACATATTCTCTCTTTTCCGGTAGCATGCCGACAATACAATCTTGGGACGCATCACAGACCTATTTGGAAAGCTATTGCTGATCTCTTACTCCCTTTGGTTCCGATTCCAACATTGAATGTAAGAGACAGGCTTCAAGATTGGCACCTTCAATCTTCAAGTCCAAGATTATCCTCTCGGCCTTTGCATTTATTGACTTCTATACAGGCTTATCGATTGATATTACCTCCTCCTTGGATTGCTCATCATGCTAATTCTCTATGGCATCTGAATAAGTCGTTAGCCTGGTGGAAAGGAAATTTGCAATTGATATGGAAGTTGAAAATGCCATTGAAGCAGAGACTCTTTCTATGGAGATGCATTGTTGGTATTCTTCCAATGGGAGTGAAATTGGCTCAAAGAAGGATTGCCTCACCTCTTTGTCCAAGATGTCATCATACTCCTGAGAGTATTCCGCATTTATTGTGGTTTTGTTCATATTCCAGAGACCTTCTAGACAAGATCTCCTATTTCTTATCTCTCAGATTCCCTGCACACAGGTTCTACAGGTTTTTATGGATGTATGGCAAACTATCAGCTTCTTTGTCACAGTATTCTCTTTTCTTCCAATGGATCAGATATTGGGCCTTATGGACCCTCTGGCTGCAGCAAAATCATGCATATCTGAATTCTCCCCTTCAGCACCCTTATGAGTTCTTCCGAGCCTCATTGCGGTAGTCTTTATATGATGCCTTACATGAGGACGATTTAGGTGTTTCTTGTATTCAGCTTTTCTTTTACTGCTTCTGATGGATAGGGCATTGGCTCTTTTCTTGAGCACTGCCCTGATGTAAATGAATGTTTTATAATATAATTTTCTTGGTTTCACAAAAAAAAAAAGTG
The DNA here is from genome assembly GCF_047967505.1 of Dipteris shenzhenensis. Classification (NCBI taxonomy): domain Eukaryota; kingdom Viridiplantae; phylum Streptophyta; class Polypodiopsida; order Gleicheniales; family Dipteridaceae; genus Dipteris; species Dipteris shenzhenensis. The sequence continues at coordinate 39,932,085 of NC_141611.1, forward strand.
TGTGTGACACACACACAAACACACACAAGAAGAAAGAAAGATTTTTAAAAGTCTTTGGAAGACCAAAGGGTCTATGAGACTAAAAAAAACCTGATATAATGATCTAAGGGATGGAGCCACTAAGTGGGCAGCCATGATTAGTACATAAAAGGAAAGTCCATGATCATGAACATAACGGCACCAAGAGAAGCTCTCCGAGGCGAGGCGTCACTCTTGAGAGGGGGGTGTCGCCATGCGAGGCTCCTATGGTGGCATAAAATCTGTGATGGAACGCTAGCGGCTCTTGGCATGTGTGACCCGTTGTGGTCTCCTAGCTATGGCCCTACAGCGAACAAGTGCCCCTATCACCCCTATGGGTCGTGTCTCCGATGTAGTGAGCATGGAGGGAAGGTTGCCCAATATAATTTGTGCCTCACACCACTGGCAAGTCTATCGCATCTCTGGCTGTCCTTGTGTCTGCCATCTCCGTAAGACTTGCTGGTCGATGCTATCTGGCTGGAAAAGCTCAGTGATCATGCTCTGAGAGCAAAATAGCTGTGTACACTGATCTCGCCTACGTGTCCCAAGCAACGACTCCTTGTGTTGGACGGCCTCATGAATGAAGGCTTCCAAGCATCTCTAATCTAGGTGGGAGAGGAAGCTGAATAGGAATCTGAAACCATCCCTGAAGAGGCAGCTATAGTAGCGACCTCTGATCTCATAGTACACAGGGCATCTGAAAGCAATGTACTCCTCTGACTCAATCTCCCGATGATCGTATAGAGTGCAGATGCGACCCTCTCTGGGTATGACTCTACCCGACCACTCTCAATGCGAAGGCGGTGTGATGAAACACGAAATTGTCCGATCGATATCCTCAAGGAGTGGGGAGGTAAATCCGTGTGTATGCTAGTGGATTGATGAAGCCCTCACCTGCTGTAATCCGCAAGCAGTGGTCTCTAGAAAAGCTAAGCTTGACAGGAAACTCCCAAGGTGCTAACCAAGTCCTGAATGTGTGTAACTGTAAGATATTCTCTCGAATGATCTGGTTCACCTTGTGATATGTAAGTGGGATGAAGGGGGCCTCGACGCTTTATTCGAAGGGAGGCAACCTATCTAATGTGTAGCCCCAAGCTCTCAAACCTTTTTATGTGCATGCATAACAACACCTCTATTCGCCCTCTACCGCCAGTGCCATGGATTAGGAGCCTACCATTGTCCTATAGTGTGGGAGCCATATTGTCTACTGTGGTAGAGATATGTGATAACCTGAAAAGCCACATCAAACTATAGTAGGAATGGTCCACAGGAATATCTAATGTGGGACTGAGGCCTTACTGCGAATCATCCATAAAAACATGAGAATCTAAAGCCTCTCAACTCGGGCCCACTCTTTCTCTAATAGGTCTAGCCCCCAACAAGGGTTGCCATACATGTCTGCTGGTCACACCAAAGTGTCAAAGAGAAGGGTTTTCTCCCGGAGTTCCTGGAAGTGAGAATGAGAACATTGTCGCTCTAGTCTGGTTAGTGCAGTGTACCCCCTGCTCAATCGGGTCTGTAGTGCTAGTCGCATCGTGAAGACCGGGCCGTAGAAAGAACCCCAAGTGTAGGATGCAACCATCTCCACCAGCAACCCTCCTAGGGTGAAGTGCTCTCTGTGCATGGCTGCCCGGAATGTGTTGAAGATCATGACCTTGGTTTTACCAAGGTTGACCTTTAGATCATGTGTCTCACGAAAGGCATGAAGTGCATCTAAGTGCCGCTAGATACTCTCTGTTGAGGAAGATCAAGACCACATCATTTGCATACAAGAGAATCTGGAGCAAGGAACTTGCTAGGGAACAACCAGCCCCTCCTAGTGTCCCAATAAAGGTCTCAAGCTCATCTATGTAGAGGCTGAACAAGGTTGGTGATAACGGACAACCTTGTGGTGTTCATGATCTCCTCTGTCCACCCTACTCCTATCTGGACCCGACCTGAGCCTCTCTCATAAGGTACAAGACTGCCCAGGTGATCTCCTAATCGTTTTTTTTCCGCAAAAAGTAGTGCTAGTTATATTACTTGAAAACGGGAGTACAAGAGGGCCTAAAGGCCAGCAGGCTGCAATCACAAAATGGATACAGCCCGAGGAGCCAAAATGCTAATTACAAGCCTCTCAGGGCATAATCATCGGAGAGTGGACAAACAGCCACGGTGGGGGGGAGTAATGCCACTGAAGACTCTGAGCAGAGTGCTGGAAGAACAGCTCTCGATGGTCCCAGTCGCGAAGGAAGCGCCGTCTCTTTTCCTTCCCTGCCCGGGACTCCCCCTGAATCTGATCCCACTGACCCTTGAGCGTGTGAATGATCGTGCTCCAAATGTCTGCTAGGGTCTGGGTAGCAGAAGAAGCCTGATCTCCTAAGGTCTGCGCGCATCTGAAAGTCCAGATATGACAGCCTGCAATGCTCCCTATGATCTCCCAAACTGGGTGCCGAGTCATCGCTCCTGCATCTGTCTCTGTCCGATGCCAAGGGAAGCTGTCCATGTTTGCCCAGGTGGCCTGCATGATGAAGAAGACTGGATCCTGCCTAGAGAACTCATAAGCCAAGTGATGTCCCATCTCGGTGCTGCACCAGCAAACGGCTCCCCAAGTGACCGGTCCTAGCTCGGGTGCAGCCCTCGCTAAGATCCCCATGACTCCCTTCCAAACTATATGCGCATGCGAGCAGCTCCAAAGGCAGTGCTTCAGGGACGACTCCTCCTGAAAACACATCTGGCAATGCCCCATCTGCCTCAGCTAGCTGCCAACTGGTAGCCCCTTGTGTGCCACCATCCAAAGAAAGTAAGAGATCTTCCTCGGCCGCCAGCTTGCCCAAAGAGTCTTCCAGAATGTGCGAAGAAAGACCAGAGATCCCTTGGGCATACCAACTATGTGCTTGTGTGGGTAGCCTGCGCTGGAGAGCCCCAAGAGCACACCTACCAGTACGCGCACTGTAAGAGAAGAAGGGGGTAGGGTTCTCTGAGGTCTCCAATGGTGGTCAGCGCCACTCCCCTGGGTCCCATTCCACCTCTGTCAAGGAACGGCCCTCCCATATCCAGAGTCTCCAGTCCTGTTCCTGCATAATCGGGGGGTCTATGTGCCACGTTTTCCCTTGCAGGCCTATGATGCGAAGGCGCTGCCAGGGAAGCTGGGGGTCGATCATGACCTCTCTGCTCTGGAGGCGGCTATCATCGGCGATGGAGAAGAAGTGGATCGAGGAGTCTGAGAAAAGGCCTGCAACCACCAAAGGAATGCCCCGGGGTGTGAACTGTCCTAGCCACCTCTCATCTCCCGGGAAGAGCTGTCTGGTGACCATGGGAATCCTCCAACCTGCAGGAATGGTAGCATCGATCTCCGCTCGCCAAGCCTGGATCCCACGTGCCGTACCTACTGCTGCTGCCAACTCGCCTGGGCTCAGCTGGCTGTCCCTCCAAACCTGGAGCGAGCGCGCGGGCCCACGCGCCCAGAGCGCCCAAAGGGATATGGGATCTCTCTCCAAGCTGGCAACCTGTATCATTTGTCACCTGGCTCCAGATCAGGGGCTGTCTGTCTATCTCCTCTCGACAGCTAGGGGGAACCTGGGAGAGGCTATGTCGCAACTTCCTCCAGACTGAGACGAGGCTATGGAGGAAGGGGGAATGGGGCTGAGTCAATGGGGCAGAGGTGAAGATCCACCGGATAGATGGCTGCCAATCACCCCCTCTCTGGGGGGTACACGCGCTGAGACCATACTGAAGCAAGAGCTTCCACGTCTGCCCTCCTGGGGTCAAACCACGGATGACTAACTTGCCCAGTAGTGCCTAACTCTACAGTTCTGGATCTATATGCCAAGGCCGCTCTCTGTCTGGGGGAGAATGACCGTCTGCCAGGTGACCCGGGCTCTGGTGGTGCCGGAACCATCTGAGCCAGACCAAAGGAAGTTCCGCACCAGTCTCCTCAGCTGGGCTACACATGATCTCGAGAAACACTAGCAAGAGGCCACATACCAAGCGGTGGCAAGGACCTTGTTGACCACAAGGGCCCTGCCTGCCAAGGATAGCCGAGCCGTGCTCCAGAAGACTAGCTTCCGTCGTATGGAGGCTAGGACCGGTAAGAACTGCTGAGCCGGCGTGATGTCCAGGCCTACCTGGAATCCCAGGTAACGTGTCGTCTGTCCTTAGGGATCCAGCGAAACCCCAGGAAAATACCCCACTGTGAGCTGGCTCCCAGATCCATAAGAAAACCAACTGACTTATGCCAATTGATTTTCGCACCAGCGGCTAAGCAAAAAACCTCTAAGGACAGTCTCACTCGCTCCAGTGACTCGATATCATCCTGCACATATAGGGCTGTGTCGTCTGCATACTCGGAGTCCAGAAGTTCTGCATCGTCTCAAATAGGGAGATGCATCCCGCGAAGACTAGTGGTACGGGCTTGTAGGAAGTGGGTCATGGCCTCCGCAAAAAATAGAAAGAGGTAGGGCGCAAGCGGGGAGCCCTGACGCACCGAGCGCTCGAGGGTGAATCTCTCCCCCATCCTGCCGCTGATGATAACCCGGCTGGAGGCTGACCTGTAGAGGCTAGCAATACCTCTGATCCACTCGTCCGGGAAACCGAACCGAGAGAGTGTACCTTCCAAGAAGGACCAGTCTACCCTATCGTACGCCTTCTCAAAGTCAAGAAGGAGTATGGCAAGGTGCTGGCCACTGTGCTCTGGTCCCACTCCGTCGCCTCTGAGAAAGTGAAAATTTTGTCCAAAATGCTATGATCTTGGACAAAACCGATCTGGGTGTCATGGATCAAGTCGTGTAGCAAGGGGCGGATGCGGCTACTGATCATCTTGGCGAGGATTTTGTAGGCGGTCGGGAGGAGGGTGATAGGGCACCACTATCTGAACTCCTGACGGTCCCCCCCCTTTGGGGATGAGGCAAATCAAGCCTGTCGCAAGGCTCTCTTGCATCTGTCTGCTGGAGAAGATATGCTAGAAGGCTGTGAGCAAGGGCTGGTGGACCTGCTCCCAGAAGGTGGTGAAGAAAGCTCTAGAGAGGCCATCCTCACCTGGGCATTTCTGCCCGTCAATAGCGCTCACCGCATCCTGCATCTCTGCCACGGTGAAAGGGACGAGAAGGGAATCACTCATGCTAGGCTGCACGAGCAACGGTGTATACCTCCACACCTCCTCCCTGCATAGGCAGCCGCGAGGGTCTAGGGGCTCCTACTGGAACAGGGATCTGTAGAAATCTGTCGCCAAGGCCCGGACCTCGTCTGGATCTGTCCTGACACTACCATCCTGCGCTCTAAGAGATCGGGGTTGTTCCCCTGCTGACCTGGCCATGAGTCCTGAGGAACTCTCTGCACATCATGTCGCCTTTCCTAGCCCAGAAGGACTTGGAAGCATGAAACGAGAACTCTGAGCGTCGCTGGGTGATCTCCTCTAGCATGGCTCGAGCTCAAACCTCCTGCCGTCTGAGCTCCTCAAAGCCTGGAGAAGACTGCTGCATCCGCTGAATCGAGGCGAGATCTCGTCTGAGACCCCTCTCCTTCGCCCACCACTGCTGCCTGACCTAAATCACCTCTTGCTGACAGATGAGACTAGACTCGGCAAGCGCCTGAGCTACCTGTGCTGCCATATCCCACATGGGGTCCCAATCTTGCTCCCACAGGTCCAATATCCTGCTGCGAACCACTGCTCTGGAGTAGATGGAGTCTGGGATCCGGCATAAGCGTGGAGGTGAGGAGTGAGAGGCTGAGTCCAGGACTAGGATGACTGGGGCATGGTCAGAGAGTGTCGTCCCTGGAACCACTCCTGACTCTCCAACTCTGCCAAGCGCCCAATCGCTGACATAGAAACGGTCCAGCCGCTCCAGAAGTCTGCCTCCCTCCCTCCTGTAACCCCAAGAGAAGTCCAGACTCCCTGTCCATCTGCGAAAGAAAGGCTCCCTCCAGCTGTCCCGACCTCCCGCTGCGAACAAGAAGGAGTCCCAATCTGCCTGCTCCGCCTGAGCTATACCGAGGAACTCTGGGCCCCGTCCCTGCTGATCCTCTAAGGTCTCAAGGTTTTTGAAGTCCCCTCCTACAATCCAAGAATCCATCTCTGGCAATAAGTCTGTCAAAGAGCTCCAAAAAGCGGCTCTCCGTCTGAGGTCGGTCGGGGCATAGATATTGAGGATGCCGATACGGGATCCCTCAATATTCAAGCCCACCCAAAGCGCTCGTCCTGGGATCAGGGTGCCAAAACCACACACATGCTGAACTAGAGAAGCGTCGATGGAGGTACAGACACCCCCGCTCCTCCCCTGCTCGCCAATCGAAGGTTCCCAGTAGGTGTGGGAGCGTCCTGTGAGGACCTTCCCACAATTACTGGTCTGAGAAGCCAAAAGCTTGTGTTCTTGCAATAGGAGCACATCTACCCTTCCCACCAAGGCTGGCTGGAGCTCCTGTCTGAGCACCATCTTCCTGGGGCCGCGGGTTCCTGATGAGTGGAACCCGTTGATGTTCCAAGAGATAATGCGTATACTCATGAAGAAGGGAGATGGGCCACAAATAGCTGTCTGCTTGCGATTGATGTCGAGGTGGTCGGAGGATGTCCAGTGTGCAGACGAAGGCGCTTCTGTGAGGGTTTCAAAGGAGAGGCCGGATCATCGGACCCATCCTCTAAAACCTTCAACAGAGGGGAGAGGCCCTTTCGTCCCATGGTGGTAAGCTCTCTCTAACTAGCTCGACGCCTCTGCTAGGGAAATACTGTAGAAGCCCGCTACCTCTGAGGTCCTCCACGGGTAGAGCCCTTCCGCGTAGACCCACTCCAAAGGCGGCCAAATAATGACCAAAAGGCAGAATCGTTTGGCGCTGTGGCGCCATCTCAGACGAACGTCACCCTCCTTCCACTGCTGCTGAAGAAGCTCCGCTGCTCTGCTACCGATCCAGTCCTGCACCAACTCGTGGGACTGATCTCGAATCGTCTCCCAAACATTTTCATTCGTCCATTGCTCATTCCCGTCACTGGTGATAGTGAAGGAATAGCTAGGACCATCGTGGGGGGCAAGGACGGACACCTTACCCTCCGCCCCCTTGCGGAGGAAGAAGATGCTGATGTCTAGGCATGCAGGGAAGGAGCCAATACCCACTGCATCCAGATAATCCCAAGGTCTTGCTCGGTAAAACTCCAGAGGTAGAGCTCTAGGAGCAGCCCTTGGGTGTGGGGACGAGGATGAGGAGTCTGAACCAGAGAGAGGAGTGCTGGCTGTCAAACAAGCTGGAATGGTGCTGGCCTTCTGCGGGGAAGGGCCTCTCCCCTTCGCCGGGCCAAGAGGGATAGGCACGGGGGAGGTCTGTGCTGACTTCGGGGCTGCAGGTGGCGCAGGCCGAGAGGGGGGTTCCCTTTGGATCATGCTCGAGGAAGAGAGGGGACCAGAAACCACCGGTGCTAAGGGGGATCCTGGAGGGGGTGGAGGTCGGGGGACCGAGGAGGAGGGGGGAGGGGAGGGAGGGCGGGGTGAAGGATGAGGGGGAGGCTAGCTGATCTTCTCCTTCCCTTTCTCCTTCCCCTTACCGGGCTGCTGTTGATTGGTGACCACAGGGGGGGAATCTTGCTGTAGATGGGAAGGCTTTTTTGGTCCTGCTTTGTTTCCTTTCCGTTTTCTTTTGACCTCAGTCCAGCCTTCCCCTTCGGGAGGGGGTGTCGATGCCTGGCGGGGGGGATCCTGAGTTGCGGATGGGGGCCTTCTAAGGTTCTGTCCTCATGAAGCGAGGGCAGAAGCACACCTGGTGCCCGAAGCCGTGGCATGTCACCACACCTGTGTCCGTCTTGATCTCGAACTCCGAGGGGATACTCTGTGAATCTAGGACTGCCACTTTGACGCGTGGCACCCCTTGGGCTGCCGCCGCATCAACGTAGGTGTCCTGCATGGGCCAGCCAAAGTGCGCCCCCAGGTCCTTGATGATCGGGCGAAGCTCGGTTGCGAGACCTGAGAAAATGAGGGTAACTGGATGGCGAGGAATGCGGAAGCAGGCATCGAAGTCCACTACACTGAAACCCCTATACCATGGGACCATAAGGATGATCTTCCCACCCACATAAGTAGGGGATCGCCTGACCATATCACTCGCAGCCTATGCTGGTGAATGGAGGGATGTCATAAAGTGTGCGTGCATAATCAAACCAGATCTGGGTGTCAGTGAGTGGCAGAGGGACCGTTCTTCTAAAAATCTCCGCCAGAAGTCCTTAGAGTTGTTACTAAACAAAATGTTCAGTAGCTCCTCCTCGTTTCGACGAACAAAGTCTAGTTTCTTCCTCCGTACCAGTCTACGGTATTCACATAGCGTATCTGGTGCGCTCGGAAGACTGTTTTTGGTTTCGAATCTGAGTTGACGGTGTAAGGCCTTACACTCATCATTGTACCAACTATTACAGGGTACGGTTCTAGGGGGTGGTGGGCGGGTGGAGCAGGTGGTGTGGGGAAAAGCGTGAATGGTAGCCTCGTGTAGTGAGCGGGTGACAAGGGCAGCACAATCCTCTAAAAGGGGTATGAAGTCAATATAAGTGAGAAGTATGTACAGACGGCCAGAGTAAGAAGGTGAGTGATCCCGATCAAAGCGTATATCGTGGTAGGTGGAGTAAGCACTAAGTGGGGTGGAAGGTGCTGTGCGAAGGGAGGTGGAGATGCGAAAGAAAAGGTATGTATGATCAGCCCCTTGGCGGAGAGGTGCTACAGTGAAGTCAGTAATGCGATATGTGAAGACAGGGGATCCCATGATGTAATCAACACTGGAGCCCCCCCCATGTGGAAAGCATGTGAAACCACCTGAAGCGGGCCATCTGTCAAGACCATTATAGATAATGAGATCATGTATCCTGCCTAGGTCTAATAGGGCCTGCCCATAGGATGAGAATGGACCTCACCTGTCAGCCGAAACCCGTAGCATACCTGCCTCCTCAAGGTCAACATCTGCCAGTAGAGTGGAATCATCTCTGAAATCAAGAAGTGGTACGTGACGGGCCCTTGTCCTCGCGTTGAAGTCCCCCACTAGAAGGACTTCTCCGCGGCTAGAAAAGTCAACGATGGACTGATAAAGGGCAGCAAATGGGGGTGTCTCATCATCACCTCGAATATCTCTGGCAAAGTGGGAGGTCTCCGGGGGGAAGTAGCAAGCTGCGACAAACAGATCCTGGCTGTCCATGTGTCGTATCCGGATCCAAAGAAATCTGGAATGTGTATCTCTCTGCTCTACTGAAATGATCCCCCGAAGTGTGGATATGAAAAAGACTGCAACTCCACCTTAACCTCAAAACTCCTCCTGTACCCCTCATCTCATCTCTGTAGGCAAACTCCCATGTATATCCGCTAACTATTGGAAGAGGGCGCTTTGGACTCTGATGTGTCTCTGTATAGAAGACTATGTCGTGGCCTGTATAGGATTCCGAGAAGTTCCCTGGTTCTGACCATAAGGTATCATTACAATTCCAAATGGTGCACGACAGGGTCTCGGATATCTGAGTCTCATAGACCCCGCTTCCCTATGTAGGGGAGGGGGCAAGTGTCCTACTACGGGGGCCTGTAAGAAGTCGTCCCTCTCGTACCACTGCCCACTTCCCCTCCTTCCGGGCCTGATCCCGCTACTGCAACAAAGAGCGCCTCTCCTCAACCTGTAGAGGTGTGAGGTCCTCATCCATAGAGATCGCTGGCTGATCTCGAAGGACTGACCTACGTCGTAGAGCTGAAAGTCATGCCTGAGTGTCATGAAATCGTATGATCAGGGGTTGCTCTCGGTTGGGATCTCTCCCCACCCGCCATGCCCTCTCTATCCTATGCTCAGCCACACCCAGGGTAGCGGTCACGAACGCAGTCGCATCTACCATCGATGTAGCCTCAGTGCGTGGGATCCCACGTACTCTGATGTTGAGAGCCTTACTGGCTCTCTGCTACTGCTCCATGAGGGTAGCCGAAACGGTGACCCTTGCGGGTTCCCATTTGGCCACGTCAACCCATCTGGAAGTCTCCTCAATAGCAGATTGCATGCTCACAATCTGTGCCTCGACCCCTAGGGTACTCCCTGGGGCAGTGTGTATGGCTGTGACCTCCTGTCAGAGCTGCATGATTTCCTATCTGAGTCTCTGAATAAGACCCGCCTGCTCCCGAATGGCCCTAGCCTGCTCCTGTATGATGCGGCTCTGCTCCTGGTTAAAGCGGACCTGCTCGCATGTGAAGCAAGCTAGCTCCATCTCACGCTCATGGAAACTATGTATCTCCGTGAGTAGGGTCTCATGGGCCTCTGGTGTATCAGTCCACCCATGTCCATGCTAAAACTGTGGTGACTGTGGCATGAAAGAGTGGGACTGAGTCCGGAAAAACTGGACGGTGGCTGAGTGAGGAACGGAGATGATAGTGGAATGGATGAGGCAGTCCCAACGGGGTGTGGGAGGGTGGGCTGACTGAGAGGGAGAGGGGAGAATGAAGCGTAATGCGGCACATTGTATGACACCTCCGAAGTAGGGGTCATAAGCTGTGCGAGAGCTGTAACAGGAGAAGAGGGAAAGGGAACAACAACCGACGTCATGGACATGAGTCTATCACTGATCGTAGATGTAGATGGCTGGAACTAGAGCTGGGCCTGAAGCGGGGAGTGAAGTCGAAGTAGAGACAGAGATAGAGGGAGCTGAGGTTGGAGCTGAAAACGAAACTAACACTGTAGCGGGAGTTGAGGTTGAGGTTGACGTTGACGTTGAGGTAGAGATAGAGGCTGAAAAAGCTGAGGCAGGTCCTACCTTTGCCTTGCTGTCTACCCCGAGTCCACTTCGGTTGTAACGTGTGTTCACATCCTCCAAATTCAGTTGTGTCGTTTGCTTTTTTTTGTTGTTGTTATTTTCGTCTTTCTTGGCTTTGTCCCCCATTTCTCTTGGGGTGCGGGTGCAGATCTTAGTGTTAGTGTTCAGCTGGGAGCAGGAGCACCGGTTCCCCCCCCATAATGGGAGGCACATCCAGTGCGAGGTGGTGGAGAGGTAGGGCGGAAGCCTGAAGTGGAGAGGCAGCCAAGAGGTGGAGAAGGAGAAGAGGCTAAGATGGCGAGGATGTTTTTTATTTTATTTTATTTTTAAAGGTGGTTGTGGTTTCTTTTTTTTCTTTTTTTTGGAAGTTCCAACAAAAAAAAAAAAGGTGGCGAGGGGAGTAGAGAAGGGGGGGGCGGTGGATGAGCGGAAAAGGAGGGAGGGAGGTGGCTGAGTGAGGGGGTAGCAGGGAGTGAGGGGCTGAGTGGGGGGTAGCGGGGAGCGAGGGGCTGAGTGGGGGGTAGCGGGGAGCGAGGGGTGGTTGAGGGGAGTGGCGGGTTAGCAGGGAGCGAGGGGCTGAGAGCTGCAAGGGAGAGCTGAGCAGGAGAGCGTGAGCGTAGAGGCAGTGAGGGAGCGTGAGCGAGGGAGTTGAGCGTGAGCGAGGGGGCTGAGCGAGGGGGCTGAGCGAGGGGCTGAGCGAGGGGGCTGAGCGTGAGCGTGAGCGTGAGCGAGGGACGTGAGCATGAGCGTGATCGAGGGGATGAGCGTGAGCGAGGGGCTGAGCATGAGCGAGGGAGGGAGCATGAGCTTGAGCGAGGGAGGGAGCTGAGCGTGAGCGAGGGGCGAGGGAGCGGGGAGCGGGAGTGAGGAGCAAGGGGCTAAGCGTGAGCGAGGGAGCCAGCGATTGAGCGGGAGCGTGAGCGAGGGAGCGAGAGAGAGAAAGAAAGTTTATTAAAGTCTTCGGAAGACCAATGGGTCTATGAGACTGTGAAAATCCTGATACAACAAGCTGTGGTAGTGGAGCTACTAAACGAGCATCCATACCAATGCACAATGCAAAATGCAAAAAATGCAAAAATGCAGAATGGCAGTACTAAGTCCTAAGTACAACATAGTCATGTCGATGGTCAACTATATATCAATCTCAACATCATCATCAATATCATCATCATCCCCAGCAACAGCAAGATATCAGGATGGATGAGGCAGTGGAGGCATGAAATCGGCAATAGAGTGTTGTCGGCCACTCAGAGGTGCGGTCCTGGCACGTCTCCTGGTCGTAGCTCTGCATCTAACCAGGGCTACTGTGACCCCCGTCGGTCGGGCTCCGCCGACTCTAAACAAGGAGGGGATGTCTCCAAGTGTGATCTGTCTGTCGACCCTCTGTCTGAGCTGTCGGGTCACGGGCTCCGGGTCACGGTCATGTCGAGGCCTCATCTCGTTGGGGTCCATGTGATCTAGCTGAAAGAACTCCGTGATAGAGCTCTGAGAGGGATCAACCGAGGAAGAAGTCTGCTCTTGTCTCCGTGCTCGGAGTATCCTCTCGCGGTGTCTAAGTGCCTCATGAATGAAACCTGCCAAACACCGCTGGTCTGGGTAGGAGAGGAAACGGGCTAAAATCCCATAACTATCCCTAAAGAGGCAGTGGAAACGTCCTCGGATCTCATAGTACACAGGACACCTGAAGATGAAATGCTCCTCTGTCTCAACCTCCTGTATGTCACATAGTGTGCATATGCGCCGCTCCCTGGGTAGTCACTCTGCTCTGCTGCTCTCGATGCGAAGTCTGTGTGAAGAGACTCGGAACTGCCCAAGAGAGATCCTCATCAAGTGGGGTAGGTGAATCTATGTGTATCCTGGTGGGTCAATGAAACCCTCCGCTGTGATATGTAAGAAGTGGCCTGGAGTCATCATCATCCTGTTCATCATCATTCACCCATTCAATGTTGGGCAAGCTTGATTTGATCTTTGTCAATATTTCACTATATGTGTCCTCCTCTTTGAACCAATCTTATGGGAGCCCCCCTATTTGCATTATCACATCTAGCTTCGTGTTCTTTAATCTCTGCTTGGATATCAAACTTACTTGCTTTGTTGTCCACTTCCACAATCACTTCCTTCTTAGCAGTTTGTACTTCAGTGTGAACAAGATCTTTGACTGTAGAGACTAGCTGAGGGGTAGGGGGAAAATCCTTACAAGATTTTACAGCCTCATCAATTACTGCCTGCTTACCAGGCCCTTCCAGGATGTGAAGTCGGGCCTTTACTTCTGCTAGCTCCAATCGTAGCTCTCTCACTGCCTGCTGCAGATAAAAAATATGATCCTGTTGCTCGAGGATGGGTCGTTTTGAGCCTTCTTGTTGGTAATTCTGTGCATATGGAGAGGATGTCATGGCTGCAACTGTAGAGTACCGGGTCCAAGATGGATGTTGAAGGAGTTGAGGGGGTTAGGTTAAGCCAAGGGGTTCATCATACAGCCAACTATGGACTGGCCTACCCTCTCCTCCATGCTAAAGGGTGGAGCTCCATGCTAAATGCTAAGTACTCTATAGTCATAACATCATGATCATCATCATCATCATATCAAATCAGATCTAATATCAAGCCTGGTCAAATACATCAGATACATGAGTGGAGGTCCCGAAAGGGAAGTGGGATATCATGACGGGCCCAATGGTGGGCAGGGCTGTATTGCCATGAGGTCAGAGATAGAACATTGGCAGCTATGAGTGAATGTGGTCCGTCATGGCCTCTTGGTGATGGCTCTGCGTCTAACAAGGGCCATGGTAGCCCCTGTCGGTCGTGCCCCAGTCCTGAACATGGATGGGATATCACTAAGAATGATATGTGTATCCACCCTCTGTCGAGTGCTTTGTGTTGCTGGCTTAGGATCTCTACCTTGCCCCAACCCTGGTCTAGTGGTCAGTGTGATCAATCTGGAAGAACTCCATAATCATACTCTAAGATGAGTCTGTTTGTGTGCCATGTCCATGTCTCTATAATCTCAGTAAGTGCCTAACTGCCTCATGGATGAAGGTGGCCAAGCATCCTTGATCTGGATAGGAGAGGAATCGGGAGAGGAGCCCAAAGCCATCTCTGAAGAGAAAATGATAGCAGCCTCAGATCTCATAGTATGTGGGGCATCTGAATACGATCGTCGATCACACACAATGCATATGCAAGTTTGCCTGGGTACTACCTCAGCTCATCCACTGTCAAGGCAGAGTCTATGTGATGAAACATGAAATTGTCCGATAGAGATCCTCAGTGAATGTGGGAGATAGATCCGGGTATATCTTGGTTGATCAATGAAGCCATATTCGGAGAGGCACAAGCAATGATCTCTATAGAAGCTGAGCTTAACTAGGAGCTCACTTGGTGCCAACCATGTCATGAACGTGTGTAGCTATAGAAGGTCCTCGCGTATGACCTAGTTGACCTCGTGATATCTAAGTGGGAGACATGCAGACTCAATGCTGTACTTAAAGGGGGTGATATATCCACTTGGAGCCCCAATCTCTCAAACCACCTGCATTTGTGCGTATACCAGAATCTTTGATCACCCTTAGCTGCTAAGCCTACTTGCCCTATAACTCTGAATCCCTTACACTCCGCAAACCGTTATCCTCAATGTCAAGTGTTGATGCATAAAGCTTGGTACATAACATGTCCGATCAAGATGGTCCTATACTTTTCCAGAATCATGGGATCCCCTACCTTATGGACCGGCATATTGGTATTAAGAGTCCAAGTACGGGAAAAACATGTACAAACTGCTTCGTCAAATAGCTTTGCCAAGATCGGGGATAGGATACCAATCCTATGTGCAATGCACTTAGTGCATAGCCCCTCGTAATCTTTGGCTCGGCCATTTTGTAGCTTGAGAGTTGCATGTCTAATATCACCGTAATGAACAGTAAGCAAGAGGTTTGGCAAGGTAAACATGGGAAGTCTCTATAGGAGATGTCATATAGGATGTGTACATAAGTGTGCCACATGTGAGAAGATGGGGACCTCCGCTCAAGAAACTTCCACCAAAAATATTGCTAAAAAGGATGCCTAGTGATTCTTCCTCATTCTGGCGGATGAGTTCCCTCTTCCTTCGATAGACCAAACCATGATGTTTTTGTTTGGTCTCCCCCTGAGCCGGAAGGTGATGCTTGTTCTCGAATCTAAGCTCACAATGCAAGGCCCTACACTCATCATCGTACCAACTATTGCAATGAACCGATCTGATGGGTGATAGGAGGGAAGATATGGTGGTGTGTGGGAAGGGCTGGAGTGCGCCATCATGGAGGAAGTGGGTGAGGTGACAAGAGTGGCTCTATCCTCTAGTAGGGGGACAGATGGGCGGCATAAATAGGGGCTAGTTTGTGATCGAAGTAAATCCCTTCATGTAGTGTATTTGGAGGGCTTGCTGACTGGTGGGGGTGTGACATATAAGCTTTAAAAAAAGATAGATATGGTCAGCTCCAGGTGGGGTTACAAAGATGGAGAAGTTTGTGACGTGAGAGGAAAAGGCAAGAGACCCCAAGAGGCTCTAGACCCTTCTCCATGTGGGAAGCATCTGAGCACACCGGAGGAGGGCCATTGCTCCAAACCATTGTAGATGATCAAATCATGCATCCTGACCATGTCTATGAAAGTATGCCCATACGATATGGCTGCAGATAGCGGTCTGTGGAAACTCAAGAGATAGTTGCCTCAACTAGATCAATGTAAAGCAATCGAATCAATGGTCCTAGCGATCAGTGGTCCTAGTGGTGTAGGAGAACTTACTTACGGCTCAAGAAACCCAATATATCTGGAAATAATGCAACATATGGAGATGCCTCTCCCTACTATCGCAGCTCCCTGACAAAGTGTAAGGTCTTCAGTGGGAAGTAGCAAACCGTGATGAAAATACCCCCCTGCTCCTGATTCGGATCCAAAGGAATCTGGCGTGTGGTTTGAGTCGCTCCACATTGATTGTCCTAGTAAGGGATGATAGGTATAAAACAGATCCTCGTACTCCTCATGTCTCTCTGGTCTCATTCCAAAACATTGACTCCCACATGTACCCACAGACTAGCGGTAGTGGGTGCTCTAGACTTTGATGTGTCTTTGGGTAGAAGACAATGTCTCGTCCTGTATATGACTCTGAGAAGTTTCTTGGCCCTAACCATAAGGTTCCATTATAGCTTCAAATGGTGCAAGTCAAGGGCTCACTCCTGTGAGTATCACAGACCCTGCATCCCTAGACCTTCTTAAGTTGGCTCTGCTTCTCTTCTTCAGTGTAACCACCTTCCTCATCAAAACAATTAGTACAATTGTCTTGCAATCCCCCAATACGTAAGATCCTCTTGTTTCTTGTATGGCTCCCTGGTCTTGTACCTCTCCATAAACATCACATTTGTCAATCTTCTTATGCATTGTTGCTCTAATTTCCTGTCCCATAGATTTGAGCTGAGTAGTGACAATTTCTTGTACCTTGGTCACAAGCTGTGGTGCAGGGGCTGCAATACTGCATTGCTGTAAGACTTCTTGGATTACCCCTTGTTTGCCATTGCTCTTCATTTCTGAGATTGCCTTCTCTAGAGAAACAATGCGAAGCTTTGCATCTCTGATTTCTTCTTGTAGGAAGTAAATCTTCTCAAGTGGGTCTCCTTTGCTCTGAAATCTGTGGTATGCTAAGGCATAGGGGGACGGTGTAGAGGCCATATCAACATAGGAAGGCTTCCTGTTGGCTAGAGTCGAGGGGAACAGCTTTGTCTTGCAGAACTCCATAATGACCAGGGAAATTATTATGCCCTTCGATTAGCACTAACCCCCTAGGACTAGGCCAAGGTCTCACCCTAGCCTGGGGTCTGTTTTGACTCTAGGTTTTCCTACTGGCAGATGACGACGAAGCTACAGGGTGTGGTGGCGTTGGCGGCACGCTGGCAGTGGCTATTGGCGCGTAGAGAGAGAGAGAGAGAGAGAGAGAGAGAGAGAGAGAAAGAGAGAAATTTTATTAGTCTTCGGAGACCGATGGGTCTATGAGACTGAAAGAAAACCTGATACAAATCCTAGTAAGGGTGGAGCTACTAAACGAGCATCATCACCCGTGTTGAATTCTAAGTCTGATCCTACATAATCAAATACATCTGGATGTAACATTGAAAAGAAAAAGACTGGAGTAGAGCGAAATCCTCCATATGTCATGTCACCCTGGCTGGTGCATAGCCGGTGATGGGACGCTGGCACCCGTCACGGGGTGCCGTGCGTCTCGATCTCCTAGACGGGGCTCGACACAAGACCAGAGCCACCGTGACTCCCGTGGGACGTATCCCGAGTCTAAACAATGATGGGAGGTCCCCCAGAGTGATCTGTGTGTCCCCTCGATGTCTCGTGTGTCGTGTTGCAGTCGTCAGGTCGGGGTCTCTGTCCCGTCTGCGGCTAGAGACTGGGCGATCAATGTCACTCAATGGGAAGAACTCTGTGATCCTGCTCTGAGAGGTGTATGATGATGTGGCCAAGTCCCGTCGCCTGAGTAAGTACTCTCTGTGTCGGACCCCCTCGTGAATGAAGGCCGCGAGGCATCTCTAATCTGGGTAGGCGAGGAATTTGGAAAGGAGCCCGGAGCCATCTCTGAAGAGGCAGTGATAGCGACCTCGGATCTCGTAGTACACTAGGCACCTAAAAATAAAATGCTCCTCTGACTCAACCTCCTGACAGTTGCACAATATGCATAAGCGATGCTCCCTAGGAATCCCCTCTGCTCTGCCGCTCTCTAGTACCATAGGCGTGAAACACTGTTGTTCCTAATCACCAACCCTGTTTAGCCTCTACATCGATGAGCTGGAGACTTTCATGGGGGCGTTCAGAGGGACCGGTTGCTCACTTGCCGGGATCATCATCAGGATTCTTCTTTATGCAGATGATGTGGCACTCTTGTCGTTCACACCCGAGGGGCTCTAGCGACACCTGGATGCATTGCAGGCTTTTTGTCTATCCCATGATTTAGAGGTCAACCTTGGCAGGACTAAGGTCATGATCGTTAACACCTCTCGAGCAATCATGCAACGGAAGTAGTTTACTTTCGGTGGGTCACCAGTTGAGATCGTATCCTCATACACTTACTTGGGGGTCATCTTCTCGTGCCCGATCTTCACGATGAGACTAGCGATGCAGGCCAGACTGAGTAGAGGATACGCCTCACTGGCTCAGCTAGAGAGACAATGCTTCCACTCACACTTCCAGGATCCTTGGACCAAGGCTCTTCTCTTCGACTCCTTGGTCCGACCAGCCGGTATGTATGCAGCCCTTGTTGGGGACCTGGCATGTCAGAGATAGAGTGGACACGGGTGGAGCGCTTGCAGATCCTCATGCCCTCACGGATGATCCGGGGGAAACCATTTGTACCACATGACATCATTCAGACCGAGTTTGGTGCTTTTCCACTCGAGCTAGATGCAGCCTTTCAGACCATCACATATCTACACCCGGTTAGATCATATGGGGACTGCACATCAGGGAGACAGAGGTTGCCATGGTTAACTCTCGATTCCTCCATGAGGTTGGCATTAGAGGGAGACGAGCGATGTTGGTATGCACGGACTCACAGATGGTTTGTGAGACTAGGGTTTCACATCGATAGGATACCTCGTTTTCAATACAGTTTAGATGCCGCTCCGGTACTCCCACCCACCATCCCGATCGGGCCACACACCAACCAGGTCATTCGAGAGGATCTCCTGCAGCTACACACCTTTAGGACCTGGTTGGAGTCAAGGGAGCTTCCAGTGAAGCTGAGTTTCTACAGAGATCACTGTCTTCGTATTTCGGAGGAGGGATTCATCACACCACCAGGGTACATTGCGCTTCATATGCCTCACTCACTACGGATATCCATCGGACAGTTTCGGGTATCATCACACCGCCTCCGCATACAAGATCTCATCTGTCCAACCTGCGCCTGTCCAAACTCGGCCTAAGACTCTCTCATAAAATGCCATGACTACCCAGATGATCTCCTGATCAAATCCCAGTGTCTGTAGGCGTGTGATGAGACAAGCTCGACGTACTGTGTCAAAGGCTTTGCGGAAATCCACAAAGCAGCAATATACCCTCTCCTTCCGTGATCTGGCCTCCTCAATGACACTCCTGAGTGTGAGTATGTGATCCATAGTCCCGTGGTCTCGCCTGAAACCGGCCTGACCCTTTGCTCTAAGCCCTCTCATCTCTGCCAAAAGGCTGACCAACGCATCCAGTACAGCTGCATAGATCTTGGACATCACATGTCCAATCATGATAGTCCTGTAGTTACTCCGATCCATGGGATCCCCTGCCTTGTGGATGGGGGTGATGGTGTTGAGTGTCCAAGTGCGGGGGAAGCCAAGGCAAACAACGTCATTGAATAGCTTTGCTAGGATCGGGGCTAACGTGTCGATCCCATATGCGATAAACTTAGTGCATAGCCCCTTGTGATCCTTAGCTCGGCCATTGTGCAGTTTCAATGTCACGACCTTGACCCCCCCTCTGGTGAACAACGTGCAAGTGGTGGGGCGAGGGGTGTGTGAGATCTAGAGTGGGCTGGTGTGGGACATCATAAAGATGGTGTGCATACGTGTGCCAGACTCTCGTGTCGGTGAGGGGTGATGGAGACCTACGCTCAAGGAATCTCCACCAAAAATCCTTAGAGTTGTTGCTGTACAAGATGTGCAGCAGCTCCTCCTCATTTCAACGAAGAATGCCTGCTTTTTTCGACGTACGAGACGTCGGTACTTGCGTATTGTGTCTGGTGTGTTCGAGAGGTGACATCTGGTTTCAAGTCAAAGCTGTCGGCGATAAGCCTTGCACTCCGCATTGTACCAGTTGTTGTAGGGTACAGAACCAAGAGGTGGTGGTCTATTGGACCGTGTGGTCTGGGGAAAGATTTGGAGGGCAGCCTCGTGGAGTGTGCAACTAATCAGGACAGCACGGTCCTCTATGAGTGGTATGTGATCGATGTAGGTTAGGAGTCTGCTTAGGCGTCCAGAGTAGGCCGGTGAGAGGCTGTGATCAAAGTGTATGTCGTGGTAGGTGTCGTGCTTTCTATGTGGTGTGTGTGGTGTGGCTAAGCGTAGGGTGGCAATAGTGAAGAATAGGTATGTGTGATCAGCTCTTGGAGGGAGTGGTCCTACGGTGAAGTCGATGATACATGAAGTGAAGGTGGGGATCCCATGATGTAATCTACTACACTAGTGCCCCCCTCGTGTGGGAAGCAAGTAAAACCACCTGAGGGCCATAGGTCCAGCCCGTTGTAGATGATGAGATAATGCATCCTGCCCAGATCAAGGAGCGCATGTCCATATGGTATAACATGCCCATGTCGGTCCGATGAGGTCTTGGTCATACCTTGTCCGTCTAGGTCCATGTCTGGTAGCATGATAGAGTTGTCTCGGAAGTCCAGGAGTGCTGCCTGGCACGTGCTCGTCCTGGCGTTGAAGTCCCCAACAAGGAGAACCTCCCCATGGGCTCAAAGATCTGGGATATCCTGATGTAAGGGTGCATATGGCAATGTCTCACCCTCCTCTCGTGCCACTCTGGTGAAGTGGGATGTGTCTGGCGGGAAGTAGCATATTACTATGAAAAGGTCACGGGTGTCTGTGCGTCGGATCCGGATCCACATGAATCAAGAGTGTGCGTCCTTCCTCTCAATGGAGATGGCTCCAGTGAGGGAAGACCTGTACGATACAGCGACCCCGCCTGATCCTCGGACTCCTCCTGTATCCCTCGTCTCATCCCTGAAGGCTGACTCCCATGTGTAGCCACTGACTATCGGTAGTGGACGCTCTAGGCTCTAGTGTGTCTCCGTGTAAAAGACTATGTCTCGTCCTATATAAGACTCCGAGAAGTTCCCTGGGTCTGACCATAAGGTACCATTACAGTTCCAAATGGTGCAGGCTAGGGTCTCGAAAACCTGAGTCTCATAGGCCGCGTCCCCCTAGGGGGTGCGGGTGGGAGCCCGACGACTGTCGGTCAACATTCTACCATCTCGGACCACGGCCCATTTCTCCTCCTTGCGGGCAACATCCCGCTGCTGCAGAAGAACTCGTCGCTCCTCAATCTGTAGTGGTGTCGAATCCTCGTCCATGGACAGGGTGGGATGCTCTCGTAGAGCGGCTCGGCGTCGGAGTGTCGCTAGTCGAGCATGTGAATCTCTGAAGCGAATGACTAGGGGCTGCTCTCGGTTGGGGTCTCTCCCAACACGCCATGCTCCCTCTATGCCATGGTCGGGGACCCCCATGGTGATGGTCACAAAGGTCATCGCCTCCTTCATGGGCGTCCTAGTGGTGCTGGTGCTGTCTCGCGTGATCCGTCGTATCCGGATGTTGAGGGTCTTCGAAGCCCTCTGCTGCTGCTCTTGTATGGTGGCTGAAACGGTTGCCTTTGCGGGCTCCCGTTTCGCCACGTCCACCCATCTAGTCGTCTCTGCGAAATACCAAAGGGTCTATGACACTGCAAGGGGCCACTAAAATGGGCTCCTCTACCCAAGGTTGATGCCTGTGACGAAGTAGTACATCGCACTAGTGCTACGAGAGAAATCCACAAAGGGGGAGCAAACACCAACCAGAACCCCCTGGTCATCTATCTGTCAGTCACCCACCCCCCGATGACTAGACTTGTGTATGCAACTCGTGGGAGCAACACGATTGGACGACTGAGGAGACAAGAGGACCTCGTCTACTAGTAGCTCAGGATCTGGCGAGGGCCGGCGTCGAAAGAGAACATCAGTGATAAAACGCTGCTATCACTCGGCCTGTCTAGATCCATCTCTCCTCATCTGTAGTCTCCGTCATGTGGTCTGCTGTCTAACAAGTGCTATCGTCACTCCAATGGTCTGTCTACCCACGTCGAAGAGAGAGGATATGTATGTGGCTGTCATGTGAGTGTCCAGTCGGGATCAGATTTGATGAGTCATGCCCTCTAGTTCCTTGTAATATAATACATATGGATTTCACCCCCAAAAAATGTGTATGTGTGTGTGTGTGGATGATGGTGTGTGTGCATGTGTGTGTGTGTGTGTGTGTGTGGTGTGGTGGTGGGTGTGTGTGTGTGTGTGAGGAGCGGACCTGCCTTGCAACCAACCCAGCCTTTCTCGGTTCCCACGCCAACCCACGTGCAGTTGCGCTACCCCCACTCTGTTTTTCACGCCAAATTTCGACCTCGAAGTCTAGGTCTCGCCACAATTCCGTACAGGGTCGTATTGCAGAATTTCGTACAGTGTGTCAAAATTCCGTACAGCGTGTCAAAAATCTGTACAGCATGTTAGAAATCCGTACTGTCCGTACTTTTTGACTGTTCGAAATGGCGGATTATTCCCATGAGAAAACCTTTCACAAAGACAAGTTGGTTTCCAACAAGAAACAAAACAGGTGATGGATTCAGATGATTCCATTCATGACTCTGCTGAGGCTCAGCTTGTTTATGAGGTTATGCATGAACAGTTTGAAGACACCCGCAAGGGTTGGAAAGATCCACTTCCCACCACTGGCATTATGGTGGAAGTGGATGATATCTTTGATCCAGTTAAGAAGTATGCAAAGCATGCCATTATAATTTTCTTCCCAGAACGGATATCTGCTACAGCAGATGTTGGGAATTGGTTGAATCGAACTTGGGTGGTTGTTATGTCAAAAAATTTCATTATGTAGCAAGGGGCTTTTTTAAGTCATCATGGCTAATGAGGAGCACCGTCAGGTTTTGCTAGAGCACTCTCCTCTCTTCTATGGCCATTTGATGGTCCACGTCCTGCCCTGGTCTCCCACCCAAGATTATCAGGCATTGATTCACCATCGCTGTCCTGTTTGGGTAGAAGTTGTGGATTTTCCTCAATGCTTGTCTTCTCTTCTACCTAAAATTGCAGCTTCCCTCGGTAAGGTGGTATGTCCACTGCGACCCAATGGAAATTCGAATCGCTCTACATTTTGTGAAACCCAGATCATCCCACTCCAGCTTCATATTCGATTACTGTGAATTATGTTTCCATGGGGAGTGCCTTTTACAAGCTCAAGTGGTAGCTGTTTGCAGGTGCTTGCTTTGAATGCAAGCAATTTGGCCACATGGCTCCACAATGCCCTTCCCCAACAATGTCATAAGCTCCTGCGAGCCCTCCTCCCTCCTTCCGTAGCCTCTACCTCCCTACCTTCCTCCGCCTCACCTACGCCCTCGCCTCGCGCCCCTCGCCCTTGCCTCGCGCCCCCTCGCCTTCGCCTTACGCCCCTCGCCCTCGCCTCACACCCCTCGCCCCTCGCCTTGCCTCCGCCACCACGCCCTCGCCTCGCCCCTCGCCCCTCGCCACCACACCTCGCCCCTCCGCCCTCGCCCCTCGCCCCTCCGCCCTCGCCCCTCACCCTCCGCCCCTCGCCCCTCCGCCCTCGCCCCTCGCCCCTCCGTCCCTCCGCCCTCTGCCCTCGCCCCTCGCCCTCGCCCTCGCCCTTCGCCCCTCCGCCCTCCGCCCTCCGCTCCGCCGCCGCCCTTCTCCCTCGCCTTCGACCTCCGCCCTCCGCCCTCGCCTTCGACCTCCGACCTCCGCCCTCCGCCCTCCGCCTTCCGCCCTCCGCCCTCACCCAGACCTCCGCCCTCGCCTTCGACCTCCGCCCTCGCCTCGCCCCCCGCCCTTTACCCGCCGCCTTGCCTCACCCCGCCATCGCCTCCTCTTCCTCCGCCCCGCCTCGCTTCGCCTCGCCTTATCTTCCTCCGTCACACCCAGGCTCCATCCCTCGGCTATCTCCCCCCCCCCTTTTTGGTGGCAGCCTCTTCTTCATCGGAGGTCTCGCAGTTTGTCTTGGCGGTATGGCGGCTCCCTGCCCGGAACCGGAGGCCCAGCCGGACCCTCCCTCTCCAGATGCCTACCGCGTGATCTTGACAGAGCAACAGTCGTCTCGGGTACAACAGGTTGCCAATGACTTTGCCCTCACTTCTGTCTATGGCAGAGTCATTGGACACTCTCCCTCCAGACCAGCCATCAGGGATTGGCTTCAATCCACTCTTATGCTAGAGGACAGCCACATCGAAGAGGTGGCCCTTATGGGAAGGGGCATCTTCTAGCTTAAACTCTCCACTGCGAAAGCTGCGAGCAACCTGATTGCTGGTTCCCTCACATCTGTGGATGGAAAGATCATCATGATAGTCCCTTGGTACCGAGGATTCAGCACAACGGACTTTGATGCTCGTTTCCGCATACCTCGCCACCTAGTGACGCTAGTTTTTCCAGGCCTTGCTGCTGAGTTGCGGCCGATAGTCAGGGACCTGGGTTTCCACTTTGGCTGGGTGATGCATGACACTTTCGTCGATGCGGTTGCTACGGCAGGAGCTCCCAGAGTCCGTGTGGCTGTGGCAGACCCTGCGTCCCTCCCTGCAGTGATTGAGATCGTGACAGATGCTAGCAGCATTACTCAGAGCATGGTAGTCACAGGACAGCCAGTGCCCAGTGCCTGAGGTGTCACGGCTTTGGGCACCTGGCTGCTGCTTGTCCACGCTTCTCCAGCTCCTCTCGGCCCCCCCTGCCCCCCCCCCTCAGCCCCCTCCCCCTCCCTCTGGGCAGCCACGTCAGGAAGAGCAGAGGCAGCCGGAGTCCGATCCAGAGGTGGCTGGCGGCTGGACCGAGGTCAGAAGGAAAAGAGGAAAGAATAAGAAGACTTCTGACAGAGGCAAGGAGGCAGAGGTTACCCAACCTGCAGCAGCGCCTCAGAGACCTGACAGGCAGCCGCCCCAGGGTCCTGGGAGAGCTTCTTCTTTGTCTGTAGCCCGCCCTCCGCAGCCTCAGGTCCCCCTCTCTTCCGATCCCCAGCTCCCTTCCACTCAGCCCCAGCCCCTACCCCAGCCGCAGCCTCCTCTTCCCGACCCGCAGCATCAGCCCCCACCTCTTCCTCTTCAGCCCTAGTCCCAGCCCCAGCCCCATCCCTCCTCCCCCGCCCCTCTCAGCTCTTCCGCAGTGTCAGCTACACCGGTGGTTCCTCAGCCGCGGGCAGCCCCCACTCCCCCTCCTCCGCCCCCCCCGCTAGTCGCTTCCGTGGAGTCTGAGTTGCCTACCCCTCAGCCTCCTTCCCCTTCCCTACCCCAGGCAGGGCATCCTGAGACTACACCACCCCTGGAGCAGTCTTCCTTGTCTGCTAGCCCGACCCCCTCAGTTGCATACTCTGGCGGGCCTCAGCTCCAAGAGAGAGAGCTTCCTCGCGACTTCTACAGATCCGGTCCCTAGGATTACTTGGATGTGGCCGACCTCGGGACCTTCCCAGCTTGCCTCGACATCAGTATCTTCTTGCTCCGTAAAGGGGCGGATGGGAAGATCGCAGCCTTGGCCCCGAGGGATGGCCCCACTTTCACCTTTCTCAGCGACGACACCGAGATTTGGACAGACGACTCGGTCTGGGAGGCTCTCAGAGAGCAGACACACGCTCAGATTTGCTTCTGGATAGGCCCATCGGGTGGATAGCTTCTCGAGACTCAGTGGTCCGAGGGTGACGTGTGCCTGCGGTAGCGTTGCGCCACCAAGCGTTTCAGATTGATTGTGATCCTCAGGCCCCCTCTGTCGTGGCCCCTCCCCCAGGATGTCAGAGCCTGGACTCCTCGGAAACTTTGCGCCTTCTACGAGATGACTACCTCAGAGATCTCGAGTTGGCTCGAGAAAGCGTTTGTCCATGGCACCAAAGGCCTCACGCCTTTACTAAAAGTTTTGAAGAACGGGCAGGATGACCCCGCCTCCCCCTCCAAACCCTCACAAAAGCGTCAGCGCCTTCATTCCGAAATTTCAGCCTCTTCATCGACCTCAGCCGCGAGCAGACAGTTGTTCACAGCCTACCAGTCCTCATCATGAGCTTACACCTTGTCTCCTGGAACGTAAACGGGTTTCATTCTTCTGGCACCCGTGGTCCTAGGAAGCTCATCTTGAGACAGGAACTTCAGCCAGCAGTGATTGGTCGCTTGGATATACTCCTGCTCCAGGAGCATAAGCTTTCAGTGGCTCATTCCCGTAGCTGCGGGAAGATCCTCCCTGAATGCTCTCACACTTATTGGGAGCCCTCGATCGGTGCACAAGGGAGGAGTGGCGGTGTCTGCACTTCCGTTTGCGAGTCGTTTGCCTAGGGAGTTTTTGGCCATGGTACGTTGATCCCAGGCCGTGCACTTTGGGTTGGCCTAGAGTTGGAGGGCTCCAAAATAGGAATCCTCAACATCTATGCACCCACAGACCTCCGATGCAGAGCCACCTTCTCGAGGACACTCACAGAGATTCTCCCAGACATGGATTCGTGGATTGTTGGAGGTGACTTCAACAATCTGGAGACTTTGGAGGACCAGCAGGGCAGAGGACCAGAGTTTACAGGTATAGCTCAGGCAGAGCAATCCGCTTGGGACTCCTTTATCTTCGCGACAGGAGGTAGGGACAGCTGGAGAGACCCGTCCTTCCGCCGATGGCACGGGAGCTTGGACTTCTCGTGGGGCTTCTGCACGGAAGGAGGCAGACTCCTGGAGAGACTGGACAGATTTTGATTGGGCCATCAGCAGAGGTGGTCAGGTGGGTGTAGTGCAAGGGACGACACTCTCCGACCACGCGCCAGTGCTCTTATCACTAGACTCAGCAACTCAGTCCCTTCCTCCCCGTTCGTGCAGGATTCTTGATTCCATCTTCTCTACGGAGGAGGTGCGCAGTAGTATCGGTAGCCTTTGGGACAGAGATTGGGGCGAGTGCGTGGATCTGGTAGAGTCGATGGCGCAGGCTCTACAGGAGTCCAGCCAGATTTGCCAGCTCGCAGCCCCTCAGGTTCACCAGGAGTGGTGGGGCAGAGAGAGAGCTCTTCGTAGGGACCTCGCCTCCATTCAGCGACTCCAGCAAGCAGCTCCGGGTTCGGAGGAGCTTCGGATCCAGGCCCTTCGAGCCAGAGCCCTTCTTGAGGAGACTCTCCAGCATCGCTCAAAGTTTTCTTATCATGCCTCCCTCTCCTACTGGGCTCGGAAGGGCGACCGGATGAGCAAAGAGTTCTTCAGGACGCATGGCCAGAGGGCAGCAGGTGACCAGCTCCGGAGTCTTAGGACAGCGGAGGGGCACATCGTTACTGATCCGGAAGAGGTCTTGGGGTTGGCTACCAACTTCTACAGGACTCTTTTCCGGCAGGAGCAGCTTGCCCCCCGTACTAGACGTTCCCGCGAGGAGGTGTGGAGGCACATTCCAGCCCTTGTTCAGCCCAGCATGCAGACGTCGTCGATGGCACCGTTCACCACTGTCGAGATGCAGGAGGCCTTGATGGCCATCGATGGGCAGAAATGCCCTGGCGAGGATGGGCTCTCTCGCGCTTTCTTCACCTCTTTTTGGGATCAGATCCATCAGCCCCTCCTAGCAGCCCTCCAGAGGATTCTCAGCAGCGGACATATGCCAGAGAGCCTCTCTTCGGGATTGATTTGCCTCATCCCGAAGGGAGGAGACCCACAGGAGATCCATCAGTGGCGCCCGATCACTATCCTCACCACTGCCTACAAAATCCTTGCCAAGACGATCAGCGCCAGAGTTCGGCCACTACTTCCTGACCTCATTCATGACACTCAGACAGGCTTTGTCCAAGATCGCAGTATCCTGGATAATGTCTTCACCTTCTCAGAGGCGACGGAGTGGGCTCAGCACAGCGGGTCGCACTTAGCCATCCTACTTCTCGACTTTGAGAAGGCCTACGATCGAGTGGACTGGTTCTTCCTGGAGGGTACTTTCGAGAGACTTGAATTCCCAGTAGGATGGATTCGGGGTATCTCAGCGTATACAGGACAGCTTCTAGCAGGGTCATCATCGGCGGCAGGATGGGAGAGCGATTTCGATTGGAGAGATCAGTGCGTCAGGGTTGCCCCCTCGCTCCTTACCTGTTTCTCTTCTTCGCCGAGGCGATGACATACTACCTTCGGGCGAGGTCGACCGGGATCCGAGGTGTTCGCCTTCCCATCAGGGAGGACACGGAGCTCCTGGACTCGGAGTATGCAGATGACACAGCGCTGTATGTTCAGGATGATGAGATGATGCTGGAGAGGGTGAGGCTGGCCTTAGAGGTCTTCTGCTCGGCAGCCAATCAACTAGAACAAATCAGTTGGTTTTCTCACAAACCCTGGGGCATGCTCACAGTGGGGGAGGTTTTTGGGTTTCAGATGGATCCCGCAGGGGCAGACAGCTAGATATCTCGGCTTTCAGGTCGGCCTGGACATCACGCCAGCTCAGCAGCCCCCCAATCTTCTCGTGATAGAGCTTTGATCTGGGCTGCCATGCATAGCTATCCATCGCGACAACATGCCTTCATTTGTGGTGACGAAGAGACAGTGGTAGCGGCCTCGGATGTCGTAGTACACTGGGCACCTGAAAATAAAATGCTCCTCCGACTCAACCTCCTGACAGTCGCACAATATGCATATGCGATGTTCCCTAAAGATCCCCTTTGCTCTGCCGCTCTCTATGCGGAGGCAGTGTGATGATACCCGAAACTGTCCGATGGAGATCCATAGTGAGTGAGGCATATGAAGCTCAATGTACCCTGGTGGTGTGATGAATCCCTCCTCCGAAATTTGGGGGCTTGACATAGGATTCACATGGGTTCAGAGAGGTGTGCCTGTCAGGTATTTGGGCTGCCAAGTCGATATTTCTTCCACGCAGCAGTTTGCTCCCGTGTTGGAGAGCATCAGGAGGAAGCTCCTTTTCTGGAGCTCAGCCAAGCTGGATCTTGCCTCTAGAGTTGTGGTGGTCAACCAGGTCCTCTTGGCCAGGCCTGGTTTGTTTGTTCTTGCTGATGCTATTCTAGGGACTGTATCACTCAGCTCAGGAGACCAATCAGAAATTTTCTTTGGAGTGGGCTTGATGGCACAACAGATACCTTAGCCAGGGTGGCTTGGAAGATCCTCATCCTCCCTACACAAGAAGGGGGTCTCAATATTATTGATCCAGATTTACAGTGCAGAGCTTTACTATGCAAGATGGTGGTGCGGGGACTTATGCCAGGGCAGGAACCGTGGAAGGCCTTTCTTATTAGCAACATACAGAGGTGCACACCTTATTCAGGAGGAGACTGGATGAGCAGTATTAGGTGGATCTTCACCACAGCACACCTCAGATCACCTTCGTCCCCTCTCATGGTTGCCATTCTGAAAGCATGGGCCAGTTTCAGGAGCACTATTCGGAGGATTCCTCCTTCCTCTTATGAAGAGATTGATAGGCAACCCATCATGTGGAATGATAGTATTTTAGATTATCATGGCAGACCACTCGGTGCCTCACTCTACATGCAGTGGTCCAGGTGGGAGAGGGGACTTGCATCATCTTTGGGGTCTTGGAAAGCTTTCCGCAGGCTTCCAGAGGAGACCAAGTCTCACTTGACAGGACATCTCAGAGGGAGTGCAGGGAGGATCTTGCAGATTGAGGCAGCCCTTCCAGAGGAGTGGGTAGACACAGATGATATGCCACTCACTTGCTCCACTTGGGCACGTACTTTTATGAGAGGCGGTGTTCCGCTTCAGGTTTTAGCATTTCGAGATGCACAAAAGGATGCTTTAGTTTTTACTGTGCAGGATGGTGGCAGATTGCTCAGATCCACAAAGGACATCTTGCTTGAGTCTGCTTTTCAGCCTATCAGGGTTGTAGGTCTTTTAGTGCAGGGATCAGATTCAGAGTGGTTCCTCGACCCAGACCCCCGGCTACTCTCCACCGGGTCTTGGAGGCTTTGGCTCTACGGGGGAGTTCCCATTAGGTATTTGTAGTGGGACCCTGGAGAGTGGGAGTGGATTGACGCAGGGCATCGAGAGAAGAGCATCCCCTTCTTTTGTTACACGGTCAGTAATGCCAGGAGATTTCAGCTCAGTAGTAGAGGTTGGAGACCTTCCAGAGTTCCTCATTGGCAGACATTTGATATCATTGGGATCTGCACAGGTGCTTTTGGAGGAGACTCTGGAAATCCCACAGAAATAGAAAGATCACTCTCTTCTTTTGGCTTTCTATCCATGGTGGGATTGAAGTGAACCTTTGGAGATCCAGGTTCGGAGCCGACCCTACTTGCCCTCGTTGCCTCTCTGCTTCGGAGACTATTCAGCATTGTTTATGGGATTGCAAACAGGCGAGGATGATTTGGATGGGGGTAGCCAGGATTTTCAGTCACTTTGCCCACTCCCCGTTCTTTATGACATGGGGCTCAATGGCTTGGTTTTCTCTTACAGGGCCTCAGGTATTCTATGAGAGACTTGACTCCTCTCGGGCCATTTTGGTTCGACGTCATCAGATTGAGTCCTGTTCGTTGGATGTGGTACCACACCTTTCTTTTACAGATGTACATGCCTCTGTGGATACTTCTTGGGAGATTTTAGCAAGCATAGCATCCTGGCATATCTGGAGAGCCAGATGCACAGAGGCTATGGAGGGTACTCAGGTTCATCCCTCGCACACTTTGGCTAGTATCTGGACAGACACCGTACATACTTTGATGGCCGTATGGATGAGTATACAGGGAGACTCCCGTGCAGCCTTAGCTAGGAGGGCTTGGGCTTCTTTCTTCAGGGAATGAAAGGATTCTCCTTTCTTCTTTGAGACTCCTACAGGGTTGAGGTGGCACTTTCAGCCTCAGCCTTGGTTGGTTTCCACCTCACTTTGAGGGGGTTTTATTTATCCTCATGATTTCATGATGTTGTATTTCTGCTCAGAGCTTGCTCTAGCGAGTTTCTTTCTTACTTAATAGAAGTCTCTTTTTTGCCAAAAAAATTACCCACAAAAAAAAAACCTCTCGACTTCCATGGTGACTTCACATTTCATCACACACATGACATAGTTGGTATAAATCAATTATAACTGTGCAGGAACTATAGCTCACAGAGATCCTGGTGGCAACAAAACCAGACTTCCCAAGTGTATTTTCCAGGCCTCCTTTCTGCACACCAGATCTGCTGGCTTGGAAGTGTCCAAAGGAACCTGCCACACCCTTTATTCTTCAGAGCAAGCCTGTCTACTTCACCTTCAAAGAATGCATATCACAGTGATAAACATTATTTACGTTCAATTCATTGCAGATAGTAATCTAGAGAAAGGTCACATGCAACAAGATAAAGAATTGAAAACTAGCTAGTTTTACGAATTTTATATATGTATGTATATACACATATGTGTGTGTTTAAGGGATATAGATATGTATAAACCACATGCATATGCATATGCACATACACACACACACACATTTTTTTTGGGGTGAAATCCAATAATCAATTGCAGTTATATTACAAAAAGTATTCCTCAAGAAGAGTAGATGCAGTTACAAAATCAGAAAATTTCATTGTATGACAAGTAAGTAGGATAATTCGAATCCCGAGCATGCAGAAAATCATAAAAGGATTGTCACAAAGACACCCAAAAGAAGGGATGTTTGGCAAGGGAAGGGTCACCAAAAACCCTATGGTTCCGATCCTTCCATAGAGTCCATAGTCCCCAGTATCGTACCCATGTAAAAAAAAGATCATATCCCCATCTGACTAGGAGGATCCCAAATGACCAGAAAAACTGCCAAAGCAAGCACTAGGGAGCGAGCCTGAGGTCATCATTGCAAGAAGAATAAGAAGTCATGGGTGTGAACAATGCTAAAAAGGATGAGACATTGATTCTGAGAGGATCGGCATTGGTGAAAAATAGCTGGAGCAATATGTTTGCATGCCAAAATCTGTCCAAAAGGCATAACCCCACACAAAACTTGGCAAAAGAAAAGCTGGCTTTTTTTTTTGGCAAAGAAAGGAACCTTCTATTAATGCTTGAAAAACTTCATACAAAACACTAGCTTCGAAGGTGCCGAGTATGGAAAAAACCGATAAAGGCTGAAAGAAGAAACCAGCCTATTCCAGAGAAACCCAGCTTACTGCCTAGGGAATCTTTGGTACAGGGTCTAACAGCCAGGTGGGGGGTCTATACAACCACTGAATCCCTCGCGGAGTGAATATGTAGAGAGCCCCTGCAGCCCAAGCCTTGCAAAAACATGCGCGCCTCACCACAGTAGCCCTAGAGCCCGAGGTCCCACGCTCCCAGGTAGAGCGTAGGTGGATAATTTCCTGCCAGATGGCGCCCAAGGTAGCCGAGGGTGGAACCAGATGCTCACCCATCACCAGACTATAGCAAGCAACCCAGATGTTCCATGCCGTGACACTGGCTACTACCTCCCACACACTATCCTTCGGAGGGGAATGAGGATCTGGACTAGCAAGAGGAACCGCCTCATGGAGCTCTATCCCCTGAATGCTCTGACCCTGTATCCGCTAAGGTGGAGAGACCACATCAATCTAGAATGTGTGACCTCCCTCAGTCAACCAGGCTACCATCACCCAGGTGTAGTCCCTCTGAAGGCTCTGCATGCAGTTCATAATCGTGAGGGCTCCCATCCAGATCCTCGCTGCGCTACGACAGCTCCAAAGGCAATGAGGGATCTTCTCCAAAACTCCAGTAGACCAGCAATGACACTCCCCCTCTACCCGCATCTACTCCAACCACGGGCCTATGGGCAAGCCTCCGTGGTGGGCGGCCAGCCAGAAGAAGTAGATAATCTTCCTCGGCCGCAAACTGAACCATAGGCATGTCCAAAACCTGAAACGGATGTCACAAACTATCGAGGGCTTTCTTCATTGAAAACCCAGAAGAGCTACTTGATGCATAAACTCATACAATGTATCACTTGTTTCCCAAACACTAATAAAGACAAAAGTAGATGTGTTTACATGGAATGTACAACCTCCTATTGCATGAAGTCATTTAAACACCTTTCAAAACATAACTTTTTGTGTGTAATTTTTTTCTATTGTGCCGTTCCTCCCTCTAAACCTCATTTCCTATTCTTGAGCTCCCTCTAGAATCGTCCCTCCAAGCCCACCACTTACCACATGTAACCTTTTTGAGTGCCATGTGTCCATAATGGACCTTAGTAATTCTATGCCACTCTTTGGGCCTTCACATTGCACTCCATTCTATTGCAAGTGTTGTCGAGCCCTCTGGTTTCCCGCTCCTCCATAACCAAGCATACGCTTTCGTAATTATGGCTGACATAACATTCCCTTCCCCTTAAGAATGGTTAACGTCCTCGAAAACAAAATTGGGAAACCTCCTCCAGAGATTGCTTACCCTTTCCCATGTTGAACTCTCTTCACATCTATCTTTCCACTTAACCAAACATTCTTACCATATTGTATGTCGTTTATGTCGTGTTCTTTTTTCTTGTCTATCTAAAATTCTTTCTACTTCATGTGGTAAAGACGCAATGAGTTCAAATAGGACTTAATTTCCAATGAGATTATCATCATCTCCTAACTTCCTTTTAAGCCTACTAACATGAAAAACTGAATGTACTCTGCATCCCTCGGGTAAGGCTAATTTGTAAGCAAGTTCTCCAATTCTCTCAAGTATTGTGAATGGTCCACAATACCTAGGAGATAACTTTGGAGTCTCGACATTTACCTATCTTTAGAGATTCTGAAGATTCAAGTACCTTGAGGTAGATTTTCTCATTACTTCAAACTCCAACCTTCTACGGTAGGGGTTTACGTAACTTCGTGCTCTATCCTGAGCTCTTCTTATGCTATCTTTAGCTAACTTTAAGCATTTGATTCATATCTTCAAGAAAATCTTTGGCCGCTTGAACCTTCTCTTTTTTGAGTCCCACTGCTATTGGGGCTCTTGGTTGAAATCGATACATCATCATGAATGGACTTAAACTTGTATAGCGGAATGTTTGGCACTGTTATATGAAAATTCTAATATGGGTAAATATTGTTCCCAATTAGTTTGCCGTTTACTTTGTGTGGATGATCTGCGGTGCTCGTATTCAACGAAATTTCCAACCTCATAAAAACAGCCCTCCAAAAATGGTTGTTAAATTTGATATCCCAATCACTAACGATATTGGCTGGTAGTCCATACAATTTATAAATATGCTCCACAAATAGCCTAGCTGTTCTTGGAGTTTTCACCTCTCAGGAATAAAATGAGCCATCTTTGTCAACCAATCAACAATTACCCACATAGAGTTACGCCCCCTTTGTGTCCTAGGTAATCCTACAATAAAACACATGGAGATGCTTTTCCATTTGTCAGATGGAATCTCCAATGGGTGTAGAAGACCTCCTACCTTAAGGCGTTCAGCCTTATTGACCTAGCATTTTTGGCACGTCAATACATAGCCTTGGACGTCCTTACCTATTCCAAGCCAAAAGAATTGCCTTTTCAAAAGTGCATACGTCTTCTGAATTCCTGGGTGTCCAGCACTCATACTATCATGACACTCAAATAGATGGAGAAAGGATAACCTTAATGGCTATGGGATTCGAGGGTGTTGCCATAGAGCACCTTTGGCTAGACTAAGGGTCACCACCAGATTTTCTTTCTCCGTACAAGCACAAAAACTCCCACTGTGAAGAAGGGGAAAAGAAAAACAAAAGCCACTTAGAAGGTGGGCAGGGAAGTTGCCTCACCCCCAAAAAAGCTAGGGAGAGTCCTTGAAGAAAGAGGCACCTCAAAGAAGCCCCTGCGACCCAAACCCGAACACAACCAAGGCCCGAGGGTCGATGGAGGAGACGAGAAAGGGTTGAAGGGCCGCAATGAGATCCTTTGAAAAGGAAGCGGGAGGAGAGAGAATGACGGAACTAGGGAGAGGAAGGCAAGAAAAGAGTCAGAGAAGGGGGGTGAGATGGAGGCAGAGGCGGAGAAGGAGAAGGGGAAGGAAGCGGGAGAGGAAGTGGAGGGAAAGAAGGTAGAAGAGGAGTCAGGGATGGAGGCAGAGAGAGGGCGGGATGGATGGAGGCAGACGGGGAGGCAAGAAGGAGGTGGAGAGACAGACGGGGAAGGAGGCGGAGGTGGAGGCGGGGGGGGAGGCAAAGGTGGAGGCGGGGGGGGAAGGCGAAGGTGGAGGCGCGAGGAGGGACACGGAGGTGGAGGCAGGATGGAGGCAGAGAGAGGAGGCGGGGATGGAGGCGGGAGATGGCAGGGGAGGGAGGAGGGAGATGGCGGGGAGGGCGGGCAGCGGGAGCAGCCAGGGAGCATCACTTTACAGCTCAATAAAAGAAAAGTTGTTGACAAAGAGGGAGTTTGGGCATCAATCTAGAGTGGTGTCATGGCGAACTCTGCCTGTATGATCGAGAAAAAGAGAGAGAAGAAGAAGAAGAAGAAGAATATATTATCGTCCTCTGAAGACCAAAAAATCGGCGTATGGGACCTGAGAGAGAGAGAGAGAGAGAGAGAGAGAGAGAGTTTATTAAAAGTCTTTGAAAGACCGAAGGGTCTATGAGAATGAAAGAACCTAATACAATGAGCTGAAAAGGTGGAGCCTCTAAGTGGGCATCAACACCCATGACCAACTAGTGGCGGCTATCAATATGTGTGGTCCATTCCGGTCTCCTACCTATGGCCCTACCACCAACAAGTGCCACTATCACTCCAGAGAGAGAGAAAGAAAGAAAGAAGAAAGTTTATTAAAGTCTTTGAAAGACCGATAAGTCAGAAAGAAAGAAGAAAGTTTATTAAAGTCTTCGAAAGTCCATTCCAGTCTCCTACCTATGGCCCTACGACCAACAAGTGCCACTATCACTCCAGAGAGAGAGAGAAAGAAAGAAGAAAGTTTATTAAAGTCTTCAAATGACCGATGAGTTTATGAGACTATGAAAAATCCTGATACAAACAAGCTGTGTGGGTGGCTGTGTCACTAGCTCTGTGTCATGATCACGGCAGATCCTCGTGATATGGGAGCCCGCATGGTCTGGCTGGAAGAACTTAGTGTGATCGAGCTATGAGAAGAGTCTATCAAGGAGGTCTGCTCCTGTCTCCGTGATCGAAGTAGATGCTTGCAGTGTCTGACTGCCTCGTGAATAAAGGCTGCTAAGCATCTGGAAAGGAGAGAGAGCGAGGAGGTAATAGAAGCGTCCTCGAATCTCATAGTACACTAGGCATCTGAAAATGAAATGCTCCTCCAACTCAATCTCCTGGATGTCACATAATCAGCATATGCGCCTCTCCCTAGGCAAACCCTCAGCCCTACCACTCTCAATGCGAAGTCTATGTGAAGAGACCCGAAACTGCCCAATAGAGATCCTCTATGAATGGGGTAGGTGGATCTGCATATATCCTAGTGGCTCGATAAAACTCTAACAATGATCCCTATAGAAGCTGAGCTTCGTTGGAAGCTCGCTCGGTCCCAACAAGGTCCTAAATGTGTGTAGCTACAAAAGATCCTCACGAATGAGGCCTGGTTGACCTCATGAGACAGGAGAGGGGAAAAAGGCGTGTCAATGCTATACTACAAGGGGAAGAGTCTATCCATGTGGAGTCCCAGTTGCTCAAACCATCTCTTTGTGCGTGCAAACCAGCATCTCTGATCCCCTGCTGTTGATAGTGCCATAGAGGAGGACAATGCTAGCCACGGTAATCTACTGCGTCTAGAAGTGCAATCTCCGTACCCCTTGATCTGATATAGGTAGGTGATAACCTGAAATGCTGCATCAAGCTGTAGTGGAGATGACCCAAACTCAGCCAGAATGATCTGGTGAGGAACTGACGGCTTACTGCGAATCATCCGTGATAGCATGAGAACCTATAGGCGCTCCACTCAAGCCCACTCTATATCTGACAGAGTCGACCCCCAACTAGGGCTGCCATACATCCCCGCTGGGCGGACCAAGGTGATAACCTGAAATGCTACATCAAGCTATAATGGAGATGACCCAAACTAAGCCAGAATGATATGGTCAGGAACTGACGGCTTACTGTGAATCATCAGTGATAGCATGAGAACCTGTAGGCGCTCCACTCAAGCCCACTCTATATCTAACAAATCCAGCCCCCAACCAGGGCTGCCATACATCCTTGCTGTGTGGACCAAGGAGTCAAGGAGTCAAAGAGAGAGAGAGAGAGAGAGAGTTTATTAACATCTTCGAAAGACGAAAGGGTCGACACTGAAGAAAAACCTATATACCTTTGTAAGACTAGAATAAGTCCGATCATACAAATTTAGATTTTTTGTTGTTCTAAAGATCAAAAATCTACAAATAATATAAAAGAGAAAATGAAAGAGAAGAAAAAAGAGGTAAACAAAAACTTTTATGAAAAACAAAAGGCAAGGGGTGGGGCCATTAAAAGCAGGCATCCACACCCAAGGCTCATGTCTGAGACCAAAATATCCATAGAGAGATGCACCACATTGTCTTTGCAGGAGAATACATAAATCATTGTCCATATGATAACCAAAAACACCCTAAAGGGAGGGGGGGAGATTCCCACCAGTTGGTCAGCTCTACATGATGGAACCTATGCTATGAAATCTAAGCCCCATCTCTGAAGAGCCTCCTAGGGTAGGCAGTTGCAAAGGCATATAATCCTAGGGAAGGGGACATCTTGTTCTTTGCGAAATGTCACAATTGGTGCTATGTTAGATAGTAGGGTACTAATAGACAGTAAACCCTAGCGCAACAGAATGATTTCTCAGCACTCGAACTCCCTCAGATACCACAGTAAACACTTACTGAAATAACTCAGAGGAATAGACAACAATAGGGAAGAATAAAACTCATATTATTCATCCACAAAATGTGGGCAAAATCCACTGAGACTGAGCAGCAACCACCAGCCAGGATTCTGGATATGAAATCACAATCTAGGATACAGAAATGCTGAGAACTACAGAAGGTAGAATCTGTGCAACACTATTGCTGTCACAGCAGCGCCTTCGAATGGACCATAAAAGTAGACCTCAGTCAGCCGACCAGTCTGTGAAAAACCAAGACCAGATCTGGCAGATCTGACCCTACAAGATCTACGCTGTTTCTCCTCCTGGATCTGCCCAAACTTGGTGCAGATACTGGTGTTAGAAAATCAAACAGAGGGTATCCCGGAGCAGCAGAAGACTGATGGATAAACCCAGGAATTACATGCGGAAGTGTTTCACTACAGAATCAAACTTCTTAGGTTGTGTGCACTTCACAACCATAGATGTGTGTGTGCAAGCCAGAATAGACAGTGCATCCAAGACAAATATAGAAGCAACAGGACATCACTTGCAAAGCATAAAAAAAGAAGGGAAATGGCAGAAAGAAGACAACTCAGGATCTTTATGCTGCTAGCTGCTGCATGCTGCCCTCTAAAAAGGACCACTCCACCCTGTCATATTCCTTCTCGAAATCCAAAAGAAGGATCGCAAGAGGCTGTGACTCCTACTAGGCCCAATCGACAGCCTCTCAGAACGTGAAGATATTGTGCAGGATACTGCGCTCATGAACAAAACCTGCCTGAGTACTGTGGATGATGTATGTGAGGTCGGGTTGCAACTAGAGGCTCAAGACCTTGGTTAACATCTTCTAGGTGGTATCCAGCAAAGTAATCAGTCTCCACTGGCGTACGTAGGATCTATCTGCCCCCTTTGGAATCAAACAAATCCATCCTCTACTCAAGGATTGAGGATGGGAGCTTGAGTCAAAGATCTCCTGAAACGCTAGCCGTAAGAGGGTGAGAATGTGCTCCCAAATGCAGTAAAAGAAGGATAAAGTCAGTCCATCCTCCTCTAGGCATTTTTGGGACGCGAGGGCTTTGAGGGCCGCTGAGAGCTCCTCGTCAGTAAAAGGTGCCTCCACCTGCTCTGGGAGACTATCAAGGATATCTGGGCCCAGACAACCTCTTGAGCGACAAGAACCTGTGAGGACGACTCCTCAACCTCGAACAAATGCTGATAGAAGTCCGTGGTCATCTCGAGAATCCCCTATGGACCTAAGTGGATCTATCCACTCTAACCTAAGTGAAGCTAAGTCCCTACTACTGACCTAGGGCCTATGGTCTGAAAGAATTGACGAGTCATCTTGCCTCCCTACCCACTGTGCCCTGGAGGATGATATGAAAGCTCTGCTCTGCGAACCCCCATTGCCTGGAGGTCAAGCCGTGCACACTCGTTAAAGGTGTGCAAGCCACAGTGAGGCTTGGTCATGCTCCCGAAGTCACTCTATGGAAGCAAATCTCTCCTCAAAGCCCTCTCTCAGGCCTTCAGTGTCTGACGCCGCCTAAAAGCCAAAGCTCCTCTCTGCTTCTCTAAATGGCATCCACTACCCAAGCTACCCACCCCTCCTGTAGAGGCCTATCTGGCTGCAGCTGAATCTCTGTTAACGACCTGTTGCACCTCCTCCTAAAAGAGCAAGTCAGGGATCTGGATAGCCTTTTGTGAAAGTCCTCACCAAGGCTGCTTAACAAACAGCAATATTAGGGAGTGATTTGGCATCGTCATACTTACCAAGATACTAGTGGACCCCCCTCTATGCATGACCCAGTCGCCCACAGAGAATCTGTCAAGGCACTCTAGCAGACCATCGTGCCTCGTCTGACCAAACGAAAACCAATAAGCTACTTGAAAGAACTCCGGCTCTACCACACAGAACCCGACCACTGATGGTGAATATAAACTACTCCCACATACACTCTACTGCAACCATGCTGGTAAAAGGAACTCCGACGAGCTTGTCTTGCTCAAACTCAAGGTTGTTGAATTCTCCCAACAACCCACGAGTCAACGTCCAAGATGCACTCCGTGACTTGCCTCTAGAAAGCTGGACACTACTAACAACAATCAGGGGCGTACACGTACCGGATACCTATCATGGATTCCCCCATTCGAAGACCCATCCATACTGCTCTCCCAATGATGTGCTCACCTTGTCGTATACCTCCGAGGCAGCTGTCTATGAAATCGAGATGCAAACCCCGCCACTCTTGTCAACTGTGGGAGACTAGATCTCATGGTCCCTCCGTAGAAGAGGGTGGCGGCAACGAGACTGCTGATACCTGATGCTATAAACATATTCTCTTGAATCAAAGTGGACTTCTAATATCTGATGCTGAAAACATATGCTCCTGAATCAAGAGGAAATCCACTATCCATCCTACCACAGCCCTTTGCCGGAGTATCAGAGCCTTCGGTTGCGGACGTGCCCGATCGTGGAGCCCTTGCACTTCCAACTCACTAGGGTCCAGTCATAGAGGGGGATGGAGAACAGGACTCGCCTATGGATGGAAGGCTACACAACGACCTCTGACTTCTGGGAATTCGAAGGGGCCTCGAAAAGAGAGTAATTCGTGTCCGTGCATCGCCATGCTAGCAACATAACCAGCTCTACTCCAATCTTCAAAGCCCGATGCATCATGAAAACTCTACACCAAGCCTGTTGCAAAGCACCGTGCAATAAAGCCAAACTTTTATTAACAAATGCTGAACTACTATATGGTTATGGTATAGTGTGCTTATGTTACTAACACCCTGCCTTTCAAATTGTATACGGGCACATAACTGCCATAATTGCAGGACTCAATTGCCTCGTTTCAAAATACGTTGCAAGCTTGCTAAGGCATAGCTAGTCGTTATAAATGAACTTGGAAGACCTTGACTTGCCCCCATGCTTCTTGTAG
This sequence comes from Dipteris shenzhenensis, assembly GCF_047967505.1. Lineage (NCBI taxonomy): Eukaryota > Viridiplantae > Streptophyta > Polypodiopsida > Gleicheniales > Dipteridaceae > Dipteris > Dipteris shenzhenensis. The sequence continues at coordinate 39,972,233 of NC_141611.1, forward strand.
CGAAAACCGAAGTCCACGCTACTCTAAACCTGTCTTTGAAGTCAAAATGATCTACGTATGTTGTAACCTCTACGGCTGAATTGATCGTTCAAATCGCTCACTAAGGCAAGTCTTTCAAGCTAGAGAAGGCGCACTAAGTGAAACATCAAGCTCAGCGACAGAAGTTCTCCAATCTTGTAACAGGCATAAAACTCTGGCACGGTGTCGGAAAGAAGAAACGTCTACATAACTTTTTCTGACATGAACTGGAATGTCATTGAATAAGCTGATGGAAAAATTAACCTTGTGCCATGTATTATTTTACAAATGGATCCACTTCAAATGTATAACTATTTCTGACATGACTTGCAATCAAATGTATAACTATTTCTGGCATGAGCTGCAATCACATTGAATAAGTTGATGCCTAAGTCTGAAAATTGACCTGCGCCATGAATAACTATGAATGGATCCACGTCAAAATACTTCTCTTTCAGATCAGAAGGATCGGGCAACTCTGACACTCCATCACGGCTACTCCAGTCCATCTTTATAGATGCATTGGAAGAGTGAATCATAGACTGCCTAAGGTGCCTGCATGTCAGGGCGAGTTTTGCCACGTCGAGTGTCTCCAGCTCATCTTTGCGGGTGATGGCAGATCCACCTGTACTTTTAAAAAAATCGCTTCAGATCGATTGAAGGAATTCCTAGTGCAGAAAATTTTCTCGAAACATTTTTTACTGAACCTGACCTGAAATCGTTGCTTACAATGGCATCTCAAATCAACAAGATCTCAAAAAGACATTGACTGAATGGCGATCAGAGCAGCTCACCTAGCTTCACAATGCATCTGATTGGCTTGTGGTGAGGAGTTGCTTCATCTTGAAAGGTTGATTGGAGCTCCATTTGGGTTGAAATCACACTAACTAGTCACAAAAGAACAAGTTCCCTAGCCCAAAAACGGTTATAAGCTTTGCCATGGATAGAATATTGCTTTCAAGGCCTTAACAAATACATGATTATTTTGCTTTTATAGACTCTAATGTCCATAAATCCTAAGTTATTGGTGAGAGAAAAAGAGGAGAGGTGTGAAGAGTGACAAGGAAAAATGAATTGGAGATTACCCAAGTGGGAGCAGAGAAGTACTATAGTATCGACGTCCTATATTATCCTTGAATGAAGACATCACTTCCTTACAATCATGGATTCTAAGTAGAACAACATGACAAAGTCATTGTAGGCAAAATAAAAAACTTGACTCTCATTGGCATATCCTAGGAAGACCTCTAGCATCCTTAATGACCCATTGGAACTCGAATAGACAGCCCCATCGCACCTTTTACCTCTCTTTCCTTATCATGCATTTCAATTCTCCCATACTTGTTCTTCAGTTTCTCTAATGATTTCTCTTACGACAATCAAGAAAAAACGAAAGTTTATTCAAAACACATCCCAAAATCCATGCAAGATGAAACTCACTCAGTTAGCAACGAAGAAGTTGGGGTGGGGGAGCGAGGATAGGGGGGAGAGGGGGCCAGGGAAGGGGGGTTGGGGGAGGGAGGGGGGGTAGTTATATTTTATCATTTTGATTTGTTGGCAGGTCTAATGTTGCTTTGCATACAAATATCCCTATATAAAACATGCAAACAAACATTAGATACATTCATGCATGTGTGCACTCATTGATACATACATATCAATACATAATATTTATATATGAAAATGACATACAAGATAAAATCCCTCATGAATGGAAAGGATAGCCATTTATTAATTGGTGGATAGCTCTTCATTTGCTAGGTACCACCTGCACGTGAAATAAGTGAATATTTTATATATTTTTTCCATTTTGTTTTTGGCAGATACAATAGGGCTTCAAAATTAGAACCAAAAGTACATCACAGAGGACAAGGGATTGCCTAAAAGATCAACATCATAAAGCACAACAAATGATTGGGGATATCACTGGAAGGACTCACAAGCAGACGTAAAATATGGCATTACTATCAATCTCACGAGAAATGGTCTTACTACATCTCCTTCGAGTGAGCCAAGAGAACTTGAGATTGTAGATCCTTGTATTCACCACCAAACACCACAGTAGCATGGCATTCCCCTATGCTAGAATCACCTCAAGGCCTCTACTGTATAATGGGCCTCTTAGAATCAACCATAGAGGTCAATGGAGAGGTCTCATCCTTGTCTATACCCAACAAGACTTGTTGACATCTACGTCCAAGAGTAAAGCTTTAATATCTAAAGGCCAACACTATTAAATACTACATAGCAAAGTTGCAAGCATGTAGCCAATACATGATAATGAATGTTGAGAACATTCAGCCCTCCATGCATCTTTGGTGAATAGATCCGTTCACATTTCAAAAGCCCAAGAGCCTTCCTTTGATGTCTAGTTTTACATAATACTTCCATTATGGTCTGATTCATTTCTTTGTCCAAACTATAAAGGCAATATAATTTGTACATAAGGATGGGTTGTACTATCAACAATCTCACATGTAAAGGCTAGGTAGGCAATTGAAGTACTTCAATTTTACAGTGATCTTCTATAGGATCTGTAGTGTGTAGCATCTTTCCAAGACACATTCCACCCCGATGGATATCCTAGATGCCTAACAATTTTTATTAGTGGAAGAATCTATCCAAGCCATAATATGCTATGGAGAAATCTAGACTTCCCTAAAAATTGCAGAGACTGCATAAGAGTTTGCAAATCCTCTAGACTACTTTCGGAGGAGAAAAAAGAGGACTTGACATATACATGGCTGTCTAACCCTCGGGCAATTCCAAACCACGGAGAAGTCCTTGATCCCATGTGTTAGGAGCAACATGATAACAAAGCGAGAATGCAAGAAGTGGAATGTGTAAAATACACAATACAAAAAGTGCATAGAATAGAAGAGAAAGAGAGACACCAATATACATGGTTCACCTATTGTGGGCTACGTCCACAAAGAAATAGCCAATCCTTCCTTAGACTTTATGATGTCTTAATAAAAATCCCTATTATTGGATAATTAAACCAATAAAATTCCCCCCCTTTTTTCCCCTTTCCCCTGTGATATTTGGAGTCCTTTCCAGCTTTTATCTCCCTCTTAGTTGTGTCCTAAAGTGTTTTATTATAATCTATGTATATATATATATATATATATATACACATAGTTTCACTTTTCATTGTTTCTGGTGCTATGGTAACCCTACCCCTTGAAACTACACCCCCTAATAAGTTAGCCCAGTACATGCCAACCTACTGTTTTATTTAAAGGAAAATTTTTGCCTATGCCTAACCTTTATGATTAAAACCCCCTAGTTACCTAGGCTTCATACTCCTAGTTCTCAATGTCTTTACCGCCCACGACCTTGCTCTCTTGTAAATGCTTACCCAGTTCACTACTACAAACTACTTGTCTCCCACTCTTACTTCTCCCCTCTATTGCTACCTCATTTGCTACCTGTCCACGACTCTCCTCTACAACTTGGTTTGTGCACTTATCCTTGGCAGATTGGAACAGCACCTGCTTCCTCCATTCCCTTGTGAAAGCGATGACTTCTGAAGGACAAATTGATGTAATGGATCATACCAAGGTCTATGGTTGTGAGTGATCATGTGATTGAGTGCGTGAACATGTGTGTGCTGAGTTAGTTGTGACTGATGATGTGTCAGTAGGTGTGAATGAGTGAATCTAGGAGTGTGGTGTGTGATTGAGAGATTCATGGAGATGATTGTGGATCTAGATGCTCACTATTGAGCTCACATATGATGTAATCTAAGGATGTATCCAAGTCTATATAATGACACTCTCTCAATGAATAAACAAGCTTCATTGTGAGATCTCAACATGGTATCATAGCTAGAGTCTAATGGATCATACCAAGGTCTATCGTTGTGAGTAATCATGTGATTGAGTGTGTGAACATGTGTGTGCTAACTGATGATGTGTTAGTAGGTGTGAATGAGTGAATTTAGGAGTGTGGTGTGTGATTGAGAGATTCATGGAGATGATTGTGGATCTAGATGCTCACTATTGAGCTCACATATGATGTAATCTATGGATGTACCCAGTGTTTATATAATGAAACTCCCTCAATGAATAAACAAGCTTCATTCTGAAATCTCAACAACTTCTTCATGCTTTTAGATCATTGTAGATCCTTCTGTTTGCCTTCACGACTAAACTCTTCTTTGCTTGATACAGTTGCTTTGCAGTGTCAATTTTGTTAGAATCTGCACAGGCTATCTCTACCAATGTAGCGACCTCTTCAATACCTCTTGTTGGTTGGCATTGTATCATTAGATCTTTTGTTGGTGGTTCATGGAGCTTTCTCGGTTGAACCTCCTTTCTAGTGCATAGATTCCGCCGCTTGTACTTATAAAAAAGTTTGCTTCAGATCAATTGAAGGAATTCGTAGTGCTGACAATTTTCTCCAAACATTTTTTACTAAATCTAAAATCGTTACTTACAATGGCATCTCAAATCAACAAGATCTCAAAAAGATATTAACTGAATGGCTATCAGAGCAGCTCACCTAGCTTCACAATGCATCTAAGTGGCTTGTGTTGAGGATCACTTCATCTTGAAAGGTTTATTGGAGCTCCTTTTGGGTTGAAATCACACTAACTAGTCACAAAAGAACAAGCCAAAAATGGTTATAAGCTTTGCCATGGATAGACTATTACTTTCAAGGCTTTAACAAATTTATGATTCTTGTGCTTTTATAGACTCTAATGTCCATAAATCCTCAGCTATTGGTGAGAGAAAAAGAGGAGAGGTGTGAAGAGTGACAAGGAAGAATGAAGACATCAGTTGCCTTACAATCATGGATTCTAAGTAGAACAACATGACAAAGTCATCGTAGGCAAAATAAAAAGCTTGACTCTCATTGGCATATCCTAGGAAGACCTCTACCATCCTTAATGACCCATTGGAACTCGAATAGAGAGCTTCATCGCACCTTTTACCTCTCTTTCCTTATCATGCAGTTGAATTCTCCATACTTGTTCTTTAGTTTCTCTATTGATTTCTCTTACGGAAATGAAGAAAAATCGAATGTTTATTCAAAACACGTCCCAAAATCCATGCAAGAAGAAACTCATTCAGCTTGCAAGGAAGAAGTTGGGGTGCGAGGGTGGGGGCGGGGGGAAGAGGGGGCCAAGGAAGGGGGGTTGGGGGAGGGTAGTTATATTTTATCATTTTGATTTGTTGGCAGGTCTAATGTTTCTTTGCATTTAAATATCCCTATATAAAACATGTAAACAAACATTAGATGCATTCATGCATGCGTGCACGCATTGATACATACATATCAATATATAATATTTATATATGAAAATGACATACAAGATAAATCCCTCATGAATGGAAAGGATAGTGGTCCATTCATTGAGTGGACAGCTCGTCAAAGTGAATATTTTATGTATTTTTTCCAACTGCACATGAAATAAGCTATATTTTATCTATTTTTCCCATTTTGTTTTTGCGGATACAATAGGGCTTCAAAATTAGAGCCAAAAATACATCGTAGAGGACAAGGGATTGCCCAAAAGATCAACATTATAAAGCACAAAAAATGATTAGGGATATCACTGGAAGGACTCACAAGCAGAGGTGGAATATGGCATTACTATCAATCTCATGAGAAATGGTCTTACTACATCTCCTTCAAGTGAGCTAAGAGAACTTGAGATTATAGAACCTTTTATCCACCACCAAACACCACAGTGGCATGGAATTCTCCTATGCCACAATCACCTTAAGGACTCTATTGTATAATGGGCCTGTTAAAATCAACCACAAAGGACAATGGAGAGGTCTCATCCTTATCTATACCCAAAAAGACTTATTGACATCTACGTCCAAGAGTAAAGCTTAAATATCTAAAGGCCAACACTATAACTATTACAACACACTTCAAAAACTATATCATATTTTCAAAACTATTACAACACACATCAAAAACTACTAATTTTATTAAATATAGACTCATTACCAGTACAAATGACATCACACTTCAAAAACTATTACATTTATTCAATACTAGTATGAATGGACAAGTTGCAAGGAGGCTTCCATTTCTCATTCCTTTGAGTTGCCTTCTCACTATCTTTCCATTTAGTGTAAAGAAAAAATCACTATCATCAAGGTGACAGTGATGTATTCTTGAATGTGCTTCAAGCTCCAACTATCTATGACCTCAAGATATTGGATTTTCCCATTGGGCATATGTACCTCTACCTCTGTGGTGTCCACTACATCACAATCCATAGGTATCCATGTGCCATGATTATTTTTCCAATGTCTATAGGCATATCTCATGTAGCAAATCCTCTGCACTACTTGATATCTTATTAAATGATCGGGTATATCACATGAGAGAACTCGCAAAAGAACCTAAGATATGGCTTACTCTAAATCTCACGAGAAATGGTCTTACTATCAATCTCACAAGAAATGGTCTTACTATCACTCTCACAAGAAATGGTCTTTTTATATCTCCTTCCATTGAGTAGAGAGAACCTAAGATTATAGATCCTTGTATTCATGCCATCAAACACCATTGTGGAATTTTAGATATTGAGGCCAATGTAACACCCTTGTGGCATCTTGAATCACTACCTTGGTATTGTCATATGCCATCATCACCTCACTTCCTCTATTTTATATAGCCATGTGCCTCTTACAATCAACCACACAATGCTCAAAATCGTGGCCAATGTAGAGGAAATGCAAAACATTCTCACCTATACCCAAAAATACTTGTTGACAGCTACGTGCAAGAGTAAAACGTTAATATCAAGCTATTGCAATGCCCTTCTCCAATTCATTCACAAGCTCTTACTATAGGACTCTCTCAAAACAATTTTCTCTTGATTGTGTGCATAGAGGACACTTGTTATCAATGTCTAACTAGTCCCTTAAATTACATGCACTAGAGGCTATTGATGCAACACATCCCAATAGAAATCCTCTAGCTCCCTAGATTAAGAGTATTTACATCATTGGAGGCTACATCTCTTACTCCTCTCCTATTCAACAAAGGCATGTTAATACTTAAACCCCTATGGGCTTGTGATGAATAATCTTCTGATGGTTGGTAAGTTTTCATACGTGAACTTGACAACATCTTTCTAGTCTATTCATACGATATTGGGAAACCACAAAAGGGTCCACTTTTTATGTCATGTAATAATCATCTCTCTACCATCGGGTTTAAGCTTGCGGGTATAAGCTTGAATGCATATTGGAGCTCAACAACATCCTTCCATCCTTAGCCCTATGATCCCAAAGGTGTTTCCCATTAACCACCCCCATTTTGTCCAAACTTATGGTTGTAATTATCAAACCTAAGGCAAAAGGTTTCTATACATTGTCTTAACTTCTCTCCAACAAATTTCTTCAAGTAGTTATGCTAGCAACACCTCCTACATCTTTCTTAGCTTCTCCATAAGTAGATCTTTCTATGAAATTTTTAATTATATTTTTCTAAATTCACATCTTAAAAGTTATTTTAATAATACCTTCTATTGAGATTGTGTGATAGGGTTACATATGATAAGTGCCCCCTTGAGATATCCTCTATGCCTCATGGAAGGTAAGTACTTTGTCATTCTATGAGATGACATTCTGGATCGAAGGGATGCCTTTTGTGGAAAGAAAATAAGCTTTTTGAAACTTTTGAATTGCCAAAGGTTCTACAAACACTATGCTCCCATGAATGCTCTCCATGTGAATTCATGAGGAAGCAATGAGGCACATAATGTAAAGCCTTATTCCAAAAGCGGTTACATATATAGGCAACTGCCTCCATGTAGGTAGATCCCAGATCCATAATCATCTCCATGATTATCTTAATCAATCACCTCCTATGATCACTCACTCATCACACCAACCTAACGCACCTAACTAATGAGTCACTAGAACTTTCTAGCACACCTACACTCACACACTCCTTGCATAGGACTCCAAGCCCATAGGCACACACAGACACATCAATTTGCCCCTTCATTCCCCCCCACAAATTGATGATCTCATCCCTCAACAGTAGTACATGGGATGCTCCATGGCTTGCCCACCATCATGTGGCAACACACATGGCCCCAACTTGTGACTCACTCTTACAATTCTTGGTTTACAACTGGGAGGTAGACAATGACTATGTATGTAAAGCCCAATGAGTCCAACAAGGAAAAATCTCAAAAGACTAACAATCATTTAAGGATGGACTATCTATGGTAGAGAACCATTATTGACCTCACACACACATAACTTAGAAAACATATGGATCCTCACCCTTGTCAGAGTTGACTTGGGTGTTGTAAGTAGTGAGAGCTTTGACATTCTCTGGTGTGTCTTCTTCTTCTTCAATTTCTGTTTCCTCAACAAGATTGGCTGAACATCTCTTCTTGGCATAACATTCCTTTTCAAAGTGTCCAGGTTTGCCACAAAAGTTACATTTAATTTGCTCTTTCCCTTGAAGTTGCTTTTGGCCAAATATGCCTCTTCTTTGTAATATGCCCCTTCTTTGTAATCACTTCTTTGTTTGATCTTTCTCTCCTCTTCCAAGAGTGATGCTTCAATCTCTACCAAACTTATCTCTGGAATATTGGTGAGTGTGGTTACAATAGTGCCATATTCTTCAGTGAGACTTCTAAGTAACATGGCAATTACAATATCTTCATCAAGATTAAACTTGATGCCAGATAACTGTGTCAAAATGTTCTTCGTTGAATTTAGATGTAAAGAGATGGACTCCCCTGTATCCAATTTAAGTCAAAGAACTTGATAAGCAAGCTAAACTTAGAGCATCTTCCCTGTGCTCCAAACACGTGCTCAAGATGAGTCCATGTAGCATGAGCAGTCTCACATCCATCAATGTGATGGAATAAAGGAATCACTCAAACCAAGAGCAATTATAGCAAGTGCTTTTTCATCTTTTGGAAGCCATGAAGCTTATTCTTCTCTAGTTGTAGGTTTAGTTTCTTTTCCATTTGCTACCGCCCATATTCCCTTTTTCATGAGAATAAACTCAGTTTTGTTTGCCGTGTGGAACCCCTCTCCTTTAAACTTATCTATTTTCAATTTGGAAGCCATTTTGGGAAGGTCTTACCAAATTAATGGCAGTGTCTAATCCCTTTACAAAAGATCAATCTTTCTGAACAAAAAAGCCATCTTCACCATATAGATGCAAATTGCAAGATAAGAATTCTGAAAATCCTAATTGGTTGGCATATTCATAACCCGTTGGCTTATCCCACAACCTCTTAACTGGAGTCTTCTTCACCTTGTACTTTGTCTTTGTAGTCTCCTTGACATTTGAGCTTTGAGAACTTGAAGTTGGCATTTTGTCAAGAGATTAACACCAACTGAACTTGGAAGAAAATTCTTTGAACTGAAAGGGCACACTTTGAATTGAAATTTGGAAGAACATTTACTCCAACATTTAGTGTAGCATAAAAAACTCCAAAAAATGCACTAGAAATGCTTGCAGAGTACATGGAAACTTTGGAGGCTTGATACATCACTTCAAGCATCACCAAGCTAGGGCCTCTTGCTGCACAATTATAGATATATATGAAGGAAAACTCAAAACAAACCACAGCTGAAATGGCGTGTTATATCCCCCGGGGCAGCAACATCTCCATCACTTGAGAAAACTCTATCTTCTCAAAAGGTCGACTGGTTTTTTGCTGAGTACTCCCTCATATTTGGACCAAATCGCTCGAAATTTCTACAGAGGGTAGTTCTAGTTGAAGAGAAAGCTTAGCTCAGAGGAATTGCAAGGTAAGTGACTGAGGTGAGCAGCATTGCAAAAATGGCACAGAACAAATAGAGAGGCGATGCGCAGACATGGCGACGAATTTGTTCACTCCCATTGGCCAGATAGGTTGCCCATGAGTGAGGAAGGTGTGGCTAAAGGGTTTTCTCAAATCATTACGTGGATGGAGAGAACAAAGCTTCCCAAGCTCAAGATAGAAGAGGAAGAGATAGGAGGCATTTGGGAAGAAGATAGAATCTAGTTGGAATCTACTAGGAATCTCATTCTAGGCACTCAGATTCTAACCAATCTCTGATACCACGTGTGAATTCATGAGGAAGCAATGAGGCACACAATGTAAAGCTTTATTCCAAGAATGGTTACATATATAGGGAACTACCTCCATGTAGGTAGATCCCAGATCCACAATCATCTCCATGATTATCTCAATCAGTCACCTCCTATGATCACTCACTCATCACACCAACCTGACACACCTAACTGAACCTTCTAGCACACCTACACTCACATACTCCTTGCATAGGACTCCAAGCCCATAGGCACACACACACACACACACATCAATTTGCCCCTTCACTCCAATCCCACTACAAATAATTGCTAATTTCTAGGGGTCTTTCAAAACAATGCAAGTACTAGAGTACTTGTTTCCAGTCAACTAGTAGTCCAATAGAGAAAACATAGCCTAGTATCTTACCTTGAAGTTATCCAAGGAGTAAATCCCAATGTGTATATTGGCATCTACCAAAAGAGTATGTTTTAAGCATAGTATACAGAGCTAAAATCATGATTGTCCAAGACTATTGTCAACTTAGGGGGGAAGAGTGGATAGCAAAGTTGCAAGCATGTAGCCAATACATGATAATGAATGTTGAGAGCATCTAGCCCTCCATGCATCTTTGGTGAATAGATCCATTCACATTTCAAACGCCCAAGAGCCTTCCTTTGATGTCTAGTTTTCCATAATACTTCCATAGTCTGAGATATGAAAACAATCATTCATTTCTTTGTCCAAGCTAATAAAGGCAATAAAATTTGTATATAAGGATGCTCTACTATCATCAATATCACATGTAAAGGCTAGGTAGGCAATTGAAGTACTTCAATTTTATAGTAATCTGATGTACGACCTGTAGTGTGTAGCAAATTTTCAAGACACATTTCACCCCGATGGATATCCTAGATGCCTAACAAATTTTCTTAGTGGAAGAATCTATCCAAGCCATAATATGCTTGGAGAAATCTAGACTTCCCTAAAAGTTGCAGAGCCTACAATTTTTGAGGGAGAAAAAAGAGGACTTAACATATGCATGGCTATGTAATCCTCGAGCAATTCTAAACCATGGAGAAGTCCATGATCCATGTGTTAGGAGCAACACAATAACAAAGCAACAATGCAAGAAGCTGAATGTGTAAAATACACAATACTAAAAGTGCATAGAATGGAAGAGAAAGAGAGACACCAATATCCGTGGTTCACCTAGTGTGGGCTATGTCCACAAAGAAATAGCCAGTCCTGCGTTTTCTTATCCAACAAGTGTGAAGATATGAGATACAAGCACTATATCCATTGCTCTCTTACTATGTGAGCCACACCCCTATCTTTCAATATTTGACCACAAAATTCATGCACCAATTTTCACGTATTTTTGGCTTCTGGGGCAGTGCCCTCGAACCCCGCCAAGGGGGGCATAATATCTAGTTAGCCCCCCTTGGAACTCCCAAAAGATAGTTCTAAGGGGGGTGTTTCCCCCCCCTCCACCCCCCTTCATGGAATGGTTATAAATACACCTCGGTCCAAAGCATGCTAAACAACCTCTAAAATTCCACATACAACACCATGAAGTTATCCATATATAGGAGCAAAGGGCGAGTGCAAATTCTCTCTCTCTCTCTCTCTCTCTCTCTCTCTCTCTCACACACACACACACACACACACACACACACACACACACACACACACACACACACACACACACGCATGCGCGCGCGTGCGTGTGCATGCACACACAAAATAAATTTGAGTAGTAAATGTATCTCACACATATAGACACTTATTTCTTTACACAAACACACACACACACACACGCATGCGCACACACATGAATACTTTTTTAACTATAAATTATTCTTTTATGTACCCTCGTGAAATCTTCCCTTTACACTTGATTTTAACAACCCCACATACCAAGTCCACTAATTATCCCATACCTCCTCTAATCCCTTCTTATAACCCATGCACTCATTCGCTCCTTACTCCACTTGTGACTTAAATTTCACTTGTGGCTAAATTATTTTTCTAATTATATAAGAATCCATATGGTTGTCTATATTCCTAGGTAAAGCGATAACAAGCTGGGAAAAACAGGCATTACCTGTCTACCCAAATGTAACTATGATGTTCTAACACCTAGTTTGTTTGGATGGTGGCAGGTAAGTGGACCCCGACCTCGGAACCTGGACTGCCTGAGGATTCGACATCTTTTTTCAATATTATGTTTGTCAAACTCAATATTATTAAAAATTCTTAATTTTGATAATAAATTTTACAAACTCTAGTTGCATTTTTCAACTTAGATGTTTCAAATATTTTTTCCTTATATGTTTCTCTTTTTTAACTTTTTATCCAATTGATGGAATTAATTGTATGGCTCAATTATTGATGGGACTTTTTAATCTAAACACACACTTTGATTTCCCAACTAGCCTTTGGTCGAGGGCTAGTGCCATACAATTAATTCACATCCATTGGATAATTCTTTAGCATGGATAATCCCTAGTCATGTTGTGATCCAACTTATTTTTTACTAACTTTTATATTTATTTTGCAGAAGTGGTTTACGCTTGTACTATTGGCATTATTTTTTCATTTTGATACTTATCATACAGATCCTTTTTTATTCACTTATTATGAGTAGGTGGGGAGTAAGTTCCACATGGTGGGCTTACTCCCCACCATGTGGTCTTACCCTCTGGGCCACACACACACACACAAAATAAATATATATACAAGTAATTGCCCCAACTTTTTTCCCCCCTCACTATTGATTGTTATTATGTTCCCCCCCCCTTCTCCCTTTTTAGTACGTTAATTACACAAATTTGCCCAACCCTATACACACACACACACACACACACTTACTTTCTAACCGTTCCTCCCTTTTTGAACCCTTGCTCCCCTATATTCCCACCTTACCCCCCTCACACACACACACACACACACACACACACACTTCCTATGCCTTCCTATATTTTGGTTGTTGGACCCTGGCCCCCTTCTCTCTCTCTCTCTCTCTCTCTCTCTCTCTCTCTCTCTCTCTCTCTCTCTCTCTCTCTCTCTCTCTCTTTCCTAGTTTTCTTATATACTCCTTAATTTCTCTTTAAATTTTCTATTTTCCTATTTTTTCCCTACTCTTTATTATTCCTAATTTTACTTATTTATTTTTCCTTTTTTCTAACACTCTATCTCCATCTTTGCTTAATAATTAAACTTATTTATTAATTTTTTTTACCTATCTCAATTTTTTCCTTTCTTTCTTTTTCCCCTTCCATTATTTTCCTTTATCAATGGCTTTTTTTCTTTTCTAGTTTTCTATAAATTTTCTTTTCTATAATTTTTCTTTTCTCCTAATTTACTCTAATTTTACTCCTAATTTACTCCTAATTTTGACCTAATTTTACCCTTAAATTTTATCCCACTATTTATTAAAAAATTTGCCCTACCCTTAATAAACTCCTATTTGTCTCTATTTAATTCTTCCTTTATTTCTCTAAATACCTCTATTCTTCCTTTTTTTCTCTTAATATTTTCTCCTTGTATTTTTTAATTTTTTGTTTAAATAATTCTTCTTAGTTAAACGTCCTAACCTATTCCTAAACCCCCTCGAATAAAAGCTGCCGAACTAAAATGTGTTTGCTAACACTCTCCACTAACTATTCCCTAACCAAACCTATAAACTGACTCCCCTTTCCCCGACTCTCTAGCCGACCCCCCACCCTAGTAACTCCTAAGCTACCAAATTCAAAAACCCTCTTGATAAAATGTACTAATAACTAAACCACTTAAAAATACAAACATCTCCCTAGGCTGCCTACCATAAAGAAAGTGGAAATTTATTAGACCCTTTTAAAGAATCTAAAGGTTAAAACTTCTAATTAGACTACTAGAAAGTCATAAGGACTTGTTAATTTTGAAACTAATGTCCAAATTTTTAGCCTCTAGTTTAATGAGATCTAATAGACCCTTACTAAATAACATAATGCATACTATTAGTAATCAATGATAGCTACTATAAACCAATTCAATTGAAAATATCTCAATCGTGATAGGTTGAAAATGACCTATTCCATAAGAACCTTATAATTGAACAAAGCATAAGAAGACAAACTCCAACATACAACCACCTAAAATTCAACCATTAACATACACATTTTTCTTCCTAAAACTTGTATAACCTAAAAGCAGTAATCATTGACAAACTTACAAAGAGCTTAAAGGGAGTCAATCATCTAATTAAAGCATTAGATAACAATCATAACATAAAAAACTTAACAAAAAATGCTAAATCTAAAACTAATCTAATAAGCAACCGCAAACTTATTTTCAACTAAAAAACTTTTCTAATCCTTTAGCACAAGCAAAGAAATTCTACAGTAGCATAAAAAGATGAAAGTACTTCATCCTCCTTTTCATCTTTGATTCGAAATCCAACTAGCTATCACCACATGAGTATAGAATGGCATTGTAATACATAAATGACATATGTTTAATAGTTTTAACTTCATCAAAATTGAAGTAGATACACCTTATCCACGTAAATTGTTTGTGGAAGTGAATGCATAAGATGTCCCTCAGGGGAATGGCATTCTCTAGCGATGGTGGTAGGGATAGGGCATCTCTTAGCGATGGCGGTGACAAGACCACCCCCAGTGACGACAGCAAAGATAGGGTGGGAGCTCACCTTGCCAAAGTAATCCCCCTCTACTCGAGTGGACTAGAGTTGCCGACTCTGAATCATGAAGACAACAGATTACATGGTCGTTCATAAAACCAAAAGTGCTATCCTGACAAGCATCTTATTTACCGAAGAGGAAAATCTGCATACCTGCCACCATCAAACAAGAAAACATGATAAGAACCAGGTTAACTTTTGTGAAAATAGGTGTCATAAACCCTCCTCCCTTGTTATCGGGATCATAATAAATTAGAAGCTTGGCCATAAACTTAACCAGTAAATGTACTAAAATTATGTGAAAAAGATGGGTTTGTTCAAGTGTGGATTAGGTAGAGTGTATAAGGTATATGGTTAGGTTGAGTGATTAGGTTTGGAACTGTATAGGAAAAGAAAATTTTAATTATAAACAATGAGAAAATGGAGGGTAATAACAATTACTTGGGGCAATTAATAAAGGGAAACATTTAATGGGGATATATAAGGGGGAGAATGAGGTGAAAAAAGTTTAGAGGGGGCATTTTTTTAAGGTTAGTTGGAAAGGAGAGGTGGGGAAGAGATTGGAAGACAAAGGGCCAGTTGCATAAACCACTCAAACCATTTAAAGTATGCCCAAATAATATACATAACACTGGATTCATAAGCAATATAGCTAGCATAAGTTTGTAGAGATTAGGATCTTCTAGAAGCATGTAACATAAAAGAATATACATACAAAGTTAACATTTAAAACATGTTTAATGTAAAGAGAAGAAGTAAAAAGAGATAAAGAGAGTGGATCATGAGCATGTAACCAAGCTAACTTTAGCACAATGCACAACATCAAATGAAGGGATCATAGTAATGAGGGACTAACATAAAAATAAAAAAGCTATTAAAAAGTGAAATAATAAACCATAAAAGACCTGAAAGTCATGTAGTACGAAGGCATTGTCCAAGGTCGTGGGAGACGTGACAAGTAGTGCATCACTTGTGTACTAGTGGGAATTGAAGGAGCTGCCAGCACTTTAAGAGAGAAGCACAGTCGTAGAGGCGTAGGAGTAAGTAGTCGCACATCAGCCGAGGCTGAGACCTTGGAGCCTTGGAGGCAGAGATCAAGGCAGGAGAGCAACAGCACAGTGACTTAATCGACGGCTGATGGGTCATGGGTAGACTTAGGAGATGCAGTAGCGCAGAGCGTGGAAGGGATTCTGAGAACAATGCAGGACATTAGGGTCCTAGAGTCAGATGATTTGCACGAGCGGGCGGTACTTTTATTCTCTAGAGTGGTTGATTAACTTGCTATATGTTTCTCTTGGGAGGTTTCCTTCACGCTTTTCTCAAGTGCTTGACTACAAAGATGTTGTCCCTTTGCTCCTTGTGTGAGCTTAGTCTCCTATGCCCTCGAGCCACGATTGTTGTTGGTTTTTTATTTGCTTCTCCATGTGCTTAATCCTTTGGCTAGCCTACATGATCTTTCATCTCTCTGATTCTTTGCTAGTGCTCCTTGTGCCTCCTTTGTCTCAAGTGATCAGGTCATTCCTACTTTGCTCTAGAGTTCTCAAGTTATTGCTATAATAAAGCAATGGGTCCTCAAGTCACTACTATAATAAAGTAGTGGTTGTTATGTTAATTGAGTCGCCACATTAACCAATCATCGTCTTAATTCATCGCTTTATCAGTCACTCGCTACTTTATTAGTCTCACTGCTTTAACAGTCTCGCTGATTTATCAGTAGCTAACCATGAGCCTAAGGATAGTACCTCAAATACCATGTTGTCAACCTACCCACCCAGCTCTACATCCTTAGGGTCAGCAAGCTCAAAAGTCGGTTCTTACGCCTTACATAAACCACCACAAGATGACCTCTCTAGCTTAGAAGAGTCCATAAGCCTGAACAAAGATATAAGAGAATCTACCAATGTTAGAGCCTCAGTGGCTCCAAGCACCAACCTTTATGATCCCCAGTCTCCTACCCCATCTACGACAGCTAGATTAATGGAAACCTTTTCCAATTTTAGGGGTAGTCTTGGATTAACAGAACCAACACACATGCTAAACCCATTTTCCAGGGAGAATGGGGTGCCAGTGGATCCTCCATCGGTGTTAGAAGCAATATACCATCGTATCTACTGGCAATGAGCTACCACCATATCCATCTTTTGATGAAAGCCAATCATATAGGGGTGTGTTTATCTCCAAGATCCCCTAGAGAGTTTCAAACATCAAAACAAAGTGGACAAAGGAGTGGTCCAAAAGGTCCACAATCCCCTACATATGAAGTCCCTTCAATTCCTACTTGGCCATAAAACATGGGAGGTCTGACATACCTAACAATCACCCCTTATAGGTCTATGCTTGGTGTCCACTCCCAAGAGGACCTTCAGGCCAACCTATTAGGACCAATCAACCTCAAGTCACAATTCAAATGCCTAGTGGGTTAGGATCCTCAGATCCTACATTTGTACAACAACCAAATACATGGAACCCTCCATTACCACCAATGTATAGACTAGGGTCACCATATCCTCAAGCTCCGCCTACTCCACGAATGGTACTTACTAATGAGACAATGAGGATCCTAGTGGAAGCGCTAGAAAGGGGGGCCATGCCTTTACCATTTACAAGCAGAGACCAAATTTCTTCTAGAAGTAAAACCATCATGATCTCTAAGTTAATCACCAAGTTCTTAGGGGAAGGAGAGAGTTTTGAACAGATTTGTGAGACGTTTTGTGATATTGGGAATCTAGACAAGGTCAAGCTTTTGGCTTAAGCCTTAATGGCAAAGCTAGAAAATAGTTTAGAGCACTAAATCTGGAGGAGAAAATGAATTGCGACACGTTGCAAAAGTCCTTCATAGTGGGGTTTGCCCCTGGTGGGACCCAAGTGGAGTCCACTCAATGAGCTCTATGAGGTCAAGCAAAGAGAGACTAGGTCTCTTCGATATTATATTGCTAGAATCAAACACTTGAACTCCTATTGTGAACCTCATGAGAGAATGAGTGATGCCAAACTATTGCCACGTTTTCCCACAGGTTTGAACTTTGTGGGTACGCTTTGTGACTATCTTTTTACCATGAATCCCATGTCATTTGAGTAATGCAGCAAGGTTTTTGTGCACTTAGATGACAACATGAAAGAAAAGGCCCAAGGAGGGAAGACCACAACCGCCTCCTCATAAGTATCCCAGACCTTGAAAGAAAAGGCCCAAGGAGGGAAGACCACATCCGCCTCCTTAAAAGTATCCCAGACTTTGAAGCCTACTATTTCAAGTGAAGTCTAGGAGGCAACCCCTCCCACAAAGGGTGTGAATATGGAGGAAATGGATACTAATTTATTAAATCAAGTAAGCTAGCAATTATAGGGAGGAATGGCCAAGGAATCCCCTAGTAACCCCCACCTATTCCTAAGTCGCAATAATGTGTGGTGTGGGATCTATACCGAGAACCATTCCACTAATGAGTGTCCTCGCCTTCGGGCAAAGCCAACACTCTATTGTGTCCATTGTGCACGATGGGGGAATCATGATACATCCCAATGTTGATATCCTAAGATCATTCCTAGCCAATGTACCAGCAACAACTGCTACCTCTTACTTTACCTACACCAACAAATCTATTCAGTCAGAGGCAATTAGCTATCCAAGGAGCCACTTTTGCCAAACAAGGGCAATCTACGGCTCAAAATCTCTTGTTACCCCCACCCATACTGCTTCTATTTGGCCATTCATCCAATCCGAGAGGTCTCTCCATAGAGTGGGTGGGATTACTTCATAATAGTGTCGTGATGGTGGGCATCTTGATCTCAATGGATAGGAATGTAGCTAGTCTAGCTACATCTTGGGGTTGTGCAATTGGCTCACTGCCAACCGATTGTGGCTCTTCAAACCCATAAAAAGACATATTGTCCTCTTCTCTTACTTGGTTCCATGAAGGGTCCTCTACAAACATCTTATGCCTTAGGAGTGAACGTTCGACCAATGCACCTTGTGATTGGCCCTCATCGACTCTTTCAAGTATCGGAGATGCTTTAGGGGATCTATTGAAGGTATGGTATCTAGAATGGTTTCTAGCCCCTTGCTAGCCTTGAGCTGTTGCTCAAATGTTTCTTGGCAATCATGTACTATGGACACCAATGTGGAGGAGGTATCTCAAGAGAGTCCCTGGTCACAGTATGATGAATTGCTATTCTTTCTGACTTTAGGAACGATGCCATAGTACACCTGACAAGAGATCAATGGAAGCGGTTAGCATTGTGGAGCCGCAGATTTGAAGTGGTGGTTGAGCAACTCTACCGCAGACACTTGATGGATGTCTTGCTCAGATGTGTGCTACTGCATGAACAAGAAGCAATTCTCATAAGAGCACATTGAAAGTGGCAGGTAAGCACTTTGCATGAGCAATCATAGCTAAGAAAGTGCTAGAGGCCACCGACTTGTGATGGCCAATGTTGCAAAAGGATGCCCGATGATTTGCACTGCGGTGCAACCTTTACTAATGACTCGGTCAACACTCTGATTGGGATTGAATGCCAATGCTACCTTTGGGACCATTCCAAAAATGGGGATTGGAGTTTATGGGTCCATTCAAGCCCATAGCCGCAAATAACAAAAAATGTTATGTGCTAGCTGCAATGGATTAGTGCACCAAATGGGTTGAAGCGTGGGCTTTGTGGGATAATACAATGAGATCAATAGCCAAGTGTTTGTACAAGGATATTTTTTGATGGTTCAACTGCCCCATCGAGTTGGTGAGTGATCACGAGACGAGATGCATTTTTTGTATAAGGTGATGAAGGAGATGATCTCTTTTTACATGTTGATTCACAAGAAATTCTCCTCATAGTACCCACAAGCCAACGGACAAGCCAAGTCATCCAATAAGTAATTCAGGTGGATCATGACCTTGTTGGCCAACAATCATCAGATGGGTTGGGATGAGAAACTACTATCTGCATTGTGGGCATACCATACTTCCTTCAAAGTAGCCATGGGCTTTACATCATTCAAACTCGCATTCAAAATGGAGGCAATCTCCCCATTTTTGGTGCTAGTTTCCACATCGCGATGGAGGGCTGGCTACTTTGGCAAGAATCTATGGATTTCTAACTAGATGTGTTGGGGAACTTGGAGGAACACCACATGGAGAGCTATTATCTGATGCAAGTAGTTCAAGCACATAGGAAATGAAGGGTAGACTTGGCCTTAAAAAGAAAATTCTTTAAGAAGGGGCAATTGTCATGGTCTTCAATAGCTGCATGGGACGGATGCCAAGAAAGTTGAAAATGAGGTGGTTGGGCCCGTTCTAGATCTTTGGGTATTGCAGGATGACCTCTTTCTACTTGGAAGATCTCCAGGGCCACACGTTTCCATTTTTGGTGAATGGTTTTCATCTGCGGAGGTACCATCATGAGGGGTGCCTTAAATGTCCATCCCATGAGACATGAGGTACTCAATTCTTAGTGCCTAGTGGGGGAGAAGTATCCAATGGCGGGATCATTCAGTTAGTGACATGATGAGCCCTAAACTTCTAGCAGTACCTCGAGTTTAGTGCCAGCCACCTTGCATGCCTTAATATTGGACACTTATAGGTGGTCACTTACAGAAGTTCACTTCAGCTCTTCCCATTATTCACTCAGAGTTCCTCTCTCTTATGGTCACTCATCTACTTGATAGCGTGCTCTTCTCCAGCTTCCTTCAAACCTCTCCTATAGCTTGCACACTCATGGGTATGGCACTCGTCTAGCTAATAATTTTGTCCCCCATCCTCTCGCTGATGATGGTAACATCGACGGTGGCTAGTAACAACTAAGTATTTGCAATTTTTCTAGCATCGATTGGGCACGTGTAGTGATGCAGCTAGAGACAATTTAGTTTCTTGCACAAATAGCTTGCACAAGGTGATCAAGTGATGACACTCAGTGGATAGTGCACGCTTTCTATTGAGCTGATCTATGATCGCCTATTCTTTCCAATGGATGGTGAGAGCTAGAACTTTCCCACTCTAGGTGTAGTAGCACTGGAGGTTGATTTTGGGGCCTTAGTAATCAGAATACTATGTTAGTTTACGAAGGCTACCGATGGGTTTTGGAGTCTATTTTCTTCTAGGAAAAGACATATACAATCTCCATGTGCAGACAAGGGGTTATAGCTCTTGCAGAGTCACAGCTGGTGGTTGCATGGGTGGTCATCTTGAAGGAGCATCTCCAAGCAGAAGTATCTCGAGGAGCCAAGGCAACAACAAAGGGGCTAGCGATCAATACAAAGGTGGGTTAAGTGCTAAAACTCCTCTTCCCAATCATAGATGACACAAAGGTCTCCATGTGCATCATGGCAGTGAAATGCCAACCTTGGTGCCTGAAGGTCCGTAGATCGAGCTACTTGGAACAACAAAGAGGCAGAGGAGGAACAACGAAGAAGGAATCTCTTCTCAGCCTAAGACTCCTAGTATAGTAAGCACTCCACTACTGAGCAGCCACAATGAGTGCTGCAACAATGGCCAGCACTATGAAGTTGCCATGAATGACAGTGACCATGAGCATAGTTTCAGGATGACTAGTGCAGTGGGTGAGTCTGCTATTACCTCTAGTATCAGATCCATTTTGAGAGGGACAGCAAGTTTTGGCAGCTCTCTTGACAATGGTGACAGTGGATTCTATAGTCAACCAGCACACCAACATGGGGTGGTGACTATGATAGCAGATGGTAATTCCATGGTATCTAATTAAGTTGTGTGCTCCCTCCCTACCACTTGCACATTTTTTGTTATGGCTACAAGCTCTACACCTAACATTTTTTTGAGGCCCATGATGCTTGTGTCACAGTCTACCCACTTGGAGGCTTGTGGTAAATTTTTTATGGGATTGGCATGCCACTAGTTAGTGCAGCAAGTGAATCAAGATGGAACTGGATGAGTTGCAGAGTCAAAATGATGCCTTGCAGGCCCAAAATGCCACTCGTTAGAATTAGGTGGAGCATATGCAATAGTTGGAATCTCAACACTAGACTCTTGAAGATCATGTACAAGATGTAGAGAACGCCACCCTCTCCATAAAGAGAGCCTCCAAAGCACAGTTGTGGAGTTGTAGAGTCGACAAACTTTGGATGCACAGGCACATTTCTTGAAAATAGTTCTTGGAACAATTACGGTGAATGTGGACCAACCCTTCGACTTGCCACCAACCCTTAGGATGAGATGCGGGGAGAGTGGGACACCCAAATTGTGTGTTGGCAATGCGTTTTAGTCCCAAAGACATGCCAAAGCCTCTGATTCAAAGACCTCCCAAACCAGATGCAAATGGTGGGGCAAGTGGACTCTTTGGTGCAGGTTTGGAGGCCGATGTAAAAGGAACTGCAAGATGAGCTACACTCAGACTTCAACTATAGATGGATCACAATAGGGTGTTGCAGACAAAGGAAAAGTCATAGTGGACGTGGCCAAAGTGTCCTAAGAGGAGCAATACAACTCACTGGCAAAAACAAGAGCTCGTGCAATTAGAGGGTGGACAACCTAGATCAACCAACTGAAGAAGATGCAAAAACTATGCTTTTGGCTAGAGTACATAGCTCATTCCTTTGCACTAATATTGCCACCTCATCCTCCTTGGTGGAAATAAGCAGATCGATTCCTTTATGTGCATTATGCTAATTACCACACTCCTTTTCCCCCTCTCCTTTGATCCATCTCTATGGCCATAGGAGTTTGAATGCCCGGTGTCCCTACTCTTTGATAGGGGATAATCCCACATTGTTATGCTAGGTTAATCAAGCATACTCTCTCTTTTGCTCTCCCTCTCTCTCTCACCCCTTCTATACAGAAAGTAGGATGAGCAAGTACATTAGTCATATATACATGTATAGAGTTATTGGAGGTAGTCAATAGAGCAAGTGGGAAAAAGTGAGCAAGCCCAAGAAAGTGAGCAACAATTTGTTGAAGCAGTAGGAAAATCAAGCAAGCAAAGAAAGAATCTAAGTATCCCATAAAATAATTTCTTGAAGTAGAAAGTATACAAAAGCGGGTTATGTGTCACATTTCTTGAAATTGAGTAGTCCAAAGTTAAGGACTATTTTAACATGACCCTATTTGGGTTTGGCAATTACCCCGAGGGGTCATTCATAAACATGTAACATAGCACATTAGTGCACTAAGGAGTTATTTTTTAATGGTGGGACCTACATGCCATTTACCTAAATGAGAGGATTATAAAAAAGCAATTTAATGCAATTTGTGTATGTAGATTCATAAAGTATGACAATTTTAAGTTTGAAAATGTAAAGACATACAGGGGTTTATCCAACTACATGAAAAAATGTAAAAATGCAAGAATAGGGGTAATTTTTTTAAACCCATGCTTGCATGCACCTGCTTTATGGGTTAATGAAGAGTGACCCCCCGAGTGCAATTAAAAGGATGTTAAAGTTTGCCTTTTTTTTTTTTGCCAAAATAGACAGTCTCTTCTCGCTCCCTATTATGGGAAACCTTGCTTTAAATTTGGTGCAACTAATCACCCAAAAATTCAAAAAATTCATATTCTGATGCACACAATTTTTTTTAATGGTGCAAAAAGGCATGATATTTGTTTAAACCATGCCTTGTCATTTGATTTGATATGTAACATTATGCCATTTGTTTTTTATAATCAAAAGATGTAGGGATGTTAAAAACTCATCTTTTGGGCCAAAAAGACCAAACTTTTGACGGATATAGGGATGTGAAACAGTCATCTTTTGGGCCAAAATAGGGAGCGTGCTCCATGTTTTGGCCCAAAAGATGACATTTTCACATCCCTGTATCTTTTGATGTACAAGTACAAACAAGGTCATGTTGCAATCAAATCAAATGGCAAGGCATAATTTAGATGATTACCATGTCTATTTGCACCATCTAGTAAAATTTCACGTACTAAAATATGATTTTGTGGTTAATTTGTTGCTTTGTTGGATTAGTAGGATGTAAGAGTGAAAGAATTGTTCTAAGTGTGAATAGAGTTAAAAATATAAGCATTCACATATGCATGGAATCTAGACTAATCCATTCAAGGAGTCCTTTGGAACACCCCACTTGTGTGGAAGGTTGTATTGATGATCTCAATTACTGTGGCGGAAAGATAGAACTTGATTGCAATAGGGTTTATCTTTGATACTGACGATGACTTGGTAATGAAACATACCAACTTTCTTATAAGTGATGTGAAATTTGTGTTAGTGGCTTTAAAGTTATATGCATATTTAACTTTCTAGCATTGAGGAAACATATGGGCTTTTTAATAAATTATATTTTTTTGCTACTCAAATAGGGGATTTATAAATCTTTTATGGTTTTATATCGCTCCCTTTTTGTTTCTTGCTTTTTGGTAATCCTCGAGTTATTGGTGTCTCCTTATATATTTAAAGAGGGATGGTCACATATACATTGAGTTGTTTCTTTTTTTTTTGAGAGGTGGTAAACTTCTTATCTTATCTTACTATATATTAAGGCAAAAGGGAGGATGAGATTGCCACATGTCAGGCAGAGAGAAGGATGAGGCTGTCACATGTTGCACAGTGGAAGAATAGAGGAAAGGCTGTAGGAGCCCTCAAAGTTGCAATGTGTCATGCAACTATAGAAGCTGGATAGAGAAAGATTCCCGGAGGGAGAAGGCTTGTAGGGAAAGGCACCCAATGCTACAACCTTCTCTTTAACTCCTTTCTATCACAAAGCTCCAAGTTTGCCTTCCTCCCTCCACTTTCTCCCTCTCCTTGCCTCCCCTCCCCTATTGCATCCTTACAATTTCCTCTGCTTTGGCCCTTCCCCTCTCACCTCTCCTAATATTCCTAGCCATGAAACTTGCCCTCCTTGTTCCCCAACCAGTTGCTACGAGATGCTCTCCCTTCGTAAAAAAATCGACAAGACCCAACTGCAAGACCCTTCCTCTCTCTATGCAGTGTGCATTCTTCTCCCATCTAACTAGGACATCCTTGAGCTTCCATGTTGAGCTATTGCTCCATGTCAATTTGTTGTTCTTACTATCCTCCACCTTTTGATTGAGGGTAAAATATCGATAGTCGTCCATCAACATGCTTCTTCCTAGACTCCCTCTCCTTCAAGGTTGCAAACATAGGCAACAAGTCGCCCAAGCCAAAGCTCCACGTCAACTTGATTGGATCTCGATTTGATAGCAGTGGAGGAGTGGTGGTCAGGGGAAACCTACCCTTTAGGGACTTAGAGGCATGCTTACGCTCATGATACTAGGAAGGTAGCAATAAGAGATTGCAGCAATGAGAGTTGCAACAACCTTGAATGAAAAATGCTTTAGACAATTTAGGCCTTCTAAGAGGATATGATCCTCCAAATATATGCATATATACAAGTGTATATGTATCATTTCACATGTGTCACAACATTGGACATGTGCACATATGCTTTAAACTAATGCATATATGGGTCAATGAACTTCTCTTTTTTTGTTTGTTTTTTTGATAGGTGCTTCATCAAGATATTGAACCACCACCGCCTCCTCTCTACTATTTTTGTTTACTCAAGTAGCTGATGTTTGTTCCTTACCATTTGCAAATTCTTTCTTCTTCTACATATGTTTCACTACAATATGATTTAATGCATGTCGTTTTAATATATATGATCATTCAACAATAAAAAGATTTAAAATTGTTAAAGCATCTCTATAAAATTTATTGAAGAGGCTTGACTCCTTATGATGCATAGAAATATAAGAATGTATTGAAAGTAGAATGACTTCCATGATTTAAAATTTATGTAAACACATTGATGTGTATGCATATGTAATGTAAGTAATCATGCATTTACATAAATAGTTGTGCATTTGCATTTGCATATAGGCATTGACATGTAGTTGTGCATTTCCTTATAGGCATAAAGCAATCCCTTATACATGTATTGTGCTTTTTGCATTTTATATTTCTTTATGGCACATTGGATTGAGTTTGCCCATTCTCTCTCTCTCTTTATGTGCTTAGCCATATTATGGTAGGGGTAAGGGATTGCAACCTATCTAGGAACATAGGGACTTAGGTATTGACATGTACTTTCCATAAGACAACAAAAGCCCATGTAGGAGAGTTGAGGGGTGGTTTTAGGAAAGCTAAGAGGTGCAATGGGCAAAGTATTTATGATATGAGGCCATACGATCCTCCAAATATATGCATATATATAAGTGCATATGTATCATTGCACATGTGTCATATTGGCAAATTATTTTGTGCACATGATTCATTGCATGTATAAGATTCTATAAACTAATGAATATATGGTTTAATGAGATTTTATTTTCTTCTTTGGTTGGCTTTGTTTGCAAAATCACCATCCAGCTATTAGCTTGCTATGTGTGTAAACCACCACTAGGTCTTGTGCACTACTTTTGTTTACTCAAGTAGGTGATGTTTGATTTTAACATTTGCAAATTCTTTGATTCTTTTGCATATGGTTCAATGCATATACCATTCAATGTATGTTTCAATATATAGGATGATTCAATGAATAAACAATTTAAAATCATTAAAGTATGTTCTATAAAATTTATTATAGAGGTTAAAATTCTTACGATGCATATGTAATAACATTCTATACATAAAAATATAACAATTTTAATGAAAGTAGATTGACTTCCATCGTTTGAAATTTATGTAAACACATTGACATGTAATGTAATAAATAAGGCATTTGGATAAATGATTGTGCATTTGCATGTGTATTGAGATATGCATCATTGTTTGAGATAGAAAAGGGCTTGGTTCATTAACCCATGCATTGTGAATTTTTAATTTTATATTTCTTTAGGGAACATTGGATTGAGATGGGTTATAAGACACTATAAGTGATGCATAGATCCCATTAGGTAGACATTATATCTTAACACATTCTACCAATATATATTCATTTCTTAGGGCTTCAAAATAAAAACATTATTCCCATGAAAAATTTCACAATTTAATATTAGAGTGATGTCAATGGTCTCTAGGCTACTAGCTAACACTGACTCTAGGCTTCAAGTCATCATCACCAACAGAACAAGTGACCTAAACAAAAACAAGTAAAATACAACACTCTCCATATAATTGATATGGACATCCTAATGATATATTATTTTTGAAACCAAAGAAACATTTTGCAAAGTAAAAAAAAGCTTCCAGATTATGGTATTTTAATTTGAATTGCAATAATATTTTACATCCACAAAGAAATATTTCAATTCCATCATCATTGATGGTATAGAAATTTACTTTAAACCATTTAACCATGAAATATATTATTTTTTGAAACCAAAGAAACATTTTGCAAAGTAAACAAAAAGCAAAGAGATCTTTAAAGGATTTATTTCTTTCTTCTCAAATCCAAGCCATATAGTGTTTCTAATCTAGCGGTAAACTACTATAAAATTAAAACCATGCTATAAAGAGAAGCTCCTTTAGATGACACTTAAATATGTAAAAGTAGGATCAAGACATTTCTTACAATAATTGGTGCGTTTCTCTCTAATTCACCTACATTGTTTACTTTTTAAGTATTTATAATGTCTTATTCAAGCTTTTTCCAACTCAATTAAAAAGGTTTCATTGTTTTCACACATCCCCAATGGTCCACAAAGGTTCCCAAAAGCAGAGATTCTACTTATTTCCATGTATATATATATATATATATATATATATATAATTGTGTGTGTGTGTGTGTGTGTGTGTGTGTGTGTGTGTGTGTGTATGTGTGTGTTGTTAGATATCAATGCTCCACTCTCGTGTAACTACACGCGTGTAACTACACGCGTGTAACTACACGGGACCCAGCTAACTCTACTTGTAAGCCCCCCATATGAGGAGGAGGAATTTAAGTAGCTCGGTTATCCGCTAGTCCTGGTTTGGACACTAAATGGGGGCCATGCGTGGCGTGATGGTTGGATGGCTTTAGATAGAGTTGGCACACTGCCAACTAGGCTACATGCAAGTGCGGGAAGGCATCCCATGACTGACCACACTGAGGGTAGATGGAGCATTTCCCGAGGAAGCCCACTCTCGGGTTGCAAGGCTCGTTTGGAGCCCCAGATGATCCCGAATGGCTCTCGGCCAAACGGTAACCATAGGTTATTCTGCACGATGATTCTAATGTGTGGTCAGTGGCCTACCTCTAGTTGACCGTTTTCAGTCGACTGGGTTGGTCTCCCAATTGGGTCTAACTGACTATGACTGGTGGCTATATAAGAGCAAGCCCTTGAAGCCCATATTCATCACTGGCTACAGCAACCCTGATTCCTTAGCATCCAACCTCCATCCTCTACTGTTTCCAGCAGGCCATTGAAGCTTCTCACATAGGAGCACATGGTTGGGAGGCAGCGCCATCTATTGTATCACAGTAATCAAATTTTTTATTCTCCATACTATCTGCTTTTCTCTCTTGCATACGAGATCCTGTTATCTGTTGAGCACAGATGTTGTATTGTTTTCTTACATGGTATTAGAGCTTGGGCTCTAGCAAGAAGATTTGGTAGTGTGTTTCTGTTTGCGAGCAGATTGTGAGAGATGGCCCAGCCCGCAAGACTACGAATCCCACCGTTCGACAAAAGCGAAAAGTTGGACGGCACTAACTATCCACTCTGGAAGTTCAAGATAAAGACCATCCTAAGCGCATACAAGCTTTGGGATACTGCTACTGGGATGGACATGAAGTCGGTTACGAAATCGAATCCAGCCAACGCAGGACAACAGATAGTACCAACTGCGATTAGGTTCTTGCGTGGACAAGAAGAAATACAGATGTGCTGTGTTCTATTGTCTGTAATGTAAGTGATTCTGTCATGGCATTAATTCAACATGTTACCACAGCGGATGAGGCATGGACGGTCTTGAAAAATCAGTACGAGACCACGAATTAG
This sequence comes from Dipteris shenzhenensis, assembly GCF_047967505.1. Classification (NCBI taxonomy): domain Eukaryota; kingdom Viridiplantae; phylum Streptophyta; class Polypodiopsida; order Gleicheniales; family Dipteridaceae; genus Dipteris; species Dipteris shenzhenensis. The sequence continues at coordinate 40,000,810 of NC_141611.1, forward strand.
ATGCAGATTCAAAATCTGGAGACTCAACTCGTGAACGAGAAACTATCTGAGTCTGAAACGACAGAGAAGTTCATCACCAGGTGAAGAATCTGTGCGATCAGATGACTGTGATTGGCATCACCATCACAAGCGAGAATCTAGCACGAAGGTGCATACGGATTCTCCCACCAAAGTACGATAGTCTTGTAACGGTGCTGAATATGCAGAATAAAAATCCACCCAACTTTGAGGATTTCAGTGCGATGCTTCTGGAGGAGGAGATGCATTAAAAGAGGAGGACTGGAGGATTCAGCTTTCTCGGCTGGATCAAAGAAAGGTAAGGGTAAGGACTCTGATACCCATCTTCTTCTGATGATAAAAAGAGAAAGAAGAAGATCAAGTGCTTCTATTGCAACAAGGCAGGGCACAAGTAGAATGAGTGCCGAAAGAAGATTGCAGATGAGAAGAACGGAGTAAAGAAAGAGTTCAGCAACAGTGCGCAAGCAGTACCAGTAGAGTTGTTCATAGCAATTGAGGAGATTTGCACGAAGGCAGTTCATGTACTTGCAGATGAACCTTGGATGATTGACAGTGGTGCATCATGCCACATGACCAGTCGGAAGGATTGGTATACCTCTCTACATTTGGTAGGGAATGACATCCTGGTAGTAGTCGGCAATGATGCAAAATGTTCAACAAAAGGAAAAGGTACGATTGCTTTCAAGTCAGATGGAGTTATAAAATAGTTGTCCGATGTTCTTTATGTGCTAGATATCAAGAGGAACTTGTTGTCCATTTTTGCGATCACGGATCGGGACCTCAAAGTTCACTTCGATAAGAATGCCGCACAGATTTTGGATCTTCAAGGGAAGGTCATTGGTAAAGGTACACGGCACAACAACATCTATGAACTCTCAGCTTTTAGTGCTCGAGCCAATGTGAAGAACACTAAGCTGTGGCACGAGAGGTTTGGTCATCTAAACTTTACTTTTTTGAAGGAGATGCATAAAAGTGGAATGATTGTAGACCTACCAAAAATTTCAGATCTACCCGATGTATGTGAAGCTTGCATGATGGGCAAGTAGCATCGGCAGCCCTTTCCTAAAGAGGCCAGTAGGGCAAAGGCTCCTCGTTCACACGGACCTCTACAGAAAGATGGAGATGGAAGCTTTGGGTGGTTCCTACTACTTCATGACACTGATCGACGACTACAGTAGAAGGATATGGATATACTTCCTGAAGACTAAAGACGAGGCTTTTAGTAGGTTCAAGGAATGGCATGTAATGGTCGAGAAAGAATCACAGAGGAAGGTGAAGAAATTGAGACCAGATAGAGGTGGAGAGTTCACATCAACTGAATTTGAAAGTTATTGCAAAAGTCATGGGATTAAGAGGTAGAAACCCCCGCCACATACATCACAGCAAAATGGAGTAGCAGAATGCAAGATGCGCATCATCTATGAAATGGGCAGGAGTATGATGAAAGGGAAAGATTTGCCAAAGACTTTCTAGGCTAAAGCATGTAACACTGCAGCTTACATTCTTAATCGTAGCTACACGAAGGTTGTGAATGGGATGACTCCACTGCAAGCCTTTTCTGGTAAGAAACCTTCAGCTGCACGTTTCAGAGTTTTTGGATGTGACTGTTTTGTGCATGTCCTGGATGCTAATAGGACCAAATGGGAACCGAAGAGCTGCAAGTGTATTTTCTTGGGCTACAGTGAAGAGGCAAAGGGTTACCATCTCTATAACCCTATTACCAAGAAGGTAATAGTAAGTCGCGATGTGGTCTTCTTAGAACAACTACATTAATTGGAGAAGGATGCTTCCTTCCCAGACAACCAAGACCAGGATATCCATCCAGTACCACCACCAACAGCAGACCGAACTTCCCCAACGGTGCTTGGGAGGATTCAAGATAAAAAAGATAAAGAAGAGCTTGTAGAACCACAACAGCAATGGCCGTTCCCGAAGTGGGTAAAGTAGCTTTTGGATGGCAGAGAACCTCCAGCCATTGAGGAGGAACCATCCGAACACCGCCGGTCCAAGAGATTAGAGGAGCAAAGAAGGGCGCAGGAACACTTAGTCAACTATGCTTTCATGACAGAGGTGATCTGTGCTGATGAACCCAAGTGTCTTGAAGAGGCACAGGGTGATGATAGGTGGATGGAGGCTATGCAGTCAGAGTATGGCTTCATAATGAAGAAAAACACTTGGGACCTTGTGGATCGACCACCAAAATGCAAGGTAATTGGCACCAAGTGGGTGTACAAGACCAAGTACAAGTCCAATGGCATGTTGGATAAGTACAAGGCTCGGCTCATGGCAAAAGGATTTGCATAGGTACATGGTTTTGATTATCTTGATACTTTTGCTCCCACAGCTCGACTAACCACAATTCACAGTGTTTTGGCTTTAGCAACACATGAAAGTTGGCCCGTGTTTCAGATGGATGTAAAATCTGCCTTTCTGAATGGAGATCTCAAGGAGGAGGTATACAAGGAACAACCACCAGGCTTTGTGATCCCCAGTTTAGAAGGTAAAGCTTGTAAACTAAAGAAGGCACTTTATGTTAGATATCAATGCTCCACTCTCGTGTAACTATGCGGGAACTAGCTAACTCTACTTATAAGCCCCCCATATGAGGAGAAGGCATTTGAGTAGCTCGGTTATCTAGTAGGTCCTAGTTTGGACATTAGATGGGGGCCATGTGTGGCCTAATGGCTGGACGGAGTTGGCACACTGCCAACTAGGCTACATGCAAGTGCGGGAAGGCATCCCATGACTGACCGCATTAAGGGTAGATGGAGCATTTCTCGGGGCAGCCCATTCTTGAGTTGTGGGGCCCGTTTGGAGTCCCAGATGATCCTGGATGGCTCTAGGCCGAACAGTGTTCGTAGGTCAGTTGCTCTATTTTGCACACCGGTTCTATCGTGTGGTCTGTGGCCTATTTCGGGACCGACCCCCAGTCAACCATTTTGGGCAGACTGGGTCAGTCACCTAATTGGGTCTAACCGACTATGACTAGTGGCTATATAAGAGCAAGCCCGTGAAGCCCATTTCATCACTGGCTACAACAACCCTGATTCCTTAGCATCTAGCCTCCATCCTCTACTGTTTCTAGCTCACCATCGAAGAAGCTTCTTTCACAGGAGTGCACGGTTGGGAGGCAGTGCCATCTATTGTATCAGTTCTATAGTAATCAAATTTTTGATTCTCCATAATATCTGTTTTTCTCTCTTGTGTACGAGATCTTGTTATCTGTTAAGCATAGACATTGTATTATTTTCTTACACTTTATGGGCTGAAACAGGCCCCACGAGCGTAGTACCAGTGGATTGATGCCTACCTTCTGCAAAATGGGTTCAGGAGGAGCCCATCTGATGCAAATTTTTATATTTACAGATAAGGAGGCAAGTGTATGATTGTGGTCCTTTATGTGGACGACCTTGTCATAACAGGGAACCATGAAGAAAAGATCTCGCAAACAAAGTAGTTGCTAGGAAGAGAGTTTGAAATGACAGTCGGACTGATGCATTCCTATTTGGGGATTGAAGTTTGGCAAGAGCCAAAATAGATCTTCATCTCACAGCTGAAGTATGCTGGAGAGATATTGAAGGCATTTGGCATGGTTGAGTGCAAGACAGTTTTGGCACCCCTATGGAGGTTGACATGAAGCTCTCAAATGAGGATTTATCACCACTAGTGGACAAAGCAAAGTATAGAAGGCTTGTGGGCAGTTTGATTTACTTGTGCAACACCACACGGTCGGACATCAGTTTTGTGACTGGTGTACTAAGCAAGTTTTCCAATAAGCCCCAGGAGAACCATTGGAGGGCAAGGATGTGGGTGTTGAAATACATCAAAGGCACACTTGATTATGGCATCACCTATACCAAGGGCAACATCTTGACCAGACTCTATGACTCGGATTGGTGGGCAAGAGACGTGGACAGTAGGAGATCAGTGACAAGTTACTGTTTCTCACTTGTATCAAGACATGTGTCATGGGTCAGCAAGAAGCAACCTACAGTTGCTCTTTCTTCTACCGGCCGAGTACAAATCAGCATGTTTCGCTTCTTGTGAGGCAGTGTGGTTGAGGAGGATTTGAGGGGACATGGGTGCACTATAAAACAAGCCTACACAGTTATCATGTGACAATCAGAGTTGCATGGCAATTGCCAAGAACCCTGTGTACCATGCTCGCACAAAACACATTGAGATTCAATATCACTTTGTGTGCAAGCTCATCATGGATGGAGAGGTCAACTTGGTGTACTGTTTGACTACAGAGAATGCTGCGGACATCTTCTGCGGACATCTTCACAAGGGCTCTTGGAAGAGACTTGTAGAGAGGCATCTTCATCGACTTGGTATTGGGCTGAAAAAGTAGTTCACTTACGGGTGGACATTGAGGGGGGGTGTTAGATATCAATGCTACACTCTCGTGTAACTACGAGGGAACCATCTAACTCTACTTGTAAGCCCCCCATATGAGGAGAAGGGATTTGAGTACTCGGTTATCCGGTAGGTCCTGGTTTGGACACCAGATGGGGGCCATGTGTGGCCTGATGGTTGGACGGCTTCAGATAAAGTCTGCACACTGCCAACTAGGCTACATGCAAGTGTGGGAAGGCATCCCATGACTGGCCGCACTGAGGGTAGATGGAGCATTTCCCAGGGCAGCCCACTCTCAGGTTGTGGGGCCCGTTTGGAGCCCCAGATGATCCCAAATGGCTCTGGGCCAAACAGAGACTGTAGGTTAGTTGCTCTATTCTATGCCACGGTTCTAACATGTGGTTAGTGGCCTACTTTGAGACCGACCTCCAATCGGCTGGGTCGGTCTCCCGATTGGGTCTAACTGACTACGACTGGTGGCTATATAAGAGCAAGCCCATGAAGCCCATATTCATCACTGGCTACAACAACCTAATTCCTTAGCATCTAGCCTCTGTCCTCTGCTATTTCCAGCACTCCATCGAAGCTTCTCACACAGGAGCGCACGGCTGGGAGGTAGCACCATCTATTGTATCAGTTTTATAGTAATCAAATTTTTGATTCTCCATACTATCTACTTTTCTCTCTTGCATACGAGATCCTATTATCTATTGAGCACAGACATTGTATTGTTTTCTTACATGTGTGTGTGTGTGTGTGTGTGTGTGTGTGTGTGTGTGTGTGTGTGTGAGAGAGAGAGAGAGAGAGAGAGAGAGAGAGAGAGAGAGAGAGAGAGAGAGAGAGGAGGGAGGGAGGTAGGTAGGTAGGTAGATAGGGAGGGATTTTAAAGGATTAAGAAAACCATAGGCATTGAAAAGAGATCCAATTAAATACCTAAAAACAAGATTCAAAACAATAACATGCACCCTAGTAAATACTTAAATTCAACATGCACCCTGGTAAATATTTAAACTCAACATTAAATCTCTAAAGAACATAAACCCTAGTAGATACTTAAACTCAACATTAATCCATTGGATATATAGAGTATTTTACAAATGTTATGAGTAGTACCCAAAGAGAACTTCCATGAAAGGTATGCTCACAGGAAAGATGTAACACTAAACAAAAAATCAAATAAAATATATAACTATAGACTTCTCTTTCTTCTTGTGAGAAAATCACTAAACATATAGAATGATATTTCAATTTTCTTTTTCCCCTTGATGCAAAACTCATAATAAACAAAGCCACCATTAGGTGAACATCTGGCATTGATTGCATAACCAGACAATATATTCAAAAAAAACTAATAAACCTTGATGATAATTTTAAAGATAAGCTGAGTAGGATGGTTGTAATTACTACACGATAGTATTTTTTTAAAAATAGCCTTCCAAGAAAAGCCTAGCCATCTCTTTGGCCTTATCTTAACAACTACTCAAAAATAATAATGGTGATGCAAGCTCTATGCTTACAGTCAAACAGTGAAGAAACATGGGGTCTCTTCTTAAAATTTAATGACTTTACTCACCTATGTTTGGGGCTGAAATCCTACTAAAATAAAATAATCCATTATCCCCTTACTATGAATAGCTATGGAGTTTGTAAATTCGTCCTCTCAAGTACCAAAAAACATACATGCATCAATTGTAACATACATGAGCAAAAATAGTCCTCAGCATGATAGCCAATGGTTATTACTTCTAGGGAAGCCACTAAACTCTAAGATGATTTTGGTATTTTTTTTAGAATTTTGTAGGAGTTGCAAGCATATCAATGGGATCAAACTTTGCTACTAATGACACTCACATGGTTACTTGCGATGATGACATCTATAAAAATTGGATTAGGATTTTGACCTTGGGGAAGCAAGGTGATCTTGAGGGTTGGAACCTACAATAACATACATGAGGTGTCTGTTGGGATTAGAAGATGACCATGTACATGCACTTCAAGTAGTAATTGAGTCAGAAATATTTTCTTGGCCAAGTTCAACAAAGACAAAGACTCCATTGAAATGTCTTAATGGGTGACAAGGATTAAGTAAGAGAAACCATTCAAAAAAGCACTCATTAAGAGTTCAACATATCCACCTTCGCCCGGGCATCAAACATGGGATGCAATTGCAAGTTACTTCAAAATTGATTCAATTGTTTATCAGATTTTGAAGGGTAGTCATGGATTAGGAAGAAGCTATGAGTTGGCAAGGCCACACCTGATTTCCCATAAGCCGCATTATTGTATATTGCTTGGGTAATTAAACAGTAACGCCTCTACATCATAGGCTTGTTTTCCTTGGATAGTTATTCAGGTGAACATGGAGATGCAAGGAGCAATTTCTAACATGTCTTTCTAATCACCTTCTTCCAATCTGCTTGTGTGTTCTTAACACTCATAAGGATCTACCAAAGGTATGTGTTGGGATAAGGTTGCCTTCAGGAAGTTTCTTTGTGGTTTGATGGAGAGTCGAGACCACTGCTATAATTTTTTAATATGACAAAGATAGTAAATCTTAATGAAGTAATGATAGAGGCTCTATTTTTGAATAGAAGGTTTGTGGGTGTTATTCATGCATAAGAGAGCTCATAAATGGGTTTGATAGAGACCTTCTACTTTTTGATGTTTGTAAGCTCACATAACAAGTTTGATGGATTTGAGCACATGTTGGAAAATACAAGGCCTTACACATAATTGATGATAATATTATTTATTGTGAGAAGGATGAAAAAGAGGTGGTTGTAAAGAATGGCATCATCAAGTAGTGCATCAGGTGCTATTGCAGGGAACTTGAAGTTGTAGTGGACCTCTTTACAAATGGAGATGTGGCATTACAAGCATGGTCAGGCAAAAGGAAAGTGATCAAACTGGTAAAGGCATCTCAATAGGTGATAGAAATTGAGTCTATGTGTGTAGCACATGGAAAAGATTATCCCCATACTAGGTTTTGGTCTAACATTGAGAGGCCTCTCAAGCAACATAGAGATGAATTACCTATAGATGAAGGAATTAAAGGGGTGAGCACCGCACTGAATCCTTGCATACTTTAAATGAAGGAAAACTTGCAGCTATCCAAAAGATTACATTATAAAATTTGGGACAAGAAACTCTTTAGCTACTCATTTATTCCTTGTATCTATAATTTCAAAAGAATTTTAGCAATATAATATTATCACTTTAATGGATTTTCTTGATTTCATATACTCTCTCTCTCTTAAAGAGATTGAAAATGTGATATAATGATATGGGGAATGACACTAATGCCATTCTCCCAATGTGGGGTTATAGAGAAGAGGTAATATTGGCATTCTACATAATCTCATATGGAAAATGGCACTATGCCATTCTCTCTATGAGGTTATGTAGAAATGGTGTTATTGTTATGCTCCTTTCTCTATTCTATGTGCTTTGAAAGCATTACAGAGATTAAAATTTGTATTGTAATAACTATTCTTTCAAAGTTTGGATTTGAGTGCTTTTTACAAATCTATTGGAACATCAGGAATGGCACTAGTTTTGTTCTTCCAATGAGGTTATAGGAATTCTACATGACATCATTTGGAGAATGGCACTTGTGTCACTCATTCTATGGGGTTATGGATAATGGTAGTATTTTTATGTTCCTTTCTTCAATTGCGTGCTTTGATTGTATGAAAGAGATTTAAAATATAATACAATATCTGTTCTTTTCGATCATGATTTAAGTGCATTGTACATTTCATTTAGTACACGGGGAGAGGCACTAGAGCCATTATCTCCTCCCAATGAGGATATAGAGAAAGGCATTAGTGGAATTCTCCGTAATCTTATAAGAGAAATGGCACAGTAGTGCCATTCTCTCTATGCGTTTAGAGAGAAATCTTACACTATTGGCATTCTCTATGGCCTTTTAAAGAGAGTGGCACTAGTGCCATTCTTCAAGAGGACAATGAAATCAATGATATTCTCTTTATGGAACTATTTATATTATCCTCAAATTCCACAAGAACCAATGATTCAGGGAAGGAAATGGAGACACCAAATGTAGAAGAGAACATACCACCCAAAATACGGACAAGCAATGGATATAGGAGGTGTTGAAGAAAACATAGTACCAAATATGGGGACAATGGCAAGGAATACCATTAATCCTATGATTTTAAAAGATAACATGAATGAACATAGTGACTCAACATTGGGGACAAGACTAAATAATCTTATTGTTGTTGCAAACATGTATGAAAATGTAGCACTTGGTAGTTTGGAGGAGTAAAAAGCCAGTAACTTTAAGGAGAATCTAGATCTACATACACATCCAATTTCTTTGGATATGAAACAAATGACTATGATCATAGTAGACCTGAATGGTTTGCTATTCAGTTGTTGGTACTTGTTCAAGCCACCAATACATACATCTATTATGCATGGCAAATATTATATGGTTATTCATCCTAGGTGCATTGAATTCCTAAGCATCTTTCTATAAAGACTTAATGTAGGCATTTGGTCAACTGCAATGGAGCATATAGTACTTGAGATGTTAGAAAATCTACAAAATTATGCAAATGACAGGCTCCCTTTCTTTGTGATATGGTCTCAACATGGATGCTACACTTATAGCAAGACAAGGATAAATAGGCCTGACAAGGTTGGTGTTGAGAAAATGTTCAAAGCCATAGCAAAAATCTCAAAGGCATTGGGATGTGATGCTCGAAGGACAATCCTGTTGATGACATCCCCATACAAGGCTTGCATCATTCCTTCATCAAATTGCATATTTCATTCTATATTTGATGTACAAGAGAAGGAGGATAACATTCTACTAGGAGCATTGATGCCTTACGTACTACACCTCAATGAAGCTAAAGATGTGCACAACATGATCTAGACAAATAGGTATGGACAATTGCTTGTGATAGTCAGGCATAAAGATTTCAATCTCATCCAAAAGTTATTGATGAATGGAGTGAGGAAAATCATGCATGGTTAAGAATGGAATACAAAATAGGAAAGCTTTTGCATGCATTCAATACAATAAATATTTAGTACATTCTTTATACTACAAAAGAGCTTAAGAAGTGAATACCTTCAAAATAAGAGCATTCATTTCAATAAATATTTGAAAACAATAAGAGCATTTAGTACAATAAATAGTTGAAAACAATGAGAGCACACCTCGGCCATCAGTGTCCTATTAGCTTCTCAAGAACTCCACTTGTTTCCCCTCCATGAGCTGTTGATAGAGATGAAGTGCCTGAGGGTGGACCACAATCTTGGCCCAATCTCTACTATAGTAGTTCCTGATTTACATCACCCAAAGCCACATATCCCCATCGATATACCTCAAGCATGCCCCCAAGGTGAGGAAAATGAATTGTACAGTGGCCATGCCCATTGAAGCATGTCAAAGAGTTGAGCAAAGTGAGGGTGCAATAGAGATGACTACAAAAGAAGCTTGAGAAAGGCAAACAAGCTAGTAGACAAAGATTAGAATTAGCTAGAGGTGTGCAATGTGCAATCTTTGAGTTGAAGGGATTTGCATGGAAACTAGGACAAGACCTAAGGTATGCACACCATTAAATAGTCCATCATCCAACAAATACTTGAGTTCATCCAATCGAGCTGCCACATCAATCTAATTAGAGAGATTTGCACCTCCTTCTTGATAAAAAATGAGCATTGAATGTGTCCCTCATGATGATAGTGATGTAGCCAAAACCCATTAACCACTTGTGGTAGCACATGCTATTAAGAGCAACATGATAACAGAGCAACAATGCAAGAAGCTGAATGCATAAAATGCACAATACCAAAAGTGCACAGAATGGAAGAGAAGGAGAGACACCAATATACGTGGCTCACTTAGTGTGGGCTACATCCACAGAGAAATAGCGAGTAGTCCTACGTTTTTCTTATCTAGTAAGTGAGAAGATACAAGATACAAGCAATATATCCACTTCTCTCGTGCTATGTGAGACACACCCTTATCTTACAATTTTGACCACACAACTCATACATTAATTTTTGTGTATTTTTGCATTTGGGGGTGCTGCCACCAAAGCCTCGCCAAGGGGGGCCTCAAAGCTATCATCGGCCCCCCTTGGAATCCCTTGGCAATAGTCCTAAAGGGGGCATTACCCCTCCTACCCCCCCTTTCATAGAATGGATATAAACACACCTTGGACCAAAGCACGGCTAAAATTAACCTCTGAAAAAAGATCAAGCTTCACATACAACAATCTTCCACTTGGAACCTAATCATAGTAACTCCATCATTACTACTCACTGAAGTTCTTTGAATCTGGTTATCTCTCATACTATTCCTCATTAGATCTAGCTATCTTTCAGTGAGTGTAGTAACTCCACCATCACTGCACTCACTGAAATTCTTTAGATCTGGCTATCTCTCATATTGTTCCTCATCCTTGAAGACCAATTGAAATTGGGCAAGAGCTTAACTTCTCCTTGGTTACCACCTTAGTCAACATGTCTATAGGATTTTGGCTAGTCTATATCTTTTCTAGCTTCAACTGTCCATTCTCCAAAATAGATTGGATAAAATGATATCTGAGCTGTATATTTTTTGTTCTTGAGTGGAAGGCTAGATTCTTTGCGAGATGAATAACACTCTGGTTATCACTATACAAGCTGCAATTTTTTTACTTCTTGCCAATTTTCTCCATAAACCTCTACAACTAAATCATCTCTTCAGTAGCCTCTATAATTGCAACATATTCTACTTCTGTTGTAGAAAGTGCAACAACCTTTTGTAACTTTGAAATGCAGCTTTATTGCTATTTCGCTACATCGAAAACATAATTGGTGGTGCTCCTTCTTCCATCTTTATCACCTACCATATCTGAATCAATATATCCTTGTAAAGAAATATTTGAACCTTTAAACATAATGCATGAGAAGTCGTGCCTCTCAAACATCTAAGAATTCACTTTATAGTAGCCATCCAATGTTCTTCGCATGTATTATTCACAAATCTCCTCACAACTCCCACTATATATGTAATATCTGCTCAATATCTGGCTTTGTGCATGCCACTGCATGCATCAAGCTACCAATTGCTTATGCATGTGGAACCCTTGACATATAGTCAATCTCCTCCTATGTCTTGGGACACTTATAGAAATAGGTTTTATATTCTACATTTCAAACCTTTTCAATGTACTCACTCTAAGACAATGCCAATTTGTGATTTTTTCTATCTCTTTCTATTCTTATGCTAAGGATTTGCTTTGCAACACATAAATCCTTCATTGGAAATGTATTCGTTAACTTCCTCTTGAGCACATTTATGTCTTTCATGTTAGAACTTGCAATAATCATTTATATCTTGCATGGTAGAGCCTGCAATAAGCATGTCAACAGCATGACATTTGGCTACTTTGATATGAAATTGGGGGCTTTTCAATGACATTGGCAAGAAATTACAGCTTATTTTGGGGCTTTACCAATTTGCTCTCTTTTTGGCATAATTGCCCTCTCCAAATTTGGGGCTTTTGCCAGATTTGCTTATATTTACAGCATTCTTTGCTTGACATAGCCAAATTTGGGTTCTATTTGCATTTGCCCTTTGATTTGGGCTATTTGCCCTTTGACTTTGTGACATTCAACCACCATTTGGGACAGATTCAGCTCAAATTTGCCCTTTGATTTGGGCTAGTCATTTGTAGGTTAGCTATTTGCAGGGGGGTCCTTTGATTGTGGACAGACATTTGTTATAGGTCATTTTGGGAACAGCTTGTGCATTTTGCTCAGTATTTGAGCAACCATCTTGGCATTGACACTTGCAAACATTTGCTATCACTTTTTATCTGACAGTTGTAGCCAGCAATCAGATACTTGGGCAGCCAGCTCTTTGCATTGTAGCCTTGAGGTGATGACATTTGCAGGGCACTTTTTTTTTTTTTTGGATTTTCATTTGCAATGGCAAACCATGAATCTTTTGGGATGCTTGTTGCTGCTGAGGATAAGCTTGATGACACCAATTATCCCATGTGGTCATACTTGGTGCATCACCTATTGGTGTCCAAGAACTTTTGGGGAATTTTATCTAGATCAAAGACTAGACCTATCTCTTCATCATAGGCACTTGCTACCACTACAACCACTTCTGCCACATCTGGTTCATCTACCACTACTCCCTCTGTGCCTGTCGTTGACCCTCTACCACATAGTAGATTTCTTGGGATCAGCAAGATGCACCGACACATGCAGTGATTGCCATGAATTGTAAGAGAGTTACATTCGGTCTTGCAAAATAGCCAAGGCAGCATGGGACACTTTGGCCAGTCTTTATCAGATATGCAATGACACTAGAGTTGCTTATTTGCACAGGTAGCTTGAAAATGTTAAGATGAATGAAGGGAGTAGCATGGATGCCTATTTAACAGAGGTTAAAGACTTTAAAAAGCAGCTTATCAATGTTGATGAGATTGTACCAGACTCACAGGTTGTGTCTACCACACTTGATGGGCTTCCTGACTTGTATCAGGGATGTGCTACAAAAATTTGACTAGTGGCCATGGGTAAGCCCAACCACTTTTCTTTTGATCAGCTTATTTCCCTACTCCTGCAAGAGGAGCAAAGTCACCAAAATAGGGCTGCCTCCACTCATGCAGATCAAGCCATTGCTATTAATCATAGGGGCAAACGAAAAGGGGAGGAAATTACAGCAAGCCCAAACCTACATCTAGTACCTCATCCTTTTCCTCTCCTACTGATGGGAAGAAGATCCACACCATGCAAGGGGGGTGACCATGTAGTAAATAGGAACCAAGTCCTAATCCTCTAATCCAAATCCTATCCTATATCTATATCCACCATCATATGAATGCAGATTGAACCCCTCTAATAATTTTGATGTCTTAATCTATACACCCAAGACCCAAAAATCATGGGTCCTTATCAGGCAAAACTAGTATATAGCCATATGTTATGCATAAAGGAAAAAGATCTGCGTAGTCATTCAACTTCTAGTAGACAAGAAGGCACAAGGAACTAGGCACTCGATCTATATGTAGGAGGCCAATATGAAACTCAAGCAACCAACTACCTTTTAGTAAGTAAGCATGCACATAGCAATCAAGAACCAACCTATTCTTGTATGTGAGAAATCAAAACATATGCACCATATACCATAGGTAAAGCCATCAAGGCTTAAAACATATGTAATTTCCCAAGAATCCAAAGGTCTAACACCACCCTATACCATTTAATACATCCCAAGGTCTTTATCAATAGGTTTTCTTAACCTTGAGTACATCCGATTGATGTCTATTGGCATATTACTATCAAGCCAAGGACCACAACTTAGGTCCACATCAACTCCAAAGTTACTAGCACATAATAGAGCTAGAGACTTTGCACAACCATATCTATGTAGGGAGGCACATGCAAGGCTAAATGCACTCCAAACAAGATGAACTACCCCATCATGTAGGCATCATTATTCATCTCATTCTAGTAGTGACATTGTCAAGAAGATTACATACACTACAATGGACCAAGGATGACCACAAAAAGATTCCAAGGGTCACTTTAAAAAGTGTGATGAGGTAAGAGGGATATACTCTAAAAGCTTTGATAGACAAGAGCCACAACTAAAAATTGCCTCACAATCTTAAAGATGGGGATGTCATTAACCAAATTCAAAAACTCTACATTAATATAGCAATCCTTTCAGAGATCACATGCAAATGTAAGAGTATATTGAAATCACAACATCCACCCTTGAACTTACAATAAATGAAATAATTTTTTCATAGAAAAAATCATTATTACATAAATTAGGACAAGCATCAAAATGTATAGCACACCAGCAAGGTAAGAGAATTATGCCAAGGAGATTGATTTACATAGGCCATAAGGAGACCATGTGGGGAAACTAGGTTATCAAATTTTCCATGCAAGCATCAACTACACGACAAGGGCCCTAACTAGCAGTCATGTTTTAGACTTCGAGGATTCCCAAAAGGGGGTGTCACTAATGGAATCCATAAACTATACATTGACACATCACAATAGAAATTACATGCAATTTCATGAGTATGTCATCGACATACTATGGAAATGGGAGCAAGAAGAAAGCAAGAGAGCAAAGAGCAAAATGTAGAATGTTGGAATAGATAAGATAGATAGACTAGAAGTGAGGAGGTGGTTTTGTCTAAGTGACAAAACCACGCTAACCCATTAACTATGGTTAGGGGGAAAACCTCTAAGAGGGAAAAGTGCCCCTAACTCACTTATGGATTACATTGGTCACTACCTAGAATATGCCAATAATTCTAACACCCCCCTACATTGCCAATGTGATGATGTACAAGGAAGTGATCGATCACCAAAAGGAGATAAGTTTAGGGCACTATGAAACGCCTCAAACTTCTCACGTCAAAGTGCTTTGGTGAAGTTGTCTACAACATTGTCATGTGTTGACACATAGATCATATTGATCTCCCCTACATGAACTTCTCTCTAACATAATGATAATGAGCCTCAATGTGCTTTGTGCAAGCATGAAATAAAGGATTCTTTTCCACTGCTATAGTACTCTCACTATCAGTGATAATTGGAGAAGGACCCTCCAATAAGAGATGAAGATCAACAAGCAAACGATGCAGCCAAACACATTGAACTGTGGCTGTGAAAGCTTCCCTATACTCATCTTCACATGAGGAAGTAGCCAGAAGAGATTGTTTCTTGCTCAGCTAATACATGCAATCTTTGCCCAAAAAGAAACAATTAGCACTTGTGGATTGTCTAGTGTCATAGTCTCCACCTGCATAAGCTATTTCAATAGAAAGAGCCCCCCTACATGCCTTGTTTTACTATGAGTCCTGCGAGGAAAAGGTGCCTCAAGTACACTCTCCCTGAGAGTCTGTAGCAACAAATTTGGAACTATTTTTGCTGCATGTATCTCTTGAATCTCTTGCCTGACAACATCATCCACTACCAGTGGAGGAACAAAATCAGCATGTGGTTGAATCGCGGCATGTGGAGCAGGTGGAGGTTGTTGTAAATGCTAATTTTAAGCATGAGCATCAGTTGAGGAACCAAAAGCAATAGGAAGCAACCCCTCAAAAACCTCATTTGAAGAAGCTAGAATAGTGAATTCAACATGTGTATGAGCTGAATTCTCCGAAAAAATGACATCTCTACTCACAAAAATCTTGCGTGTGGCAGGATTGTAAAGACGATAGCCTTTGCTTTGTGTAGTATACCCAACAAAGAGACACTTTAGTGCCTTAACTGACAATTTATGTCAAAACTCCACAAGCACATGGTCATATGCAAGACATCAAAAAACACAAAAGTGATCCACTAAAGGCTTCCTCCCATGCCAAGCCTCAAAAGGAGTGATTGCATTCAAAGCCTTTGTGGGAGCTCGATTCAAAACATAATTGGCACACATGAGGCCTTTGAACCAAAATCTATGAGGCAACTTCTTGATATTGAGCATGCATCTATCCATCTATTGAGATATCGAGCTCCACTCGCGATATGCCAGGGTGACCGTTGTGCATTTATGTCACCGACTTGTTAGCTGGAGATGCGGTTGGTACACCGCCCATGAATAATAGCTGGATGATAGCTATCCTTATCTACTCTAGTTTGTGACTCAGTTAGTATGCCACCTTAGTTAGTTGAGTTTGGTTTGAGACCCACATATAGGGTTCTTCTATTTCTTTGTACTAGAGTTCTTTTGGCTTTCACAACTAAGAAGAGGAAAACTATTTTCAGCCTTCACCTTTGTGTGTATTCCCCCATTGTGTATGTGAGAAAGCTATAAGTGAGACTCCTTCCCTCTCTCCCACTATCTTCACATGATATCAGAGCCTTATTCATGGTAAGGAGCTCAAGAAAGCAAACCAAGTTCGTGGTGTCCTGGTAAGAGGACCAGTGTTGCTTTCCTATTTTGAGTTTGGGAGCAAATCTCTGCAAGTAGCACAGCCAAAAGTGCAAGAGTGCACTGTCTCAGATTGAGACGCCCTTCACGGTGTGGCGAGAGCATAGTTTCGAGGCCATTTCGAGGCCCATTTTGAAGGTGGAAGTTCTTCGCAAGCACTCAAAAAAAGGCCCTGTTTTTGCTGTGCGACCACTGCTCGGCTAGTCAGTGAAAAGTTGCCATAGAAATTGCATCGTATGCCTATGTGCAGAGATATTGGGAGTTGCAGAATCATGCTTGTTGCCTGTTGATGCAAAATCGTCACTAGGAAGTGACTGTGTGGTCAAATACCACTTTTGTCAGTTTTGCAGATCTGCCTGTGTGAGGCAAAAGCTGTGTTTTTTTGTAGTGACAAAATATTTTGCAGTGTTCTGTAATGGCATCTAATTCTCTTTCACAGATTGTCACTGAAAAGCTTAACAAGAACAACTTCCAGGCATGGAAGTTTAGAATGACGAATTTCCTTATGGGAAAAGGCTATTGGGAGTTCATTATAGGAAATGAAGAAGAACCAATTCTTCCTAATGTTCCCAATCAACAGGAAATGCAGGCATTCAAAGGATGGTATGAGAGAGCTAGAAAAGTTATGTACTGGCTGTTTATTAGTATTTCGGACTCTATGATTGTGCATATTTAGGATGCAAGTATGCCAAAGGAGGCATGGGATACTTTGGCAAAAATGTACAACACAAATATGCAAGCCAGGAAAATGCAGCTCAAACAGGAGTTGCACAATGTGCAGAGAGAAAATTGGAGCATAAATGACTAGCACATGAAGGTGAAGAAAATTGCAGATGCACTTGCTTCCATTGGGTCGCCAGTGGAAGATGATGATCTAGTTTCTGTGACCTTGAATGGTCTAGGAAAGTATTATGCACAATTCTGGCCATCCATTGCCATCCGTGAAAAAATTTTGTGATTTTAAAAAGTTGTTTGCTCTTCTAATTTCTGAAGAGCAGAGAAATGGGGGTGCATCTTCTTCAGGAGGAACTTCAAAAGAAACTATCTTCTACTCAAATGCTGGAAGAGGTAGAGGCAGAGGTAGAGGAGGCCGATCTACAGGCCGTGGTAGAAATCAGAATATGCAGCAAACTCAAGAAAACCAGTCCTATGCAGGAGGACGTGGTAACTCTAGAGGCAGGGGGAGCCAGAGAGGCCGTGGTGGATGGCAGAGAGGCCAAAATGCAAACAGCAATGTTGAATGCTACTACTGTGGTAAAATGGGTCATATGGCTAAGGACTACTACAAAAAGTAGAATGACATTATGAATGGAAAATTGCAGCAAAGCAATTATGCATCTTCCAGTAGACAGGGTGATGATAGAAATGAGCATCTATTTATGGTGCAGCATATGACCAATTCTATGACAAGTGCAGAAGAACGAAATGATGTGTGGTATGTTAATTTAGGTGCTTCAAACCACATGACAGGTCATGTAGAATGGATGTACGATGCAAGGAAAATGGAAAAACCAGGATTTGTGGAGACTGGTGATGATACTGCACATCCTATTGTGCAGATTGGTAAAATTCCTTTGTCTATGCAGGATGGGAAAAAGAAATACCTGTCCGATGTATTTCATGTCCCGAACATCACCAAGAACCTGGTTTCTATTGGTCAAATGGTTGAGCAAGGCTTGCAGGTCAGATTTAATCCTCATGGATGCTTTGTTGAGGATATGAAAAATAATAGTCGCTTGATAGCAAAAGGAAAGAAGAAGGGCAGGATGTTTACGTTGGATGTGGACATGCCTGAATTGAGTGCAGCAATGTTTGCACATGGGACTGGGGTAGTTGCAGATATTGATATCTGGCATAAATGTATTGGTCATGTTAATATACAACGACTTAAATCAATGCAAGCCCAAAATATTATTGCAGGATTGCCTAAATTCAAGGTTGCAGAAATGCATAAGGTTTGTGAAGCCTGTCAATTTGGAAAACAGGCAAGGAAACCATTTCCTAGGCATGTTCAAGAGAGTAAAATGCCATTGGAATTAATCCACTCTGATGTGTGGACTACTAAAGCTGCATCTATTGGAGACTGTCACTATTTTGTCACATTTATTGATGACTTCAGTAGAAAACTTTGGGTGTATTTTATATAAAAGAAAAGTGAAGTGTTTGGGCACTTCAAAGCTTTTAAAAGAAAAGTGAAGTGTTTGGGCACTTCAAAGCTTTTAAAGCTATGGTTGAAAAAGAAACAGGCCTGTAAATAAAATGCCTAAGGTCAGATGGAGGGGGAGAGTACCTCTCAAATGAGTTTGCAAGGTTCTCGCAGGAGCATGGCATAAAGCAGCAATATTCATGCAGTCAGACCCCACAGCAAAATGGACTTGCAGAAAGGAAAAACAGGCATATTGGAGAGGTATCTCGGGCCATGCTAAATGAAAAAGATCTACTAGATTATTATTGGGCTGAAGCAATTGGTACAGTAGTTTACATAATGAACAGGACTCCCACTATAGCAATACATGGCATGACGCTAGAGGAGATGTATACTGGTAGAAAACCAAACATTTCTCATTTGAAAATTTTTGGTTGCATTGCCTATGTCCATGTGCCATATGAGTTGAGGTCCAAGTTGGATTCAAAAGCTGAGAAGTGCATCTTTATTGGTTATTCTCTATAGCAGAAAGGGTATAGATGCTATAACCCTTCTACTCGTAAGTTTATAGTGAGCAGAGATGTTGTTTTTTATGAGATGAGTAGCTGGTATAAACCAATAAATGTGATGATTGATGTAGATGCACAAAATGGTAATGCTGCACAGAATTCACAGCAGCAATCACAAAATATCAGTGGACCTGCAGTGTCCTCTAGCAGTGGTTCACATACTTTGCCATGGACAAGCAAATTGAGATCAGGAGAATCTCCTCAAAGCAATGCAGATAGTGGTACGCAGGTATCATGAAAAGGAAAAGAGAAGGTAGATCAGCCCATGCTTGATGTGAATGCAGGTCACTCTTATGTGGATGGTAAATCCAGTGGCTCAGAACATAGCATTGATGATGAGTTGGGTATTCCTTCTGTTGTTACACCTAGAGTAAGGAAGACCAGGGATGTTTTGAGAGCACCTAGAAGTGAGCCTATTTTGCACAGGTCTACCAGGGTTAGGTATCCTGTGGATAGGCTGAAATATGATGGATTTACAGCCATTCACTATGCCTATATGGTCAAAGTCATACAAGAACTAGAACCCACTTCTTTTGAGCAAGCCATGGGAAATGAAAAATGGGAGAAAGACATGGATGAAGAAATGGATGCCTTAGAAGCAAATGCTACATGGGAATTGGTGCCTTTACCTAAAGACAAGAATGCAATTGGCTGTAAGTGGGTTTATAAGATCAAGCACAATGCAGATGGTTCTGTGAATAGATACAAGGCAAGATTAGTTGTCAAGGGGTATGCACAGACATATGGCATTGATTATGAAGAAACTTTCAGTCCGGTTGCAAGGATGGCAACCGTAAGAGCAGCCATTGCTATGGCTGCATCAAAGGGATGGTCTTTACATTAGATGGATGTAAAGAATGCCTTCTTGCATGGTGATTTGCAAGAAGAGTTCTTTATGGAGCAGCCACCAGGTTATGTTCATGCTCTTCATCCTAAGTTTGTTTGCAGATTGAAGAAAGCCTTGTATGGCTTGAAGCAAGCACCTAGAGCATGGTCTGACAAGATAGGATAGTATCTTGTCACTATTGGCTTTCAGATTTCCAAGGCAGATTTCTCACTCTATGTGAGAAAAACAGAGAAAGGTATTATGCTGCTTGTCATTTATGTTGATGATTTGATCATCACAGGTGATACTGATGAAGATATCCTTCATATGAAAATGCTATTGAGGCAGAAGTTTGAGATGAAGGATTTGGGAGAGCTGCGTTCTTTCTTGGGCATTGAGGTGATTAGATCACCAAGTGGGATACAGCTCTTGCAGAGGCAATATGGATTGGACATGCTGTCTAAATATGGGATGACAGGCTATAAGCCTATTTCAGTTCCTTTGGAGCAGAATGTGAAGCTGAGCATAGATGCAGGTGAGCTTTTGGAAGACCCTACTATGTACAAACGCATAGTAGAAAGTTTGATTTATATGACTATTACCAGGCCAGATCTAAGCTATGCTGTTGGATTGGTAAGTCAGTTTATGTAGTCTCCAAGGAAACCGCATTTGGATGCGGCTAGACGCATACTCATGTATGTGAAGTCCACATTGCAGTATGGACTATTTTATGAGGCTGGGGTTTAGATACAATTGCATGGATACACTAATGCTGATTGGGCTGGTAGTATTTCTGATAGACGATCTACCAGTGGATATGTGTTCTCTTTTGGGAGTGCTGCAGTCACTTGGAGCAGCAAGAAACAACCTACAGTTGCCTTATCGAGCACAGAGGCTGAGTACAAGGGTGTAGCAATGGCTGCATGTGAGGTAGCTTGGTTGCATAAGCTACTTTATGATATGCATTAGTCTACAGATGGGCCAGTTGTCATTTATTATGACAACATGAGCAGTATACACTTGGCAAATAACCCAGTCTTTCATGCTAGAACAAAGCACATTGAGGTGCATTATCACTATGTGCAGGAGAAGGTTTTACTAGGTCTTATTGATCTAGCTTATGTCAGCACAAAGGATCAGGTTGCTGACATATTCACGAAGGCATTGGGCATAGAGAAGCTGCGCAAATTCAGAGACTTGCTTGGTGTGCAAGAATTGGGATTGAGCTCGAGGGGGAGTGTTGAGATATCGAGCTCCACTCGCGATATGCCAGGGTGACCGTTGTGCATTTATGTCAGCAACTTGTTAGCTGGAGATGCGATTGGTACACCGCCCACGAATAATAGCTGGATGACAGCTATCCTTATCTACTCTAGTTTGTGGCTCAGTTAGTATGCCACCTTAGTTAGTTGAGTTTGGTTTGAGACCCACATATAGGGTTCTTCTATTTCTTTGTACTACAGTTCTTTTGGCTTTCACAACTAAGAAGAGGAAAACTATTTTCAGCCTCCACCTTTGTGTGTATTCCCCCATTGTATATGTGAGAAAGCCGTAAGTGAGACTCCTTCCCTCTCTCCCACTATCTTCACTAATGTGTGATGCCTTTCTCCTTCAAAAAAGCCTCAAATTCATGAGACATATACTCACCCCCTCTATGAGGATTACCAAAATGTGAGTAGAGAAAAGAAGCGAGCCCCTCATCTAGTATCTTATTCCTCTCAATATCATTGGAACAATTGATGTGATCATAAGCAAATCAAACATATTCCAACAATGAAGGCATGCCTGAAACTCACACAATTAACTTCTCTTTCATCCTCATACTATCACATTTGGGTCATTGTGGAGAGAAAGAAACACAATACATAGAATTTGCGATAAAAAAAGCAAACACTATTGAAATTGAACATCCACACATCAAGATAATGACAAATCACAATGTAGAATATATGATTGAAAATATGTAAACATGATCATGTGATACATATACATATCATGTCTTCCATGCTTGCAGAAGATCGACCATACATTTGATCCTAAAACATGGAAGCAAAACCCACTATGTCAAAAGAAAAAATGCACATTTTCATCATAAGGATTAATTTTTCTTAGTGAAAATACCTACGTAATTTGGACAATATCATGCTTTGAAATACTTAGGGAGCTAAAAAAGGATTTTATCCTTCCATACTTCCATTATGACCAATGTTTGAATGATAGTTTTATTGAAACTAGAAACGAAAGCATTTAAACCACTATGTTGATTGCTCATCCAATATCTTGTAGACTATTATGTTAAACTCAACACGTGACCACATACTCAAGCAGAAGAGGAGCATAATTCAAGTAAAATAATTGGCAAAGACACTCTGTAACTAGTATCCTGCTGCATCTAACGGAAAATATGCACTAGGCATTAACAAGCTTCTATTTCCACCCCTATAAGCAAACTCATATCCTATAGTATGAAAAACTTTAACATTGCACTTAATGCATCAATTAAGCCAGTGACCACATAACAAGCAGAATTGTTTAGAATCTAGCACGAAGGTGCATACGGATTCTCCCACCAAAGTACAACGGTCTTGTTACTGCGTTGAATATGTAGAACAGAAATCTGCCCCTCAGCTTTGAGGATTTTAGCGCAATGCTTCTGGAGGAGGAGATGCATGAAAAGATGAGGACTAGAGAAGATTCGGCTTTCTAGACCGGATCAAAGAAATGTAAGGGTAAGGACTCTGGTAACCCATCTTCTTCTGATGATAAAAAGAGAAAGAAGAAGATCAAGTGCTTCTATTGCAACAAGGCAGGGCACAAGCAGAATGAGTGCCAAAAGAAGATTGCAGATGAGATGAACGGAGTAAAGAAAGAGTCCAGCAATAGTGCGCAGGTAGTACTAGTAGAGCTATTTGTAGCAATTGAGGAGATTTGCACGAAGGCAGTTCATGTACCTACGGATGAACCTTGGATCGTTGATAGTGGTGCATCGTGCCACATGACCAGTTGGAAGGATTGGTATACCTCTCTATAGCCGGTAGGGAATGACATCCTGGTAGCAGTCGGCAATGATGCAAAATGTCTAGCAAAAGGGAAAGGTACGATTGCTCTCAAGTCAGATAGAGTTGTAAAACAGTTGTCCGATGTTCTTTATATGCCAAATATCAAGAGAAACTTGTTGTCTGTTTCTACGATCATGGATCGGGACCTCAAAGTTTTTTTAGCTACCTAGGGAAGTTGGCCTGTGTTTTATATGGATATAAAATCTGCCTTTCTAAATGGGGATCTCAAGGAGGAGATATACATGGAACAACCACCAGGTTTTGTGATCCCCAGTTTAGAAGGTAAAGTCTATAAACCGAAGAAGGCACTTTACGGGCTGAAACAGGCCCCATGAGCATGGTACCAGCAAATTGATGCCTACTTTCTGTAAAACAGGTTCAGGAGGAGCCCATCATATTCAAATTTGTATATCTTCAAAGAAGGAGGTAGATGTATGATATCGTGGTCCTTTATGTGGACGAACTTGTCCTAACAGGGAACCATGAAGAGAAGATCTCATAGACGAAGCATTTGCTAGGAAGACAGTTTGAAATGACAGATCTCTGACTGATGCATTTCTGTTTGGGGATGGAAGTTTGGCAAGAGCCAAAATAGATCTTCATTTCACAGCTGAAGTATGCTGAAGAGATACTGAAGGCATTTGGCATGGCTGAGTGCAAGACAGTTGATACCCCTATGGAGGTTGACGTGAAGCTCTCAAACGAGGATTCATCACCACTGGTGGACGAAGTGAAGTACAGAAGGCTTGTGGGCAGTTTTATTTACTTGTGCAACACGCGATCGAACATCAGCTTTGCGACTGGTGTACTAAGTAGGTTTTCCAATAAGCCCCGGGAGAACCATTGGAGGGCAGGGATGCGGGTACTAAAATACATCAAAGGCACACTTGATTATGCCATCACCTATACCAAGGGCAACATCTTGACCAGATTCTGTGACTCGGATTGGGGGAGGAGAGGTGGACAGCAAGAGATCAGTGACAGGTTACTGTTTCTCACTTAGATCTGGAGCTGTGTCATGGGTTAGCAAGAAGCAACGTACAGTTGCTCTTTCTTCTACCGAGGCTGAGTACAAATCTGCATGCTTTGCTTCTTGTGAGGCAGTGTGGTTAAGGAGGATTTTGGGGGACATGGGTGCAGTGCAGAACAAGCCTACATAGTTTTCATGTGACAATCAGAGTTGCATGGTGATTGCAAAGAATCCTGTGTTCCACGCTCGCACCAAACACATTGAGATTCAATATCACTTTGTACGCAAGCTCATCATAGATGGAGAGGTCGACTTGGTGTACTCTTCGACTACAGAGAATGCTATGGACATCTTCACGAAGGCTCTTGGAAGAGACTTGCTAGAGAGGCATCTTCATCGACTTGGCATTGGGCCGAAAAAGTAAGTTCACTTGCGGGTGGACATTGAGGGGGATGTTAGATATTAATGCTCCACTCTCGTGTAACTATGCGGGAACCAACTAACTCTACTTGTAAGCCCCCCATATGAGGAGAAGGCATTTGAGTAGCTTGGTTATCCGGTAGGTCCTGGTTTGAACACCAGATGGGGGCCATGTGTGGCCTAATGGCTGGACGGAGTTGGCACACTGCCAACAAGGCTACATGCAAGTGCGGGAAGGCATCCCATGACTGACCGCACTAAGGGTAGATGGAGCATTTCCTAGGGCAGCCCACTCTCAGGTTGCGAGGCTTGTTTGGAGCCTCAAATGATCCTGGATGGCTTTGGGCCAAATGGATACTGTAGGTTAGTTGCTCTATTTTATGCACCAGTTCTATCATGTAGTCGGTGGCCTATTTGGGGATCAACCCCCAGACTGTTTTGGGCGGACTGGGTTGGTCACCCAATTGAGCCTAATCGACTACGACTATTGGCTATATAAGAGTAAGCCCGTGAAGCCCATTTCATCACTGGCTACAGTAACCCTGATTCCTTAGCATGCAGCCTCCGTCCTCTACTATTTCCAGCTCGCCATCGAAGCTTCTTTCACAAGAGCACACAGCTGGGAGGCAGTGCCATCTATTGTATCAATTCTATAGTAATCAAATTTTTGATTCTCCATACTATCTATTTTTCTCTCTTGTGTACGAGATCCTGTTATCTGTTGAGCACAGACGTATTATTTTCTTACACATTTATGCTAAGGGTCCATCTAATACAATATTGGAAATTGATGTGAGCATGAGTGTATGCATCCATCAATGATGTATATGAGTATGCATCCATCCGTGATGTATATTGTTGTACTAATCCATGGTGCTTTATGGCTTGATTTGTTTGCAGCATGATTAATCACAATAATGTTGTAATTTTTTATAGAAAAATGCCATAAAATTTTCATGCTGCAAAACACACACCAAAAAAATGGCATTTGTAGCATTAATCCAAGCATTTCCAGCAAACAATCGAATGCACTAACCTAAGCCAATTTTTTTAACACAACATAAAATGCTACATCAACACTATCATGATGGCAGGATGGGAGGAGGGAGCTGCAAAAGGAGGATCGAAGGAGAACCAAGAAGAGGGAGTTGTAGGAGGAGCATGGAAGGAATCATTCATGCGGGGGGGACATGGCCGTTTCTCTACTTCCATGCATAGATGTTGCATGGAAGAGATATTGGGAAATGTTGTTGGTGCTCGAAAGAGGGACAATGAGGATGGAGGAGGAAGAAGGGGATAGAAGAAGAGCGGACGAGTAGGATCACATGGGTGAGAGGGTGGGAGGAAGAAGGTAGAGCTTGCCATCTGAGTGGGCACGGATGGAGCAAAGTGGGTAGGAGAGGGAGTTAAGACCTAAGTGGTAGGTGTGCTGGGACGTAAGCGGCAAAGGGAGCACACCTATTTTATTGAATAAACGATTTTTGGTGTGTTGGGGACCATGTTAACGGTTGGACATTTATTAGTGGAAACAATGATTGTACTATTAGGTTGGATTCTTGGATGAAACAATTATTATATTATTGATTGAAAAATTGGAGGACATGATACCATAAATTCATGCCTAATGTTGGGAAAAACAAGAAGGAATGGAACGATAAAAAAAAGGAAATAATGCAAAGTCACATGGCAGCAGCATAATGTTTGCATTCCTCTTCTTGCCTCAAACTTTGCATCGTACATGTGGCAGCCCTCCCTTGGATTCATATATTTAAATATTCATCCTTTTTGTAGAAAACATTTGGACCATGAAAAAGATAGTTAGTATTATTCCATTCAAAGAGATGATCATGCAACCACTCAAGACGACAAATCTAAAGCTAGATGATGTGATAGTGAATAGGGTGTTGCCATGGACTCGACGAGACTAGAGTTGCATCATCCTCTCTTTGAATTTTGTATACTAATAGTGCTCATGCATCCCCATGTGAAATACAATATTAGTCCTTTATCAATATACGAAATTCAAAGCTCATGCATCCACTCGTGACAAATCTAAACGTGGATGATGCAATATTGAACAGGTGGTTTCCATGCACTCAACAAGGCTAGAGTTGGTAATAGTGCTCATGCATCCCCATATGAAATATGATTATAAGGCCCTTCATGTGGCCTCAAATCTTTCATTCCGCATTCTATTTTCTATACATAGTCCAACAATAATGATTTCACAAGCTTCTTCAAACTCTAATCAAGAATAGAGAAGAGATAAGACATGGATTATT
Source organism: Dipteris shenzhenensis (assembly GCF_047967505.1). Lineage (NCBI taxonomy): Eukaryota > Viridiplantae > Streptophyta > Polypodiopsida > Gleicheniales > Dipteridaceae > Dipteris > Dipteris shenzhenensis. The sequence goes on from NC_141611.1 coordinate 40,027,394, forward strand.
GTAACCATTGCATGCATGCATTTATTTATTGTAATGGCATGCATACAATTATTAAAAGAGAGCAGATTATGCATGTACTTAATGGAGACCCGCTATAGTCCTCACTAATGGCTGCCTCACATCGACTCTTTGTCTTTGTCACGAAAATTCAAATCAAACATGCTTACAAATTCAAGATTTACCAAAACCATAGAAACCAAGAACAAGGAAACAAGTGGGGAAGAGAAGAGAAAGAGAGAGCGACATTGCATGGGGTCCCATCTACCCCCCCTAGATGGTGGCTCTTACTTCCCATCTAGAGTATTTATAATTGTAATTCCAAAAAGCAAAGAGCCAATAATAGTACATCCAAAAGCATTCCTTGTCCATAATTAGAGGGATTGCTCAAGATAGCTCCACGAGCTTAAAATATCACAAGGCTTAATATGCCCTCATCCACAATTAATTTAAATAAATTAGCCCACGGCTTTAAATTCATTACTTTACAATATGGCCCATGGCCTTTGATAGCCATTAGATACTTTGATCAATCCAAATCACCTTCACCATCTCTGTTCCTTGTTATCCAACTCATCATCTGTACTCAAGCCATCAATTGTGTTAGTTATTACAATCAATTGATGAATCATCACACCAACTAATCCCAACACAATTGTACGCTTGATATATAGACATCAAAATACACACCTTGTGACCAATTGCAATAACACTAGTAACACTAGCGACATTAGTATTAAAATGGAATCACCCACAATACTAACCATCTAGCCTAGCAAAACACAGGTAGTTAGGTGTCCCCAACTAAACCCCACAAGCATCCACTAGGAACCTGCCGCGTCCGGTGCACTCCTATGGAATACTTTGCCATAGTCACACTTGACTAAAATAAAATAATTTCCACTGCAAGAAATATTGGGAATACAATTCTGTAACATTCCTCTTGCTTGGATTGCAACTGACCTCAGTTGTGTATTTGACTTTCTGAGTCAACGAGTAGAGATGTAAAGAGTAATCTCTTGGATATTCATTAAGTATCATCATGGTCAAAAAAAATTCTTCAAGAGATATTAAGCTCTCATTAACCAAGAGATAATAAATTTAGCCAATTCAAAACTTATGAAAGATTATTTTTATTCTTACCTTGTACCAAGAGAAAGTACTATACCACATCTATTCATTTCTTATGTTATTTTGTTACAGGTTCAAGCATCATATTTGTCATATTCCTCAATATCTAGACCATCCCATACCAATATGATATTGAGAAATAATAACAAATACAAAGCATAATTCTTTTTTTCTTTTGATGTGAGTAGCAATAAGTGACATATAATATTATGTGATTAGCAGAAGGGTATATGTACGTCTTTATCTAATCACATGTAAAAGTTTCTGATTTAGGTTAGTAGCTAGTAATAATCTAATATGTATTTTCTTTAGCGGCTAGAAAATACATAAAATATTATCTGACATACCAACTATTTTTCATTATCTATAAAAGCAATTCCATTATTAGGGGAGAATTGATGTCTCCAAAGGGCCCCCAATTAGTGTTTCCTAATTTCAAGGGATTAGTGAAGTATTTGAGGTGTACCAATGGGAGTGCTCCTTTTTGTGGGGCAATGCCATGTTGAGGTGGAGGGTGGGCAGACTTGCAAACAGCCCCTATTGGCTACTCCTCTTACACCGAGGACCACTCAAACCATCCCCCCCCCCTCAACTCATGCTTGACCCTTCTCCCATATGCACCTCCCCCAAACAAACCTACAAGTCATTCAAGAGGTGGTGGGCCCTTTTGGGCAAAATTTTCCCCCCTCTCAGCTTGTTACAGTCCTGCCCCCTCCTTTTCTCTGGTCCAACTCCATTCTCCCTCCATTTTTCAAACATGGGAACTCATTTGGCATCTTCTCTGCTTCCTCCTGCTCTGGTCCACTATGTTTCTCCCTCTCTAGCACCTCCTATAGCAGCTGCACATTCTCTCTCCATTCCTAGCTACAACACCTCCTACAGTAGCAGCTACTCATCCCCCTCTGCTCTTTCTCCCTCCATTCCTAGCTATAGTACCTCCTGTAGTGGCTGCTCATCCCCCTCTGCCCTTTCTCCCTCCATTCCTAGCTACAACACCTCCTGGAGCAACCGCTCATCCCCCTCTGCTCTTTCTCCCTCCATTCCTAGCTATAGTACCTCTTGGAGCTTCTCTCAACCTTCAGTTGCACCCTCTATACGTTCTCCCTCACTCCCTCTATTGGAGCTGCTCTCTCCCTCCAAGGTGCACTTTCTAGTCCACTATTGCTATTGTGACCTCTGTACAAGCATGGCGAGGAGACCATACATGTACTATGTGTCCCACAGGAGCAAAAATGCACTGGGTGAATGGGTGCCTTGCACCTATAGCTTGAATGATTGGATAGTCATGAGAGGATTTGCCAAGGGTCCACATAAGCTTCCCAAGAGCAAAAGAGGTGATTTTTTGCATGAATGGAAGGGCTACATCATGAAGTTCAAGCTTGGGAAGAAAGGATGGCTTGCAAAGGTGTAACACATCTACATGGGGAAGGACATGTGCCTTCCTCCATTAAGCAATCAATTGACAATACCATCGCTTTGTAAGTCTGCATTTTGTGTAAGATTTTGAAGTGTTATGAGTCAGTTTGAAATTGTATTTTGAAATAGAACAAATGTAATGAGTCAGTTTGAACTTGTATTTTGAAATAGCACTTGTGCATAGCAGATGTATTTCCTTCAGACTTTGAGGAGTGGGAACCACTCGAGTGCTTCTTAGGTAAGTTTACTACCATTCATGAGGATTTAGGAAGGCAAATGCATGCTAGAGAGAAGTCCTCTGCTTTGAAATATAGAAATATCCATTGGTATAATGCCAAGTACATTACTCCAAGGACGGCATCAGGCTATGGCCATCTCCAATGCATTGCAACACCACAACTTGAAGACATGGATTGCAGCATGGTGGACACAAGAACAATGCGATCATATAAGGAAAAGATTGCAAAGGACGTGGGCATGGCCATGAAGTTTACATTTGGCTCTAAATGGGTAAGGTTGTCTTGGTTTATGCCTCTATACATTTTTGCTTCTTGTTTTCAGAATATCCAGATGCATGGAACAAAAACCATGTGGTCATGCAAGTGCCTACATGAGAATGCCCTTGAGGAATTGCTTGGGGTGAATTGGGGAAGCACGTCAGGTGAACAAAAGGGTGATTTGTTTCAATGCCATGTATGTAAGGACAATGTGGTTGTCAAGTACCACATCTCTCACCAAATGTTATATTTTGCTTTCCAATATAGGTGCTAGAAGAAAATAGGTGGCAATTGGATCCCCCTTGATTCTAACGATGATGATAATACAGGGGTAAGTTTATGTATTGGTTCTCATTTAGGAGATGTCAAGAATGTGACTGTCATGTCACAATGGACTCTCAAGGACAAATGGGAACACCTATTGGTCATGGAGGATGGCATGTCTGAGTCCTTTCACTTTACCTTAAATGGTGAAAAGGTAGGAAAGCGTGCAGAAAAGCTCTTGCATAGTGCCACTATTATCCCTCTTGCAATCTTGAAGATTGTAAACAATGTGGGGTGGAACAGTTGTGGATTTTAACATTTTCCAATTAGTAGTGGTGCAATCAAGTTTGATGTTTTGAATAATTTTGTTTCATGTCAATGTCAAGTTTTTCCCCAAAAATTTATAATTCTTTTTTATTTTTTATATTTATAACATTTGGGTATATATAGGTTATAAAGTTACTTTAGTTTCAAAGTTTCACTATCATAGCCATATTTCTCCTAGCTACCAAACTACCATGGATTCTGCTAGGTCTGCCTTCCATGATTTCATCTCCCGTACTCCATTAATTGATAGAGAGGAGGAGTTATTCCAATCTTTGATAAGAGCATAGATGCCCTAGGCACCTACTTGGGAGCTCGAGATGATTTTGAAGACCTCATCAAGTACATGCAAGACTACATCGTGAGTTTTGCATATCAACTTGATGAGTCTACAAAAAGATGGGTCCCAATTGATTATTTGAAGTACTTGTTCAATCAAGAACCCAAGTTCGTCAAGCATTTAGATCGCTTTCAAGCCCAGCTCACACCCTTAGGGTTTAGGGAGGTGGACACTGATGACCTCCTAGCATGTGGAGTCGCCGAAAACACAGGAAATAGGTTCCTATCCTGGGAAATGACCTTTATTTTTCTTCTCCAAGAGGGACAAATGGAAGAGGAGGCCTCGACCTCAAGCCTAGACCCTGCACCGCGCCCTTTTTGATCCTCTTATTTCTATAGATGAGCCCAACATCTATAATGAAGAGCCCATAGATGAAGAAGCTGAGGAGTAGGAAGCTGCATTGGCCCTGGAAGTGCTCCAACGACCTCCTAAACCCCATTCTACTTCTCAAATTCCTCAGGCACCAACTCTGTTGACCCCGCAGTTACAATGATATGGTTTCTTGCTCGCCTTCTCATCGATGGAGAACAATACATCTTTCTCCATGACATAGAGGTTATGTTTGGTCTCCGGGAGGATGAAGCTCTTAGTGTCCTGTGTGGATATGAGGTGGACACCACTATGCAAGAACTAGGTTTTTGGGAGTAGATGATTCAATAGAAGAGGTTCTTGCTTTAACACTGGCCCAAATCAAAGATGCAGAGACATCAATCTACTTTGACCTACCTAATGTTCCAGAAGAAGCCTCCACATCTGACTCCAGTCAGCAAGAGGCCTCCGGATCCATCCTCATTAACAAAGAGGAAGGGATTGAGCATGACGACTCCATAGTGGTAAGAAACTATGAGCTTTGAATTTCTTCTCTCTTGGTATACTTTTGCTTTAATGGAATTCTAATGTAATGTTGGACTGTTGCAGGAGGCATTTGAGGTCGACCTATTCTCATCTCGACAATGCCTTGTTCGCAGTAGCTTCGATCGAGATCACTCACTGGCACATTACCTTGGCCAAGCAAAAGGGCACTTTGTGGTTATCCACAAAAAGTTTTCTCCACATGGCACTGATGACCTCCTGAAGTGCTTTCTAGTACTCCCAACCTAGGGTGCTTTGAGCCAATGTATGTTTTTCTTTAATAGCATTGTGGTTGGACAAGCACCTCCTTGCCTTTCCTCCACCCATGGACACTTTAGCAGGAAGATTTTGTGTCTTTCCTGATTGTTTCTTGTCGTGCTTAAGCTTCACATTGCCTCCGTGAAGTCCCATTAGTGAGAGTAGTTCTTCAGCTTTTGCAATGCATTGTGTAGATACTTGTTGTGGCCTCAAATTCTAAGCATAAACTAGATGGAGATAGAGTAACTTATCAAGTATACGTAGTTCAGCATGCAAAGTACACACATGTACCTGCTCTAATGGAATTGGTAGAATGGGTTCCCACTTAGGATCCTTTTTGTGACGATCAATGGCTGCACTTTGGTTGCAAGAAAGGATGCCATTTTCCCACTGTAGGCTTCCCTTTTGCATCTTCTGAGAGTGGGTGCAATACAAGCATGTCCACTTTGCATCTGCACCTATATCACAACCATACAAGCACTTGAGCATCTTCAAATCACCAGCTAGATGCCATTCAACTTGAAACATTCCATGCCCATCCACTATTAATGTTTGCCCTACCTCTTATCTTCGAATAATCGACGGGATGCCGGTTCTCTCCAAAACCCACTTCAATGTCTCATGGCACTCCTTTGGGGTCTCAAAGGCTGCAAGCCACCATATGTCCTTCTCAGATTGGGCTGGGGAACCCTGCTCAACTTCCTCATCCCCTTGAGCAAAACGCAAGGTGTCATTCATAATACAAATGCTCACCCTCTCTAACTTGTGCTCTTTTACCAACTGAGCTTCATCCATTTTTATAACAAATCTATCTTACCATTTGTACAATGAAAGAGAAATACAGTAAGGATATAGAAATGAGAAGAAATAAAGTTGAATATGAAGAGGGAATTTCTCTTACCTTCTTCTCTCATCCCATAGAATTTGACCATGGCTCTCTGCAAATTCTGTACATCCATGTAAACATTATTGAAAGCATTCATCTCAAACGTTTGGATGCTAGATTTCTTTTTACTCTTCCAAGTCATTGTGCCACTTACACAATGGTATCCTCCAAGATTTTCTCTAGCACATTGGTTTGTTTCTTGATGTGCAAGCCTTATAGACCACGGTGTTGGCAATGGCATTGTAGATATCTTATACTTTTCCTCCATAGTAGACTTGAAAATTTTAGAAACAGAGTTGTAAGCTGCACAACTTACACCAGCACCATCACAAGATCCAAGCACCTCCTTTGCTTACATGAGGCCCTTAAAATCCTTCATTACCTCTCTAGCAACTTGTTTATGTAACCCTTTTTGTCTAGGATCCTTCAACACTTCCATGACATCACTTGGCTTTATTAAACTTCTTAGAATATATGAAGGATCACTATCATCCATTTCCATTGTTCCCATCACATCCTGCATGAAATTCCTAGAGTACAAATGAGTCTTAGGGGAAAGAATGCAACACCACAAATATTTTGGAGTAAGAAGTTTCATTGAAAATTTGGGGAACTAACCTTGCAGCCCATATTCTCCTCTTTCGGGCACCACTATTGGTTGACAATACATCCATAGATTGCAATTGTCTTTTCCTCTCCTTCAGTCCCAAAGGTGTTCCCTTCAACTTTTGTACTCATTCCAAGTTTCCATTCACCCAAAGGTCAAGATGCTTCTTCCCTTGCAATCAAAGACTGTGGAGCACACTTTGAGGAGTTCCACTATATCCCAAAGAGTGTGTGCTTGCATATTCTGCCTCCAGTTGTAGGTTCACATGGTACTTGTTGGATATGTCCTTGAATGGTGCCATGAGTACTCAAAGAGAGGTATCAGTGATGTAGAAAAATGTAGGGAAGAGCTGGCAAAGATGGAGCAGTGAGAGGGAGAGAGTAGCAAGGAAGAGGGAGGAGGAGAAGCAGATGAGGGAAAGAGGAAGAGGAGAGGAGAGTAGAGCGACGGGTGTAGAAGTGAGGGAAGGGAGGAGGAGGGGAGAGATGCTGCAGGAGGGAGGAGGAGGGGAGAGATTCTACAGGAGGGAGGAGCAGAGGAGAGGGAGCCTAGGTGGCTGGAGAAGGAGGGAAGAGGAAGGAGGGAGGAGGAGCCAAAAGGAGGAGGAGGAGGGGAGAGGGAGGAGGGAGGAGGAGGAGCAAGACAGAGGAGGGGAGAGATGCTACAAGAGGGAGGAGGAGGGGAGAGATTCTACAGGAGGGAGCAAAGGAGAGGGAGCCTGGGTGGCTGGAGAAGGAGGGGAGAGGAAGGAGGGAGGAGGAGCTAGAAGGAGGAGGAGGAGGGGACAGGGAGGAGGGAGGAGGAGGAGCAAGAAGGAGGAGGGGAGAGGAGGAGGGAGGGGGAGGGAGGGAGAGGGAGAGGGAGGAGGAAGGAGGGAGGGAGGGAGGAGGGAGGGAGAGGGAGGGAGGGAGGGAGGGAGAGAGAGAGAGAGGGAGGGAGGGAGATTTGAAATTTGAAATTCAAATTTCAAAAAGTGGCCCCCTCCCCTCATTGATGGGGGGGAGGTGGGCTCAAATGTGGGCTTAACCACCTAGGTTGTGCTGGTTAGGCCTCTTTGGGACCCTCCAAGCCCCTTGCATTAGCCCACTAAGCATTCCCTAATCCATTCCTTATGAGGCCCTTTCGAGACCCCAATTCTCCCCTAATGAAAGAAACTACTAGAGCAAAAAGCTTGCTACCATCGAACAATCATGCCTTCCCTCTTGCTTAGCAAGGAATGTCATCTGCTTCTTCTTCTCTTTAATTTTCTTCAATTCACTTCACATTAGTAGAACACTATCGAAGCACACCATATGTATTGCACAATAATAGTTTTGTTATCTATAATCAAGCTAGGATTGGCATCTACTCAAGCAAGCTATGAGGATACAAGCCCTTTAAGTAATTATATTTCTTATGATATGCATCTTCTCATGCTTATGAATGCACATAATCATGCTTATTTAATCATAAAAAACTCTTAGCTTACCTAGATTATCCTAGATCTTATATAGGCTATCATATTTTAATCTCTTTTTCATGCTATTTTAAAATGATTTATCACTCTTGTTCAAATTCAATTGTTCCCATCCGTCGCCATACCATTCTTTCTTGTCTCTATATGAGTAAGAAAAATGAAAATATTGAAAAACAAAAAATATGGGAATAGATACGTATCTCCTTTGTCATGTCAAATATTTGCTTGCTTGGTTGAGCCCTAATCAACTTTCTTTTGCTTCCCATTCAATTGTCAGTCTGATAGCTTTGTGGTTCAAAAGAGATTCCTTATAGAGCCACTCTTTCATAGTGACCTCATCATATGCAACTGAAGTCAAAATATATTGATCCAACCACTCAAAAGAACTGACGCATACCCTTTGAACAAGCCAGCATGAGCCGTTTTTGTCAATTGCAATTGTAGCGTCGATTTTTGAAGCATCTTTGATAACTTTTGCATACAAACTCAAAACCTAGCAATCAAGTAGTCGAAACAATCAGAAAGAACATTATGAGAACGACTAGGTCATTAGATTGCAGAAACTCATGTTTCTTGCCTCTCACGGTCAAGCTAGAGCGTGGCAGACTCTGATACCATTGTCACAAAAATTCAAATCAAACATGCTTACAAATTCAAGATTTACCAAAACCATAGAAACCAAGAACAAGGAAACAAGTAGGAAAGAGAAGAGAAAGAGAGAGTGACACTGCATGGGGTCCAATCTACCCCCCCTAGATGGTGGCTCTTGCTTCCCATCTAGAGTATTTATAATTATAATTCCAAAAAGCAAAGAGCCAATAATAGTACATCCAAAAGCATCCCTTGTCCAAATAATTAGAGGGATTGCTCAAGATAGCTCCACGAGCTTAAAATATCACAAGGATTAATATGCCCTCATCCACAATTATTAAAATAAATTAGCCCATGGCTTAAAATTCATTACTTTACAATATGGCCCATGGCCTTTGATAGCCATTAGATATCAATCCAAATCACCTTCACCATCTCCGTTCCTCATTATCCAACTCATCATCTCTACTTAAGCCACCAATTGTGTTAGTTATTACAATCAATTGATGAATCATCACACCAACTAATCCCAACACAATTGTACGCTTGATATATAGACATCAAAATACACACCTTGCACACTAGCGACATTAGTATTTACATGGAATCACCCACAATACTAACCATCTAGCCTGGCAAAACATAGGTAGTTAGGCGTCCCCAACTAAACCCCACAAAGCATCCACTAGGACCCCCGTCGTGTCTGGTGCGCTCCTATGGAATACTTTGCCATAGTCACACTTGACTAAAATAAAATAATTTCCATAGCAAGAAATATTGGGAATACAATTCCGTAACACTCTCCCTCTTCACTCCACCCCTCGTGTGGAACTCTCCTTGCCAACATCACGAACGGCATAGAACACACAATCCATCCTTCCCTCACCATCGCTCCACTCTTTGTTGCTACCACCTCACCACTCCTCTCCTCCACTCCTTGCCCCTCTCCTCTACTCCACTCCTCATTAAGGGCTGCATCTCCATCCCTCCCTTTCCTACTTACTCCTTCTAGCCACCTCCACCCTCTTGTTACCCTTCAAGACTGCCTCTTGCCTCCTCGCCTCCTTGCCTCCTCACCTCCTTCCTTCTTTGCCTTCTCACCTCCTTGCATCCTACTTGTTGCTGGCCGTCCCTCCACTCATTGGCCAGCTCCTCTACTCCTCGTGTCATCCTTCCCCTCATTGGCAGGCTCCTTCAACAGTGCACTCTCCCTCATCGACCAGTTTGAAGGCCATGTACATCTGCAAGATTTTGATCTTCCCTCATTTTGGTGTCTCTAATGAAAAGTTTGGGGGTCTTGTTTTTGGAGAGGGGAAGCATGAAAATGGCAACACGTTAATGCACTGCCATTTTCATCTTGCCATTCAAAAATAAGACCTGCAAAGCCCTTGCTTAAGCTTGAATGAGCCTCTTGTTTTTGGGGGTGTTTTTGACCATTACACCACCAAAATCAAGAGGCTCATTCACGCTTAAGTAAGGGCTTTGCAAGCATTTCAAGTTGAGTGAATGAAATCAATCAGATTAGGAATTGGCAAACTCAATTTGGGAATGGTTAGAAATACTTTGTCTTGGAATAATGCCTTGGATCATGGGATGGGGTCCCATGAACCTGGTGCCTATAATGATGAATGGTTCTACCCTTGACTGAAGGTGATGTGTGTAGCAGTAAAAGGAAAAAAATGTGGATATGATAGCCCTTATGGAATCTCTAGGGGGTCTTGATTTTGACCATGATTTGCACATTCTAGCACTTGAGGCATATAGTGGCTCTGCCCATTCAACACTGCCAACTACAATCCAAGCATCAAGCAACCTCATATTCTGTATCCAGAGACATCATGAGGGGTAGAGCCTCTTTTTTGTAGCCTCGCTACTAGCAATAGTATTGAAAAAAAATGCATTCAATTATTATATTCTTTCTTGCTATATGAATGCTCTTAATGCATTCAAATTGTAGAACCACTTCAATACTACTGCCTAGTTATATTGTATGATAACCTCCATATGTATGCTCGTGAGACAACAAAAAATAGACCTGGTAGCCCAAAACTGGCAGTGAGTTGACGCACTGCCATTTTTGGGATGCCAAGCGTCTCTTTTGTTGTTTCACGAGCATAAGAACAAGCACTTGTGTTCTTTACCTTTCTTTGCAATGGGGGTCTTGATTTTGGGGGGTGTATGCCAAAAATTAATAAACAACATTATTTGATGCATATAGTAATATGAAATGGAGAAAATAGGCATGAAAACCATCTAAATTGGCTCTTGCCATTTGATTTGATGTATGACATGGCCCCATTTGGATTTGTAAGTCCAAAGATACAGGGTTTTACTTTTAGGGCTTGAATGCCTAAAATAGGTAGTGTGTTGAATGTAGGACCCTATCTCTTTGGACTTACAAATCCAAATGGGGTCATGTCATACATTTTCTCCATCTATCAAAATAGTATGCATGAATATATACATCAATATAGACATATATGCATCAATATATACATACATATACATGCATACATACATACATACATACATACATACATATATATATATATATATATATATATACACACACACACACATACATATACATGCATACATACATATATATATGTATATATATATATATATATATATATATGTATGCATGTATGCATGTATATGTATGTATGTATGTATATACATACATACATACAGCAAAAGTAGGACCCCATTGGTTGCCTATTTCATGCATTTTGTTGTCTCATGAGCATAAGAACAAGCACTTGTGTTCCTTACCTTTCTTTACAATGGGGGTCTTGATTTTGGGGAGGGGTATGCCAAAAATTGATAAACAACATTATTTGATGAATATAGTTTTAGTAGATGGAGAAAATGGACATAAAAACCATCTAAATTGGCTCTTGCAGTTCGATTTGATATATCAATGGGGTCCTACTTTTGAGGCCTAAATGCATGAAATAGGCAGTGCATTGCCTATTTCAGGCATTAAGGCCCTAAAAGCAAGACCCCATATCTTTGGACTTGCATATCCAAATGGGGTCATGTCATATATCAAATCGAATGGCAAGAGACAATTTATATGGTTTTCATGTCCATTTTCTCCATCTATCAAAATTGTATGTATCAATATATACATCAATATTATACATATATGCATCAACATGTACATATACATACATACATACATACATCAAAAGTAGGACCCCATTGGTTGCCTATTTCATGCATTTTGTTGTCTCATGAGCTTAAGAACAAGCACTTGTGTTCCTTAACTTTCTTTGCAATGGGGGTCTTGATTTTGGGGGGGGATTGCCAAAAATTGATCAACCACATCATTTGATGCATATAGTTTTAGTACACACACACACACATAAACACACACATATACATACATACATACATACATACATACATACACACACACACACACACACACACACACACACACACACACACACATACACACACACACACACACACACACACACACACACACATATTTGATGCATATAGTTTTACTAGATGGGAAAATAGGCCCCACTCCAATTTTCGTGGAGAGACCCAACTAGACAAATAGAGCAAGTCCAGGGGATCGCTAGGGGCACCCCCCAGCAAATGGAGATGCCTACTCTACAATTTTAGCACCAATTTTGGGATGTAAATGGCATAGTCAGGTCCAAAAAAAGTTGTCTCAATTCTTGCATTAAATGTAGGGTGGTGAATATATCCTATTCTGTCATGGGGCCTAGAGAAGACAGAGGGGAAAAATTGAACCTCCAAAAAAACTTCTTTTATTGGTCTATGGCCCAACCAGCTCTTACTAGTGTTGAGAGTGGACATGACAACTACCGCTGGTGTGATATGGGAATCTCCAAGTCTCAAGTTTTGGGGTCCATGAAATTAGATTATGCTAACAGTAACTCTGAGAGGGTGCAAAGGCAAGCAACATTCTTCATTATAGATGACTCAAATGCAAGGTAGTGAAAATGTCAAGAGAGTGGCAAGGTAGCAATGATTTTGAGAAGGGAGATGATGATACTTTGTTGTGTCATGTAAAATATTAATTTGCATTAAATGTGGGACATGTTAGATATAAGTTCATAAAATCCTAAATCATAAACTTAATACATTAAATATTCAAGCCTAAATAATAGTCGTGAATTTAATACATTAAATATCCAAGCCTAAAGTAGCATTAATCAAGACCTAATGCACCGTAGCAGACTTTGGCCACAACCTCGTTCCATAGACTTGCCAACATAAGGCCAAAATTTTCATTCTTAGGAATATGTGGAACGACCTTTTGTTTGGCCACAACATATGGCCAAAAAAATTCATTCTAAAGAATAGGTGGAATGAAATTCTATTTGAGAAATACAAATCAATGCTCAAGTTTGGACATAAATAAAGGTATCCTTTTGAAGATATTGGAACATGAGAGAAATAATATTGAAGATACATGATTTTTTCTTCAGGCCAGAGACCCAAGTATAATTTGTGGTCATCTATAAATGTGACATAATACAGAGAACCACCAAAAGCAAGTGTCCTCACGGGACCACAGACATCACTATGTATGAGCTATAATTTGCAAGTAGCTTGTACTGCACCATCCTTTTTAAAGGGAATTCTATGCATCTTACCCAGGATGAATTCTTCATAGGCATGAGGAGGAGGTGACTCCAAAGGAGGCAATGCATCAACCATAGCATGCTTTTGAAGTGTCATCAAGCTGCCATAGCTCATGTGCCCATATCTGGCATGCCATAACTCCGCATTCTCCATGGCAGCAATGGAACCGCTTACTACAGGTGCAAGATCAAATTTTTTCTCATAAATATCAAGCTGAAAAAGAGCCCGATACAAAGTGTCAGGCAACATCAAAGCATAATCATTCTCTTTTTCTCGGGCTGCACACTTAGACAGCCTAAAATCCTCCTCGATTGAGAGAGGACATTGAAAGTAAATTCTTCTTTATACCAGGCACATAAAGAACATCAGTAATTCTAAAATCTGTGCCATCCATGGAGGTAAGCATAATATCACCCACTCCACACACTGAATAAGAAGAATTGTTTGCACATGTCACCTTCTTTTTAGTGGGTGGTGCATGCATAGATGCAAAAAGACTCTTCCTTGAAGTGATGTGCTTGGATGCACCACTATCAAAATACCATGTGTTCAGTGTCTCATTGACATTGAAATTGCACGCATCCTTCGAAGGGTCATAGCTACAAGTCAGGAAAGCATATAAGTCATCCTCAAGAGTGGCTGTAGTATTCGGACCAGCCCCTGGAAAATCTGAAATGCAAGAAAAAAAGGCATAATCCTCTTCCACAAAGTAGGTTGTAACATCCCCTCCTTCATGTGCATGAACTGATGCATCTGAGACAGCAGCCATACCCAAATCCTTTTTGTTCTCCTTTGCTATTCTTTTGTTGCATTCACCAATGTAGTGACCCAACTTCTTGCAGTAGTGACAAATACCCTTCCTCTTTGGCTTCTCTGCATCACTTTTAGCCTTATGAGAGGGATGTCCGAAATCAGCTTTATGCTGATGTGTGGGGTGAATTCCATGTTGCTTTTGTTGCTCTTTCCCTTTGGGCCTGAATTTTGAAAGCATGGCATACTCACCAGCTCATGCGGCCATGTTCTTTCTTGTTTGCTCTTCTTGCAACAAGAGTCCTACCAACTCATCGTGAAAAGAGAGAGGATTGCTACCCCCCCTCAATGACAAATTTAGCGAGGTATGAAAATCGAGATACGACTCAGGAAGAGAATTCAAAGTGGTAATCATCTTTGAATCAAGAATGATCTCATCTATATTTAGCAATTGTTCCCTCAAATCCTGAAGCTTGGTGAGGTGAGCATTCATGGAATCACCCTCAACCATATGTGTGTGAGATAGCTCTCTCTTCAGGAATGAGACTCGGGCATTATTTCTAGCTGCCAACATGCTCTCTAAAATATCCCAAGATGCCTTCGAGGCCTTGCATGACCGAATGTGAAGAATGATAAACCTTTTGTTGACAGAAAGGAAAATGATTGAAAGAGCTTGTGCATCACATGAATCCCACCTTTTTTGTTTCGGTGTGGGAGCCACCAAAGCAGCAAAAGATGCACAACCAAAGTCTGCAAAAAATCTGCTCAAAATGACAATTTGATGTCACAGCCTATCAAGGCTTAAAATGCACTAGAATGCTCTACAAATGCCCAAAATCTACAAAATCTGTCTATAAAAAATGGCAAATGTATGCAGTGTGACTCAAACTAGGTCCAAAATTGCTTGCAAAACTCCCAAATCGCATCCAAAATGCAAAAGCCCCAAATTCCCATGCGAGAAACTACAACTGAAAGAGAGCAAATTATCCAAAACCCCCAAATTTTGCAATTATCTGCAAAAGCTTGTCTGCAAGATTGCAAGCAAAACCAAAAAAACCCCAAATTTTTGGAGCAGATTCTACAACCTGATTGCAAGGTCTGCAATAAACAAAATGCCCCAAATGTTCTTCCAAAATATTTGCCAAACAATGGATATTTGCAAAATGCACCTGCAAGAGAGTCTAGTGCCAAACCGAGTTGTAGATATGGCTATACAACTGTATGGTATCTGAGAAATCCATACACAAGTATGGCATTATGGTGAGATGAATTGTAATTGTATGGGCACTACCACATGCAATTGTATGGAGCTGACAACATACAGCCTGTACGACAATTGTATGGTGCTAAGCAGATTGCAACATGTATGGCATGTGGCAGAGTGTACAGTAGTACGACATTGTACAAATGGGATACAGTTGGTAGGAGCTGCACAAGTTGTACAATACGGATGGCGAATGATTTTTCTATAGTCGTACGGACTGTATGGACATGTAGGAAGCGCATAAACGATGAGTTGTTGTAAGAAGCATACAGATGAGTTGTTGTACGGACAAAATTCATACATTGTACGGACAAACAATAGGAGTAGGAGCCCGAGCAGCAGGCACAAACATCAAGAGCTTGGGCTGGAGGCAGGAGCTTAACAAGGCTCTGATACCAAATTTTGAAATGGGAGCAAGAAGAAAGCAAGAGAGCAGAGAGCAAAATGTAGAATGCTGGAATAGATAAGATAGATAGACTAAAAGTGAGGAGGTGGTTTTGTCTAAGTGACAAAACCACACTAACCCACTAACTATGGTTAGGAGGAAAAACCTCTAAGAGGGAAAAGTGCCCCTAACTCACTTATGGATTACATTGGTCATGGTATCATGTTGGAAATATGGGCCTATGTGGTCCTAACCCCCTCGTGGTACCTTAGGAAAAATTGTGGATATGAAGGGGTATTGAGTGTAGATGACACGTGTACAAAAGAAATCCCATAAGCAATATTGGGATATAAGAATCCTTGGATATATAAAGACAATGACCCCTCTCCCATTATCCCGCCAGCCTTTTGTTGGATGTGTGAGAGGCTTTGCATGGCTATGGGATGGGGTGTGAGACCCCCATACCCAATGCATCCCGGTGGTGACACGTGGTATCCAGCCACGTTTTCTGACACATACTAGAAGCGCTTTCTAACAATTGCTTAGAAACACAATAGATTTAAGAATTGTCAACATGCAGGCAAAAGTAAAGACATCAGAGGTCTCTGAAGACAAAGTCAAAGAGCCACAGAAGGGAAACTATAGATCAAGAGTGTCCTAGCCATATATTCATGGGATGAGATCAAAATGGCCTCACTTGATTGGCATGAGAAGTGTTGTTACCATGCCTAAATGATTCAATGATGTTCTTTGATGGTAGGGCATTAAGGAAGGCCTTCTATCATAGCAGAGAGCCTACAAATAAGATCAAAGGGGGGGGAGGGAAGGAAGGAATATGGGCTAAAAGACAAGGTCTGAGCAAGAGCGGAGAGTCAAGAGTAGAGCTATAGGTGAAGTGAAGAAGGACGAGAAGGAACGCAGAGAGAAGAGGTTCGATTGTAAGGGAAGGTGAGTTAGAGGAAGAAGTGTTGGAAGGCTGAAAGGAAAGGAAAGAGTGGACACAAACTCAGAATACTTGCATTACTTGCTTGTAGGATGAAGAAGAGTGAGGTCCTTAAGTAGGCACCTCATACATGCTCACTGACATCACTGATGACTTCAGAGCTCCACAATCATCTCCTCAATCTACTCCTAGATTCTCTCAATCATCCTATGTGGCTCTTCCACCACCTAACTGTGCTTGTGGGCACCTAACTGTGCCTCTAGCACTCACACATAGAAACATAAGGTGTGCCTGAGGCATACACCTTGAGATATCCCAACAAACCCCCCCTCAAGGAAATGCCTCAGGCTATGTCAAGGATACATCTAGTCTCATAGTTTCTCATGCCATCTCATGGTGGTCAAGGATAAATCTATGGCTAGGTTCTCATGCTAGCAAGGGTTCCCTTGGGTGTAAGGTAAACAGAAAGGGATACAAAAAGACCTTCCAATGGTTATCTCCCCTGCATGTACATGCACACAATGTCTGCAGGAGGTACCATGGAGCAAAACATACACATGGTGTGGGGGTTAAAGGTCACTGTGCCTTAACCCCGGTTATGTACAATACTCAAACACATATATAAATGAATGAAAAAGAAGATTAGGGTGGTTTTGCACCCACCAAACTTGTGTGGCTCTCTGTCTCTCTCTCTCCTTCTTCCGTTCTTGCTTCCATTGAGAGCACTCTAAACTGGTATCAGAGCCCGGGTGATCTAGCTGAGCGTGCGTGAATGCTTGGAAGCTCAGCAGCTCTATGGGAGGAAGGAGAAGCTCTGTGGGAAGCTTTGTGGGTGACTTTACTTGCATCCGAGTGTGCAAAGACCTTGGAGAAACCTTTGGAAAAGTCACTTTGGCTTTGCGAAGTGGTTTTGAGAGCCAGTTAAGAGCTTTCAAAGAAAAAGTCGTTTTTTGAGCTTTTCCCTGTTCCGTTCGATGACAGAGACTCCGTATTGACTTGTAGAGGCAACTATTGCTTGCTTTTAGTGTCCACATTACTTCAGGAGCCTGGAAACACCTTTATTCTTGAATCCGGGATCATTTCATTGGATTTCTGACTCTCTGTGTCAGTTTCTATGTTTTTTGCCCGAGTGTTGGAACTCAAGTTTGGAGCAACCATTTGCAGATCTGTCAGTTTCGGTGGACTCACGAGGTCCTAAAACTTCTATGTTGCTCATCATTTGCACTCTGGTGGAGTTTACAAATAGCTATGTTTCAAAAAACGTTTTTCAGCCCGTGTGTTGGACCCAGTGATTGAGACCACGGTTTCCAAAACCGTTTGTCCCATTGCGTTCCGGACGCCCAAAAACCCCTACCTATCAGTTCTTGCGCGATTCGGTGGAGGATTTTCAGAGTTATAGATCTCTGTGTATTCGATTTCTTCTCTCTGTTATGCATTTTTCATTCTAAAATTTTGAAAGCTTAGATTTATGCCACATGGCAGTGGATAAGTGTTGACTCCCATTTCTCACTCATCGGTTGGGATTTTGGAGTTCTGGCAGAAGAGAGATATTTGCAGATTTTCTTGCTGATTCCGATTATGCAATGGTGCCCATGTTTTTGAGGCATCTCAGGTTCTATTTTCAGTAGCGCTCATTACCGTGGGACTATGATTTCTTGAGCATACCTTATGCAGATCACTCTGGTTACAGTTTGAGCAGTGAGTTTGAGCAGTGTGCGCTCATTCGTGGTGTGCATTGGGTTGCAGTGGATGATTTATAGGCCATTTGGATGCATTGCGGTCCTTGTTGGATGCGCTGATAGGCCCAAATTGCCTTGTGGGATGCTATTTTTTTATGGACGCTTTGCACATGGATGCTATTTTATGCTAAGGGACAGCTTTGACACATTGCAGGTGATGCACTGATAGTGCTATGCTCTCTTGGATGAGATATTATTGATGCATATGCCAATGGACGGTGTTTATGCTTGAGTCATTTGGCACTTATTGGCATTTTCTTTTGGGCCAGATTTGCTCATATGGATGCATAGTATATGCACATGAGTCAGATGCATCTTTTGATGCTTTGTGCTTTGAGTTTTGGTGACATTTTACTCTATTGTGGCATACACATTTGGGTGCACCTGGTATTTGGTGTGATTCTCTCTTGCAGGCACTAGCATTTGGGATTTTGTTTCATTTGCATCATGGCATCCTCTTCCATGTCTGAAAAGGAGTTTTTCAGCATTAAAAAGTTTGATGGGACAAACTTTTCTTTGTGGAAAGAACAAATAAGGGATGTGCTTATTTAAAAGAAGCAGATTAAACCCTTGGCAGGTATTGAAGCTAAGCCTGCGGATATGTCTGAGGATGATTGGAATGAGTTGGATGCATTAGCAAAGTCTACTATTAGACTTCATCTTGCAGAGTCAGTTTATTTCACAGTAGTAAATGAGCAGACTACGGAAGATTTGTGGAAGAAACTGTGTGCCACTTATGAGAAGGAAACTGCCTCTAATAAAGTTTACCTCATGAAGAGGTTGTTTGAGCTGCAGATGAAGGAAGGGGTCTCCATTGCTTCTCACTTGAATGAATTCAATATTATTTTCAGCCAGCTTCAGGCTCAGAAGATGAATTTTGATGTGAAGACTAAGGCAATATTTCTCTTATGTTCATTGCCATCCTCATGGGATACCTTCCGTATAGCTGTCAGTAACTCTGCACCTGGTGGAGTACTGAAATTTGATGATGTTGTGGGTAGCTTGTTGGCCGAGGAGATTAGACGGAAGTTTATGGATGGCAACAAGCAGGATGCAGCCTTAAATGTGCAAAGGGGTAGATCACAGTTCAGGGGGAAGTCCCAAGAAAGAGGGAAGTCTCGTAGCAAATCCAGGGCATGGAACATTGAGGGTTACCATTGTGGCAAGAAGGGCCATATGAAAAAGGATTGCTACAAGCTGAAAAGAGAGCAAAAGAATAAGAAAAAGAATGCAAATTGGGGTGCAAATCAAAAGGAAGAAAGTCCAAGGGAAGACAAAGCAAAAGTGAAGATCAAGGAGATCAATGCAGTCACACATGATAGTGACAATGACGTTCTCTTCATGTCTAGTTTATCTGCAGAGTTGCTTACCACTTCAGATGATGCATATTCCCAGAATTGGATTTTGGATTCTGGTGCTTCATTCCATGTTACTCCCCATAGGGAATGGTTCTCCACTTATGATAGTGGAAAGACAGGTTGTGTGCATCTTGGAAATGACTATGCATGTGACATAGTGGGAGCAGGTGACATAAAGTTTTCTTTTGCAAATGGGTCTACATTTGATTTGAAACATGTGAGACATGTGCCTAAGTTGACCAAGAGTCTTATTTCAGTGGGTCAACTAGATGATGCTGGTTTTCACACCACTTTTGGCTTTCAGAGTTGGAAAATTCAAAAGGGCTCTATGCTTTTGGCCAGGGGTGCCAAGTGTGGGACTTTGTATCCCTTACATGTATCAGGGGTATTTGATCATGTTGTTGCAATAACCGAGCAGCCAAGCTTCTTTGTGGCATTGCAGGTTGGGGCACATGAGCCAGAATGGAATGAAACTCTTATGCCGTTTGGGTTATGTACCGCATTTGAGTTTCTCTGATTTTGAATTTTGTGAGCATTGTCTCTATGGGAAGCAGACTAAATCAGCCCATAAAAGAAGGGGAAAGAAAGAGTTTGAAATGGTTGATTTGGTGCATTCAGACGTATGTGGTCCCATGCCTACACGGTCATTAGGCGGAGCTGAATACTATGTGACATTCATTGATGATGCAACTAGGAAAGTGTGGGCTTATGCTATAGCTCGGAAGAGTGATGTGTTCCAGGTATATCAGAAATGGCTGGCCTTGGTTGAGAATCAGTCAAGTAGAACACTTAAATGCCTATGGACTGACAATGGTGGAGAGTATCTCTCTCATGACTTTCAGCATTTCTATGATACACGTGGGATTAAGAGGGAGCTCACATCCCCTCGTACTCCAGAGCAAAATCCAGTTGCAGAAAAGATGAACCGTACCATTCAAGAAAGGTTGCAATGCATGCTTTCCAATGCAAGTCTTTCTGGTGGTTTTTGGGCTGAGGCAATGAAGACTGCAGTGCATGTGATCAATAGATCACCTAATAAGAGTTTGGATGGTGGTATTCCTGAAGAGGCATGGAGTGGCAAGAAGCCCTCTTACTCTCATTTGCGTATATTTGGGTGTGAGGCATATGCACATGTGCCAAAAGAGCTTCAAAAGAAGCTAGATCCTAAGTCTAGGAAATATATCTTTCTGGGTTATGGTGAAAGTGGAGAGATGGGCTATCGTCTCTGGGATCCAGAAGCAAAGAAGATCATATGCAGCCATGATGTGGTCTTCAATGAGAAGAAGAGGCATAAGGCACCCATGAGGGATGTGGAAATGAGGAGAATCACTTTCCAGGATGTGAATCCACCTGCATATGTTGATAGATAGCAAGCTGTCCATGCACCAAATGTGCAAGAAATGGTGCCACCAAGTACTCCCACAGGTATACAATCAAGGGTAGATGATGGATCATCTATTGGTGGAAATGATGAGCCAAATGTGGCTGATATGCAGGTGGGACAGCAAGCTGAAATGCCCTTGAGAAGATCATCTAGAGTGTCTAGACTGCCTGATAGGTTTGTTCTAGGGGTAGACTATGTGATGCTTACTGATTGCGGGGAGCCTTCTTGCTACAAAGAGGCTATGATGCGTGAGGATCAACGCAAGTGGGAGTATGCTATGCAATCAGAGATGAGTTCACTTATGAAGAATAAGACTTGGGACTTGGTTTCTTTGCCACATGGAAAGAAAGCATTGCCATGTAAATGGGTCTACAAAATGAAGGTCACAGGTGATGATGTGCCTAGGTACAAGGCCCGTTTGGTTGCTAAAGGGTTCAAGCAAGAGAAGGGTGTGGACTTTGATGAGATATTCTCTCCGGTTGTGAAGATGACCACACTTAGATGCATGCTTGGACTAGCGGCAGTAGAGGATATGGAGCTTATGCAAATGGATGTCAAGACAGCTTTCTTGCATGGGGATTTGCATGAGGAAATTTACATGGTGCAGCCGGAAGGCTTTGAAGAAAAGGGCAAAGAGCATTTAGTTTGCAAGCTAAAGAAGAGTCTCTATGGTCTTAAGCAAGCACCTAGAGAATGGTATCAGAAGTTTGATGCTTTCATTCGGTCCCAGGGTTTTAGAAGGAGTGAAATTGATCACTGCCTCTACACTAAAAGGGCTAAGGATAATAGCCTGATAATCTTGGCACTATACGTGGATGATATGCTATTGGCTAGCAAGAATACTTATGAGCTAGATGCTTTAAAGGCCAAGTTGCATGAGGCCTTTGATATGAAGGATTTGGGACTTGCAGGTCATATTCTTGGTATGCGCATCACGCGTGATCGGAGTAGGAAACTCCTTTGGCTTTCACAAAAAGAGTATGTTACAAAAGTATTGCAGCGTTTCAATATGGAGGGGGGGAAGGCAGTGAGTAATCCATTGCCTCCATATGTGAAACTGAGTCATACAGATAGTCCCAAATCAGATGAGGAGAGGGCCATGATGGCCAAGGTTCCTTATGCATCAGCAGTTGGGAGTCTTATGTATGCTATGATAGCTACTAGACCAGACATTGCATTTGCAGTGGGAGTTGTTAGCCGGTATATGGCTAATCCAGGAAAGAGGCATTGGGAGGCAGTTAAGTGCATCATGAGGTACATGAAGGGTACCAAGGAGATGTGCATTTGCTTTGGTAAAGGAGACATGCGTGTACTTGGGTACACAGATTCAGACTATGCAGGGCATGTGGATAGTAGGAGATCCACTTCTGGTTATGTGTTCACCTTTGTAGGTGGTGCAGTGTCGTGGATGTCTCGTGCACAGAAGTGCGTTGCTTTGTCTACCACAGAGGCTGAATATGTTGCAGCCACAGAGGGTTGCAAGGAGGCTATATGGCTTGATCGGCTAGTGGGAGATTTGGGGATTCATACAGGTGTACCGACATTGCATAGTGATTCCATGAGTGCTATTCAGCTAGCACAGAATCCGCTCTTTCATGCAAAGACCAAACACATAGAGGTCAGGTACCATTTCATCAGGAAGGTACTTGAGGACAAGCGCATAGAGCTTGTCAAGGTTCATACAAATGATAACCCTGCAGATATGCTGACGAAGAGTCTACCTAGTCAGCAGTTTGAGTATTTGTCGTGTATTGATGGGCATTGGATAGTATGCTCACTAGTTGTTCTCCCTTAAAGGCACATTGTCCTTTAAGTGGGAGGTTGTGGGGGTTAAAGGTCACTGTGTCTTAACCCCAGTTATGTACAATACTCAAACACATATATATATGAATGAAAAAGAAGATTAGGGTGGTTCTACACCCACCAAACTTGTGTGGCTCTCTGTCTCTCTCTCTCCTTCTTCCGTTCTTGCTTCCGTTGAGAGCACTCTCACATGGCCTACATCATAGGTGACCAGAGGTGTCTACAAAACACACAAAACACAATAGTTTAATTTCATTCATTTTGGAGGACTATCCAGGCTGAGTACCTTGACATAAAAAGAGAGATCTGGAGCATACATAGAGATGATTTAAAATGCATAATCTTCAAAGGATGCCTCATCTTGTGGAGGCAGAATATTCATGTTAAGGCAAGGTCTTACCACATGGGCAGTGTCTAGTGCCTTATAAGATGCCTTATAAGATGGTACTATGATAGAACAAGTGGATCTGAAAATCATATCCTTCAAGAGAACAATTATCTTGTCATCTCCATAGTTGTGTAGAGAAGCATATCTTAGGTATCTGACCTTCATCTTTTTCTTGTACTTGGAGTCAAATAAAAGTGCCATGAGAGGGTAGATCTCTGTAGTTGCTTCCCTCTTGGCAACCATTGTTTTGGCAATCTTCAACAAGGAAGTCAGGTTGGCATTTTCATCCTTTGTAGCATAATAAGACATTGCTTTATGTTTTGGCTTTTCACATATTTTGCATAAGCATGCCATGAGAGGCTCTAACCCAAGTATTGGGTAGTGTCTTCTCTCTTACAGGGCTTAGAATAACAACTGAAATGCTTCAAAATATAAGCATTTAATGTAGCAAAGTCTTGTGACCAAATTTCAAACAATGATGCTTCTTCTTACATGCTTCATAGAAGTGGCTAAAATGAATACTTTCCAATGAAAACCAGGTCTAGCAATTCAAAACAAAATTGAAGCCACACTTGTACTGAAGTTATTGAAAGCTTCAAACGACCAGAAATGCTAGAGTAGCATTTTATGTAGCATCATCTTCAAAAGCTTGTCAAAACTGTCAAAACTAAAGAGCTGAACTTGGAGGGCTTATAGCTCACTCTTCAAAGCAAAAGAAAGAGGGGTTTCTGAGGCAAAAGAGAGCTGGTATACCACAGTAGATCCTCTGGGAAGAAGAGGTGCAAAAACACGTCAGGTCGCCTTCTCTTCCTTCTACAAAGTCAACTGGTTTTTCTCTGTTTTCTCCTTCAATATGCAGCCATTGCTGCTCAGATTTCAGCACAAGGTAGCTCAAGGTATGAAGAAGCTTCCCCTGAAAGGAATTAGAGAAAGAAGGAGAAGGCGCAGAGAAAACGCAAGAAGAGAAATCGATGAAAACTGTGTAATGGCGACCAGCAAAGATGGAGGTTCTTCAATTCCTTGCAGCCGGAAGTTCGCCCCTTCAAGGTGGATCTCCAACAGGAAGGGCATGGGAAATGGTTGAGAACCTGAGGAGAACAGGCTTAAGCAAATTTTGGGAAGAAGAGGGAGAGATGGTGAAGAAGAAGAAGAAGAAGATGATGATGATGTGGCAGAAATGGGCTCAAGGGGGATCAAATGGCTCTGATACCATGTTGGAAGGCTGAAAGGAAAGGAAAGAGTGGACACAAACTCAGAATACTTGCATTACTTGCTTGTAGAATGAAGAAGAGTGAGATCCTTAAGTAGGCACCTCATACATGCTCACTGACATCACTGATGACTTCAGAGCTCCACAATCATCTCCTCAATCTGCTCCTAGATTCTCTCAATCATCCTATGTGGCTCTTCCACCACCTAACTGTGCTTGTGGGCACCTAGCTGTGCCTCTAGCACTCACACATAGAAACATAAGGTGTGCCTGAGGCATACACCTTAAGATATCCCAACAAGAAGTATAGCTGCCAAGGGAGGGAGAGGGTAGTGCATAGGGGGATAGTGAGCCATTTGAGTAGGTCACGCATAGTTTATTGTAACAAATAGGCTAGGGAGTGGTACTAGGGGGAGATTTCTAATCCACCTTGTTTGCCACGAACTAAATGCATTTTGGAGCCAATGCGATGACACAAGTAGTACCAAAGGGGGTTTTCACCCACTCCAATGTACAAGATTTAAAGGCCATTTGGAGCCATGCCAACACTCGTAATGCCTTAAGTAGTATTAGGGGGAAGGATGAGTTTCTAATGGGAGATCAAAATATGCCGTTAGGTAAAAAATAGGAGGCACTCCCAATGGTACCATATTATCTTAACTATTCCATATGAGCATCGAGGAGCAATCCCTAAAAAAAATTCAGACTTTGACATCGATCATGGGCACTTCTTCATCCCAGGTCACATTCTTGATGTAGACATCTTTAAGCATGCCCATAGGCATCACCAACATCTGATCTGTCATGCAAATTTTGAAAGGCAAGGGCTTCAAGTTCTTCAACTTCAGCCTCTTTTATAGTTCATTTGAGATGATGTTTACTCTCAAGCCTCCATCAATGAGAACTCCCTTCATCACATGATTTCAAAATTTGATGAATCATGGGGATTTTGTCATTCGAAGTCACCATCTCCATCTTGTCCTTGATGTGAGTGGTGTGGATACCGATCATTAGTGCATGACTTGGACTTTATAAGAATTTCAAGTAGTGGGTATTGAGTTTAATCAATTGACAAATTGAGATTGTGACATTCAATTCATAGAACTCCTAGGTTGATCTACATTTGCTCCACTTTTCTTTTAGATTTTCCTTCACTCTTGGGTTCATTGCCCTCTTTCAGTCATTTGTTTGGTCCCATCGGCCAATCCTTTTGTAGTTGTTGTTGAGATGATGACTCTCCCACTTTGATGTGAGTAGTTCTTTTTGCATCAACTATCATATCCAACTCTGTCAATACTATGCCCGCTTGCGGTTTAGATGTCACTGTGCTCGGTAAGGAAGAACAGTGAAATGTGTTTAGCAAGGCTTCGGTCTATAAAACCTAGGAAAAGCAATGTCGCTCATGAATCTTAGAAGGTCAATAGGAACCTACTAGATGTCAACCACTTAGTCACAGGCCTTCTATAGTATGTCGAGTTGCTTTTTCCACAGTCAACATTCGGCCTTCTGGTGTCCTTTGCCATAGAAGTAGCATGCCATGTTTTTTCTCTTATTCTTTTCCCTTGGTAGGGTCTTTTTGTCTCTTGCTCCACTTGGTGGATGTTTGCCATATGTTTGGGCTTGTTGAGCAAGTAGTCTTTGATCGTGTTTGGGCTGGACTATTGTAGATGTTGCAGTATCTACTTGAAAGACACTCTTTTGCCATATGACCATCAATTCTGCACTTGTGGCACCAAGCCTCTCTCATTCTGCGTTTGCCTCTAATTCCCATCTCTTGGAAGCTTCTTGAGCTCCTCCTTATAAGTTATAAGCTTTGATGTCTTTTTTTATCATTCACCACCTCTTTTTCTTCATATGTGTTGGTATCCATCTTTTTTTATCACCACCTCTTCTTCTGCTTCTTTGTTGATATCCGCTTCTTGGACCAATACATTATTCTTTGTTTGGGATTCCATGTTACCCTTCTTCATGTATCTCCATGTTGTGGAGCTTCACTCCTTAAGTGAGACCATTCATCGACCAAGACCGCAATGTCGTTTCGTCTTAGACACAGCTGAGATGATTCATCAATAGTTTCACTTGTGTTACACAATCATACATTGATCTTCCTTTGTTTTGATTGAGGTAGTTGAGCTTTAGCAATGCATCTCCCTTGTTGAATTCATCTTCCTTGCTGAATTCATGCTAGAAGCTTTTCCAGAATATGGCCTTCAACTATCCCTCTAAGCAAAGTGTTCATCGATTACTAGTTGTACCATATGATGGCTTTGTTGGCAAAAGTTGTTGAGAAGTACATTAGCCACTCTTCCTCACGACGACTGACTTATCGCGTTGCAAACATTCTGATAAATTTCTACAAATGAGATTGGGGCCTTCTCCCTTGTGTCCCATTAACTTTTGAAACTTCATTGTTGAATCCTAGCTGTGGGCTCAATGGTGGACTATCTTCTTCTCTATCCATCTCTGCCCACTCTACTCGGTTTGGTCTTTATCCTTGTGATGGTTATGAGGATTTTCTGCCTTGTCCTTGCCAAAACTTGCTTGAATGAATTGGAGCTCGGTTCTTTGATTCACTTGGTCACTCCCCTCTCATTCAGTGTAGGTGATGGTGAACTGGTCGGCCTACTCACTCCCCTCCGTCAAGGATTTGTCGTCTTTAGCAATTATCTTCTTCAGCAATTGTTTCGAGCCTTTTGGTCTCAATTTGGATTCCACCTATCCACTCTTCTCTTTGTTGTTGCTATCTTAGTTGACGACTTGTTCTTGCATCCGTCAACTCTGTCATTCACTACAAGCCGATCCACATGCACTCCATTGGCTCCTCCCAGTGCAAACCACTTCTTCATTGGCTTCTCCAGTGCAAATCACATCTTCATAGTCCCTAGCAGGATAGCCAATGTTAATGTCAAATCGTGGTGGGGTGTGTTGGTATTACAATGAGTAGAATCAAGCTACTCTTCTATTACTTGGCCAAAAATGGAAGTCGAATACAAATGTCTCACATCCGCACTTCACACACACAAGTTGTCTTGGTAGCAGGAATGAGCCTAACTCCTATAACTCTAGAACCTTATATACACAACCTTCCTATTGACATTCATGGTGGGCACTACCTATTGCATTTACAATGGTTTGCACCTCCTTGTCAAAAAGGGGAGGTGCCATTACTTTGTATTGATTCAATCTGGTATCCTTCACACTCACACGGATCCTTCATACATCACCATTGGTGTCATACTTAGTCTGGCTGGTTGACTAAACTTTGGGTTTAGGCCTCTTCTCATCCTATGTTGCTACAATAGTTGTAGCACTCTGATAGCCTAGGAGCTTATTCACCTTGCCTTGTCATGTAATGCCACCTAGCTTGTCTTCTAGTGTCATCTATGGTGGATTGGACATTTGGTACACACCATTGATAGGCGGGTGTGAGGTAGTCCTTACTTTTTATAGTCCTTCCATTTGCTCTTCAATTGGGAGATCCACCTATTCAATTCGTTCTTTAACTAGCCACTTGCCTCCTTCAGTCACAATTGGATCCCAAAATGTCAATTCTGTGGTTCATCAAAGTGCACACAAAATAATCTAAAATAACACCATAACCCATTTTTACATTTTAATGCTTCAATATGACATTTGATGTGCAATGAAATGCCATCATGCAATTCTAATTTTTATGCATTAGTATATGATTAAATCACATTATTGTACTCAAATTGGGCCATAGATTTTCAAAGAAGGTGTCACCCATAACACATGCACAAAAAATCATGCACATACCATCATAAACAATTGGGAACAATTTGATGCCACCTTTAACCTAGTTAAGCCCTTGGTAATAGAAACTTTAAAAATTATTCTATCAAATGCATCACTAAATTCACATTTTTCTGGTAAAAGAAGTTAAGAAGTATCATGCTTGATTTACCAACATAAACGTTCTCAATCACAATGGAACCACTTTTAACCTAATTTAATCCTTGGTCATGCTTGTTCAAGCCTTGTGCCATTTTATGTAAACTCTCGTTTTATTAACAAATGGGTCACAAAGAATCAAGGAGGTTGTCATACACAATAAGTACACTAAAAATCATGGAAATACCCTTTTGCACAATGTAGATCACTTTACTACAAGTCTTAATTTGACTCAGTCAAAATGAGATGCACATTTTGAATACTTGTCATGAAATGCATCATTAGCCAAAATGTGCCGTAGTGGATAAAAGAGAGTGTCCACAAAAAGAGGCACACAAAATCATGAAAATATTCCCATGCATAACTTAGAACACTTTTCTTTGGCTCAAACCTTATTCGTCGCACATTGCCCACACATCTTTCAACACTTAATGGTGGTGCTAAGTGAGATTTCACAATGGATTGTTTTACCTTGATTCTTTTTATTTGGAATGGATTAAATCTACAACCATCATGATTGAATGTTTCTTCAAGCTATTGGTTATTAAAGTTGATGGTCAAAACATTGCCCAACAATGCTAATTTTGATTCCAAAAACATCATTATTTGACCTTCTCTATAATCGTTATCTTTCCACATCTTATAGATGTACATTTGCGTTCATTGGTTTGGCACCAAAGTGAAAGCCTATGAAAAGTCATTGGGTGTTGCTAATATCTAGAATCTTTCTTTTTAGTGCTCTCTTTTAATGATGCTAATATATAGAATCATCCTTTTTCATGCTCTCTTTTAGTGATGCTAATATATAGAATAATTTTTTAATGCTCTCTTTTAGTGATGCTAATGTACAGAATATTCCTTCTTTAATGCTTTCTTTTATTGTTTCTTTTTGGTGTTTCCTTTAAATTGCATTGTTAATTGGCTTGTGGGAGAAGTTTCGTCAAGACACAAGAGTTTCTATTTATGTTGTAACTCAAGGTTATATATGCATCAAGATTTGATATTTTTCACAGTACATTGATCTCTTCTATTGTTGCTTTTTGGCTTTTCTCTTTAAAGGCTACTTTTAATTGGCATGTGATAGCAATATTTGGTCAAGACAACGACTTTCCATTTTTTTGGTAGTTTTTCACACTACATTGATCTCTTTTATTGTTGCTTTTTGGTTTTTTTTTGAAGTATATTGTCAATTAGCATATGATAGAGTGTTTGGTCATGACACAAGAATTTCTGCTTGACCCCAAGGTAATAGTAGCCACATGTTTGGGGTATGTGACTCCCTCAAAAGTAAAAGAAAATGCTATATCAAATAGGATGGATGAATAAAGCAAAGTGAAGCAAATGGAGGCATGAATTGCAACCAAGCCTTCCACATTTAGGTGTTCACACGGAGCTTGGGAAAATCAAAGCCATTGAAAGGATGCATGAGCCCGAGAATCTTACACAGTTGAGGTCCTTTATGTGTCATGTATTTGACTTTTCAAAGATCAATGTAGCTTTATAACTCCATATTTAGCAATCAATTAAAAATATGATCAAACAATCATAGCCATCATGTACCACACATCCTTGATTAATATATTGATGTATTGTGCCAATTCAGTTTTATTTTTTGCCCAATTAGTGGTAGAGAGACCACACATACAATGAAATGAATCTAGTGACTTGTCTTTCATATTGAAATGACCAAAATTGAAGAGAGACAAGCTTGATAACTATGTGAAGTGTTTGATTTTTTATGAAAGCACAGATGTTCCACAATAGTAAATCTATAAGACCCTATTTGGCTAAGAGCTCTCATGCGAATGGTCTCTTTTAATTAGTAGATGTCCGTTGAAAAGAATTTGGCAAAGCATGGAACCTTGCATTGCAAAATGGAAAATGGGCTCAAAGAATGGGTAGTCGATGGATATTCCAGAGCATTTCTCTAACCAAAGAAGAGGTATTTGATGCTAAAATACAAGAGCATCTCCATTAAAATGAACTTTGATAAAAGAATGGCTAGTCGATGGATATTCTAGAATATGTCTCTAACCAAAGACGAGGTATATAGATGATGCCAAAATACAAGAGCATCTCCATTGCAATTTGACATCTATTTACTACACAGAGGGTGGTGTATATATTGCAGCAAGTCAATACCCAGTACAATGGTGTGTAGTACGTATATTTTTAACATGAAATTATGCAAGTCTTGAGAAACACTCATCCTAGCAAGGTGTTGTTTAGGCATGTGATTGTGCTTGAGCAGTCATACACAAGAATACAAAATGCCCTTAAAATGGTATTTCAATTCCATAAGCACCCAAGCTTGCATGCGTGTACCCTAGCTTAAAAAAAGGTTGCCACTTGCATCATTAATAATTGATCAGGGAGTGGAATTTTTGAGATGCATAATAACGACACTTTTGCATCATTAATAATTGATCAGGGAGTGGAATTTTTGAGATGCATAATAACGGCACTTGTGTTCATGTGTTCACGTTTGTCAAAGACGGCATGTTGTGGACTTTGTTAAATGTGCTTTTAAGTATGCTTCCAAAAATGCTTCATAAGGAAAGATCACAACATAAGCACAACATCAACACCACACAATGATGTGGTGATGCAACATGAATTTGGGGGTCAAGGCGAACATACCCATGGATGTGCCAAATACATCCCACATGTTCAAAAAGTTGCATGCATTTTGCTCATGTTACAAGAGTGGTAACGAACATGCCCTTTCGTATGGGGTATGAGTGTGTTCTCCAGAATGTGAGATTTTAAAATTACCACATTGTTATGCATCTCCAAATATCGATGAACATTGGAGAGTGGTCACCCATATCTTACAGAAGTCACCATCTTGATGGGTGCATTGAATGCTTTTGCACATCCTCATGTGTGCTAATATGCATGGATTGTGGGACACAAGAACTGTACACGCGAAATTCATGGAGATGCGAACTTCATGGAGAGACAAGAGGGAAGAGAACCTAGCAATACAAAGAATGTGGGATTAAAAGATCTATACATGAGCACATTGTGTAGAGAGCCGAAAGGGAAGGCCCCTAGCGAGACAATAGGTTGGGTATTTGTATTGCTAGGATAAAGTTAGAAGTTACCCATAGCAATGGTGAATTGAAAATTTGGTCCAATGCGGGATAGTTTGGAATCACTTATAGGAATGGAGACTTGAAAGTTTGGTCCTAGGCATCTTTTTCTCTCCTCCACGGTCCACACTATTGCCTTGCATGACCCTAAGCCTTTGCTGATTTATAATCCCTTTGCTCTTATATTATTGATCTCTATCCCATCCCCAAAACACCACATATGTATTTGTTTCGAGAAAAGAGGGTGGGTCTAAATCTTGAATTTTTAGGGGCTCGAGTGCCCTCGATAGAAGTAGAACAAAAAGCTAATAGAGGAGAAGATGCTCTAGGGATTTGGGTGGATAGATGCCTTTGGGTTTGGGCAAGCAGGTACAGAGTGTCGAGATGCTTCTGGGAAAGTGGGCAAGCGAGAGGGACACGTATGTCAAAATCATAAGGCATACCTTGATCTTTGAACAAATGCGTGCAAAGAAAGTGTATAGGGCTTTTATGAGAGGGTACCAATTTCATTGTTGAGGGAAGAAAAGGGCACTAGGGTCATGAAGTACAAGTAAAGGTGCCGTAGGGGGAGTGCCATGGTTGCAATGTCAAGATGGTAGTGATTCAAGATGGCTACATTGAAAACAACCCTTGTGGGGGCTTGCTGCATTGAATGAAAGAGCGACATTGCAACCATCAACCATCGTGTGGAGTTCATGGGGCATTTGAAAGAAGATGCTTACTGTGATTTTTGGTTGAGGAGGGCCACCAGGTGGTGAGTTGCAATATCTTGAGCGTGGGGTGCCACACATGAGGTGAAGGTTGTTATGGGAGTTCTTATGTGGGGACATTGGGGGCAAGGTGGAGGTAGTGTGTATTTGCGCGTGTGAAACATGTAGAGGGGGTGATTTGGCTTGATGGATTTCAGGTCAGAACTCTAGAGGGTTATGTGAGATTCATATAAATGCACAACCAGAAATGTGAATTAAAAAAAAAACCAAGGACATAATCCTTGGAAGGTAGGGGGAATGTGAAAGGGGTGCCACAGGAGTTGAGCCAGTGGGCAATTCAAGGGGGTGAGAGGAAAAGTTGAGTTTTTTTCTTAAGAAAAATATCTACCAAAGAAGAAAAGATGATGAGTTGGCATGTGGCATGGCAGATGAGGGTGGTGACATGAGAGCGAGTGATTGAGGGGGAGGGTGAGCTAGAGGACGAGAGGGATGTGAAATCCATCTGGAGGGCGTTGTGTGTTTACGTACTTGGCGAGACGAACACTCGTTGTGTGTTTACATACCAGATGTCAGCATTAGAAAGTTTTATGAAACTCTAAAATCCTACGAAGCCATGTGGCACATTCTAAGAGTTAGATCAATTGGCCTATTATTAGCTACTTACAATATACTTAGCAACATAGCATTCTAGTTACACACTTGGTGCATGGTGGGCATGCCCAAGGAATCATAGACGGGCAAGGGTGCCAGTGCGCGCCCATGTCCAAACCACGACCCAAGTGCATGATGCACCATGGGCGGGCATCTGACGGGCGGCGGGGGCAGTAGGAAAAAAGCTGAGCTGGAAGGGGGGCTGAGGTGGCAAGGGTGCCAGGTAAGGGGAGGAGGGTGAGCTGGCAAGAGGCCGACGTGGAGGGGGGGGATTGGCCATTAAAAGGGAGCAGGTGAAGTGCTGTTTTTCTTCTTCTCTTTTTCTTTTCTTCGTTTTCTTCTTCGTCTTCATTTTCTTCATCTTCTTCTTCTTCTTCTTCTTCTTATCGACTTTTTCTTCTTGTTTACTGGTTCTTCGTCTTCTCTGCAATTTTCCATCTCCAGATCCACATTTCCTGCTCCTCCTCCTCCTCCCCTGTCATGTCCCCTTCTCGCTTGAATGCATCCCCTCTGCTGTATCGCTCCCGTTCCCCTCGACCCTGACTGTTCCTCCTTCTCTGGATCCGATTCCCCCCCCCCCACCATGCCCCCCCACTTCGAATCCAATGGCTTCCACAAACACCCCCGTCATCCTCACCCCCCTCGCACCCCGAATCCCAAGCACCCTGCCGCCCCTTCTGCTAATGCCTTGCAGGAAATCGGGCTCGATCACAATAGTCGCAGATCTCCCATCCAGATTGTCAACGGGAAATTGAAAGGTAGTACTCCTGATGCATCGTTCAGGACGGCGCAGCTTTCGGGTGACTTATGGGAAAGCAAGGAGAATAGAGCGTCAACGAAGGACTCAAGGGTTACTTGCACTGTAGGGTCTAATGTGGCTGGAATCCTTTATAAGTGGGTGAACTTCGGCAAAGGTTGGAGGTCACGTTGGTTTGTGCTGCAAGATGGAGTTCTGTCCTATTATAAGGTGCATGGTCCGGATAAGATCGTAATAAATCGCGACGGACAAAAAGGATTTAAAGTCATTGGAGACGAGTCGCAGAGGTTTTTGAAAAAGCACAGGAGTATCCATGGCGATGACAATCGGCAGCAAAAAACTTTCGGAGAGTTGCATTTGAAGGTAAGGACAAGAGCGCGAGTTATGATCATAAACAGCTTGAGACAACGGGCGAACATCTTTTCTTTTCAAAGGAAAATAGTTTCATTAAGAAGTGTCGCCGTTTGATCGCTGCTTTGAAATTTGGTTCTCAAATTTGGAGGGCGACAGAATTGAGTTTTAGTTTGGGCTTGCCAGGTTTCTTCTATCCGAAAAAGCAAATCAGACGATAAGAAATTCTACATTTTCACGGGCACAAAGACGTTGCATTTGCGAGCAGACACAAGAGACGATCGTGCTGTCTGGTTAGACTCCCTTCAAGCTGCGAAGGATCTATTTCCAAAGGCCCCCCTAGCCAACGGGCTCAGTTTACCTTTCGAGGAGATAAGTATTTCAACTGAAAAATTAAGATCTCGTCTCTTGGAGGAAGGTATACGTAGTGAAGTCGTGAACGATTGTGAGAACATTATGATTTCCGAGTTCATGGTGCTGGAAGATCAACTAAAAGCCTTGCAACAGAATCATTTTAGCCTGATTGAAAGGCTGAGGCAGCTCGAGGTACCAAAGAAAAATCTTCATTTTTCTTCCACTTCACATCTCTACACTCGCACGTCCCTCCCCCCTCCCCCCCCAACCCTTCTCTCTCTCTCTCTCTCTCTCTCTCTCTCTCTCCCCGCCTCCTTCCTTCCACACCACCGCCCCTCCTTGAGTGAAAATTCTGTTCGTGGAATAAAGGTCTTTCTCATTCCAAAGCATTAAACTAAGCAGTGTGGGCCTGACGAGCATCCTCTAATCATTCATTTTCAGGCAGAGAAAGTGGAATTAGAGACCACTGTTGTTGACGAAAGCCAATATCATGCGAATGAAGGAGACAATGCAAGAGGACAGGGGCAGGAAAAGGACTGTGGTGAGTCGCAACATTCATTTGGTTGGAAATAGGATTTTAATAGAACTAGTGTATTTCCATATCCTATATTGCTATATCAGTTAAGTGGAGCACCGTTTTCCATATTCAAGTACCATGCCACTCCATGCCGGGTAAAACCTTGCCGTGTTTGTCATGTGTTTGTGCTGTCAAGTAAGCTACTCTTGTGTTCACTATCTTTGTAGCAAGTCTACAAATGGTTATGAACACAGCAATAGTAGTAGCTGTAATGGGTGATAATGTCTATGGTCTGTTGTCTTTGTTTTGTGGGCAATTTCTAGATTGAGGTTGGTTTTGCATAGTTCTAAATTGTCTACAAAGTTAACAGCAAACTGAACTGGGGGGGAAAAAACATCGAACCGAATTGAACTTTTACGAGGAAACTGCTTTCTACAAGTCTCAAAGGTGGGAAGGTCTTTAAAGCCTAGACAAGTGCAACTTCAATGGAAGCCCATCGGGCTGACATCTCTGCATGTGCACTCTATCGATTTGTTTGTGTTGACGTACAACTCTAATTTGTATCTATCATAATTGCTTGTTTGAAGCATTCCCATTACTTTGTTGCGATGTTTGCAGAGGGGACTGCCAGCGAGTCCGACGAGGATAATGAGAAACACGACAGTGTAGAACCTGAAACAGATGAGGATGATGACGTATTTTTTGATACAAATGAGGTCCTCTCAGCATCTTATCGCAGACACACCTTGGCAGATTCCTTTGGGGATTTATCTGATTCTGAGGATGCCTTTGATATATGTTCTGCAAACGATGGGAGTGGGCCAGATCCTAGCATGGAGCTCGTTGGTATTGATTATCCTCGTGTGAGGAGAAGGAAGAGGCTACCGGAACCAAAGGAGAAGGAAAAAGGGGTGAGCCTGTGGTCGTTGATCAAAGACAACATTGGCAAGGATCTTACAAGAGTATGCCTTCCAGTATATTTCAATGAGCCGATTTCTTCATTGCAAAAATGCTTTGAAGATCTTGAATATTCATACCTTCTTGATCGAGCTTATGAGTGGGGAAAACGGGTATGCTTTTCTTTTCATCTTAACTTCCTGTCTTCTTTTTGTTATGGAGCTTTGGCTGTGGCTTAGCAGATTTGATAAAAGGAGGTTGTACTTGAAACATTATTTTGAATGCATTTTCTGGAGAAATCATGTGAGATATGTTAAGAGGTTGGTACTACAGGTGCCCCTGGATGCATATGAGCAGGATGTGGATTTTGCTTGTGCTGTCTTGATTTGTGCATTCTTGTGCGGTCCACAAGTTTGTTGTTTGCATAGATAGAAATCCTATTGGGAGGTCTGAAAAGTAAA
Organism: Dipteris shenzhenensis; assembly: GCF_047967505.1. Lineage (NCBI taxonomy): Eukaryota > Viridiplantae > Streptophyta > Polypodiopsida > Gleicheniales > Dipteridaceae > Dipteris > Dipteris shenzhenensis. Next base: position 40,063,574 of record NC_141611.1, read on the forward strand.
ATCTGTCAAGTTGTGTACTGCATGGAGGTTGCAGTCCCTATGGTTGATTGCTTGAAGTTTGATGCATTTGAGTATGTGACCTTTTTTGAAACGAAAGATATTACGGAATGTTAATGCTTGCTTACATATGAGTGTAAGCGTAGCTTTATATAGTTTCCTACTTTTGTGGACTTGTTTTAAAGCCACTATCCTTTGTGTTCTTAACCTTTTCCATCTTCTTTCCCTTTTGTGCTCTTAATTTTTTCCTTCTTCTCTTCCTCTTTTCTTACCTCGTTTTGTAAAATGAAGGTTTATATGACCTCTTTTGTTTTGTATATTTCAGGGGAACTCTCTCATGAGGTTACTGAATATTGCAGCATTTGCAGTGTCTGGTTACTCTTCAACGGAAGATCGAAATTGTAAACCTTTCAATCCACTGCTGGGTGAGACTTATGAGGCAGATTTTGCTGATAGGGGCCTACGCTTCTTCTCTGAGAAGGTGCAGTTTTTACCTTTACTTACTAATGGTAGGGACATTGTGTACAAATGCAGAAATGCAGAAATGCAGATATGGGCCTATGCTTCTTCTCTGAGAAGGTGCGGAATTAATAGAGGGCTTTGAGGTCTGCTGTCACGGGGTCGTGAAATTCTAAGTACTTTAATGTACTACAAGATCGTGACAACTTTGGTTTTAAAAGTCCAAGCGTGGGCTTAATAATGTGTAACTAAACGTGGCATGGTGCCTAGCACATAAGCGTAATTAATCCTTAGGCCCAAAGGTATTCCAAGGAATTAAAAGAGTGGTTGTTGGGAAATGATGACGTGGCATTTTTAATAGGCCCCCTAGAGGGCCATGTACCTTCAGTGGCCTCCCTAGAGTTCCAGGTGGCTCTAGTGCCTTCTACATGCTTCTTTGTCATTCCTGGACCTTCCTAGACTTCTAAACTTCACATGTGTGGTTTTCTCTCTCATCTTCTCCCTTTGTTGAGGTTTTGGACTGGTTTTTCAGCCTCCTTCAGTTGAATTTCGTTTTTTTCATAACTCCTTACCTATTTGGATTCCTCGACTTTCGTTTGGCTCGATGGCTTCCCCTCTGCCTCCCCTTCGCAGTGATATGCTTTTTCCTCCGTGCGTTTGGTAGAACGGGCAGAGCTGAGCACTTCTTTTACTGGTCGGATTTGCGAAAGTGGCTTTTTTTGGACCGTTTTGCTTCTACAGCCTCCTGGGCCTCTCCTCTTGCAAAGCTATAGCTTTCTGTTGAATTTCGAGTGGTTCCCACGCATTGGTTGATTGGTTTTTCTCAGTTTTGGAGAACTTTCCGGCGATGAAACTTCTCAAAAACCTTCTCAATGCATTCCTCTCTGAAGCACGCTTCATTTGAGCCCAAGAACTCTCACTTCTTCGCGACAAAGGTGCTTCTTTTCGCATTTTTCAGTGGAATTCTTGCTGGTTGGCTCTTGTAAATGCTCTTTCTTTATGCCTTTGCACTCCTCTTTGGCTGAGAATGCAATTGGGCATTGGCTACTATGTCCTCTTGGTAATCGAGGACTTGGTTCGAGTTTTTAGGGCTTGGTGAGTTGTGATTTTGTCGCTGCAAAACCAGTTCAGGAAGTCTCTACTCTTTTTGCTTTAGATAGAGAAAGAACTGCTTTTATTTCAGATTTTCAGGATTGTTTCTCAGATGCACTTCCTCAAGAATTACCTCCCAAGAGGTCCAAGGATCATCAAATTGATATAATTTTAGGAAGCTCACCGCCTAATTCGTGTCAGTAAGGCACAACAGGAAGAGATAATGTCACAAGTGAAGGAACTCTTGGAAAAGAAATTAATACAGCCGAGTAATTCTCCTTACTGTTCCCTTGTGTTGCTTGTGCAAAAGAAGGATGGCAGTTGGAGAATGTGTATTGATTATAGGGCTTTGAATAAAGTCACAATTAAGAACCATTTTCCAATTCCATGCATTGATGATATATTGGATCGGTTGGAATGTTTCTTAATGTTCAGTCGTATTGACCTTAAAAGTGGATACCATCAGATAAGGATACGGCCTGAAGATGTCTACAAGATTGCCTTCCGCACTTCATTTGGCTTATATGAGTCCTTGTGATGCCTTTTGGTTTGACTAATGCACCTGCCACTTTCAATAGAATGATGGATATAATTTATAGAGCACACAGAAAGTTTGTGGACACTTTCTTCGATGACATCATTGTGTTCTCTAAAAATGAGTAGGAGCACAGGAAACACCTCACTATTGTGTTTCAAGAGTTGAAAAGACACAAGTTGTTAATAAACACCAAGAAAAGTGAGTTCTTTATGCATGAGATTCATTTTCTCGGTCATATATTGTCAAAGGATGGAGTCAAGATGGATCTTGCAAAAGTTGAGGCCATAAGGAGTTGGCTAATTTTGAAAAATCTGCATGAAGTCAAAAGATTCCTTGGGTTGTGTTCATACTATCGGAGGTCTATAAAGTACTTTGCAGAAATTGCTTCTCCCTTGCATGCTTTACAGAAGAAAGTTGTACCGTTTCGGTAGGGACCAAAGGAAAATGCAGCTTTTGAAGAGCTGAAGCAAAAGTTGTGTTCTGAACCCGTTATCTTGCCAGATCTTACAAAACCCTTCGCTGTAACTTGTGATGCATGTGGGAACAGCATAGGAGGCACTTTGACACAGGATGGCAGAGTGGTTGCATATGAGAGTAGAGTTCTCAAAGATGCTGAATTGTACTTGCAGACATACGAGAAGGAAATGTTAGCAGTGATACATGCTTTGACTACATGGAAACATTACCTTCTTGGAGCTGATTTTTATGTGCAGACAGATCATCAGTCACTTAGATATTTTCTCACGCAGAGAAAATTATCTGAAAAGCACATGAGATGGGCTAACTTCCTCTCAATGTTTCATTTTCAAATTGTACATGTGCCGGGTAACAAAAATGTCGTGGTTGATGCACTTTTCAAGAAACCACAGTCTGAAGCAGTCTCCAAGAAATCTAGTGTTTCAGCAGTGAGCATTGCTTACAACAATATGTTAGATGTGATGAAAGATCAGTATGTTAATGATGTTGATTTTTCAACTATTTATGATCAGCTTTTTGATGGTCAAAGGAAAATGCAGTTTTTGAAGAGCTGAAGCAAAAGTTGTGTTCTGAACCCGTTATCTTGCCAGATCTTACAAAACCCTTCGCTGTAACTTGTGATGCATGTGGGAACAGCATAGGAGGCACTTTGACACATGATGGCAGAGTGGTTGCATATGAGAGTAGAGTTCTCAAAGATACTGAATTGTACTTGCAGACATACGAGAAGGAAATGTTAGCAGTGATACATGCTTTGACTACATGGAAACATTACCTTCTTGGAGCTGATTTTTATGTGCAGACAGATCATCAGTCACTTAGATATTTTCACGCAGAGAAAATTATCTGAAAAGCACATGAGATGGGCTAACTTCCTCTCAATGTTTCATTTTTAAATTGTACATGTGCCGGGTAACAAAAATGTCGTGGTTGATGCACTTTTCAAGAAACCACAGTCTGAAGCAGTCTCCAAGAAACCTAGTGTTTCAGCAGTGAGCATTGCTTACAACAATGTGTTAGATGTGATGAAAGATCAGTATGTTAATGATGTTGATTTTTCAACTATTTATGATCAGCTTTTTGATGGTCAACGGCATGATCACTATATGTTGAAAGAGGGTTTCATTTTGATGCATGGACAACTCTGTGTCACTGATCAGATGCGACAGAAAGTCATAATGGAAAGTCATGCTCCTCCATATGCAGGACATAGGGGAATTACAGCAGTGGAGCAATACTTTTATTGGCCATCTTTGAGGAAAGATGTGGAAGAATATGTGAGAACATGCATGGTTTGTCAGAAAGTAAAGTTTGATAGGCAGAAGGCACCTGGGTTGTTACACCCTTTGCCAATTCTGGATAGACCATGGCAAAGCATAGCTATGGATTTTGTGTTTGATATTCCATGTACTCCTATTGGACATGATGGATGGTGGACAATAATTTGCAGGTTTAGCAAACAAGCCCACTTTGTGCCAGTAAGAAAGAAAATTACAGTAGATCAAATGGCCAAATTGTTTTTGCAGCATGTCTTCAAGTATCATGGGATGCCTGGATCAATAATTAGTGATAGAGATCGAGGATGACCAGCCTCTTTTGGAGAGGGCTGTTTGAAAGTATGGAGACTACGCTGAAATTTTTGTCATCTTTTCACCCTCAGTCTGATGGACAATCGGAGCAGGAAAACTCTGTCATCTTGGATATGTTTAAATGCTATGTCTCAGACCACAAAAGCAAATGGGAGCATTATTTGCCTTTGCTGAAATATGCTTATAATAATACGGTGCACACATCCACGGGTAAAGCACCCGTTTCATCCGAGATACTGAGCTGACAGTATTTCTGCTGTGAGACTTCATGATATTGATGCATCTTGACTATTGATCGCGGAGGATCACATAGATTTTGAGCAGTGTATATGGATGGATGCATGTCTCTCCTAGCCATATTTTCACTATCTTTGTATACTATAGTTGCGGCTTTCTTGTATACTCTTTCATGGTATATTTCATGCTCGCTCTTATGTTTTGGGGCAGCAAACTGTGGTTTGCTGTTTCAAGAGAGGGGTATGTCAAGAGGGCGTGAAATTCTAAGTACTTTAATGTACTACAAGATCGTGACAACTTTGGTTTTAAAAGTCTAAGCGTGGGCTTAATAATGTGTAATTAAATGCGGCATGATGCCTAGCACATAAGCGTAATTAATCCCTAGGCCCAAAGGCATTTTAAGGAATTAAAAAAGTGGTTGTGAGGAAATGATCATGTGGCATTTTTAATGGGCTCCCTAGAGGACCATGTACCTTCAGTGGCCCCCTTAGAGTTCCAGATGGGTCTAGTACCTTCTACATGCTCCTTTGCCATTCCTGGACCTTCCTAGATCTTCTAAACTTCACATGTGTGGTTTTCTCTCTCATCTTCTCCCTTTGTTGAGATTTTGGACTGGTTTTTCAGGCTCCTTCGGTTGAATTCCGTTTTTTTTTCACAACTCCTTACCCGTTTGGATTCCTCGACTTTTGTTTGGCTCGATGGCTTCCCCTCTGCCTCCCCTTCATAGTGATATGCTTTTCCCTAGGTGCGTTTGGTAGAACGGGCAGAGCTGAGCACTTCTTTTGCTGGTCAAATTTGCAAAAGTGGCTTTTTTGGGACCTTTTTGCTTCTACAGTCTCCTGGGCCTCTCCTCTTGCAAAGCTATAGCTTTCTGTTGAATTTCGAGTGGTCCCACACGTTGGTTGATTGGTTTTTCTCAGTTTTGGAGGACTTTCCGGCGATGAAACTTCTCCAAAACCTTCTCAATGCATTCCTCTTTGAAGCAGGCTTCTTTTGAGCCCAAGAACTCCCACTTCTTCGCTACAGAAGTGCTTCTTTTTGCATTTTTCAGTGGAATTCTTGCTGGTCGGCTCTTGTAAATGCTCTTTCTTCATGCCTTTGCACTCCTCTTTGGCTGAGAATGGAATTGGGTATTGGCTACTATGTCCTCTTGGTGATTGAGGACTTGGTTCGAGTTTTTAGGGCTTGGTGAGTTGTGATTTTGCTGCTGCAATTTCTTTTTGCCATAAGCTATTGGTTGGCCTCGTGTGCCGTCTCTTTCTTGGTTCATAGGGGCCCAGGCAGTGCTACACGATTCATTCTTTGGCTGGGTACTTTGCTGATTTTATTTTGGAGCTTTGAAAAGCTTTGTGAATGCCATTTGGAAACCACTCAAAGAGAGTGCAGCTGGGGTGTGGTGTGATTGCATCTGGACAGCCAATGGAATTGCACTTGGAAAAGAGAATGCCTTTGGATTGAGCCTATGGGTTAAGTGCACTTATGTGATGGTGTTCTATGCTTGAAAGCCTTGTGAAGGCTCAATGAATTGGGGCTGCGTGCTCATTTGCAAGGAAGGTCTCCCAGATGCAACTTGTCTGTGAAATATAAAGAAATACCGAAAGAGGCGCCACGGTGTTTGGGGCCAATCGGGTGCACTTGTCTATGTTTGTTGAGTAGGTGCATTCTAGCTTCCATCCCTTTTTTAGTGGTTTTGTTTGTGAACAAATGGGTAAATGCCAAATGGTGATCATGCCAGATGGGTAAATGCCAAATGATTAATGGTTGTGATATATGCTTTGTTTGTGAACAAATGGGTAAATGTCAAATGATTAATGGTTGTGATATATGCTTTGTGAGCTGTAAATAAGTGCTGAAGTGAATAAAGGTTTAGTTCCACTGCCCTTTGAGTGATTAGAGGCTCGTTTCATCTTGCCATATAGACACACCATAAACATTGAAGCATGTATAAATCACACACAAATTTACATGTGTACATACGTACATATACACATGTAAACATAACTAAGATATATACTAATACATCATGTGAATATGATCAAATGTTTACATCCTGTGTATGTATATTTATAATATTTAAGCTATAACTTTGAGTATGAACTTGTCAATGTGGTTACCCTATCCCACGGGATTGTGTACAAATGCAAGACAAAATGCAAATGTGCTTGCTGGGACATTTCACCGTTCTGCAGTCATAGTATCCTGTTGGGCCGAGAAGGGCATAGCTGTGCTGGCGTGTGGAACCTTAGAACCCGACGGCCTTTTTGCCCTTGGGAATCCTCAAAGGGTGTGCATCGGTGTGAGAGTAGTGCACATGGGACACACTAGTCATCTAGAGTCCAGGTGCCACTATGTGCGAGTAAGGACTGTTGCCTCACCTTTAGTCCTCCTGTCAAGCCTTTTATTTGCATATATATGAGCAATGAAGGCCTCTACCTCCAACATCCTTCCCGTGGTTGAATCCTAAATCAACATGCTATATGCCACATCAGTGACCTTCTAGATTGATTGCATGTCCAATATATTGGGGTACCATCACATTCTCTGGATTTAGTTGATTTGTGGTGCTCTAGTTGATCACTAGTAGAGAATTGGAGTGATGTAATGCAGCATTGTCCTCGGTCTTGGGTGATAGAAGGGCTTTGCCTATAAAGTAGGGGGATAACTGTAGTCTTAACATCATTTGGGGACTAGATGGCAGGTATGGGTTGTCTTGGGTTTGTGGGAGTCTTCTTGGCCATGAAATAGGTAATTGATAAGTCTATTTCCCATCAAGGGGCATTGATGGGGTTTGCATGTGTTAACTTAGTCTCAATATCACCGTTAAGCCTGCTGGCCCTCTGACCATGTGCTGCAATTGAATTGTGAGCCTCCATGTGTAGGCAGAATCATTGACCCTTGATCTTCTAGTACAGGAGGCACAAGTAGTTAAGTGTAGCTCTGATTCAGTCTTTTCCAGCTGGCATAAGATCTCCCATGGTATGCCAATGTATTGTACTTGATGAGTGGCTGGTAATGCTAAATTGGAGATTGCAAAGCTGACCTGGTTGTCAGCATTTGGGCATCAAATACGGCACATAGCTCGGAGCTATGCAATGTGCACACATAAAGAAGTAACCTGATAGATCTGCGTGCGTGTGTGACGGGCTTATGCACACATTTATGCTGTGTTTGCGCATGCATGTGCATTCAAAACCTACCTATAATCCAAGAAATCCTTAAAGTAAGATTTCAAGAGTCTTGCTCATTGCTCTAGGTCTTCAATAGGTACCATCCAAGATCTTGCGGCAGTGTCAAGGGTTTATTTCCTCCATTTTCTAAGGGAATGGAATTGCACATTTCAAAAGTCTCATCTCCTGGATACCCTGCCATATTAAGGTGCAAACTTACTGAAATATGGTTGTGTTGCTCAGAAGATAGCTCTTTTCTCTAGTTTGGATTCGTGCGTCGCTCTTTGGGTCTTTCTTTTCTTTAAGATTCATGCTTTGAAGTTGTGAATTGTAACGTTTTATGGTATAAAATTGATCCTGGGGTGTTTCCACAGGTCAGTCACCACCCTATGATTGTTGCTTGCCACTGTGAAGGCAAAGGCTGGAAGTTTTGGGGAGACAGCACAGTAAAAAGTAAATTTTGGGGCCGCTCAATCCAATTGGATCCTGTTGGCATTCTTACCCTGGAGTTCGAGGATGGAGAAATTTTCCAATGGAGCAAGGTTTACTACTGCATATGCTACTTGTAGCTAAGTCTGCACATTGAAAGATACTTCTTTTGGATCAAGACTGACTCTTGTATGGTTTGTATGTTGTTGATTATTTTCTGTACTGTATGTGTTGATGTATAGTTCATATTCTTGGCAGGTTACTACATCAATCTATAATCTTATTCTGGGCAAGCTTTACTGTGATCATTATGGAACTATGCGAATTCAGGGGAATCGGGAACTTTCTTGTAAATTGAAATTCAAAGAGCAGTCTATCATTGATCGTAATCCGCATCAGGTATTTATGAAAGTATTCAGGGAGATTCAGTCGCTGCTGAAATTGACGCAACAGTTTGTCATTTTGCAGTATCTCATATACTGCTGTTTATTCTTTCTGCTTGCAGGTTCAAGGCTTTGTACATGACAAGAGTGGGAAAAAGTTAGCGTGCCTATTAGGAAAATGGGATGAAAGTATGTACTTTGTGAATGGGGATTTGGCTTCAAAACCCAAAGGCTATGATCCCATGTCAGAGGCTATTTTGTTGTGGAAGCGTAACAAGGCAGCAAAATATCCTACAAGATATAATCTGACGTCATTTGCAATAGCACTGAATGAGCTCACGCCTGGACTCAAGGTACTGAAATATTGCAGTTTTGGTGTGCGTATTGGAGGTTTTCTAACTTATGTGAGTCAGATCTAGATTGTATTAGCTTGTTGCTTTGTTGATTGCTTCAGGCAGTCATCTGGCTTAAGACTATAGGTATTCATCAAGTGATTTTTATAGCAGTGATTGTCTTTCCTGCTCTTCATACCCATGATGGTGAATATCTTGTCTTTTCAGGAGAAATTGCCACCAACAGATTCCCGGTTAAGACCAGATCAAAGACATTTGGAAAATGGTGAATATGAGGATGCTTTTGCTGAGAAGTTACGATTGGAACAAAAACAACGAATGGTGAGCATCATGTGGGGATTTTCTGTTTGGGAAACACTATTTGATGCCTCCAATTATGGTTTAACGAGGATTTTCAATGATATTGCTCATCATGTACGGCATTGGTGCATGTGTACGCACGTTTTTGTTTTTGGGAGAGGATGTAATAAAATGGCTATTTTATCTCGTCCATGGTAGACATACACCTTGCTCTTGACTTACTCCTGAAATCTTGATCCAAGTATAGTCGATGATGCATTTCCCCAATTTGCTCCCTTAAAGTTTTTGTTACCGAGCACACACAGCCTGATTACAGTACATGTTAACACATGATTGTGGTTGAGTAAGGTTGTAAGGGCAAATAGCTTTGCTCTCGAGTGTGAGCCTTTGTATTATCAAGCACACAGGCATGTATGACAATGTTTCTTAATACATTTTGGTGGTTGAGGGACTGCATTTGAATAGCTTTGCAAGTGTGTCTTGTGGTGGGTGAGTGTGCCATTTGACTTGTGAAGAATGATGGAGACATAGTTGTGCTAGTGGGTATAAATATTTCTGATATTGAATTGCACATATATCTACGTGTGTGTGTGTGTGTGTGTGTGTGAATTGCCCTGTCACCTGTGACTTCCTACTATTTCTTGAGCAGCGCCTCCAAGCCTGCTTTCCCACTGCTTGCTTTGGCAAGCTTTTTTGGATCTTTGGCATTTACCCACGGAGAGCGGAATTTGATCTATTTTTCACATGGGTTCGATATTGGGCACTTTGGACTTTGTGGAGAGGCGGGAACCACTGAGTCTCTCGAGAGTCTACTTCTTCCATGTTCTACTATTTTCGGATGTCACTTAGGAAATCCTTTTATGATTGCTTGTCTGCTCGTCAGATAGATTACCTGTCTACTTGTCTTATAATGAAATTTTCTGAGCTTGTATTTGCTGATCTCAACTTTGGGGACAGCTTCTTATAATATAAATATACATGGATTTAAAGAGTGTGTGTGTATAGAAATAATGAAAGAGTTTATTAGAGTCTTTGAAAGACCAAAGGGTCCATGAAACTGAAAAAACCAGATACAATGAGGATACCTGAGTTTGGGAATGTTCCTGGATTCATCTAGGTATATACTTGAAGGGGTGGGTCCACTAAGTGGGCACACCCAAGACTAATACTAATTTGTAAAACCCATGAAAATTAGATATACATTGTGATGTCATTGTTTTTGTGTGTGTGTATGGGGGGGGCATATCTATCATATCAGATCAATAAGCAGGAAAAAACCGGTGTAGAGCCCAATACTGGGAGGAGGGAAGCATAAGGCTGAAAAAACTGGCTGGATGATCTATAGATGTAGCAATAGAGATGGAGAGATATAGATTTGTCTATCTATCTAGCTATCCACCTATCGATCTAGACAGGTAGATGATAGATGGAGATCTCTCTCTCTTTCTCTCTCTCTCTCTCTCTCTCTACACACACTTTTTTGTGAGATAGTGGTTCTTTGCTTGAGCTGCGTTGGAGAGAGTGCCTCAGATATTCATATCTTCTTGCCCTTCAACTTGTGTGTTTGTCGAAGAATCTTGGTCCTGGCTGCCTTGTCACTGAGAAAGATTTGTATCTGTGTTCCCTTTGGCTCAATACTCAAGATAGCATGTGAATCCCATTCCACTTGTGGTATCTGTTAAGCCAGGCAATCTCCAAACACAGAAGCTAGGGCCAAACAAGTGGCCAGAAAGGCCAGGGCCAAACAAATGGCCAGAAAGGCCAAAAATGGCCGACCATTACTGGCCGACCAGAATTGGCCGACCAGAACTGGCCGACCTGGAATTGGCCGACCAGCTGGCCGACCTCATGGGTCAGGCCTATAAAAGGCAGCAGCCCCCTGGCTGCCACATCACTTTTGGAACAGGCTGCTGCACACCTGCGCTCCAGCATCTCTGCCTCCTCTACCTCCGCTCCTGCATCCTCTCCAGCATCTCTGCCTCCTCTGCCTCCACTTCAGCATCTCCTCTGCCTCTGCTCCAGCAACTTCTCTGCCTCCTCTGCTTCCGCTCCATCATCCTCTCCTGCAGCTGCTCCAGATCAGCATCGACTTACTCCTCTATTGTTGCTGCCCTTCTTTGCAGATCTGCAGCAAACCTTTGCTCTTCTGGCAATAGGTTGCTGACCCAGATCTGGTTCAGTTCCAGCTTGTGGAGCTAGTGCAGAGCCCACTTTAGTTGATTGCTCTGGAGGACTGCCGTTTGCTCCCTCCACAGTTTCTTTCGTAGATATCTCTTCTCTTGTATTGAGTTCCTTTGGTGATATATTTCTTCTTCAGCTATCTTTTGTCTTCAGTGTTGTCTTATATCTCCAAGAACTTTCTTTATATGGTATCAGAGCAAGGTGTGCTTGCCGACACCTGAGCCTTGACCTGGAAAGCTTGGAAGATAGATCATCAACTGAAGATGTCTTCTCCTTCTTCCCCGAAGCGATCTCAGCACGAATCGACCTCTATTCAACCACCACCCTCGTCATATGTCGAGAGGGATCGAAGGTGATGAATACCTCTCCAAACTCTTTAAAGAATTTGCTGAATTTCAGAAATGGAAGGAACTTGAAGCAGGTACCAACACACCCCGAGCTGCTTCTTCTCCACGGCTTTCTCCGATACGTCAACAAGGACCTCTATTCAACTCGGAAGAAGCGGAGCAACATTTCAAGTTCGGTGCCAACGAAGAATAAGTATACCCTGACGAAAGAGGACAGGCCGGCATGAGGACAATGGGTTATTCGACAATGCCTATCCCACAAGAATCAGTGCAAGGTATGTTGCCCTATCCCCTTGGTGCAAATCCGTCTGTTATGCAAGGCATAGGAACGAGTAATCACGAGGACACAGATCTATACATGCATGTGAACACTCGTAGACGAGAAAGGAGAAATTCGTTAGGCAATGAGTTTGCTTTCGGTTCTCATTCTTCCTTTCCTCCCATCCCTCTCATATCTTCTGTTGCCATCTTCACTCTAGTGGCTTCTTATCCTCCATCTTCTCCCATGCCACTGGGCTCCTATAGCCTTTTTTCCTCTATCTCTCCCGCTGTCCCTTTTTTCCCTTTTTTCCCTCTCATGTCGTATCTCGCCTCCCATGTTTATTCCTCCCCCTCAGGGCCTTCTCCGAATCCTTTTGTTCCTCCGGTGGTGCCGCCTCTCCCACCTTCTCACTCCGCTCCTGTCTTGAGTCCTCTCATGCATCCACCGGTTGCTTCTCCCTATCATTTACTTTCTTCCTCTCACCCGGGCTCTGCAACAGCCAAACATGCTTTTACTGATGTGACTCGTTTTAATGGTTCTAATTATACCACTTGGTCAAATCTCATGCGCCATGTGCTTGATTCTCAAGACTTATGGGAACTCGTTCAAGGTACTGCACCGCAACCTGATCCTCATGTTTATCCTTATGAGGTAGTTCGCTCGTGGCGGCATCGTAATGCCACTGCCATTGTCGAAATCATGCGAGGGCTTTTGCCTGAATTTCACTCTCAATTGCGGCATTTTGACCTTGCCTCTGAGCGATGGGCACATCTCACTGACCGCTATGCGGCCCGAGATCGTACTCGTCGCATCAATCTTGACCACGATCTCCAACAATTCCAGATCACTGCTGATGATGATCTCAAGGTTAAGCTGGCAGACTACCCGCGGTTAATTGCTGAATTTGCCACAACTGGTTCTCCTAAATCCGAGGATGATCAAGTTACTTTCTTTTTGAACAAACTCCCGCCTAAGTACTTTAGTTTTATGCAGCAAATCATTTCTCAACCCTCCCTTCCTACCTTTTATGAGTTCGAATGTCAACTCTTGCGTTATGCTCGTCTCTACTCTCAGGTTCACCAAAAACATAGTGTTCCCGCTTCAAAGGGGGCTCTTCTCTTCGGGATTCAAAAAGATCAACTCAGCTCCGGGAAGCCCTCTCCCACTCCTGACTCTAATAATTCCTCTGGTATTAAACCCGCCTAGCACAACCTTCCCAAAAAGAACTGGTTTTGTCAGCATTGCCAGAAAGTTGGGCATGTTGATGACGAATATTGCTCCAAAGCCAAAGGCATTCTCCCATAGCCCCCCACCACGACTCCTCTGCCACCTCGTTGGCGCCCTAGGAGTGGTCCTCCTCCACCTAACGCTGGCCCTTGGAGACCACAGGGTCATGTCACTAATCAGTTCACCCCATCCCCTCCCTTCATCACTTCCGAAGGCCTGTTTGACTGGTTCACTGGAGATTCTCTAGACTTCACTTCCCAGGCCTTGATCCATATCACCGAGCTTGACTCCTCCCCATCCATATCTAGATCAGCATTTCATACTCTACCATGTGGCCATAAAGCCCCTTGGATTGTGAATAGTGGAGCCACTCATCATATGACCCCTCATCGTGATCTCCTCATTTCTTGCCAACCGGCAACAGGGGGAGTCCGCTGTGGCAATAACTCTGTCGCTCCTATTCGTGGCGTTGGTTCAATCAAATTTGATACCGACAAAGGCCCCAATCTTGCTCAGTTGGATCAAGTGTTTTATGTCCCCCAATTAGGGGTCAATCTTGTTTCCGTCCATCAACTTTGCCTTCTTGGCCGCGCGGTGCTATTTACAATGACGCATGTCGAAATCATAGATGAGACATCGGGACTCCTTTTAGCTCAGGGTGAAGCCCAACCTCATGGTCTGTACCTCATGACACGATTTCTTGAGACTCCCTCCAATACCGGCTCTGAGTTTCATCGGCTTCATGGTCTTGCTACCTTGAAAGATCCGACTGACACAGAACGGTTGTGGCATTATCGTCTGGGACATTTGTCCTATGACTCTTTATATGAAATGTCTCGGGATCATTTGGTTGATGGCCTACCTCAATTATCGCGAGCCAAAGATATTTGCCGTCCATGCCAATTAGGCAAACAAAGCAGAACTCCTTTTCCTCCTCATTCCACTTCTCGAGCCAGTGAGATATTGCGTCTAATCCACCTTGATATTAGTAGCAAATCTCTTGTTCCTTCATTGAATGGCTCACAATATTTCTTCTTAATTGTGGATGATTACTCTCGATATCAATGGGTGTTCTTCATGAAAGAGAAATTTGACACTTTTTCCTTCTTTGCTACTTGGGCTTGATTGGTCATGAATCAAACAGGGAAGCCTATTGGGATTGCTTGTAGTGATAATGGTGGTGAATTCATTTCCCATGAATTCACTCACTTCCTTCACGAGCATGGTATCCAGCGCCATCTCACATCTCCCAATTCGCCCGCCCAAAATGCTCGTGTCGAAAGGAGACAGCGCACAGTCATGAACATGGCACGCTCCATACTTTTTGCAGCCGAGTTGCTCGAACGTCTCTGGCCGGAAGCCGTGAACACTTCTGTCTATCTCCTTAATCGTTGCCCTACTGAGCCCATCCCGAACATGACGCCTTTTGAGGCTTTCTATGGCCACCGACCCTCTATTTCTCATATCCGCATCTTTGGATGCTGCGCGTACACTCATACTCCCAATGATACTCGCGGTAAACTAGAATCTCGTGCTGAACTTCTACTTCTCGTTGGCTACTCGGCTGAAGCCAAAGCTTATCGCTTATTTGATCCTCGCACAAACAAAGTTTTGGTTCGCCGTGATGTGGTCTTCGATGAAAGAGATCTTCTAAAAAATTTCTCTATTCTCCCTACTGATGACACCTATTCCCGTTCCCCCCGAAACCTCTTTCTCTCCCCCCGAAACTTCTTTCTCCCCACCCATTGCTTCTCCCGTTCCTCGATCCTCTTCTCAGGACCCATTGCCACGCTGGTATCGACAAACTATGAAGGTTTCCGGGATTATTTTCCTAGAACTTCCTCCTCCCGGTCCTCGTCGCTCTGCCCGGACAACTTCTTCCACTACCACTGCCTCCATTTTTACCACAGCCTATATCGTACTTCTGAACCCGCCACTTGGCAGGAAGTAGTTCAACATCTTGAGTGGCATCGTGCCATGGAACAGGAGCTTGAGAGCATTGATCGCAATGAGACCTGGACTTTGGTCGATCGACCCAGTCACAAAAAGGTCATAGGAACAAAGTGGATCTTTCGAACAAAACTCAAAGCAGATGGAACCCTGGACAAGTACAAAGCTCGCTTAGTAGTGCAAGGATTTTGCCAAAAACATGGTATCGATTATGAGGAAACCTTTGCACCTATTGCTCGGTTGACATCCTTTCGCCTCCTCCTCGCTCTAGCCGCTCATCACAGCTGGTCTATCTATTAGATGGATGTCAAGAGTGCCTTTCTCAATGGCTATCTCGATGAGGAAGTCTATGTGGCTCCCCCACCAGGTTTTTCTCCTCTTGGCCATGAAAATAAGGTATTCCGTCTCCGCAAAGCTCTTTATGGGCTTAAACAAGCACCTCGGTCCTGGTTCCACCGAATAGACACCTTCCTCAAAACTAATGGGTTTCATTCCACTCCTTTTGATCCGAATTTATATATACATCAATCTTCAGAGGGGGTCTGCTTTATCTTACTTTACGTATATGATCTTTTGCTTTTGGGCTCTACCACCACCACACTTCGATTCATTAAAACACAACTCAGCACCACATTCGAGATGACCGATCTCGGTCTTCTCTCCTATTTCTTGGGCATGGAAGTTGTCCAGCATTCTGGTGGTATCTTTGTTTCTCAACAGAAATATGCTCTTCAACTCCTTGATCAGATAATCCTCCACGAGCCTAAGCCAGCTGCCACTCCCTTGGATCCCACAGTCAAGCTCTCAAAGGACTTGGAGTCTCCTCCTAGCCATGAAAATAAGGTATTCCGTCTCCGCAAAGCTCTTTATGGGCTTAAACAAGCACCTCGGTCCTGGTTCCACTGAATAGACACCTTCCTCAAAACTAATGGGTTTCATTCCACTTCTTTTGATCCGAATTTATATGTACATTAATCTTCAGAGGGGGTCTGCTTTATCTTACTTTACGTATATGATCTTTTGCTTTTGGGCTCTACCACCACCACACTTCAATTCATTAAAACACAACTCAGCACCACATTCGAGATGACCGATCTCGGTCTTCTCTCCTATTTCTTGGGCATGGAAGTTGTCCAGTATTCTGGTGGTATCTTTGTTTCTCAACAGAAATATGCTCTTCAACTCCTTAATCAGATCATCCTCCACGAGCCTAAGCCAGCTGCCACTCCCTTGGATCCCACAGTCAAGCTCTCAAAGGACTTGGAGTCTCCTCCCTTTGATGAACATCTCTATCGTCAGGTTGTTAGCAAGCTACTCTGGCTCATTCACACTCGTCTGGATCTTTCTTACTCAGTTTCTATTCTCAGCCAGTACTTTAATGAACCCAAGCACACTCATTGGCATGCATGTATTCGTATCTTACGGTTCATACGTGGTACTTACTCTTATGGTTTGCATTTCAGACCAGGACTAACACTACAGGGATACACTGATTCCGACTGGGCTAGCGATTCGGACAATCGCCGTTCTCATGGCAGCTACATTTTCTCGTTCGGCTCGGTACCTATTTCTTGGTCCAGCCGTAAACAAGAAACTGTTGCTGGATCTTCTACTGAGGCTGAATACCAGGCCTTGTATGATTGTACCACAGAGGCCATATATCTCTGGCAGTTTCTGGCAGAGCTACACTTTCCTTGTACTGAACCAACGATCCTCTATGTCGACAACAAAAGTGCCATTGCTCTCGTCGGCAATCCCATTTTCTCCAACCGCACCAAACATGTTGGCGTACACTTTCATTTTACTCGCGAGCAAGTGGAACTGGGTACTATTTGATTGATATATGTTCCAGCTGTCGATAATCATGCTGACATTCTTACCAAGCCGGTTAACCGCCCTATTCTTGAGCATCTTAGCCCACGGCTTGGGATTGGTGTACCGCCTCCTTCTCCTTACTTTGTAGGCATCTCCATCTAAATGAAAACCCTCTTACAAAAAAAAAAAAAAAAAAAAAAAGGCTGATGAAGAAGATAGATCACCCTTGGAACCATTTTTTGATTACCCCTGGAACCATTCTACCTTGGACATTGAGAGGGGGTGTTAAGCCAGGCAATCTCCAAACGCAGAAGCCAGGGCCAAACAAGTGGCCAGAAAGGCCAGGGCCAAACAAATGGCCAGAAAGGCAAAAAATGGCCAACCAGAACTGGCCGACCTGGAATTGGCCGACCAGCTGGCCGACCTCGTGGGTCAGGCCTATAAAAGGCAGCAGCCCCCTGGCTACCACATCACTTTTGGAACAGGCTGCTGCACACCTGCGCTTCAGCATCTCTGCCTCCTCTGCCTCCGCTCTTGCATCCTCTCCAGCATCTCTGCCTCCTCTGCCTCCACTTCAGCATCTCCTCTGCCTTTGCTCCAGCAACTTCTGTCTCCTCTGCTTCCGCTCCATCATCCTCTCCTGCAGCTGCTCCAAATCAGCATCGACTTACTCCTCTATTGTTGCTGCCCTTCTTTGCAAATCTGCAGCAAACCTTTGCTCTTCTGGCAATAGGTTGCTGACCCAGACGTGGTGTTCCAGCTTGTGGAGCTAGCGCAGAGCCCACTTCAGTTGACTGCTCTGGAGGATTGCTGTTCGCTCCCTCCACAGTTTCTTTCACAGATATCTCTTCTCTTGTGTTGAGTTCCTTTGGTGATATAAATTTCTTCTTCAGCTATCTTTCGTCTTCAGTGTTGTCTTATTTATCTCCAAGAACTTTCTTTATAGTATCTTCTCTTTTAGGCAGTTGATCTTATCTTTTGTGAAATCCTTTTTATCAAGGCAATTTTGTGGTAGCCCTCCCACATGCAAGATTTGCTTGTTGGCTTCCTTGGTTTGGTGCTTTTTCACTTTATTGTATAGATTAGCTTTGTTCACTTTACTGTTTAGAGATAGAGAGGGAGAGAGAGAGAGAGAGAGAGAGAGAGAGAGAGAGAGAGAGAGAGAGAGAGAAGTAGAAGTAGAATTTATTAGCGTCCTCGGGGGGCCAAAAATGACCCATGGGACCCGTCTCAATACAATGTAAAAAGAGTCTCCTCAAGGACAGGGGTCAGGAGTCCATGAGTTCCTGACGACAGGTAAAAAGACGAGTGACAAAAGATCCCAATGCTGCCGGAGAGGCAGTGAAGAGAACTGATGTCCACTGAGCGGAGTCCCCTAGTATCTGCTGGTAGTCCTCCCTGATATGTGCATATCGGGGGCACTGTAGAGCTACATGTGCCTTCGTCTCAACTGTCTGCATGTCACAAAGGGTACAGACTCTAGCATGTCTAGGCTGGTGTATCCAAGCTCCCTGCTCAATGGCAAATGTATGAGATCTGGTACGGAACCTGGTGATGTTTCTGCGATATAGAAGGGGGATAGGTGTGCTAATATAAGACTTAGCATGAGTCTCTATGAACATGTATGTAGACCAACATGTGGGATTTATGTTGTCTTGGTAATATTCCAGCTTTACCCTCTTTTCACTTGTCAACCAGTGATTCCGCAAAGTGCTCAGTAAAGACAGTTGAAACTCTTGCATGTTGACCTTTTCAGGCGGCATGGTCAAATATGCTTCCACTTTCCATCTGCTGAACCATTTTCTTATGTCGGTTGCCCATCTTGTGCAGATGACCTTACTTTTGTAGTTCTTTTGAAGCTTTGTGTTGGGATTCCATGCTTTATGAGGCAGCCTATCAGGTTGCATTTGCTGCACCTCTATTAGGTATTGCATAACTTTGATCAATGCATGAAATTCAATCGGTCTCCTTCCCATTTCCAACAGAAGTATTGAGTATGGAGTAGTGGGTTTGACACCAAGGTGTCTCCTTAAGAAAGCTTTTTGCATTTTCTCAATATCATTCCATGTAGAGGCTGAAATGCTGCCTCCCCATACTTCCACTCCATATAATGTAAAGTATCTTTATACTTCAACCCACGCTTAACTCGTGGTTAATCATGATTTAGTGTAGTAATGGTTTGTTAGGGATTGGCTAGAGGAAGTGCACACTGCTTAGAAGTTCCTAGGAACAAAGTCTAGGTGCACCACTAGGTCCTAGGGGCAAGACAACAAAGGCACTAGAGAAGGGTCTTAAAGTTGGGCCCAAGTACAACCAATGTTGTCCTTGGCAGGAGGTTAGGACTTTAATGAAGGGACAAATGGCAAGAAAGAAGTGTCATTTGTCATGCATGTGTATGCATGTCCTTCCCCCCAACCTACCATCCCTCCCAGCTCTCCTTGGAGCTAGTTAGTCAGTTTGCATGAGAGCTCTGCTAGAGGTTCAAGTTGTCCTCACTGGGCACGCCTCTCGAGGTGGTTTTCAGGCAGAGATCTTGAGGTAGAGCTTTGTCCTTTGGCGTCTTGGGGCAGATCTGCCGACCATTATCCTCTACATCTCGTTCTTGTACTCCCTTCTGCCTTCTATCTGCTCCTTTTCTCTTCTCCAAGTAGCTGGAAGTATCCTGTACCCTTCGGGGAGCTTGGACGGAGGATAGGCGCGAGGAAAGAGCTCGCTCCTCTTCCTCAAATAGCGGGTTTTGGTTGGAGGTTCTGTTCTTCATTGGTTTTTCTTGCTTTGGAGCTTTTTGCAATGCATGTGTGTTGTTTGTAGTCCTTTCAGGACCCCTACAGGTTCTAGCAAGCACCTAGAGGCAAGGGTGTTCCTGTGAAAGGCCTAAGGACAGTGTGGATGCATGTGATAGCCTTGAGGCTGCCTTGAGCTCAGTTTGCCAGTGCTTTGGATGCCTGAATGCCTCTCAGTTGGGCCAGATCAGAAGTGGATGCTTGAGTATGCCTTGCCAGTTGGTATTCTAGCGGTGAACTTGGATTAGATGCATTGAAGACAGATAGAGGATTTGCAGAGAGGAACAGTGCAGGGGTGAACCCCTGGTGTAAAGCATTTCCATTCAGAAGCATTAAATAATTACCGTAAGGGGCGCCAAGGCATTTGGGGCCAGTGGGTGCATTGTGTACTGTTTTCACTGAGCAGGGGCATTCTAGCATTCCCTTTCTTGTTGTTGAAGTTTGTTTCTAAGTTTTTGCTAAGTGGTTGAAGTGACTGAAGCTTGCATTGTGGCTATTTATGAGGTTTATGACTGAGTAGAAGAAGTTCACTGCCCTTTTGTTTATTGAAGGTCGGTTTCAGAGAGAGATGATTGAGCTATCATCCTAATATTAGAAAGAAACTCTGTAACATATTGAGTTTTATTGTGCTAATTAATCATGGTGATCCATAATGGCACGAGTAGTAAACTCAGCGAAATTATTTTGTTTGTTCCATTTAAACTTTGTTGGAGCCCTCGTGAACCTCGAAATTTGACATAGGAGATAATAATTGTGTGTTTGTGGTTTGGGAGATTCAAGCATGTAGTCATGTATCTAATGCGTAGATTGAGTCTATGGTTAGGGTAATGTGCTGCTTCTGTAACAGTTTGATTTGTGATATAAGGGATCAACAAAAGTTCCATCTTTGTCAAAATGATGTCTTCCTTCAATTTGAGGACATAATCTTCTTTTAAGGGACGAATAAAGAATTATGCTACACCTTGGGCTTGTCCCTGCATGCGCCCGTGTGAACATATTTATACACAATATGTAGATGTGTACATACATGCATGTGTGCTCACGTCTGTGTACACCCCCCATATATGTATGCATGCATGCGAGTGCGTGTATACACACTTTTTCTTGGGGGGGTGAAATCCAGTGAAGATTATATTACAAGAAAGCAGGGATCTCTAGTTACAAGTATAAGAAGATACCATTACATGACAAGAAAGCAGGATAATCCAAATCCCGCGCGTGTACACAATCATAAAGCGATTGACATGCGTGTATGTATGTGTGTACATACACACGGATGTCTATACATACATACATACAGTAGGGAACCTGCTCAACGCTGCGACATTATATCGATTGCATGGTTGTTTGATCAAATAATATAAGTAGAGAACTATTTATGTGTGTGTGTGGTGTGTTTTCGTGCCCGCATGTGTATATGCGCCTCTTTGTGTGTGTGTATGTGTGCGGGTGCGTGCACGCTTGCACATGTGTTTGTGTGCATCTATTTGCATGTGTGATGTTGTGTGTGCGCACACTTGCGCGTGTGTGTATGTGGTGTGTGCTTGCTTGTGCATGTGTATGTGTGTGCACCCCCTACCTATGTGTGTGTTGTGTACACGTGCAAGTGTATGTCTGTGCTTGCATGCACGTATGTGTGCGCACCTTGTGCCGATAAGTACACATGCATTTACGTATGTGCATGTGTGTTGTGTATGAGACAAGCGTATGCATGCGTGTGTATATACGGGCCATTCACCCTTGGACTCTTGGACTTTTACTTTTACGGACACATGGACTACCACAAGCTCTTGGACTCTTAGACTATCACGGGCGCTTGGACTCCCACCCTTGGACTGTTGGACTACCATCAGCTCTTTGACTACCACCCTTGGACTCTTGCAAGAGGTAGTGATAGTCCACGAGTACAAGGGTGGCACGTGGTAACATTTCCTAAGCTCTTCTCTTGCAAGCTGGCACGCGTCAAAATGCCCTCAATGCCTTTTTTTTTGGGGTCTGTGGGTAATAGGTAGAATATGTATGTATACTAGGTAGAATATGTATGTATGTATGTAGGTGCACGTGCGCGCGCACACACACACAAAGCTTGGTTGTCCTTTGGATCTGGTTAGGGGATGGCACTGTATGAGGAGGAAGATCAGTGATGGAATGTTGCTTGGGATCAGCCTGGTCAGTCAGTCTGGATCCATCTCTCCTCCTTTGTAATCTCTGGGAGGTAGCTCGTCGTCTGACAAGTGCTACTGTCGCTCTAGTCCCGTCAAATAGTAGAGAGGAGATGTCTGCAGTCCTCATGTGAGCCACCGAGGTTGAGGCTTGAGTCGTGCATTTTGGGTCTCTGCTATGTCTCGTCTCTTGCTGCTTGTGACTCAGGTCATTGGAAAATAAGGAAGGAGAGAGAGAGAGAGAGAGAGAGAGAGAGAGAGAGAGAGAGAGAGAGAGAGGTTATTATATATATTAGTGTCCGCGGAAGGCCTCGCGGATGTGTGGGACAGAGTACAAAACGTCAAAAGACTTACACCATCTGGAAAAACCTAGAGAGAATCGACGGAGTGCCTATAGCAGCTCATCCCCGAATTATTATAGCATATCTACATTCAAATACTATCTATAAAGGTGGCCTGAATAACATTAGTTTAAGTCTGAGAGTCTTTAGGTTTGGATGAAATCTCTGATTAATTCTTTTCTATCCCTATAAACAGCCCATTTTCCTTCCTTTTGAGCATCCTTCACTTTAGAGTCAATTCAGTGGCCTTCAGTTTGAACTGAGTTGGAGTGAGCTCCTCCGCTGTCCATATCTTAGTACCTTTCAACTGATTGGTTTGCTTCAGAATCTTGCTTCTTTTCATCTTGTCTCGGAAGCTTGTGTCCCCCTCTTGGACGACGACAAGTACATCTTCAGCTTCCCACTCCATCTGTGCTATTCTTTCCATGGCTTAATCCAGATTTTCCTTGTGACTTCCTTCAACCAGCCCTGTGCTTGCATTTGCGACCCTTTTTTCTTGTTCTTGTACTTCTACATACACATCCGATGTGTTGATTTTAGTGTCCAATGTTGCTGCAATTTCCTGCTTCACTGACTGGAGCTGAGTTGTAACCAAGTCCTGGACTGTAGTCACCATCTGTGGTGTGGGTGCTGCTGTATTGTGTATCTGCAATACTTCATGAATGATTTCCTGCTTTCCTTGTCCTGAGAGAGAGAGAGAGAGAGAGAGAGAGAGAGAGAGAGAGACTGAGTTTGAGTTTGAGTTTATGCTGCAGGCTCGAAAATTGCAAGAAAGAGGTTGGCAACCCCGGTGGTTTCGGAAGGAAAAGGGTAAAGATACATATGAATATGTTGGTGGTTATTGGGAGGCAAGAAGTCAAGGCAACTGGGCTTCCTGTCCAGATATTTTTGGTCCAGGTTTGCCTGAGCTTCCTCAAAATTGAAAAGCTTTGATCATTGACAAATATTATCCCTTCTTTATGAATTCTTATTTGCATGATGTTTATCATTGCAAATTAGTGATTCTCACAGGAATAAGAGGTGGCATGGGATTCAACCCATGCTTTTTACTCCTAATACGAGGTCCCTGTTTTTGTTTTTGGACCAACTTGTTAAATGACATCTTGCATAGTATCCTTGTTTCTCCAAGTCAACGTTCTGAGGTGTGGTGTAAATGATTCATTGTTTTTGAGGGGATATGTGAGATCAGCATACTTGTGCATATGCATGAACATGAAGCTCCTTGTGAAGCTTAATTCGAATGGCAGAGATTAGAACCTCCTGTGGAGTATTCCCAGAATTTGAGGAGTTGGGCTGATTTGCCTTTATTTTTGAATAGTCTTCCATTGTGCGATACTTACATTGATATCTTTTGTAAGAAGAATTTGGAGGTTTGCCTCTGTGGGAGGTTCAGGGTTACTTGCTGTATGTGTTTTTCGTTGAGAGAGTTCTGTTGCAGTCTGCCATTTATTTGCAGCTAGTTTCTCTCTCTATGGCAGCTAAGGGCTGTCAAAATTCAATTTGCAATTGCGACCGAGGGCTTATTTTGACGATCGGTCCATGCGTGGCAATTTATTTTGTATATCTTGGTGGAAATCTGCGTGTATGGAGATAGAAATGAACTCTGATGGATTTGATGGGCTATTTGAAGGGCTGTATTTTAATAAAGATTCATGTCCCTTTACACACAAATGTATTACTCCTATGTTATTCTTCTGTAGCTGCATTGTTTATGGACATGGACATATTCTTCCATTAGGTGGGCCATGTAGAAACAAATAAAAATTAAAAATCCGTTCAGATTTGTATTATGAATTTATCTTGCTTAAAATTCATAAAGCTCTTCTCCGTGGCATTACTGGAGTGCCATGACATTGAACCAGAGCTGTATCAGGCATCTTCTAATGTTAAGCGTAATAAATTATTCAGGAAATTTAATGTGGCATTTACTCATTTGGTTACATTATGGGGTTGAAATATTCACGGCTGGTCAGTGACATATGACAACATTTATACTTGGTTATGTACTATGTAATCAAAGGCCAAAGGCTTTTAAACAGTTAATTCCTAAAGGGGCATGTTCCCATGCCAAGGGAGACAATTCATTGGCTAGTGCCACGGAAGGCAGAACCATACATAGACTTGTCAGAGCCACAAATATTGACTCAAGAGGACTTCATCACTATTTTAAAACTTTGAGCTGAGAAGAAAGAGGTGGAGAGGGAGAGAACACTAAAGAAGCAAGAAGTAGAGGAAAAAAGACTGGCACGAGCTGCCGCTAAACTTAGTTGCAACAAGAAACGACAGAAAGGGGAAGGCCAAAAGAGGAAGGGAGAGAGCAGGGCGAAAACTGAAGCCTGAGTGAGGGCGGAAGTGTTGAGGGAGTTGCAAGAGAAAGTTTGAGTGGATGTAGTTCCTCCACACGATGGGACAACTCAAGCTTTGGAGCCTGCCAGCAGCTCATTCTTGCTTGCTCTTGCAAACGGCGTTGCAAGCAATTTAGCCGTGGGCATACTCAAGGTTCCATGCAGAGGGGTGCCATTTGGATATGAAATATTCGGGGGGGACATGCTAGAGATGAACTACAAATGCCCTCCAAACACTGAGGTGACATTGGGATCAGAATGCTTGAGTAGCTATGGCCTCTCCCCTTGTGGAGAAGGGGCTGATTGGGTTGAGGCAAACCAGTTTCATGGTCTCAGCTTGGGGTTGCAAGCAATTTAGCCGTGGGCATACTCAAGGTTCCATGCAGAGGGGTGCCATTTGCATATGAAATATTCGGGGGGGACATGCTAGAGATGAACTACAAATGCCCTCCAAACACTGAGGTGACATTGGGATCAGAATGCTTGAGTTGCTATGGCCTCTCCCCTTGTGGAGAAGGGGCTGATTGGGTTGAGGCAAACCAGTTTCATGGTCTCAGCTTGGGTCCATGGGCTTGCGTGCATACTTCCAACCCATGGGCTTACGGGGACCCAAATGGAGCCATGTACACGGATCCTTGGAACATGAAGGGTATGCATCCATGCAGTGAGGGGGTGTACAACTCGGAAGACATCTATACAGTGAATAGATTGTGGAGGGTTTGTGCAGAAGTCCATCATTGTGCTGCAATTTTGTTACATGCTACCAGTTTGTATAGGGACTGGGGATGTTGCAGCTTTGCAACTCCCTTATGTAAAGGCCCCAAATTTTGCCAATTTTACACGCCGTCAGTTGGTTTAGGAACTAGGGACGTTGCCGCTTTGCAACTTTTTTCTGTAATCTTAATGTGTATAATTCCATTTTTGAATCAATGTGTGCATTTTAAATTTTCATATGTTTAAAATTTGTTTTAATATGTTTGCATCTCAAATGTCTGCTTGTATTACATCCTAGGTTTACATCCTAGAGCATATATTTTTAGGCTACACTATGTTTGCATCCTAGGTTTACATCCTAGAGCGTATATTTTTAGGCTACACTATCTTTGCATCTCAGACGTATGCTTGTATTACATCCTACGTTTAATATGTTTGCATCTCAAATGTCTGCCTGTATTACATCCTAGATTTACATCCTAAAGCGTATACTTTTAGGCTACACAATGAGCGGCGAGGGAGACCCTATTTTCATGGATGAGAATCCCCACCTCGACATGCCAAATCCCCCCCAGATGTCCTAACAGGTTTTGTGCCTGAAGAGATAGACCTAGATGAGCAGCTGAATCAGGGGGAGGCACAAGCTATATTCCAAGAGCAAAGAGAGAGATTAGGAAAGGAGAGCCTAGGAGTGTTTTTTGCGGGTCCCTTTGACGATGAGACAATGATGGGAGAGCCATTGAAGCTCCGAGTAGTCGTGAAGCTACACCCATCCGAGTTTGTGCAAAATACATTGTTTCTTTATTTCGGGACTCCCAAAAATAAGTATCCACAACCAAAGCTCTGAGACTTGAGACATAATACATTAGCACAAATCCTGTTGCAGAGGTTCATAGAGGTAGAGGGATACATGCCAAACAACCACCAAGTTCTTGTATTTTTTATTCAACAAGTGTATGTGTATGATGTATTGCAGTGACGTGTCGAATGGTCGGATAAGCACCACTAGTCAGGAATTGGAATGGGGCGACTTACTAAGCGTAAGAGAGCTCGAGAGAATAGGGAGCTAGTGTCTAAGAGACCTCGTGTTTTGACTCCACAGGTCCACACAGATTTGGTTGAGTTAGCCTACATTTGCTCTACCTCTCTGTCAGCAAGGTGTCACGATAGAAGTGTTACAAGACCGAATTGCCAGGAAATATGAAGAGATTGCAACTCTGTGAGGGAGTAACTTGAGGCTACAAGATGAGATCTCTCGCTACAGATCAATGTTTGGAGACATTGACGTGGATGAGTCAATTGACATCTTCAATATCAAAGATATCATGAATTTGGATAGCCAAGGTGTACCACCAAACACTCAAGGCACTTCAAACATGGGACCTAGCAAGGTAGCAACTTGAGATACTTTATTTTGATCAAATCTTATTTGCAGCAACTATGTTATGACATGTATTCTTTTATGAGATAAGCATATGTGAATCATATGTGATTTTGTAATAATATTCATTCAAAAGAAGTGCAAGAATGTAAGAGTGTAAATATTAATTCATGCTCTAATAGACACCAATAATATTATTATGTGACCATTTGTTTCATCGTACAATTTTTATTGTTCTGTAATTTCTTTTCCATTGATAGTTCAAATTTGGTTTCTAGTATCTCCTCTAGTGGCATTAATGGAAGGTTTTTAGATCAAATATTAATAAGTTTTTTATTTGTCAATCCCCTAAGCTCTACCAAATCCAAGCTACACTTATCTACCGATCCATATTGAGTAATTTCTCACAAAACAAATAACTCCTCAAAATTAGTGCTTTTGTACTTTCTATGAAACTATACTATATGAAAAGATAGTAGGTGAAGAAAAATAGCCTTTTCATGACCTCTTGTTGCAGTTTGTCTTATTCTTCAGCCTCGTGCAAGAGATGATCTTATAATGTCTCCAGCTTTACAATAGCACCCCTTACATGAGGCTAGTCTTCGTGACAAGTTGCAACAAGAGCTAATTGAAAGGATCATTTTTATCCACCCGTATCTTTTCATAGAGTATAAATTTTCAAAGAATACAGAAGACTTAACTTTGAATAGCTCCATTGCTTTGGAGACACTCCTTAACAAGGATGAAAGATGAGGTTTAGGGTAGATCTTGTAGAATCATGCAAATGGACAAATGAAAAGTCAATAATAATCAATCAAAATATTTCATCAGTAATGTTTCTAAAGAGGATACTAAAGAGGGGAACCTTTGTGAACCGCCAAGTCTAATTGGACCAAAGTGTTGGTGTCTTGTTTTCTAAACCTCTAAAACATGCTATGGATTCTATAAATACCTACACTCTTATACGTTTGCATTGGGCCAAGGATGTCATGCTCCATAAACATAAGCCTCCTAACCATTTATTCACATACTATTGAAACATACAAATAACAAAATCGAAAGAATACATATATATTCTTTCAATAATTCGAGAGTAAGTGAAAGAATGTAACTTTATCAGATGAAAGAATACAAATTACAGAACATTCATTCACATACTTCACATACTATTGAAAGAATAAAATATTCATTCAAAAGCAAGTGTAAGAATGTGAATACTTAAAATTTCATGCACATAAAATCTAAAGAATACATATATATTCTTTCAATAATAAGTGTAAGAACTTATAATTTAAGATTAAAAATTAATCATGTATGCAAGAATAAAACTATTTCACCAACATTAAAAATAAATAAATTATAAACTAAAATAAAGAATAGTTTTAGAGATTTTAGGAACACATGTACATGAGATTCAAAGATCTTTATCAAACAAGAAAAACAAATTACAAATTACAATTTAGAAATCTTAGGAAATCCAAAGAACTCTAAACTCTTAACAGAAGCACAAATTTACATGCTCATAAGAGATCTTAGAATCTCAAAAGAGATTACTAAGAACTCACACAAACAAAAAACACTCCATACGCACTCAAATCACATAAAATAAACTCCATTTAGCATAATTACAATTTACAAAAGAGATCTTAGAATCTCAAAAGATAGATCCTAAGAACTCACACAAATAAACTCATTCACAAAAGAGATCTTAAAATGTCAAAAGAGAGATCCTAAGAACTCATTTTGGTTAAGACATTTATGATTGCTATAGCAACCTCCAAGGCCTACCGTCTTTTATTTTTCTTCTTTGATCTCTTCTGCTTAACTAGAGAACCAAGCGTGAGATGAACACAAAAAGCTCCTCTGTGTACATATATAGGCATCGCAACACATTTGTACCAATAAATATTTGCACGAATAGTTATTCGTATGAATATTGGTTTATTCATACGAATACACTTAGATGACATGGTGAATTCCTTTAAAAACGTGACATGGCAATGATTTTATGCCCAATTTATTCTCCCAAATGAATCGTTCACTCGAATAGGGCCCCCTCATCAATAGAAGGGGGGTATTAATTACTTTATGTGTGTTTCTGAGGCGGCAAATGGTGCATATGTCTGTTTTGGGGGTGCGATGAACATTAATTGTGTTGTCGGTGGCTTCTTCGAGACTCTTCCGAATCGAGAAGCTTTTGTGCCATGCCTTATAAGAGGAAAGGGGCGGGGCGGTAGAGGAGAGGCAGGAGGGCTATGAAGCGCTCCTTATACATGGAGGAAGGAGGGGAGGAGGGGAAGAGAGGAGTGGGAAGGAGGAAGCAGGGAGCGGAGGAGTGGGAAGAAGGAAGAAGGAGGGAGAAGAAGAAGGGAGGGAGCAGAGGAGTGGGACGAAGGAAGAAGGAGGGAGAAGAAGAAGGAGGAGTGGGGAGAAAGAGGGAGCAGAGGAGGGTTGGAAGGAGGAGGAGAAGTTGGGGAGGAGGAAGGAGGAAGCGGGAGCAGGGGGAGGAGGAAGGACAAAGCAGAAGAGGGAGCGGTGGAGGACAACGGGAGAAGAAAGCAGGGCCGCGCAGATTATAGGTTAATTAGCAAATAGAATAGGCTAATTAAGAATGAAGGGGGGTACATGATAGATTAATTATTAGAAATGGAGCAAGGAGCGATTAGGAGAATCACAAATTCGAATTTTCCTACTTAGTTTGCACACACACATGCCACCCATGTAAAGTCACACATTGTTGACTATTTTTTGGCATTTGTTCGTGCACACATACATTAGCCTTGTATAGCCTCTTCGCTACTCCCAACACGTAGTTGTCATCTTCATGTTACAAGCTTGATCTTTGGCATACATAGGTTCTTACATGACTTTGTTTTGACCGTTTAGCATAAGCCTCCCAATGGCAGCTCTTGTACAATGTTCTCATGGGTAGACGCTTTTGTTCAGTACATGGGTAAGCCTCTTGCATAGAGCACCAGGCTGCCTCCAACATGGAGTTATCCGCATCAAACAGTTGATGATACAACAATCATGACTTTGGACGAGATCCATGAGTAGAAAGGGAATCTACTTCGACCATCATTGGTTTCGAGAGATTGAATGCAGATGTTCCACACATTAGCATGGATCAACCCACGGTTTTTGATCATGCACATTTTTGGGTAAGCCCTCAGCATGAGGCACATTTGACAGTAGGTCCTGAGCACGAGGTAGTCCCATCTACATCAGCACAGTCTAATTCTAGTGATCTACAACCATCACCTTCATGCATGGATCCGACTCCATTTATTGTCACACCAAATGATATAGATACTCAGTAGGAGTTCAATTATGATCATGCAGTTGTTCAATAGGTAAGTCCTCAGTACGAGGCACTCACATCTCTAACCACATACGGAGATACATGCCACAATGCATTTAGCTCTTCAAGTGATTCTATTCGAGCATCCATCACTGATGCTTTCACATCTAACACGGAGTTTATCACATTCTTAGATAGTTTCCACGAGTAGTACAGATCAGCAGATCAATCTACAGGACAATTTGGCATCGACTCAGGCATGCCGCATTGCACCACCCTTAGATCCAGTGATCACCACCTCTTTTGATCAACAGATCATTCCTCAGCATGACTCAGCATGAGGACATCTATGCATCAGTGCAATCCTGCTCTAGTGCAGTGGACGTCATCAGGTCTAGCAATAGCGCAACCTAGAAAGCCTTAGTGTTTTAGCATGCACTTACGGCTGTCGTATACAATCCTTGATGTCGATTAGTGGTTAGATCCAAGACTTTAGATCAATTTCGACATTAGCATTTGGCACCTCATATGCCTCAGGGACATCTTATGAATTTTCAATTGTATTTAAGGCTTTTAGGCCTTTACACTATTAGCTCCTTCTTGACGAGCCTATGACAGATGCTACATCCCATGCTGATGGCTGTTTAGTTATGCACACACCAGATCACCTTCAGCTCATGATAGTTGAGCATACAGGTTGGACAGGTTCTTATACCTTGTCATTTGTATAGGCCTCTTCATCAATAGAGTTGAGTATCATACCTGCACCTTTGGCACTATATTTTTAGTCCATGGATCACTCTATCCACACACTATGCGGTCTTCTTCGACCCCGCATCATTCGACAAAGATTATAGCTCTACTGTAGCATATGTCTGCAATTGATGTTAGTTCTTTTGGGTTGGTGACACCCATGTTTGTCACAACCTATCGGATTTGTCCTCCATAGCTACATCGACTAGCTTCACATTCGGATGCCTCTTCTATAGAGCAGTTGCAAAGTCCATAGCCACTTATGACATGGTCACCCTTGACATGTTCAGCATGCGGCCATACACATAGTGTTCTCCATGCATTCTCTTTCGACTGACCGGTATTTGATCCAAGTGGACTTTACTTTCTACATATTTTCTTCCTCTTCCCTTTGGCCTATCTTCTGGGTTTTATTCCCAAAGGCGAAGGATGACCCACAATTTAAGAGGGGAGATACACATCTTGTACAGGACCACATAAGTTGTACTCATCGTACATGCTTCCGCTACGTAGTCACTGTGCTCACACATGCACATACTACTCTAATTCTTTTCAGATTTGGAAGCACCAAACGAAATCCACAAAAAGGTCTTGCACATGCACCCTCTACTTACCCAGTGCAATTTAAAAGGGGATGTTGAGGAGGGTGTGAATTGCACCATACCTCTAGGGCAATAAGGGCAAACCCTATCACATGTATATATTCATGTTTATGTTCAATAAAACATAATGTACAAGTAGCTATATCGTGTGCACTCCTCTCTCTCCCTCTCTCACTTTCGCTATCAACGTTGGATCAACTTGTGTGTGTGAAATAATTTGTTGAGATTAAGGGCCTTTGCAAGAGATAGATGGAAAGTATAAAATAAACAAACTCATGGGGTGAGAGCCATTGGGAGTTAGGCCACCAACTAATGCAAGGCTTGCACAATGAGTCATAATTCTCCAATGATTGGACACACATCAGTAGATCTAATTCACCTTGTAAGAGGGAAAAGAGAACATTTTCCACAATTCTTAGAGTGGTCAATCTCATGACTTTGGGCTCATACTAGACAATATTAAGTGTGCTCTCATAGTAGATAGTACTAAATGTGCCCTGTGGAGACAAGAGGCAAATTCTCCATAGATCCGTCTATATCAAATCTCTTCTCAAGATAAAAAATTAACTAATAACATAACCATTTCCTTTGTTCAACATCCATAGAGAAGATGCCCTTGACAATGTTGCTCCCCTAGCCCTTTGCATGAAATTTTAACGCATCCCTTGAAATCATCTTTTGCATATTGAACATGCTTTTATAATGCAAAGGATCTCGCTTCCCTCTAGCAAGGTTGGAGAAAGCGGCACATTCTCCGTAGATTCATCTACATATTCTCTCTTGTTGAATTTAAAAAAGTGATTAAGAGTAAGATAAGTAGTTCTGAACACGAACGCTCAAAGTTCGAACCCCAACCAAAATTGCATTTTTTTGAATTTCTGTAGTGACACATGACAAGAAGGTCGAACGTGCTACGGATGAGCTATTTTGCATGCCTCTAGCCACGTGTTTGCTCAAACCAATCTCCTATAATGTGAATACTACCCTGCCTAAAGCTCGAACATCACGAGCAAGACAGGCTGAGATCTCACACAAGAAAGGCTCTTTCCCCTATCTACTTCTACCCCCTTTCTTGGGCACAAGTGGGTCCACTACATAGACATCACCATCAGAATGTCGAACACTACTCTCCCTTCTAGAGTGCCATCTTTCCCCCCTAATTTGGGCCACAACGTGCCTTCTATCTCATTTCTTCTATATCTCTTGTTTTGGCCACAACGTGCCTTTCGTCCCCCCTGTTTTGGGCCAGAATGTGCCTCTGTCTCCTTTTTTTCTAGTGGTTCCATGTTAGGCACATGTTGACAAAATATGAAGAGGGGAGAGGAGAAGAGTGGAGATGAGGAGAGAGGGCACAACTAGAGAGCACACCACAACTGACTAACTGTACGCTAGATTTAGTTGAAAATGTAGAATATATAGAAACCCATTTAGGGTTAGGTTTATGGCATCTAACCCTTTCCTTTATAGCACTCTATTGGGTTAGTGCTACGCACATATGATCACATGATGGTGATGTGCACATATGATCACATGATGTTGAGCATGATCTCTCAACACCTTCCCTCAAGATCAACATCATGATGTAGGCCTTCCCTTAAGATGGTGATTCTAGGGATTCGAAGAAGGACTGAACATTACATTCCATCGCACCCCTTTAATGGGAATGTCCTTCCTCTGCGTCAAACCAAGAGCTAGTTGGTGTTTCTCGAAAAGCTCTTTATCGAGTGGTTTGGTAAAGATGTCTACAACATTCTCTTTGCTATCACAATGCTGTAGTGTGATGTCACTAAATAATACTCTTTCTCCGATGAAGTGCTCTCTGACACCAATGTGCTTTGTCCTAGAGTGATATACTGGATTCTTGGCCAATGCTTGACATGCACCTGTAGTGAGTGCCCTATATTTTGCTTCAGTTGAAGACAAAGAAATAGTTGCCTGTTTGTTTGACAACCATGATATAGCACCTTGACCAAGGAAAAATGCATATCCCTGGGTCAATCTCCTGGTCTCATGATCTCCGCCATAGTCACTGTCATAGTATCCATGCAATCGTGGATGACTTCCTCTATATTCTATCCCAAACTATCTTGTACCTCTGATGTATCTCAAGACTCTTTTGGCTGCATTCCAGTGAGACTGTTTTGGATTTGCCATAAACTATGCAAGTGAGCTTACTGCATAGCAAATATTTGGCTGTGTGATAGTCAGATATCTAAGAGATCCGATGAGTTGCCTGTAATACCTGTCATTGACTATAGGCTTTTTTGAATCTTTAGTAAGTGGCTGCAATCTTGCAATCTGACATATGAAACTTCTTCAGGAGACTGTCAACATATTTGAGCTGACTCATGAAGGTGCTGTCTGAATCTCTCCAGAATGCAATTCTAAGACAATAGTGCATAAGTCTAAGATCTTTCATGTCGAACTCTACCGATAAGTCTTGTTTTAGCTTTTTTATGAAGCTATTGTTACTTCCTGTCACACAATCTAATCATCTACATACAAAAGTGCAATAGTAATGCCTTCCCCTTGAACTTTGTAGTAGAGAGTATAATCTTCATGTATTCCAGATTAGCAACATACCTATCGATTCTACTCTACCAACTTTTGGGTGCTTGCTTTAAGCCATAGAGACTTTTCTTGAGATGGCAAACCTTATTCTCCATTCCTGGTTTAACATAACCTCTTGGTTGTTGCATGTCAACTTCCATGTCTAGGTAACCATTGAGAAATGCATTCTTGGCTTTGAGCTGGTACACATTCCATCTGCTGAGTGTCTCTAGTGATATCAAGAATTGTATGGAATCCATCTTTGCTACTAGAGCATAAGTCTCATCATAATCTTGAGCATATTGCTATGCAAATCCTTTTGCAACTAGTCTGGATTTGTATCTTTGAATACTTCCATCTGGATTGTACTTCACTTTGTATACCCATTTGTTTGCTATGGCCTTCTTTCCTGGTGGAAGGTCGCATAATTCCCAAGTATTAGTCTTATACCAAGCATCCATTTCTTCATTCATAGCAGTTTGCCATTTTGGCTTGTCTACTACGTCTTCGAAGTACACTGGCTCTTCTATAGCCATGATGGTAGTCATAAGAGCATAGTTGGTGGTTTCAACCTGAATTGCTTTGCCTTTCTGAGCATATGTCAATTTGGATGGAGGTCTTCTTTCCCTGGTAGACCATCTGAGCTACTGTGGCTCTGCTTGGGGTGTTGCTGGCAATTCAAATCTTGCTCTTCTTCATCAACCATTTCTATAGATGGCCGTGAAATCAATGTGTCTATCTCCTGTGTATTTGAGGTTTTCCATTCTGATTTCTCATCAAAGATTACATCTTTGGAGATAATGACCTTGCAGTTGATGGGAACATACAACTTGTATGCTTTGCTTTCTTCACTGTAGCCAACAATAATGCATTTGCGTGACTTCGCA
Source organism: Dipteris shenzhenensis (assembly GCF_047967505.1). Classification (NCBI taxonomy): domain Eukaryota; kingdom Viridiplantae; phylum Streptophyta; class Polypodiopsida; order Gleicheniales; family Dipteridaceae; genus Dipteris; species Dipteris shenzhenensis. The sequence continues at coordinate 40,098,196 of NC_141611.1, forward strand.
TCCAATTTCCTGATAATCATCATGTATGTGGGCATATGCTATGCAACGAAATATGCAAAGATGCCCAATGTGTGGCTTATGTCCAGTGAATGCTTCATAAAGTTTGTAGTGGTTATTGCTTCTGTCTAATACTGATTCGGAAGATGCTTCTCACTAAGCATTGTTCTAGCACTGTCTACTAAAGTACCATTCTTCCTTTCAGCTCTTGCATTTTGCTGAGGAGTATCTGCACATGTGAATTGTCTTCGAATGCTGTGACTTCTGCAAAAGCTCATGAATGCTGAAAACACGTATTCACCTCCTCTATCTGATCTCATGACTTTGATCTTTCTGCCTGTCTAGTTTTCTACCATGGCTTTGAATTCTTGAAATCTGGAAAACACTTCAGATTTATCTTTCAAAAAGTAGACCCAACAATATCTGCTATAGTCATCGATGAAAGTCAAGTAGTAAAGTGAACCATTGATGTTACGGGTCTGGGCATAACCCCATACATCTATATGTATTAAATCAAGAATACCTCATGCTTGAGAGGTGCTTCTAACAAAATTGGTTGTCTTTTGTTTGCCGAAGCAGCATGCTTCACAAACTTTTCCAAGAAACTGTAGCTTAGGAATCCCTATTGGCATATTCTGATTCCTGAGATCTAACAAGCTCTTGAAATTAACATGCCCATATCTCTTATGCCAATTTGCAGATAGTGGCATTTGTCGGTTGAGCTAACATGGCTTGCTTATCTGGTAATGTAGCTAGCATTTTGTATAAGCATCCTTCCTTGACACCTTTTCCTACTAGCTGAAATCTTGTGGATTTGTCTCTGATAGTGCATTCATTTCTGTCGAAGATGACTCGGTAGTTGTGTTTTGTCATTTGACCTACTGAGACAAGAGTTCTTGTTGAGCTTCGGAATGTAGAGTACATCTTTCACCAATCCTTTCGTACAAGTGAAATTGTTCATAGGGATAATGCATGTCCCTTGAACTAGATTTGGTGTATTATCTGCTATGTAGATGACATTCTTTTGGCCTTTTAATGGTTTCAACTCTGTGAACCGTTCCTAATGATTTGTCATATGAGATGATGCACCATTGTCGATGTACCAAGGATCCTGGTCTGCTTGGTCGACTTGATAATTGAAATCCTCTTTTGGATTGCAATCAGTGTTTAGGGACACTGTATCAATCTTCTGCATTTCCTCGTTTGAAAGAAACATATTCCCATGTTCATTTGCAAAATGATAGTGACTAGAATGTCCACCACGATGATTTCCTCTTTCATGGAAGTTCCCTCGATTGCTTACTAGATTGACCGCCTTGGTCCTATTGCTTCTTGTGGAAATCTCTTTCATAGTGTTCAAACTTATGACAGTACTTGCATTGGATATTTGACACGTTGGTGGATGCATTCTTCCTTGATTGGAATGATTTTCTCTTTGTTGATTCTAATTTTGCTGATGCTGATGCTCTTTTTGCCGATGACTTTATTGCTGATTGCTGACCACTTCTCTAGAATGATCTACCTCTGCCTCTGCCTCTCCCTTTGCTTTTGTATGAAGCTGTGAATGCCTGATCATTAGAATGACCTTTGCGTGCATGAATGGCCTGAGTCCTGAGTTCTTCACTAAGTAGGACTGACTAAAGTTCTTCCAATGTCGAAATTTTCCATTGGATGGCAATACTCTGGACTAGATTCTTGTATCCCTCCATTCAGGATGACTTGAACTATTTATACTAGATTCATGGTCTCTCCTGCGGCTGTTGCGTGTTGATTGTTGTAGTCTTTCATCCGGAGTACATAAGCATGACCAGTTTCACTGTTGTTGCAAAAACTTTGGTTAATTTGGTTTCTCAGTGTGAGAATCCTGGAAGTGTTCTCCAACTCGTAGAGAGATGCAAACATATCCCATGCCTCTTTTGGTGTCTTGACAGGGTTGAGCTGTCCTAGCATGACATCTTGCACATTCTGCTTGATCAGATGATATGCATATTTATCTTTCTTATCCCATTCTTCCTATGCTCGGGCAATGGCAGGATCTGCTACAGGTGCAAAAACTATTTTTGTAGCTGGAGATCCCCATGTAGATCCCACTATTGGTGCTGTGACAACAGGTGGAGTAGAGCTGTTGTTGGTCGGATCGTCTAATGGTCTAGGTGTAGATCCATCGACATACTCCCCTTTGTCCTAAAGTACAAGAATGGTCTCCATTCAATATTTCCATGTGCCATAATTGGAGTTGTCTAGCTTAGCAAATGCCTCCAGATTGAGGTTGCTAGTTGTAGACATGGTGCAAGAAATGTACTTAAGTGTCATGAAAATCACTGTCTGAATCAACTGCAAAACACTGACTGTAGAGTGAAATCTAAATTGTTGGTGAAGATAGAACTTCAATAGATAATATGATCTGTTATAAGGCGTGTGGCAAATGATGCCAGGAATAGCCAAGAGGCTTTACAAGGCTGAAATGATGTACACAATGCCGTGAAATAGCCAAATAGGCTTTACAATGATAGCATGTGTGTGTGAAATAAAATCATGTGCTATCTACCCACTAATCAATCGGTAATGCCTCTGAACACTCTGAAGTCTACTCACTGAACTGATGAACATCAGGTTTTAGGTAATGTGATGATGTGAAACCGTATGTGAGCGTAGGGACTATTAGGAACTAGTCGAGAATTTTGGGCATGGCTTAGATTGGCAACTTGGGAATATTCAAAGCATCCCCTCTATGGTGATCTAGTCTACTCTGATCTAGATCTATACCAACCATCAATCGATGAAAGAACATCAAATAATTTCTTTTCTTTGGTTCTTTTTAAGTGCTGGGTCCGATGCATCCATGTAGAGGCTGATGTGTGTGTAGGAAGTGGATTTGTTAAAAAGGCTCAAACCTGAGTGATATTGCACCAAAACGTGTGTGTGATGTGATGAGCGTGTAGATCGCAAAAAATTGATTGTTTCACCTTTTTGTAGCACCCTCAAATTCCTCTTGGATCAAGAGATACGACTTGATCTATGTGGAGGGGCAAAAAAGAGTGAAAATGTGCTCAGTGATGTGGCAGGGTGAGTTACATGCAGTGATGATGTGGCATTGTGCCTGTGGAGCCATGAAAAAGTGGCAAGCAGGTGCACATGCAGTGTGTGCACAGTGTGCCTGACAGGGGACTGTGCCTATAGAGGGTCAGAGTGCCACGTGGCTAATGATGTGTCACTACTGACTAGGATGCTGATGTGGCAGTTGGAGTGCTAGATGATGTGGACCTATGGATAAGGTGTGCCACATGTCCCAATTTGAACCACACTTCTCTGTGGTGACCCAATCATGGGTTAACATGGGTTACGGTACCCGGGTCAACTTAACTAGATAAGGTGATGTGGCATCTTGATGACCAAGGCCCAAGGGTGTGTGGTCACCCTGGGATAAGGTTCTTGCCACGTGTCTTTTTCTAAGGTTAGAGAGCCTTGGATTGCAGAGAAGATCTGAGAGGTGTCGATGCGATTTGGGAGCTCGTTGGAGGCACATTTCGGTGGAGCTTTGGTCTGTGCGGGTTATGGACATGTTGCCAGTCGGAGGAGACCATTTGGAGCTCGGGGATGATGAACGTTGGAGCTCAAGCAAGGCTGTGTAGAAGATCGTGTGTCTTGGTTTGGAGTAGCTCATGAACCCTATGTGTTGGACAGAGCTGCTTTTATTGGAGCATCGACTATGGGAGGCTTGGGCTTCACTGCTGCTATCGATGGAGGCAGTTGGAGATAGAGCTATGGATAGCGTTTGTGGCGGCGGCCTTGCAAAATGGTTAGCATCGTTGGAGTGCTGTCGTCAATGGAGACCCGTACAAAAGTGCAATAGGTGAAACGTTGAGGTTGCCCCAGAGCTAGTCTACGCTATTGGATGTGGGTACCTGACAGGGGAGCTTGAGTCACAGAGATTGCTGGAGTCATCTTGTTTGGCTGGACGGCTAGCTATTAAAGGAAGCTGTAGGGGAGCGCTAAAACTAAGTTGAGGAGCTATGGATGGGTCATTGAGCATGGGAGCTTGTATGTAGATGTGCCTTGCCTCTCTCGTCTCCTTGAGCTAGAAGGAACCACAAACAAATGCTTTGATAGCTACTCAAAAGCATTGAGCATGCATCCATAGCTACTCAAAAGCATTGTAGTTGTCATTGTAGCACACATCCCTTGTTTGGTCGTCTCCATTGGTTGTTGAATCATTGTTCTGCATCTATCGTTGGCTAGATATTGGCTTGGGCATTTTTTGTAGGTCGTTGAAGTAGAAGGTTGGCCATAGCATGGGTGTAGTTCCATCGTTGGCGGAGCTTTAGTTGAAGATGTTGTTGGAGTCGTGGCACTATTGGGCATCATGGCTACATGGAGGTTGCGTGTTGGAGGGTTGATGTAGAGATGAGTATGGCAGCCCATGGGTGCAGACAAGATGCAAGGGCTTGGGAGCATATGGTGCTCTTATACCATGATAGGGGAAGTGAGAGAGGGAGAGAGGAGCGCATACCTGTATACTATGTTGTATTGAACATAAACATGAATGCATACATGTGAAGCCCTTAGGGCTAGGGTTAGGGTTTTCCCCTATTGCCCTAGAGGTATGGTGTAATTTACATCATCCTCAACAGAGGCAAAATGTAATTGAAAAGGCCTTATTTTTTCAATGGAGAAATTCAATCATTTTCTTAAGTGAATGTTGGAAATAGCAATTAAGCTAATGTCAATAGGCATCCTTTACCCACTTAATAAGGTCTTTCAATGGTGAAATTCAATCGATTTCTTAAGTGAAAGCTAGAAATATCAATTAAGATAATGTCAAACGACATCCTTTATCCACTTAATAGGGTCTTTCCACTAGCCTATATGAGATGATATGAAAAAATTATTATAAAAGGGTTTGAAATTTTGATTCTCATAAATATTAAGGGAGAGAGCCTTTTACTAAGAAATAGAGGGACTATCTGTATCCACTCTCCCCTTTATCCAGCATCCCTTGCCTTCACCACCCATCCCATCCCCTCTGCTTTTCATTAATTAATATATTTTTGAATCCTTTGACATATCGGTCTAGCACAATTGATGTCAATATTTTTTTGAATCCTTTGGCACATCAGTCTAGCTCAATGTATGTGAAACTAATGACATAATCAAAACATTAACTTTGAGATTGGAGCATCATTAGAGAGAGAGATAGAGAAAGACGTGGCATGTATGCATTACTATAGGTATTATATGTAAAAGAGCCAAAATCCTCACAAACTTGTGCGTTCTTTTAATAATAAATCTTTAAAAACTTGCTTATATGAAGCCTGTTTGGTACTATTTGAGCAACTCATAAACTGAAAATTTGGAATAGAGAAAAAATTTGTGAATAGATATGAAAGAAATTGCTCTCCATAGAACTTTTCTTAGATCAAATTAGAAAAAGGTAAGGAACATGCTGCTCTTATTTTCATTCCATAGATAAATAGGAAGCTATTGTTATTCAACTAGAAATGTTGTGCCTTGATAGCAACAAGCATTTTGTGAATTGATTTAAGTAGACATGTTCCAGTTGGTGAGATGAACAAAAAAAGCATGTTGTTGCAAAAGGTAGCTTATAGTTAAGGGAGTTTCTAGGGGCATTTCATTAAGTGAGAAAAGGTCATTTGTTAAGAGCAAATAAGTTAAGGATTGAGGAAAGAAACAATAATTGTTGGGAAGAAACAAATTGTGGATGAGTGGAAATTACAAGGAACATATAGGTTCATGAGATTGAGTACAAAACAATGAACAAACATAAGGTCCAAACTTGGGTTGCAATGATTATTGATGGTTGATTGGTGTCATGGAAGCTATGGAAGTTTGATGGGGGAAATGGAGCCTATGTTGCTGGAAAAATATAGTTGGCTACTTGATGGCCTTTGTAGGATAGGGCACATCCCAAAACATGTTATTGTATGTGGTCCATGAAGAGCTCTATCACCATCATTATGTGTCCATGCTTCAACATCATAGGCATGGTCAACCCCACCAACTAATTGCCAACTTGAGAATCACAACATTTTGCACATCATCGGTCTATCACAAGCAATGCACCACTTTTTGTTTACTCCTATCTTTGGTTTTAGGGGAGTGTTGGAAAGGAAAACCTTTGATAGAGATGAGTCTTTGAACAAGTTTTGGGAGTTTGTAGTACACATGGTTAGTTGGCATGTAATAAAATCGATGAGATAATCACGTTCTAGCATCTTTTTTCATGTGAGGTATTCAATGTTGATGGCAAAAGTCTCTTGGTTGTTCCACTAGCCATGGTAGCTTTTGGTCATTTGTGGACTTCTATATCTATGTGTTGAGCTATGGATCATTGCTGATGTGGGTTTCTAGTTATCTTTGATATGGTTTAATCTCCAACAAGACCCATACATTTGAGTAGATGTAGATGTTGCTTGTTTCTAGCTTTTCATTGGAATATAATACAATACTAGTTTCTTTATTTCAGCTCTCTTTTCCAATCGTATTTTCCATTATCTGAGTATGATTTCATTGCATCTATGGATTATGAAATTTGCTTCAACATTTTGCTTGTCTATTGGAATGTTGGTGTCTAGAACTTCTCGAAGGTTCTGATCCTAGTTAAATCAACGGACTTGTGAACTTTCAAATTTTGGATTTGTTCAAGACTTTGAATTAGGGACCAAGAATTTTAGTAACCTTGGTGAATTCAAAAGTCAGACACAAGTGGAGATTAGTACGGGCTCACTTTTAGAGACAATTAAGCAAGCTTCTAGGGCTTCCAGAAAGAAGTGAATTTGTGGAAATCTATGTTAATTAGGAGTGACTGCATTAATCTCCTCGATCTTCATTTTTCCTTTGTCCTCCCTTGGACTCTCTTCCCTTCTTATTTGCACCCCAATTTGCATCCTTTTTCTCTCTTTTCAACTTGTAGCAATCCTTGTTCATGTGGCCCTTCTTGCCACAATGGTAACACTCAATGTTCCATGCCCTAGATTTGCTATGAGACTTCCCTCTTTCTTGGGACTTCCCCTTGAATTGTGATCTGCCCCTTTGCACATTTAAGGCTGCATCGTTCTTGTTACCATCCATAGGCTTCTGTCTAATCTCCTCGTCCAACAGGCTACCCACAACATCAAACTTTATTGCTCCACCAGGTTCAGAGTTACTGACAGTTGTATGGAAGGTTTCCCATGAGGATGGCAATGAACATAAGAGGAATATTGCCTTAGTCTCCACATCAAAATTCATATTGTGAGCTTGAAGCTGGCTGAAAATAATATTAAATTCATTCAAGTGAGAAGCAATGGAGACCCCTTCCTTCATTGCAGCTCAAACAACCTCTTCATGAGGTAAGCTTTATTAGAGGCAGTTTCCTTCTCATAAGTGGCACATAATTTCTTCCACAAATCTTTCGTAGTCTGCTCATTGACTACTATGAAATAAATTGACTCTGCAAGATGAAGTCTAACAATAGACTTTGCTAATGCATCCAACTCATTCCAATCATCCTCAGACATATCTACAGGCTTAGCTTCAATCCTTGCCAAGGGTTTAATCTGCTTCTGTTGAATAAGCACATCCCTTATCTATTTTTTCCACAAAGAAAGTTTGTCCCATGAAACTTTTTAATGTTGAGAAACTCCAAGCAAAATCCCAAATGCTAGTACTTGTAAGAGGGAAATCATACCAAATACCAGGTGCACCCAAATGTGTATGCCAAAATGGAAGATAATATCACCAAACCTCAAAGGGTAAAAGCATCAAAATGGATTTGGCTCATGTGCTTATACTATGCATCCATATGAGCAAATCTAGCCCAAAAGAAAATTTCAACCTATAATGACAAAAGAATGGCAAACCCAATGCCAATAAGAGCCAAATGCCTCGAGCATAAACACGGTCCATGGGCATAAGCATCAATAATGTCTCATACAAGAGAGCATAGCACTATGAGTACATTAACTACAATATGTCAATCTATCCCTCAGCATAAAATAGCATGTGTGTGCTAAAAATCCATCAATAAAGCATCCCACAAGGCAATTTGGGCCTATGAGCGCATCCAACAAGGATCACAATGTCTCCAAATGGCCTGTAAAGCATCCACTACAACCCAATGCAAACCATGAATGAGTGCACATGACTCAGACTACAACTAGAGTGATCTGCATAAGGTATATACAAAAGAATCATGGCCCCACGGGAATGACCGCTAGTGAAAATAGAACCTAGGATGCCTCAAACATGGGCGTCATTGCATAATCAGACTCAGCAAGAAAATCTACAAATATATCTCTTCTGCCACAACTCCAAAATCTCATCCAAGTATGGAGTAGGAGCCAGTCAACCCTTGCATTTACTTGTAAAATAAAACCTTAGGAAACTTAACCTTAGCCAAAATGCCATATGGCACCTGTGTAGAAATTTCAAGAAATCTGCAACAACAAAGAAGAAGAATGTTGACTTAGAGAATCATAGCTCGAAGAATACTTCACTGAATAGCGTAGGAATTTGCAGATAAAAGTTTGGGCCCCGTCCTCAATTCACCGAAACAAACAGATCCAGAAATGATGGCCTGTGCAAGTGGGTTCGAACCACGGGCATTCAGACATAGAAAGAGCTCAGAGAGACATAACTTCTCCAAATCTCCATAGAATCAGAAGCAGCTTCACAGGTAGAAGTTTTGGACCACTCTAAATCCACCGGGAGTGTCGGAATTGCAAATGGTGGTCTCTACAAGATAGTCCAACACACGAGCATTGAAATGTAGAAGAGGATCAAAAACCCGACACAGATTGATTTCTTGCTCCAAACTGGCTTAGTTACTTTTGGCTACTCATGTTGCTACCCTCCAAGTGTAGCTTGTTGCTTGTACCAGTAGAATTTCTCCAGAAAGCAACTCGTTTTTTCTTCTCTGAAGGCCAAAAAATAGCAAACCACAAGCTAGAATCACAGTGTAGTAGGTCATTTTTTGCTTCCACCAAACAGTAAAAACAACCTAGAATATGTCAAAATCTAGCTCCCACGGGCAACTCATGGGTAGTAGGAGGCTCCACGCAACAACTACAGGCAAAGATAACTCTTCATAGTCTGGAAACAAGCAAGAAAAACAAGATTTGAGAAGTAGGAAACAGGATGGAAATCACTGCTACAGCAATAAAAATGAGATTCCCTTCCTCCATTTTGAAGCCACAAGCGAATAGAAGCTCTCCTGCAAGCTTCTACACCAGTATAGGGAAGTAAAGGGTGGCAAGAAGGCAAGGAACAATAGCCTTTAACCCCCCACAAGGAAGAGATTAAAGAAGTGCTGGTGGAGTTAAAAGAAGAGGGGATGGGCAAAATGGAGGTGAGTGGTCATGGTTGGGACAACAAAAGAGTGGTGGTGGAATGGTGGAGGAAAAAGGAGTGGGGGAGGAGGGAATGGAGGTCAATGGTGGTGGTTGGGACATGTGACAAGGTTCAAAAGAGGGGGGATGCAAAAATGAAAGGGGAATGAATGAGGAGTTGGGGGGGGGGGGGGAGGTTATAGAATGTGGGAGGAGATTAGGGTAGGGTAGTAAAGTTTTTTGTGTCTAGTAGTTAATTTAATTTAGGGATGTAGGATGTTAGAGAAAATAACTATGATAGGATTTTGTCAATTTGGCAAAAGTTGTAAGAAAAAACCAAAAAACTCAAAAATGTCAAATAGAGTGACAACAATTTGGCACCATTGTCGGGTGAGATGTATGCTTGTGTGAGAAAGAACCCCCTATGAAAACCATCAATGATAAATCACTCAAGGTAAGGGATACAAAAATGCTCATTGTAGCATAGGTGTTTATAAGTGTAGCATACATTCATTTGTAGAAGAGTACTCAGTGGAGATATCAAACTGCAACACTATACAAGCAAATATAATGTTGCAAATTCTAGCTACTTGGAAAAGAGCTTTTGAGGAATATTGATAAGCTCTAATTCATTGAAGGGATATTCCCATTAAAGGGATGTGATAAGGTAGTAGTGATCAATCCTTCTTCAAACCCCAGAATCATCATCTTGAGAGAAAGCCTACTTCATGATGTAGACCTTGAGGATTATAAACCCCAACCTAGAGAATTTGTATTATTCTTTACAACTAATCTATTCTAAATGCCAAAATCAAAGTCTCATGGATTCAATTAAGGCATAGAAATCATCAAGGAGTACGAAGTGAATGGCCGACCGAGGAGGGAAAGATCAGTGGTGTGGGAAAAGAGCAAGGCAAAGTGGGAGGAGACCCCTTCCCACCTTGGCCTGTTTAGGGAGTTCTTTACTCATAGCCCTGGTTTGGGCCATCATAATCACATTCGATGAAACTGAGGACACCTGGCCTCTCTCACTACTTAGCAAAAAGATGTTGTAAGGGGCCGTTTTAGGTGCCCTTCTCATGGGACAATCCTTATATAGATGGTCCATCCCACATCTTGAACATAACGAAGCATTCAAGTTATTAGTGGTTGGGTTGGTCATCCTTATAGAGTCATTGAGGAGGTGGGGTCCTTGACACTTATAATAGGCTATGGGCTGGTTGGATGTTATCTTGTAAGGACACTCACTTGCATGATGTGGGCCTTGACAAGTATAGCATTGGATAGCTAGCCTACTGTTCATGGTGTTCATAACCCTGGCTCAGACATAGTGGGAGTGGTTTGATGCACCAGAATTTGTTGTTCATTTTGCATAATGTAGTGGATTATCTGGTTGGACTGATACATATAACTCTCGTATGGCAAGGAATCAAGACCAGAATAACAAAGTCACGATCTTCCCACTCACTCGGTGGCTCTTCAATAATCACCTATAAAAAATCTATGGCAGAGTGGAGGTTGAGGACTCAAAACGGGTGGTGGCAATGGTAGGTTTTGAGTCATAGGTGGCCCTTGATTGGTTAAGGGGGCTCCTTATATAGCTAGTTGACCCTAGTTATACTAGTTTGGTAGTGCATGCAACGTCAAGGGTCACCTTTGTTGATACATGGGTGGGGTAATAGACTTGGAGTACTGCCATTGCAAAGTCTCATGATTTCGTCATTTTGCATAGTGGGTGCGATAATGTGCCGGTCTAGCCCTAAGGCATGGGCAATCATTTGTAGGGTGGTTTCCCATGTAGATCCCACACCATACATTGTCTCATCTTAAACAAGTAGGCTTTACTTCATCCTTCTCTTCCCAACCCACCCTTGAGTTGTTGGGCCACTTGGTTCAATAGATCCATGGCCACTTCATCTATGTTTGCACTCTTGGCCAACAAAATTGCCTCCTTGGCTTCACCTATGCAAATCGTCTTACTGCTATGTGTTACATTAGCCATAATTCCTGAACTGTGTGGTGTGATTATGGTTAGGAGGGAAACTAGAGGGCTTGACGGTGCTTGAATACTATGAGGCCTAGAGGGTTTGGGTATAGGGTCATGCCTAGGATAAGAAATTAGTTAAGAGGTGCAAAGGGGAGTCGATGAGAGGGCCAGAAAGGTAAGGTACCTTGTGGGGCACATGGCACCAAGGCAAGAGGCCACTTTGCAAGCATTGGGCTAGGGGGAGGTTTCTAGAGAGAGATCTCCATGGTGATGAAAAAGGAAACAAGACTCACGAGATAGGGGATTACTGGAAACCATGGCTGGGAGGCAATTAGTAGGAAAGCCCTCTATGGTGTGGAAGAAGTGATAACATTGGTATGTCGTAACATTGGTATTAAAGTGGCGATCTTAGAGGACGTGCAATGATTTAGAGTTCTTGAGAAGTCACAAGTGCAGAGACACGAGAGGTCATCGATGTGCTCATCATGGCTATTGGCAAATTGTTGCCCAAAATTTGCTGGGTGCCATTTAATGAGTAGAGGGAGTTTTGGTACATGTCCATAATATCAGTGCCTCTGCTTATGGCTTTTTGTTTACCTTGCACCAAAATAAAAGGCATTGCTGATCTAGTTGCCTGCACATATTTTGAATAGGGAACGGATGTTGGGCTGAGATCTATTGATGCTCCATGCATTGCAACTCTGTCATTTCTAGCATAGAATACCTCTCTGGCACTCTTGTGATGAGCCTTCTATTGTTACATGGCATAGAACACAAAGACTTGAAGAAGGAGGATCCGGCGACCTGCATAGGAGGGAATGGATCAAGAGCAGTCCGGATCCTATCCCTCAAAACCATCCAAATTGCATGCTATCCCTTGCAAGATAATTGTAGTGAAATATTTCTTGGAAGCTAATTGCCTCCAAAAATCTGAGAAGAGCTGGTGACATGGCACTCGGCTTCTTTTGTCAACCTATAGAACAAAACATAGAAGAACAAAAAAGCCACCACTTGTTTCAACATCCTAAGGTCCTAAAAGCCACCTCATCATTGCCTTTTTACCCCTCTTTCCTTCTTTTCAAAGCTTAAAAATCTCCCAAATCTTTTCACCTTTATAAGGTCTAGCCTCTCTAACCTTAAAGAAAAGGACTTGGAAGAGAGATTGTGGAGATACCAGAAGAGAATCAAAGCTTGCATTGAGGAGTTTTAAGTTGAAGGAAGCAAAAGAGCAGAATCAAAAGGCAAGTTCGTGAATCAAAGAAAGCAAGAAGGTAAATCCAAGGCCATCGACCAATTCTAGGGAAGTGGCAATCATATTTTTCTCTCGATAAAGCTTTCTGTTTTATATAAAAGTTTGGACAAGTCGCATTTAAAATGTCAAATCCAAAAAGAGATGAAATGATTAGGGAGGGTGAGGAAAGGGCTAGGAAAGGAAAAGCTGTAGTAGTTGGAGAGGAAATACATGAGGAGGTAACAAATGAAACTCGAGAGGGTCTCATGGAAATGGAGGACATAGACTACGGTGATTATGGAATTCCATATACGGAATTCACTAAACTTGAAACTCGAATGCAAAATATGGAAACACAGATAGGAACTATTAGTGATACATTGAAAATACAAGCTAAAGCCATAACCAAGTTAGCCAATTCTCAATCGGTAACTCCTACAAAAAAACCACCGACTCCTCCTAATCAAGTTGAGAGGTCCACCTCTTGACTTAAAGAAACCTCTAACATTCTTGAGGACTTGAAACCGCCAATTTTCAATGGGGAAGAAAAGGAATGCAATAAAGATGCGATTGATACATTCTTGCAAAAGTGGCAAGACTTCCATCGACTCAAGAATACCCTTCTTGAAAATCAAGTTGTGAAAGCAAGTATTTCCCTTGGAAACAAGGCCTATAAATGGTGGATGAGCCTCAGAGAAAATGATATTCCTAGGTATTGGGCTAAGTTTGAACAAGCCTTCTTTAAAGAGTTTTTACCAGAAAATGAATTAGAAAGAGCATGGGAGGCTTGGGATGATTTCACTATGGGTAAAAATACTCTAGTCCAATACATAGCAAATGATAGGGAGGCAGTCCTTAAGCTGAAGGGAATTGATGAATTCCAAAAGATAGGGTTTTGTGAGAGGTCTCAACAAAGACACTTATAAGGTTGAGGTGAAAATAAATTCTCCCAAAACCTTTGAGGAAGCAATTAAGTATGCCCAAATACAATGATACAATGGGGAAATCCAAAGTTGGAACTTCTGAACAAACGGGTTTTGTTCCTAAGTTGAACAAATTTTCTAATTTGAAAAGGAAGGGGCACTTTAAGAGGGAGGTTCCTTAGGTACCACATAAGAAACCTCAAACACAATTATCCTCTCTTGAAGAAAGAGGATTATGAAAGGCCTAGACAGGAAAATCTTTGCTTCAAATGTTTGGGAAAAGACCATGCTGCTTGGAACTGCCCTAAAAATAAACAAGCAGGAGCTAAAGCCACCTCCACAAAAGCAACTACATGCAGAGCAGGTGTTTCCACTTAATGGTACTAAAAAGTATAATGAGGTAGAGGTCTATCATGAGGATAGTGCCTAGATGTGCTGTCTATCATCAACAATGTGGCAGCCCACTTTTGGTCCTTATGATTTAAAGAGGATGCATGGAAAAATAAAGGGGCAAAGGGTAAGACTGATGGTCGATGATAGTGCAACAAATAATTTCTTGAACTACTCATTAGTTAAGAAATTAAAACTGCTTGAGAGTCCAAGTGCCCATAAACATGTGGTCTCTTTGGCAAAGGGCAGTGATTAAAAAGTTTGGGACACCATTTAACATGGTGTAGAGGTGGATATTCAAGGCTATCAGGATGCCTTGGATTTCCAAATCATGCATCTCAATTGAATAGATGTAGTGCTTGGTTGAGAGTGGTTGTATAGTCTTGGGCATAGCTTATAGAGGAGTTATCTTAATAACTCCGTTATGTTTGAAAAAGAGGGTAGAGTCTTCCAGATTCAGGGAGAACATGGTGTGCCCAACTCTCCTCTTATTTGTTCGATGGAATTGGACCGACTCCTACACCAAGAAGAATGTGAGGTATATCTCTGTGAACTTACTTTTATTGGTGATTTTATGTCTTCTGCATCGGAAAGAAGTAATGGGATTGAGAGGATGAGTGGAATGGCTCATTGTAAATACCATAGGTATGAATTATAATGCCATTCTCGTAGTTGCTCGGATCTCAAATCCACAGCAATCAACCTCAATTGGGCCTTGCTGTGCAATCATTCTGACGCAAAGCACTGTATCTATTCCGATAATCAGGTTTTGCAGATGTCGATAACTACCTGGCAAGGCTGGCATAAAGCAAATACTAATTTTGGTCAGGGGAGTCAATCATGACCTATGGAAGTGAGGTATGGGCACAAAGGTCCTCTCGAAACGACCTGAGAAGCATTTGACGTTAACCTTGCATACTTCCATGGCAAAGGAGAAAGCTAAACCCAGTTGGGAAGACAAAGTTGATTGGAAGTTTTTCAAGAAGTAGAATAGGGACTATCCCAAAATGTTCGAGGGTCAGAGGAGGGCTCCAAGGAGACGATTGGAATTTGTAGGTACTTCGCACTTTGGTGCAAGCAGACGGTTGGCATTTGAGGAAACCGTGGTAAGTCTACTTCTTCTCACTTAATGTATTGTTTTATTTGTTTTGCTACATATTGCATGCACTTTATCTAACTCTCATAAATTGAGCCCATAGAAAACTGTGATGGGTCGCCTTCCTACAGATGCAGAGACGAGATGCGTGTTTTGCATAAGAGTTATTTGTGTATTGGATATTATGGAGTTTTTAGAAAATAGGAAGAGTGAGTCATATAAAGAGGTGGGCTCATGTCCATGTGTTCCAATAATATAAGAGAGGCCACATGCCAAGCGTGTGGAAGGCATGTGGAGGAGTGTGAAGTCAAGAGGAATCCTTCTAGAATTCCTATGTGGAATAAGGAGGATGTGGACATGTGGAAAAGAGAGGGTCCCTATGGGCTCCATGTGAGGAGACTCTTGACCTTCTCAATATTTTAAGAGTATTGAGCATCTTGTTATAGGACACATGGCAAGAGTAGCCAAAAATGACATGGATGGTGACATACGGGCTTATGTGATTGATGGGGAAAGGAATCTACAGGCAGCAATTGTAAATGGGTGAAGGAGGGTAATAAAATCTTTATAAAAGGAGCCCTCCTCTCCCTTGTTCATCAATCTCTTCCACCATTAGGCCTCATGTTGCTCTAGCTCTAGTCTCCTCAAGCCTCTTCCATGAGCCTTCTCTCCCTCTTGTAGATATTCTCTTATCTAGACTCTTGAGTCCATCTCTCTCTAGTTTATTCTCTCTCTATGAGTAGTCTTAGAGCTTCCGCTCCCTCTTGTATGTATGAAACCTCTTCTTCTCCCTTGTGTTTGTAGTGTTGGAGTGGATTCTCACTCTATTAGTAATGAAGGTCACTTCAGGTTCTCTCTCTCTTGAGTGTCTCTTCCCTTTTCTTTCTTTCAAAGCCTTAAAAGTTCTTTCTATTCGGTCACTCACTGTGCACACATGGTCCATCGGTTTCCAGAGCCACCAAACAAACTTCTTCCCCTATTCTAGGCAAAATCTATGAGGGATGTATCGTTGATGAAGGTGGAGTCTAGAGGGAGCATCCTGCTCAGGTGAAATTAGCATGGGTGGAGGGCAGTTTTCATGACAGTTTGACCCCCTGTTAGTGTTTTGCTCATAACTTTCTACTCAATAGTCTAATTTTAATGAAATTTATATCAGCATGAAGCTCTCTTTAAGGCATATGTTCCTATGTGATTAGATCTTGAATCAGATACTGCTGCAAAAAGTTATGAGTCTCTATGTCTGATAGTCTATTTTCATGATAGTTTTTACCCCCATCCAGTAAACTGTCCATAACTTTTTGACTGTTTCTCTGTTTCTTACGAAACATATATCAGCACGAAGCTGTATGTGCTTAGATCTTGAATCAGATATTGCTACAAAATGTTATGAGTCTTTGTGTCTGACAGTCTGTTTTTATGATAGTTTTTACTCCCTTTCAGTAAACTGTCCATATCTCTTCAACCGTCTATCTGTTTTCAACGAAACTTATATCAGCGTGAAGCCCATATTAAGGTTGCATCTCTTTGTTGATTGAATCTCTGATATCATGTCTCTACTTAAAGTTATAGGCCTTTGTGTCTAATGATAGTTTGTAGAGTGTTTTGAGCTAAGTGTAAAGGTGTTTATGAAGGAGGTGCAATGTTTCCTCGGAATCTACACATCCGACCCAATCAGCCCCTTCAAACTCCTTGATATATATCAATTCATGTCATGTTGAGCCACAAGATCTTCTTTCAACAACGTATCGCTCTTCTCTTTGGCATAGACCGGCTCGCTGAGATTATGGCCTCTGCTGATCCTTTCCTTCTACCTATGCTTGAGTACAACATCACTTGGGATGTTACCATCTTCATTCTCATCTGAGGGAGGAAAGTATGGTGTGGTATCTTGGCATAAAAGCTTCTTTTTAATGTCCCATTCTCAATGATAAATATATTTGTCAGTCAGTTCAAAAGCAGCAGGAAGTGAAGAGGTGCGTGAAGTTTATTACCCCCAACTTCATGTCACAGTACCCTAAGATCACATGCAAAGATCTCCATGAAATCATCAATAGTGGTGTTCTTGCTTTTGCCGAATTATGTAGAGCTTCCATGCATTCTTTAGGTCAGCTTAGTATAATCACCACGACTCTCCTTGAATCCACTTTGGATCAAGTAATCAAGCTTAACCACTCTTCAGATCTCCCACTCACTTCATCGGATTAAAGAGCCTCCACGACTCTTTAGAACCATATCGTCCTAGTCTCTTGCCTTTTTAGAGCTACTGTGGTTATTCTATACATGGAAGTCAGTATTCATCTTCTGGTTATCATCTCGTCGATCTCCCTCTTGGCCCATTATCTCTCAAAGACCCTCCACCGTCGAGATACAAATCAATTCCTCAAGCTTTCCACCAAGCTATAGTCCACCCGTGAGCAGCACGCCCGGCCAAATCCTCCACCCCGTGCTAGCCAAAAAACTTCCACATTGGTCACTGTCAACCTCTCCGTGCTTTCACGATCTCCTTCCTTCAAGTCCTGAAGCTCACCACCGTAGCAATTATCTATCCTTCAAGCTCAGTCCCCTTTAGCAAAGCTATAGCCTCTCTGTCGCGTCCAAGATACTCTCCGAGCTCTCGTGCTCTCCATCGATTCTTTTAGCAATCCTGATTAGTTTCCTACTACTCCCAAGCCTTTGGAACCTCCAAGCAATTCCTCACCACCCCGAGCTCATGTTCTCCTCAGCCCACGACCTCCTTCTCATCTTCACATGATCGGTCTCCCTTCTAGAGCTCTCCTTTTGCCACCCTCACAGAACTCACGAAGCTCCCCCACAAGACCATACTCCATTCGTGTAGTCACTACCCTCTCACCGTCCAACCCTTCTGCCCATCTCTGCCTCCACTCTCTCTTTATGAGCCTCCCATAGTTGTTATGGCCTCCTGTCACCCAGGCTCATTCTCCATTAATGAAGAGACATCACCATCAACAATGTAGCCTGGAGCGCAGTTGACGAAAATCTCCATCAAAATTTCCAAAGGCTTCTTTCCATTGACTAACACATGTCAAGATAGGATTAAACTATGATTAGATTAAAGATAACCATGGTTAGGGGGTTCAGTTAGTGGGGCTAGGTTCAATTACTTGAATCATAGTTAAGTTTGATTAACCTTGGGTTAACTCATTTGGCTCAAAAGATTGACACATGGTAGAGTGCCACACAATCATGCATAGTCAGCAGTGCCACCTAAGCACAGAGGTCCTTGTGAAGTGCAGTTTGAATTCTTCATGTGAATCCATGTGCCACATCATCAAAGGCTCTCTTCTTCACAGAAACTTCGACAAGCCATAACTTGCAATCCAAAAAGAATTTGGACACGCTCCAAAAAGGAAAAGTATTTGTCTTTTTGAGCTCTATGCGCTTGTCAAGTCAAAATCATTGTTAGCAATTAAAAACTACCAATATTGAAAGAAATCAATTGGTAAGACATTTGCAACAAATGACAAATCAAAGCATGAATGCAGACATCGTTGTCAAAACGTGTGCCGAAAGCACAAGTGCATGAGATGACCATAGCATAGAGCATGGCATCCACACATAAAGTGTTAAGGCACATGGAAGAACAAAGCATCATGCATCAAGCTGTGTCAAGTGAAGAAGCAAACGTCATCGACATGAAGCATTGAAAAGCAAAATCATTGCCACCTTTAGCCCATATGTTTTGTAAATCAAGCCTGACCACCTGAGAGTAGCTATGAAAGCACCTAGGGGAGGTATTGACATGTAAAAGCCACACTTGACCACCTTAAGTAGCAATGCAAGCACTAAGGGGAGGTGATGGATTTGTAACTCACATCTAACCACCTTGCAGTAGAGCCAAAGGATCATGGCACCAAGGGGAGTGAGCACATGATTAGAGGCTAAGGTATGTGCTAAGGAATGTATCAAAGTAGCCACCCTAGGATGTGGACTACATGATGTGCAGATGTGGATTGAGGATATCCACAAGAAGAGATGTGGATCAGAGGATCCCACATGTGTTGACTATTCAAAGGGCACTCTCTATATAAGAGGCCTACCGTGTATTGTTGAACACACACATTGCAAGAGATATAGATTTGCTATCTCCCTCTCATGTCTTATCTAGTGTTCTTTGAGCCTCCTTAGTTCTTCCGCTGATCTTGTGTGCACTAGGCTTAGTGGCGATTACATGTTGGATCTTTCACAAGTTGCCAATAGTGTAACATCTAATTCAAGGACTGTAACCTCAAAATGAGAACTCTAGAGGAATCTTTCAAAGATTCCCTTCTTTTCATGTGAATTTTACATATTTTTTAAAAAGATGGCCATTTTGCACAATGTCTTTTGACAAAAGACATAAAAACCATCTTTTTTTGAAAAAATTTTGACAATGGTTTTTCAAAAAACAAACATGAAAACCTTTACTTAGAATACAAAATCCACATAAAATAAAATAATGTCTCAAAACCATTACAATATGGACCTATGCATCCAATGCAAATAAAAGGACCATGCCATGACATATTTCAAAAGTCTAATATGCTAGAAATTACATTGCTTCACAAATATACATGCCATTGATTCTACAAAGAATAGTACTCATCCTTGGATCCTATACCTTCAAATGCACTAGAGCTAAAGCTTTGTGGGGTAAAAGTTGTAAGAGCCTTTCTCCTCCAAACTATCCACTAGAACATTCTCTGAGTCAACCTAGCCAAGTTGAGATGCCATCCTCTTTCTTGCATTGCATGTCTTGGCTTTAACTTATGCACTGCATCCAATCAATGTCTTTGGAATCTTTCATGATAATGTTATGTATTGTGTCGCCTTTGGCAATTGCCCTGCTTGTCTCAATTGAAATGCATATATCAAAATATCTAACCTTAGGGCTCAATCAATGATATCATCCACCAAGCTCTACCTTGCTTGCTTTATGCAACCAAGCTATATGCTTGGTCAATGATATCATTGACCGAGTGAGCCAAAACCTTTGAAAGCTCTAAATTATTTGAGAAAAAAGGTAAATTTTTTTTGTAGATTCATATTTTGGTACTTTTGACATCAGAAATGAGCTTGAAATGCCCCAAAACCCTAAAAACAACTGCAAACATGGATATCTTTTCTGACGATTTTTTGAAAATGCCGAGAGGGAAAAGCATGCGTCCATGTGCTAGGCCGATGATATCATCGACCAAACGCATGCCAGGTCAATGATATCATCGACCTAGCACGTGGACGCATGCTTTTCCCTCTCGATATTTTCAAAAAATCATCGAAAGATATCCGTGTTTGTAGTCGTTTTTAGGGTTTTGGGGCCTTCTGAGCTCATTTCTGATGTCAAAAGTACCAAAATCTGAATCTACAAAAAAATTACCTTTCTCCTCAAATAATTTAGAGCTTTTGGCTCACTCAAACAAAAGTTTTTCATTCTTTCTATATGCAATTTAAAAAGTGGGTGAAAAGTCTCATTTGGACTATGATGAGTAGAAGATGCTATTAGATGCAACAAGTTAAGATAATAAAAGTTATTTTTTGATAAAAATACAAAGGGCATGAGAAGGTAAAATCTTTAAGACTTTGAGAATATAGAAAATCAAAAGATATTTTGCAATATAGTGGAGGCCCTTTTTAATTTATAAGCATGATGTTTGAAAAATGTATGAATTCTGTAAGTTTTTAGTTTTTGACTACGCAAAATATAGCTTTTTTCTAGAAAAGTTATAATTTTAATGAATTTTTGAGGGAATCTTAAAACAGGTACCAATGTTATGTACCTAAAATAGATGTTACACTGTTTGCCTTTAATGGGCTCTCTGATGGGATATCTCAAGGTGTATGCCTCAGGCACACCTTGGTTTCTATGTGTGAGTGCTAGAGGCACAGTTAGGTGCCCATAAGCACAGTTAGGTGGTGGAAAGCCACATAGGATGATTGAGAGAATCTAGGAGCAGATTGAGGAGATGATTATGGAGCTCTAAAGTCATCAGTGATGTCAGTGAGAATGTAAGAGGTGCCTACATAAGGACCTCACTCTTGTTCATTCCATAATGCAAGTATTCTGAATTTGTGTCCACTCTACTCTTTCCTTTCAGTTTACCAACATGGTATCAGAGCCATTTGATCCCCCTTGATCCATTTCTGCCACATCATCATCTTCTTCTCCATCTTCTTCTTCACCATCTCTTCCTCTTCTTCCCAAAGTTTGCTTGAGCCTGTTCTCCTTAGGTTCTCTACCATTTTCCACACCCTTCCTGCTGGAGATCCACCTCAAAGGGGTGAACCCCTGGCTGAAAGGAATTGAAGAAACACGCGCTTGTTTCGTCGCCATAACATGCAGTTCGTCAACCTTTGTTCCTGCATTTTCTCTCAGCATGCTCCATGCTTCTCTAGTTCCTTTCAGAGGGAGCTAGTACATCCTAGAGCTATCCTGTGCTGAAA
This sequence comes from Dipteris shenzhenensis, assembly GCF_047967505.1. NCBI lineage: Eukaryota > Viridiplantae > Streptophyta > Polypodiopsida > Gleicheniales > Dipteridaceae > Dipteris > Dipteris shenzhenensis. The sequence continues at coordinate 40,119,584 of NC_141611.1, forward strand.
TCTAAGCGGCAATGGTTGCATATTCAAGTTGAAAATAGAGAAAAACCAGTCGAAATTGGAGCGACTAGCTATGGCGCCCTGACGTGTTTTTGCACCTTTTCTCCTCAGTGGACCTTCTGTGGTATATCAGCTCTCTTTTGCCTCAGAAACCCCCTTTTCCTTTGCTCTGAAGAGTGACATACAAGCCCTCCAAGTTCAATCTTTTGATTTTGACAGTTTTGACAAGTTTTTAGAGATGATGCTACATAAGATGCTATTTTAGCATTTCTGGTTTTTTGAAACTTTCAATAACATCAGTACAAGTGTGGCTTCAGTTTTTCTTTGAGTTGCTATACCTGGTTTTGATTGGAAAGTTTTCATTTTAGCCACCTCTATGAAGCATGTAAGAAAAAGCATCATTGATTGAATTTTGGTCACTAGTCTTTTCTACATTAAATGCTTATATTTGGAAGCCTTTCAATTGTTATTCTAGCCTTGTAAGAGAGAAAGACACTGCCCAATATCTGGGTTAGACCCTCTCATGGCTACCATATTGAATATAGATAAGTTCAATGGAAAGGGCTTCCACACATGGCAGATGAAGGTGAAATTTGCATTGATGAGGGAAAACCTCTGGGGACTTGTCAAACCGACTTCAACCGCTTCTTCTACATTCCAACATGCTCGGCAAGGGATCCCGCTAGAGAGGAGAAAGCATATGGTATCATTGCTCTTGCTTTAGGAGATGATTATATTCATCACATCTCTGACTTAGAGTCTCCTTCAGAAGCTTGGCAGAAGCTTGACATGATTTTTGGTGCTAGCTCTCACATCTCTAAATTATCACTTAAAATCTCTTTCTTTGAATGGAAGATGGTTAGTGGCACTACTTTGGCAGCTCATGTCAATTACATGCGGAGTCTTATGACTCAACTTGCTTCTATCAACTCTCCTATTACTATAGATGATGCTACATCTCTGCTCTCCAAGAAGAAGAAAGGCACATGGAGCTCAGGAAAGGCAATGACACTGTTTATGCTGTTTTAAAAATCCAGAAGGGCAAGTTTACACCTTGCGATCACTGTCGAAAGACAAATCACCTTTCAAAGGACTGCTTCAAAATCAATCCATGCAAACACTGTGGCAAAAACAACCATCATGAGAAGTTTTGCAGAGCCAAAGCAAAGATAAAAAATGCCAATCTACTTTCAGTTGATGTGCCTCCACAAGGTGAGGCATCTTTTGAAGATTATGCATTTTAAATCATCTCTATGTATGCTCCAGATCTCTCTTTTTATGTCAAGGTACTCAGCCTGGATAGTCCTCCAAAATGAATGAAATAAACTATTGTGTTTTGTGTGTTTTGTAAACACCTCTGATCACCTTATGATGTAGGCCATGTGTATGTTTTACTCCATGGTACCTCCTGTAGACATTGTGTGCATGTACATGCAGGGGAGATAACCATTGGAAGGTCTTTTTGTATCCCTTTTGTTTACCTTACACCCATGGGAACCCTTGCTAGCATGAGATCCTAGCCATAGATTTATCCTTGACCACCATGAGATGGCATGAGACTATGAGACTAGATGTATCCTTGACATACCTGAGGCATTCCCTTGAGGGGGGGTTTGATGGGATATCTCAAGATGTATGCCTCAGGCACACCTTGGTTTCTATGTGTGAGTGCTAGAGGCACAGTTAGGTGCCCATAAGCACAGTTAGATGGTGGAAAGCCACATAGGATGATTGAGAGAATCTAGGAGCAGATTGAGGAGATGATTGTGGAGCTCTAAAGTCATCAGTGATGTCAGTGAGCATGTAAGAGGTGCCTACATAAGGACCTCACTCTTCTTCATTCCATAATGCAAGTATTCTGAATTTGTGTCCACTCTACACTTTCCTTTTTCATATGGCAGCTCCCAAAACTTTGGAAAGTCCTGTGCCATCTCTCTCAGCTCTTCTACACTACAACTGATTGCACAACTTCACTCTTGTAAACTGAAGTGCACAGTCCTTCGTGGAGGCAACCAAACATGGATAAAAATCAATAGAGCCTAAACTGTCTTCACAGCCACCCTCATTCACATTTAAAACAACTAAATTACACAATCACAAGGTAAAAAGCATTCATTCAACATTCTTCTCTCTACACACATTTTGATACAACTCATACTCTGGCCATATTTCCTTTGATAGCCAAACAACCTAGTGGATTACACTGCTCAAGACAAGTGGACTTCTTCCCTCAACAACTCAGAGAGCAATTAGCTTCGAAATGCATCCAACCCACAACCCACATGAGGACTTACTTCATAACTCTTCAAGATGTCAATCCACAAGATGGCCACAGTTAGAAATTTTATTGTATCTTCCCCTAGTTCATCAACAAACACTAGAAATGATGCAACCCACCATTCTTGCTCATCTCTGCCTTCAAGCTATAATAGTTACCTCATAGCTATTTTCCTGCTCACTCTATACCCACCTTATATAGTAGTGACACCCATGGCCCTCATGGCTCCTGTGTACATGCATGCACTATCCTTCTTCAAAAAGCATACCAAGGGCTTGGCCTTGAAGCTCAACACAAACCTTCAAGACCACATGATCACTACTAAGCTTTCTCAAGCCACTAAGGTACCCTAAGATCATATGCAAAGATCTCCACGGAATCATCAATAGTGCATTCTTCCTTTTGCCGAATTATGTAGAGCTTCCATGCTTTCTTTAGATCATCTTAGAATAATCACCATGACTCTCCTTGAATCCACTTTGGAGCAAGTAATCAAGCTTAACTAGAACCCGCTCTCCAAATCTCCCACTCACTTCATCGGATTGAAGAGCCTCCATGACTCTTTGGAACCAGATCGTCCTATTCTCTTGCCTTTTTAGAGCTACTGTGGTTATTCTATATGTGGCAGTCAGTCTTCATCTTCTGGTTATCATCTCATCGATCTCCCTCTTGGCCCGTTATCTCTCAAAGACCCTCCACTGTCGAGATACAAATCAAGTCCTCAAGCTTTCCACCAAGCTCTAGTCCACCCGTGAGTAGCACGCCCGACCAAATCCTCCACCCTGCGCTAGCCAAAAAACTCCCACATTGGTCACCGTCAACCTCTCTGTGCTTTTGCAATCTCCTTCCTTCAAGTCCTAAAGCTGACCACCACAGCAACTATCTATCCTTCAAGTTCGGTCCCCTTCAGCAAAGCTGTAACCTCTCTATCGTCCAAGATACTCCCCGAGCTCTCCTGCTCTCCATCGATTCTTTTAGCAATCCTGATTAGTTCCTTGCTGCTCCCAAGCCTTTGGAACCTCCAAGCAATTCCTCACCACCTCGAGCTCATGTTCTCCTTATGCTCCAGCCCACGACCTCCTTCTCATCTTCATGTGATCGATCTCCCTTCTAGAGCTCTCCTTTTTCCGCCCTCAAAACTCACGAAGCTCCCGCACAAGACCATCCTCTGTTCGTGTAGTCGCCACCCTCTCACCATCTAGCCCTTCTGCCCATCTCTGCCTCCGCTCTCTCTCTATGAGCCTCCCACAGTCGCTATGGCCTCTTGTCACCTAGGCTCACCGACTCCTTCCCCTCCACTACGAGCCTCTCTGCTCTATCAAGAAGAGTCCCCCCCTTCAGCAATGCGATTCCCCCTTCGTTGTGTTCGTTAAGTCCGTAGCATCCTTCCAATGATGCCTACTTTGTTCCCTCTGCCATCTCCCTCCTAGCTCTCGCTTACCATCTAGAAAACTCTCTTCCATCCTTCACGTAGCCACATTGCATGCGTACCTTTCTTAATTATAGCCATGTCACCTTTGCCTTTTTACCACTCTCCACCCTTCCCTTCAAACTTTATACCATGGCTCTATTAATGCCCAAACCATAGACTTAGTGCACACCCTTTCACATAACCTTCCAGCAGAGCCTTTATTGCTTGACTGCCGCATATAACCGCACGTCCATGAAGCCCACAGACCATGACATGGATGCTCACACAACTTGCAACAAATCAAAAATCACTCATAGCAAGATAAACATGGGACACAGGATGGCAATGAACTCGTATGTAGGAATCGCAAGTAGAAGTTGCATGTTTGAGGTTTCCTAAGAGAGACTCCTAGCCTTATGCAAGTACAAGTGAACCTTTGCCGCTACTCTACACACACATTTTGTACTACCTAAGTCCTTGTTAGCACAGAGACAACAAGGACTTACTTGTGTATGTCAAGGAGTTCTAGGGTTGCAAAGCACTCACTATTCCTAGAAAGCTTAGGAAGCCAAGAAACAGGAATATGAAGAGGCAGAGGTCATCACTTGAGGTGCTTGTTGTGCTGAAGCATGTTTTCATGCCTAGTTGAATCCCTCAAGGTTCTAAAGTAGATACGTTGCCAAAGTAGAAGTCTCATTAGGGGAACTTTGGACTCAAAAAGGGCCTCATAAGGAGTGGATTAGCAAAATGGATTAAGAACTAATAAGGCCTACAAAGGGTCCCATCACCCCATATGGGGATAAAAAAGTACATCTCCCTAGGCCCTTGGTGGTTCCCAAAAGTGCACCTCCATCTCCCAGTTGGAGGGCCCCCCCACTCTCAAAAAGTTAACTCTCTTTACAACCTTTAGGTAGTCCACATTCCCAAAAAGTATCTCGTAGGCCCACACTTGCATGTAGCCTAGTTGGCAGTGTACCAACTCTGTCCAGCCATCAGGCCACACATGGCCCCCATTTGGTATCCAAACTAGGAACTACCGGATAACTGAGCTACTCAAATGCCTTCTCCTCATATGGGGGGGCTTACAAGTAGAGTTAGCTGGTTCCTGCATAGTTACACGAGAGTGGAGCATTGATATCTAACACCCCCCCTCAATGTCCACCCACATGTGAACTTACTTTTTTGGCCCAATGCCAAGTCGATGAAGATGCCTCTCCAGCAAGCCTCTTCCAAGAGCCTTCGTGAAGATGTTCGCAGCATTCTCTGTAGTCGGACAGTATACCAAGTCGACCTCTCCATCCATGATGAGCTCGCATACAAAGTGATATTGAATCTCAATGTGTTTTGTGTGAGCATGGAACACAAGGTTCTTTGCAATCACCATGCAACTTTGATTGTCACATGATAACTGCGTAGGCTTGTTCTGCACTACACCCATGTCCCCAAAATTCTTCTCAACCACACTACCTCGCAAGAAGCAAAGCATGCTGATTTGTACTCAGCCTCGGTAGAAGAAAGAGCAACTGTGGGTTGCTTCTTGTTGACCCATGACATAGCCCCAGATCCAAGTGAGAAACAATACCCTTTCACTGATCTCTTGCTGTCCACGTCTCTTGCCCAATCCGAGTCATAGAATCCAGTCAAGATGTTGCCCTTGGTATAGGTGATGCCATAATCAAGTGTGCCTTTGATGTATTTCAGCACCCGCATCCCTGCCCTCCAATGGTTCTCCTGGGGCTTATTGGAAAACTTGCTCAGTACACCAATCGCAAAGCTGATGTCCGGCCGTGTGTTGCACAAGTAAATCAAACTACCCACAAGCCTTCTGTACTTCACTTCATCCACCAGTGGTGATGAATCCTCGTTTGAGAGCTTTACGTCAACCTCCATAGGGGACCAACTGTGGCCATGCCAAATGCTTTCAGTATCTCTCCAGCATACTTGAACAGTGAAATGAAGATCTGTTTTGGCTCTTGCCAAACTTCAATCCCCAAACAGAAGTGCATCAGTTCGAGGTTCAAACTCTCTTCCTAGCAAATGCTTTGTCTGCGAGATATTCTCTTCATGGTTCCCTGTTATGACAAGGTCGTCCACATAAAGGACCACGACCATACACTTGCATCCTTCTTTGAAGATATACAAATTTGCATTTGATGGGCTGCTCCTGAACCCGTTTTGCAAAAAGTAGGCATCAATCCGCTGGTACCACGCTCGTGGGGCCTATTTCAGCCCGCAAAGTGCCTTCTTCAGTTTACAGACTTTACCTTTTGAATCGGGGATCACAAAACCTGGTGGTTGTTCCACGTATACTCCTCCTTGAGATCCCAATTCAGAAAGGCGGATTTTACATCCATTTGAAACACGGGCCAACTTCCCTGGGCAGCTAAAGCCAAAACACTGCGAATTGTGGTTAGTCGACCTATGGGAGCAAAAGTATCCTGATAATCAAAACCATGTACCTGTGCGAATCCTTTTACCACAAGCTGAGCCTTGTACTTATCCAACGTGCCGTCGAACTTATACTTGGTCCTGTACACCCACTTAGTGCCGATTACCTTGCATTTTGGTGGATGATCCACAAGGTCCCAAGTGTTGTTCTTCATTATGGAGCCATACTCCGACTGCATAGCCTCCATCCACCTATCATCACCCTGTGCCTCTTCAAGACACTTGGGTTCATCAGCATGGATCACCTCAGTCATCAAAGCGTAGTTGACCAAGTGTTCCTGTGCCTTTCTTTGCTCCTCTAATCTCTTGGACCGGTGGTGTTCGGATGGTTTCTCCTTAATGGCTGGAGGTTCTTTGCCGTCCAAAAGCTACTTTACCCACTTCGGGAATGGTTGTTGCCATTGTGGTTCTGCAGGCTCTTCTTTATCTTCTTTATCTTAAATCCTCCCAAGCACCATTGGGGGAGTTTGGTCTACTGTTGGGGGTGGTACTGGATGGATATCCTGGTCCTGGTTGTCTCGGAAGGAAGCATCCTCCTCCAATTGATGTGGCTGTTCCAATTGATGTGGCTCTTCTGAGAAGACCACATCGCGACTTACTATTACCTTCTTGGTAATAGGGTTATAGAGATGGTAACCCTTCACCTCTTCATTGTAGCCCAAGAAAATACACTTCCGGCTCTTCGGTTCCCATTTGGTCTTGTTAGCATCAGGGACATGCACAAAACAGTCACATCCAAAAACTCTAAAATGTGCAGCTGAAGGTTTCTTACCAAAAAAGGCCTACAGTGGAGTCATCCCGTTCACAGCTTTCGTGTAGCTACGATTCAGAATGTAAACTGTAGTGTTACATGCTTCAGCCCATAAAGTCTTTGGCAAATCTTTCCCTTTCATTATACTCCTGCCCATTTCGCAGATGACGCGCATCTTGTGCTCTGCTACTCCATTTTGCTATGATGTATGTGGTGGGGGCTTCTGCCTCTTGATCCCATGACTTTTGCAGTAACTTTCGAATTCAGTTGATGTGAACTCTCCAACTCTGTCTGATCTCAATTTCTTCACCTTCTTCTGTGATTCTTTCTCGACCATTACATGCCATTCGTTGAACCTACTAAAAGCCTTGTCTTTAGTCTTCAGGAAGTATATCCATATCCTTCTACTATAGTCGTCGATCAGTGTCATGAAGTAGTAGGAACCACCCAAAGCTTTTGTCTCCGTGTTTCCACAGAGGTTTTTAGTAGGTCTGTAATCATTCCACTTTTATGCATCTCCTTCAAAGAACTAAGGTTTAGATAACCAAACCTCTCATGCCACAGCTTAGTGTTCTTCACATCGGCTCGAGCACTGAAAGTTGAGAGTTTGTAGATGTTGTTGCACCATGTACCTTTAACAACGACCTTCCCTTGAAGATCCAGAATCTATGCACCATTCTTATCGAATTGAACTTTGAGGTCTTGATCCGTGATCGCAGAAACGGACAACAAGTTCCTCTTGATATCTGACACATAAAGAACATCGGAAAACTGTTTTACAACTCCATCTAACTTGAGAGAAATCGTACCTTTTCCTTTTGCTAGACATTTTGCATCATTGCCGACTGCTACCAGGATGTCATTCCCTACCGGCTGTAGAGAGGTATACCAATCCTTCCGATTGGTCATGTGGAGCGATGCACCACTGTCAATAATCCAAGGTTCATCCATAGGTGCATGAACTGCCTCCGTGCAAATCTCCTCAATCGCGACGAACTGCTCTACTGGTACTGCCTGTGTGCTGTTGCTAGACTCTTTCTTTACTCCGTTCTTCTCATCTGCAATCTTCTTTCGGCACTCATTCTGCTTGTGTCCTGCCTTGTTTCAATAGAAGCACTTGATCTTCTTCTTTCTCTTTTTATCATCAGAAGAAGATGGGTTACTAGAGTCCTTACCCTTACCTTTCTTTGATCCAGTCCAGAAAGCCGAATCTTCTCCAGTCCTCATCTTTTGATGCATCTCCTCCTCCAAAAGCATTGCACTGAAATCCTCAAAGTTGAGGGGCAGATTTCTATTCTGCATATTCAGCGCCGTAACAAGACCGTCATACTTTGGTGGGAGAATCCGTATGCACCTTCGTGCTAAATTCTCATTGGTGATGGTGATGCCAATCATAGTCATCTGATCACGCAAATTCTTCACCCTGGTGAAGAATTTGCTTCAGACTCAGACAGTTTCTCGTACGCGAGTTGAGTCTCCAAATTCTGAATCCGCGTCTGATTCGTGGTCTCGTACTGATTTTTCAAGACCGTCCATGCCTCCTCTGCTGTGGTGACATGTTGAATTAATGCCATGACAGAATCACTTACACTACAGACAATAGAACACAGAGCATCTGCATTTCTTCTTGTCCATGCGAGAATCTCATCCGCAGTTGGTACTATCTGTTGTCCTGCATTGGCTAGATCCGATCTCGGAATTGGCTTCACATCCACCCCAGTAGCAGTGTCCCAAAGCTCATATGCACTTAGGATGGTCTTCATTTTTAACTCCCAGAGTGGATAGCTAGAGCCGTCCAACTTTTCGCTTTTGCCGAACGGTGGGATTTGCAGTCTTGTGGGCTGGGCCATCTCTTACAATCTGCTCGCAAACAGAAACACACACTACCAAATCTTCTTGCTAGAGTCCAGGCTCTGATACCATGTAAGAAAACAATACAATGTCTGTGCTCAACAGATAATAGGATCTCGTACGAAAGAGAGAAAACAGATAGTATGGAGAATAAAAAATTTGATTACTGTAGAATTGATACAATAGATGGCGTTGCCTCCCAACCATGCACTCCTGTGAGAGAAGCTTCGATGGCATGCTGGAAACAGTAGAGGACAGAGGCTAGATGCTAAGGAATCAGGGTTGCTGTAGCCAGTGATGAAATGGGCTTCACGGGCTCGCTCTTATATAGCCACTAGTCGTAGTCGGCTAGACCCAATTTGGTGATCGACCCAATCCACCCAAAACGGTCAACTAGGGGTTGAATAGGCCACCGACCACACGATAGAACCATGGCATAAAACAGAGCAACTGACCTACGGTCACCATTCGGCCCACATCCATCTAGGATCATCTGGGACTCCAAACGGGCCCCGCAACCCGAGAGTGGGCTACCCCAGGAAAAGCTTTGTCTACCCTTAGTGCGGTCAGTCATGGGATGCCTTCCCGCACTTCCATGTAGCCTAGTTGGTAGTGTGCCAACTCCGTCTAGCCATCAGGCCACACATGGCCCCCATCTGGTGTCCAAACCAGGACCTACCGGATGATCGAGCTACTCAAATGCCTTCTCCTCATATGGGGGGGCTTACAAGTAGAGTTAGCTAGTTCCCGCGTAGTTACATGAGAGTGGAGCATTGATATCTAACAACATGTAATAATGCCTCATTGCCAAGTGCATTGTTGAAGCACTAAGGATCCAAGAAACTGGATATCATATGAAATACCTGCCATCATGTCTCTACTATCTCTAGAGTATGGGGGGGGCAACAATTCTTACAAAGGATACTTGTGTCATCCCTATATCTAACTTTGCGATTATCAAGTCTAAAATAATAGTCTTGGGGATGGCTTGCTATTGCCAACTACAATTCTTCCCTAATAAATCGCATGGTCCATTCCTCTTCCAATTCCAACATTAGATCAGGATGTCCTTGCCGATAAATTGATACCTCGACAATAGGACTATGAAGTTGAATATATACTTGTGTCACTGTGTCACTGCCAGGAGAAATTTCAAAATCTAAGATCCTTCCCTTCCAATGTTTGAAGATGTCCATTGCATCCTTCCGACCCACTTTGTAGCACCCACGATTAGTGGGATCCAAGAATATTTCTGTAGAGCTGAGGAATCCATTCCCCATGCTTATCCTTAACATTCTTCAATACAACAGACTGTAAACTACTTCTGTATCTATCATTTTCTACTTCCATAGTTTCTGCTCCTGTAACATATGATTAAAATTAGCTCTTTCTACTTCCAAAGACCATCCAAATTTATGTCTTCTATTCTCTCTTTCTCTATCCCTCTCTTTCTCTTTCTTTGCAAGTCTCTCTCTCTCTCTCTCTATCTCTCTCTCTCTCTCTCCCCCCCCCTCCTTCCCTCTCTCCTTTCACTAAACCTCTGACAAAAACAAGCAAAATATTATTACAAAAGATATAGAATACTTTTGTTTCTCAGTTTGTCTTCCAAGGTACCCCTCACACAAACAAACATCAATTTTTTTTGAAATAATTAGTTACGATATGCTCTCTTCCTACTTTGTTTCTCCACAAAAAAGAAAACATTATCAATATCATATCATTCTCTCTCTCCTTCCCAAAACTCTTTGATTAGGATCTCTTTTTCTTCCTTCTTTCTCAAATACTTCTAAAACCTAGCAGTTTGAAATAGAATCTCTGTCTCTCTCCCTCAATCATCCCCTCAACAAAAGAAAACATAGCAATTTGAAATATAATCTCTATATCTCTTTTCCCTTCCTCCATCTGTCCCTCCTATACTAGCAAAGAAGAAAACGACTATTTTCTATCTCTCTCCCTCACTCATCCCCTCAAACAGATAAAAAAACATAGCAGTTTCAAATATAATCTCTCTCTCTCTCTCTCTCTCTCTCTCTCTCTCTCTTTCCCTTCCTATATCTATCCCTCCTATACTACTAAAGAAAAAAAAGACTATTTTATGTCTCTCTCTCCCTCACTCATCCCCTCAAATAGAAAACAACAGAGTAGTTCAAAATAATCTCTCTCTGTCTCTCTCTCTCTTTCCCTTCCTCTATCTATCCCTCCTATACCAGCGAAGAAAAAAATATCAAAAATTATCTTGTAGTTTTATATATCATCTACCTCAATCTCTCCCTCTTCCCTGTCTGTTGTAACAAACATATAGACAAAGTGTGATACAAAAAAGTATCTACTTAACACAAACAAAACTTTTCAAGATGAAATCACTTCATTACCTGGAACGTATGTGTTTCTTCTTTTGGAGTTGACTCCATGTACTCCAAAAAGGTAGAGAAAGAGCCAAAAATGATAGAACACCTGCTTTTCTCACTCCTTCCAAGCAAATTTAGGTTGAAACTTTAGGAGGTGACTCTCTATACTCCAAAAAGATGAGGAAAGAATCGAAAATGAGAGAACACCCATTTTTCTCACTCCTTCCAAGCAGATTTAGGTCGCAACTTTGGTTTCTAAGAGAGAGTGAAATAAGTAGAGAATGAATGGAAGAGAAAAGGGATGAACAGAGCTTTGACATAAGTTTCTCTGAGAGATTTTCGAATGTGGAAGAAAAACGTGAGCAAAGAGGAGAGAGAATGACTAAGCAATAGTGGAAATAAGATATTTTGAAACTAGCTGCTAGAAAGTGATGGGAATGAATGTTTGAAATGTTCGGGCCAAATGGTTGAACCAAATGGAAAACATGAGCATAGTTTTAGATAGGTGATAGTTTGCCCTAGGAGGAAATCAAGGATGCTTTACATGGTCAGGGTAGGCCTGACAAAGATAATTTTTTATTGTGAACCACCAATGACGTTTTTTGGGGTATTTTTAAAAAAATATGAAATTTCCCCTAGATTTGGGAAGCCTCTGTTATAGAGAAGTCCACATGGCATAATCTCCTTCATGGATACCATATTCCCTTATCCAAGCCTCTAATATTTTAGTAATTCTCCAAAGGGCCCCTTTTTGAGTCCAAAATTTTTGTAATGTCTCTCTTAGGAAACCTCAAACATGCAAGTTCTACTTGCGATTCCTACATATGAGTTCTACATGCAACTCCTACATGCAAGCTCTAATGCAATTCATACATGCATGTTCTACTTGGTGCAAGTTCTACATGCAACTCCTACATGCATGTTCTACATGCGAGTTCTACATGCAACTCCTACATGCAACATGCAACATGCGAGTTCTACATGCAACTCCTACATGCAAGTTCTACATGTAGAGAGAGAATGTCTTACAATTCCTACATGTAGAGAGAGAAGCTCTCCAACTTGTATAAATACCCCATAATGGAATGAAGCCCACACTCTTTGGGGCATTGTGTTGAGTTCTACTTTGGTATTCCAAGCAATTGTCTGAAGTGTCCATGCTTCCTTGCACTCCACTTTCAAAAGCACGTCCTAACCTAACCTTGCAACTCCTCCTCCCCTCTCCTCCAACCTTGCAACCCATCCTCTCCCTCTCCTCCTCCTCCTCCCTTCTCCTCCACCTCCTCCTTCCTCCTCCCTTCTCCTCCTCCCTCCTCCTTCTCCTCCTCCCTCCTTCTCCTTCTCCTTCTCCTCCTCCCTCCTCCTCCTCCTGCCTCCTCTTCCTCCTCCTCCTCCTCCTCCTCCTCCTCCCTCCTCTCTCTTCTTTCCCCCATGCTCTTACACCTTCTTCCTCTCCCACTCCTATGCTCCCCTAAACCCTTAGTTTCTCAACCCTTAACCTCCATGATCTACAAGGGTGATGAGTTCTCCACCATGTACTCTACCCTGAACCTTGGATCCTCCTTCTAACCCTGGAACCTCTTCTAAACTCTGGAACCTCTTCAAAACTTTGGAACCTCTTTCTAAACCTTGGAACCTCCTTCTAATCCCTGAATCCCCCTCTAACCCTTAAAATCCTCCTAAACCTTGGAACCCCCAATGAAGGTGAAAGCCTTCATTACCACAATGATCACGATGCACGTTCCTTTCACACATGCATGCACTATGTTTGCTTACCACACTTAAGCCTACGTCTCTCACCAGAATACGACTTGAGGTCCTAAGCTACATGTATACTACAAATGAAAACCCCGATATATCTGTAGGTGACAAAAAGCCTCGTAACCTTGCATGCTGAGAATACCCTGCTCTTCTTGCGGAAGCCATGGGAAAGAGCCAACAGTCCTCCACTCTTAGACCACCAGCTCATAGGACCTCTACTTTGCTTTGATACCACTTATTGGTTTAACATTTGAACTCTATGTATATATCAGCTAACCCAGAATTACATGAAAGAAGAGATTGCTGTACTCTTGGCGTAGTGCATGAAATGACACTCAAGCTCACACGAAATGATGGAGAAAGAGAGATTCTCACAAAATAAATTGGAAAAAGAATTCTATTAAATCCTTTCATTTGATATGCAAGTAGATAAACACACTATTTCAACACAACTCGATTGACAGATGTCACCATAGCTATTTCTTCAGGTTGACCAAGCTTCTTGGAGCTCACAAAACATGACATCATCACATGAACACACACACACTACCAAACCTATGTAGGTCGGGTAAAAGTGAGAGCAAAATGCTATGATGCTATGCATTTGTAGTAGCCAAAGAAGTCACGTGAACTGCCAACTACCTCATCCACGTCCACTTCATAAAGAATTAAATGCCACATAGATACCCATGCAAAGACTAAGAAATCAAATGGATGTGCTTGTAGACCAATGGTGTTGCCTCCACCAGCCATGATCGCATTTCGCAACCACCAATGAGGAGCTTTCACAAGAGCACTCTCCAACCTATCTACTACTAAGTCTCCCCATGAGGAAGGTCCAAGAATCCAACAAGGATTTCCTACACTTTTGACCAAAATGAAAAATAGGTCTCACCTCTCTCAACCAATGGCCAAAGGGCCAACATAACGTTGGGGAAATTACAAAAAATTGATTTTTTTTTTGGAATGTTAGAATAAGAAATAATATTTTATGCATATACAGCTATCAATAACAAGTAGAAAAATCTTTTCAAGATACTGATAGGATTCTAAGTCTAACAATGTCTTATTTAAAAAAGATCACTGATTGAAATATGATTTCCCTCCCAAACTACTCGCCCCTCTCAAACTAGTCTTGTTTGTCTGTCTCTCTCTCTCTCTCTCTCTCCCCCAAATTAGTTTCTCACTTGATTTCACATCTATTGGCATGATGAGTCGTGATTTTTAAAACATTCAAGGACTCAAATGTGTGTTCCTTCCTAAACTTATTCGCTAGCTTACATTTTTGTATTTTCATCCATTATCATTCTTCAAGATTTTAGATGTTCAAGCTCTTTATTGGATTGTCTTTTGGAATTTTCCAGTAGCAATAGGAAATCACAAGTGTACATCCTTATACAAAATGCTATGTTGATCCAAGTATCAAGGACCAATGTATAAACATGAGCACTTTGCTTTGCAAACTTGTTTCTTTGAGTTCACAAACGCTCCTATTTTGGATTGGATTGTTTTAATTAGACTACCTTCTTTTGATTTTTCAAATGCTTTTGTTTTAGATTGGATGGTCTTTGATAGGCTAAGAAGGAGCTAGTGATGAGAACAACCAGAAATGCTACAAAAATTCAGGTGTTTCCTAAATTTACCTTATCCCTCTTGCCACCATAAATGAAAATATACTTTTTTTAAAGAACCCAAAATGGATTGTTGATCAAAGTGCCACAGACTATTGGAGGAAAGTATTTCTTTCGCTATGTTCCTATATTTTACTCATGGCGCTCAAGAAGAAATGTCAGAAGAGGCCAAGGAAGACCTCCAAAAGATTCCAATATTAAAGAAGGGGACAAAAATATTAAGTAAGTACAAGAATTAAAAGAGGAGGATATAAGTCATGTGTAGGAGAGAAAAGAGGTTGTACCAAGGAGGATGTAAATCTTGAGTAGGAGAGTAAAGAGGTTGTAGCTCTGGACCTTGTTGTACTAAAGTTAGAAACACTTAGGGGAGTAGTCTCTACTGAAGGACTTGATTTTCAGACTTGTAGTTTTGCTATCTCTATGTTTCCCTCCTTTACTATTCAAGTTCAAGAGTATTATTTACTATCCAACCTCCTCATCCTCTTTGAACTGAGGGAAGACTATGCTATTGCATTAATTGCTCAAGCTTGTAGTCCAGACCATGATGTTGGTATTGATGATGATCATTTGATGGTACTAGAAGATAACTTTGACCCCATGGAACACACTATTTGCGTACTTTCAAGAAGCTGCAAGTTGTGAGGAGATAGATGATGAGACCTTCAAGAAGGCCCAAATAGAGATGAATCTATAGCCAAATGTACAAGAGCATAGAAAAGCACATAGTATCATAGAAGGAAGCATAGAAGGAAGCACTGACCTTTGGAAGGACAAATTTTTTGAAGATGACAAGGATATGAAAGGTAAACTATCACTCTTTCTTTGCCAGATTATTAATTTTATTCTCTATGTATAGCTTTCTCATTAATTTTTGTTTGGTATTACAGCTATATATTAAAGATGAAAACTTTCTTAAAAGATCAATTGGTAGCAAAGAAAAGGGCCTTGGACAATTGTCTACCCTTTCACACTATATCAAGAAGATGTCTTCCACCAAGATCCTTATTTATCATAGATAGCTACGCAACAACAAAGAGGATACGGTCTATTTCCTCAAAATTTTGTCATAGTATCTTGGTGGTTATCAAGTGAATTAGTGGAAAGACAAGGTCATTTTAATTGAATGTTTTTTGCTTTGGAAAATTTTGGGCATACCCATGACAAAAATGCTCTATTGGCTCAAGGGCAGGGTACTTTCTCACTTACACTACATAGGCACTTGCAATTAAAAGTCCTCTACACTTGTATGGTTATGGGAAGCACTATCTTATAAGGTTTAGAGAGGAAGTTTTAATTCTTGAGGCCAAATAGATAAAATGAGGGCAGCTCAATGAAAAAGAAGCAAAAGGGTAAACAACAAGGATATTGGAATTGCTAACATTACAAAGGAGACCAAGTATCACAACAAAAGATACTCGACTCAGATTTTTTATTAAATTTCTTAGAATACGTCGTAAATTCTCTACTTTTCTCTACTAAGTTGTACATTTTACTATTTTTTTATAAGGTCTTAAACTTTGTCAATGCACTTGTGGTCCACAAAGGTCTTTGACTGCCTCCTTTCAACATGTTTTTGTGCAAGCTATTGAGTTGTCTAGGAGTTTGCTTCTTCTTTTCTTTTGTGCCATGTTGAAGGCAAGTTTAACTTGTGATAAAGATTTTTTAAATTAATTTGTAGCCTTTGTATTATACCTCTATAGAACCATTGAAATACTTCTTTCAGCCAATTTGCCTTTCGTGCTCCTCCAAACTATTGTGGTTGTCAAAAAAATGCATTTTGCGTAGTGTAGTGAGACTTCTCCATTCCTTGTGTGGACCAAATTATAGGGCATCAATATTTTCTTATGCGGGGGTGGTGCAGGAGTTTAGAGGACTTTTCACCCCCCCTTTCACACGTAGTTCTCTTAGCTCTCCTAGCAATGCTAGAAAAGGAGGCCTCGCAGAGGTACAAAAGATCTCTATTACAACCTCGCATAGTGAGCCACAGGTGGAGGCCTGTGTAGTGCTACAAGAGAGGCTAGAGAAGGGTTTGGAAATGGACAAAAGACAGCCAATACCGTGCCAAGATCCATGAGGAGGGAGGACCTTTAGAGCCAAACAAAAATGAATGTTCAACAGACCCCCAAGAGCTCTGACTCAAGCACATGGAATGGACATAGAGCAGTGGATGATGCAGCTGCCAGAACCTGATTGGGTGCATGAGATTACAAGGAGTGAGCAGATGGAGGCGGCTCCACGTCAGCAAATCCCAGCTTCCCAGATCAATGCAATGCATCAGTAGGTCTACACACACATCAGCAAGAGGATCCTTGGTTTGAGGGTGAGGAGGAGTCATATTCTAAAGGTAAAGTTGCTTCCTTTTTATATGAAGGTAGGCTAGAACAGTCCATTGATTGGCTTTCTTCTCATGCATTGATAGGATTTCTTCCTAGACCCAGGCCTCTTGCTACTTTTCTTAAAAGTTGGCTTAGAAGCAATTGGATTAGGAAAGGTCTAGTTGTCACTAGTGTAAGATTTTTGAGAAAAGGCTACTTTTTCTTCCTATTTGGAATAGAAGACATGGCTTGGAAAGCTTTACACCATGCTCTTTGGACCATTAGGCACCAACCTTTATATCTAGATTTTTGGTCTCTAGATTTTAACCATGATAAACCTAGGTCTACCTTTGTGCCAGTGTGGGTTGAGCTCCTCCTTGATCTTCCATTTTATCTTGTTAACCAAGCTCCAAATCTTTGTAGCAGTTTAGAATAGGTTATTGATGTAGAAAAAGTGCAAATTTTCAATCCTAGAGGGCAACCTCAAGTTTGTGTCAAGCTTGATGTGGATGAGGACCTCCCTGATACCTTAGTGATTGTCAATAGAAATGGAAGTATATTCATGGAGCAACCATTGGTGTACAAGAATTTACCTAATTCTTGTTTCCTTTGTGGGTTATCTACACATATAATAAAAACTATCCCTTGAAAAGAAACAAGTCCAAGACCCCACAGGAACATCCTTAGCAACATGCTTGTGGGGGTTAAAAGTCACTGTGCCTTTAACCCCGTTATGTACAATACTCAAACACATATATAAATGAATGAAAAAGAAGATTAGGGTGGTCCTGCACCCACTAAAACTTGTGTGGCTCTCTGTTTCTCTCTCTCCCTCTTCCGTTCTTACTTCCGTTGAGAGCACTCTCAACTGGTATCAGAGCTCCGGTGATCTAGCTGAGCGTGCGTGAATGCTTGGAAGCTCAGCAACTCTGTGGGAGGAAGGAGAAGCTTTGTGGGAAGCTTTGTGGGTGACTTTACTTGCATCCGAGTGTGCAGAGACCTTGGAGGAACCTTTGGAAAAGTTACTTTGGTTTTGCGAAGTGGTTTTGAGAGCCTGTTAAGTGTTTTCAAAGAAAAAGTCGTTTTTTGAGCTTTTCCCTGTTCCGTTCGATGATAGAGACTCCGTATTGACTTATAGAGGCAACTATTGCTTGATTTTGGTATCCACTTCACTTCAGGAGCTTGGAAACACCTTCATTCTTGAATCTGGGATCATTTCATTGGATTTCTGACTCACTGTGTCAGTTTCTGCGTTTTTTGCCCGGGTGTTGGAACTCAAGTTTGGAGCAACCATTTGCAGATCTGTCAGTTCCGGTGGACTCAGGAGGTTCTAAAACTTCTATGTTGCTCATCATTCGCACTCCGGTGGAGTTTACAAACAGCTCTGTTTCCAAAAACGTTTTTCAGTCCGTGTGTTGGACCTAGTGATTGAGACCAACCGTCTGTCCCATTGCGTTCCGGACGCCCAAAAACCCCTGCCTGTCAGTTCTTGTGTAATTCGGTGGAGGATTTTCAGAGTTATAGATCTCTGTGTATTCGATTTCGTCTCTCTATTATGCATTTTTCATTCTAAGGTTTTGAAACCTTAGATTTATGCCACATGGTAGTGGATAAGTGTTGACTCCCATTTCTCACTCATCGGTTGGGATTTTGGAGTTCTGGCAAAAGAGAGATATTTTCAGATTTTCTTGCTGATTCCGATTATGCAATGGCACCCATGTTTTGAGGCATCTCAGGTTCTATTTTCAGTAGCGGTCATTACCGTAGGACTATGATTTCTTGAGCATACCTTATGCAGATCACTCTGGTTGCAGTTTGAGTAGTGTGCGCTCATTCATGGTGTGCATTGGGTTGTAGTGGATGATTCATAGGCCATTTGGATGCATTGCGGTCCTTATTGGATGTGCTGATAGGCCCAAATTGCCTTGTGGGATGCTATTTTTTATGGACGCTTTGCACATGGATGCTATTTTATGCTGAGGGACAGCTTTGACACATTGCAGGTGATGCACTGATAGTGCTATGCTCTCTTGGATGAGATATTATTGATGCATATGCCCATGGACAATGTTTATGCTTGAGCCATTTGGCACTTATTGGCATTTTGGATTGCCATTGCAGTTGGCATTTTCTTTTGGGCCAGATTTGCTCATATGGATGCATAGTACATGCACATGAGTCAGCTGCATCTTTTGATGCTTTTGAGTTTTAGTGATATTTCAGTCTATTGTGGCATATACATTTGGGTGCACCTGGTATTTGGTGTGATTCTCTCTTGTAGGCACTAGAATTTGGGATTTTGCTTTATTTGCATCATGGCATCCTCTTCCATGTCTGAAAAGGAGTTTTTTAGCATTAAAAAGTTTGATGGGACAAACTTTTCTTTGTGGAAAGAACAAATAAGGGATGTGCTTATTCAAAAGAAGTAGATTAAACCCTTGGTAGGGATTGAAGCTAAGCCTGCAAATATGTCTGAGGATGATTGGAATGAGTTGGATGCATTAGCAAAGTCTACTATTAGACTTCATCTTGCAGAGTCAGTTTATTTCACAGTAGTAAATGAGCAGACTACGGAAGATTTGTGGAAGAAACTGTGTGCCACTTATAAGAAGGAAACTGCCTCTAATAAAGTTTACCTCATGAAGAGGTTCTTTGAGCTGCAAATGAAGGAAGGGGTCTCCATTGCTTCTCACTTGAATGAATTCAATATTATTTTCAGCCAGCTTCAGGCTTAGAAGATCAATTTTGATGTGGAGACTAAGGCAATATTTCTCTTATGTTCATTGCCATCCTCATGGGATACCTTCCGTACAGCTGTCAGTAACTCTGCATCTGGTGGAGTACTGAAATTTGATGATGTTGTGGGTAGCTTGTTGGCCGAGGAGATTAGACGGAAGTCTATGGATGGCAACAAGCAGGATGCACGCTTAAATGTACAAAGGGGCAGATCACAGTTGAGGGGGAAGTCCCAAGAAAGAGGGAAGTCTCGTAGCAAATCTAGGGCACAGAACATTGAGTGTTACCACTATGGCAAGAAGGGCCATATGAAAAAGGATTGCTACAAGCTGAAAAGAGAGCAAAAGGATAAGAAAAAGAATGCAAATTGGGGTGCAAATCAAAAGGAAGAGAGTCCAAGGGAGGACAAAGGAAAAGTGAAGATCGAGGAGATCAATGCAGTCACACATGATAGTGACAATGACGTTCTCTTCATGTCTAGTTTATCTGCAGAGTTGCTTACCACTTCAGATGATGCATATTCTCAGGATTGGATTTTGGATTCTGGTGCTTTATTCCATGTTACTCCCCATAGGGAATGGTTCTCCACTTATGACAGTGGAAAGACAGGTTGTGTGCATCTTGGAAATGACTATGCATGTGACATAGTCGGAGCAGGTGACATAAAGTTTTCTTTTGCAAATGGGTCTGCATTTTTTTTGAAACATGTGAGACATGTGCCTAAGCTGACCAAGAGTCTTATTTCAGTGGGTCAACTAGATGATGCTGGTTTTCACACCACTTTTGGCTTTCAGAGTTGGAAAATTCAGAAGGGCTCTATGCTTTTGGCCAGGGGTGCCAAGTGTGGGACTTTGTATCCCTTACATGTATCAAGGGTATTTGATCATGTTGTTGCAATAACCGAGCAGCCAAGCACTTCTTTGTGGCATTGCAAGTTGGGGCACGTGAGCTTGAATGGAATGAAACTCTTATGCCGTTTGGGTTATGTACTGCATTTGAGTTTCTCTGATTTTGAATTTTGTGAGCACTGTCTCTATGGGAAGTAGACTAAATCAGCCCATAAAAGAAGGGGAAAGAAAGAGTTTGAAAAGCTTGATTTGGTGCATTCAGACGTATGTGGTCCCATGCCTACACGGTCATTAGGCGGGGCTGAATACTATGTGACATTCATTGATGATGCAACTAGGAAAGTGTGGGCTTATGCTATAGCTCGGAAGAGTGATGTGTTCCAGGTATTTCAGAAATGGCTAGCCTCGGTTGAGAATCAGTCAGGTAGAACGATTAAATGCCTACGGACTGACAATGGTGGAGAGTATCTCTCTCATGACTTTCAGCATTTTTGTGATACACGTGGGATTAAGAGGGAGCTCACATCCCCTCGTACTCCAGAGCAAAATCCAATTGCAGAAAAGATGAATCGTACCATTCAAGAAAGGTTGCAATGCATGCTTTCCAATGCAAGTCTTTCTGCTCGTGGTTTTTGGGCTGAGGCAATGAAGATTGCAGTGCATGTGATCAATAGATCACCTAGTAAGAGTTTGGATGGTGGTATTCCTGAAGAGGCATGGAGTGGCAAGAAGCCCTCTTACTCTCATTTGCATATATTTGGGTGTGAGGCATATGCACATGTGCCAAAAGAGCTTCGAAAGAAGCTAGATCTTAAGTCTAGGAAATGCATCTTTCTAGGTTATGGTGAAAGTGGAGAGATGGGCTATCGTCTCTGGGATCCAAAAGCAAAGAAGATCATATGCAGCCATGATGTGGTCTTCAATGAGAAGAAGATGCATAAGGCACACATGAGGGATGTGGAAATGAGGAGAATCATTTTCCAAGATGTGAATCCACCTGCATATGTTGATAGACAGCAAGCTGTCCATGCAACAAATGTGCAAGAAATGGTACCACCAAGTACTCCCACAGGTATACAATCAAGGGTAGATGATGGATCATCTATTGGTGGAAATGATGAGCCAAATGTGGCTGATATGCAGGTGGGACAGCAAGCTGAAATGCCCTTGAGAAGATCTTCTAGAGTGTCTAGACCGCCTGATAAGTTTATTCCAGGGGTAGACTATGTGATGCTTACAGATTACGGGGAGCCTTCTTGCTACAAAGAGGCTATGATGCGCGAGGATCAACACAAGTGGGAGTATGCTATGCAATCAGAGATGAGTTCACTTATGAATAGTAAGACTTGGGACTTGGTTTCTTTGCCACATGGAAAGAAAGCATTGCCATGTAAATGGGTCTACAAAATGAAGGTCACAGGTGATGATATGCCTAGGTACAAGGCCCGTTTGGTCGCTAAAGGGTTCAAGCAAGAGAAGGGTGTGGACTTTGATGAGATATTCTCTCTGGTTGTGAAGATGACCACACTTAGATGCATGCTTGGACTAGTGGCATCAGAGGATATGGAGCTTATGCAGATGGATGTCAAGACAACTTTCTTGCATGGGGATTTGCATGAGGAAATTTACATGGTGCAGCCGGAAGGCTTTGAAGAAAAGGGCAAAGAGCATTTAGTTTGCAAGCTGAAGAAGAGTCTCTATGGTCTTAAGCAAGCGCCTAGAGAATGGTATCAGAAGTTTGATGCTTTCATTCAGTCCCAGGGTTTTAGAAGGAGTGAAATTGATCACTGCCTCTACACTAAAAGGGCTAAGGATAATAGCTTGATAATCTTGGCACTATATGTGGATGATATGCTATTGGCTAGCAAGAATACTTATGAGCTAGATGCATTAAAGGCCAAGTTGCATGAGGCCTTTGATATGAAGGATTTGGGATTTGTAGGTTATATTCTTGGTATGCGCACCACGCATGATCGGAGTAGGAAACTCCTTTGGCTTTCACAAAAAGAGTATGTTACAAAAGTATTGCAGCATTTCAATATAGAGGGGGGGAAGGCAATGAGTACTCCATTGCCTCCATATGTGAAACTGAGTCATACAGATAGTCCCAAATCAGATGAGAAGAGGGCCATGATGGCCAAGGTTCCTTATGCATCAATAGTTGGGAGTCTTATGTATGCTATGATAGCTACTAGACCAGACATTGCATTTGCAGTGGGAGTTGTTAGCCGGTATATGGCTAATCCAGGAAAGAGGCATTGGGAGGCAGTTAAGTGCATCATGAGGTACATGAAGGGTACCAAGGAGACGTGCATCTGCTTTGGTAAAGGAGACATGCGTGTACTTGGGTACACAAATTCAGACTATGCAGGGCATGTGGATAGTAGGAGATCCACTTTTGGTTATGTGTTCACCTTTGTAGGTGGTGCAGTGTCGTGGATGTCTCGCGCATAGAAGTGCGTTGCTTTGTCTACCACAGAGGCTGAGTATATTGCAGCCATAGAGGGTTGCAAGGAGGCTATATGGCTTGATCAGCTAGTGGGAGATTTGGGGATTCATACAGGTGTACCGACATTGCATAGTGATTCCATGAGTGCTATTCAGCTAGCATGGAATCCGGTCTTTCATGCAAAGACCAAACACATTGAGGTCAGGTACCATTTCATCAGGGAGGTACTTGAGGACAAGTGCATAGAGCTTGTCAAGGTTCATACAGATGATAACCCTGCAGATATGCTAACGAAGAGTCTACCTAGTCAGTGGTTTGAGTATTGTCGCGTATTGATGGGCATTGGATAGTATGCTCACTGGTTGTTCTCCCTTAAAGGCACATTGTCCTTTAAGTCGGAGGTTGTGGGGGTTAAAGGTCACTGTGCCTTTACCCCGGTTATGTACAATACTCAAACACATATATAAATGAATGAAAAAGAAGATTAGGGTGGTTCTGCACCCACCAAAACTTGTGTGGCTCTCTGTTTCTCTCTCTCCCTCTCCTCTTCTTACTTCCGTTGAGAGCACTCTCAATGCTAACCAACCCTCCAAACCCAAGTGGACTGTAAAGGACAAATAGAAACCTCAAACACAGAAAGGGGTTACACATAAAAGAATTAGCAGTGCACCAGTCAAAGAGGCAGAAGGAGTGAAAAACACTAAGGTACACTTGGGGGAGGACAGAGTCACTTTTCCTCTGGCTTCTACTAACAATGCTTATGAAGCCTTGATAGAGAATGAAACTGAGCAATGGATCCAGGAATCCAAAATGGAAGAGGATGAGGTTAAGCCTAGATGATCAAAGGAACTTGAAGATGATGTCAACTAGAAAGATGCAAGTATGAGTGACTCTAAGTTAGATGACCCAGAAGAGGAACTTCCTTTGGTTCAAAAGCAGGAAAAGAGTATTGTGGCACCAGCTAAACCTTAAGCCACAGTTCAAAATAAGAGAAGAATTTCTCAGGTCAAAGGCCAAAGTGTCCTCCTAAAAGAAATTTTGTTTCCTTCTTGTGAACAGTGGAAGTTTTGTCTTTAGGCTAGATCTTCATCCTTAGAGGAGAATATTTTGTTCAGCAGGGGCTTCATTGTACAAATCATATGATTATAATATAATCAAATATTTCTTTTCCCAAAAAATAATATGATGCACTGCATTATACAACTTATGATGAATCATGTATAGCTCTTAAGTCCTTGGTTTGGATTAAGCTATAGTCTGCATTTGGTGCAATATCAAAAACTCTATAAAAATGTGTTAAAGGATTATTGCTTGCTCCAATAGAATTTCCATCTTGATCTAGTCACCATGGCCTACTTAGTAGAGATTTTGCATGACTAATATAGTAGGTGATACATAGATGTCTATCAGTGCACAAGATGTGATTAGACAATGCATACACATCTTGAGTGACTAAAAACAATGGCTAGCCCATATACAAGCACTCTAGTGCCCCATGACAAAATATCAGATGGAATGCAAGCACTGTGGTGGGACTTCTACTCGTAATGAAGTAATGCTTTTCAATTCTCATTGGTGTCATCATCCCCCAATCATAAATGCCAAGTACACTTATTTGGATGACTCAAAGAAATGTATGTTGAGATATCGAGCTCCACCCACTCGCGATATGCCAGGGTGACCGTTGTGCATTTATGTCACCGACTTGTTAGCTACAGATGCGGTTGGTACACCGCCCATGAATAATAGCTGGATGACAGCTATCCTTATCTACTCTAGTTTGTGGCTCAGTTAGTATGCCACCTTAGTTAGTTGAGTTTGGTTTGAGACCCACATATAGGGTTCTTCTATTTCTTTGTACTAGAGTTCTTTTGGCTTTCACAACTAAGAAGAGGAAAACTGTTTTCAGTCTCCACCTTTGTGTGTATTCCCCCATTGTGCATGTGAGAAAGCCGCAAGTGAGACTCCTTCCCTCTCTCCCACTATCTTCACATGGTATCAGAGCCTTGTTCGTGGTAAGGAGCTCAAGAAAGCAAACCAAGTTCGCAGTGTCCTAGTAAGAGGACCAGTGTTGCTTTCCTTTTTCGAGTTTGGGAGCAAATCTCTGCAGGTAGCACAGCCGGAAGTGCAAGAGTGCACTGTCTCAGATTGAGACGCCCTTCGCGGTGTGGCGAGAGGGCATTATATGCTGCGGGAAAGGGCAAAGCCGCTAGTGACTTTATTTTTCTGATTCGAGGTCATTTCGGGGCCCGTTTTGGAGGCGGAAGTTCTCCGCAGGCACTCAGAAAAAGGCCCTGTTTTTGCTGTGCGACCACTGTTCTGCAGGTCGGTGAAAAGTTGTCGCAGAAATTGCATTGTATGCCCGTGCGCAGAGACATTGGGAGTTGCAGATTCATGCTTGTTGCCTGTTGATGCAAAATCGTCACTAGGAAGTGACTGTGTGGTGAAATACCACTTTCGTCAGTTTTGCAGATCTGCCCGTGTGAGGCAAAAGCTGTGTTTTTTGCAGTGACAGAATATTTTGCAGTGTTCTGTAATGGCATCTGATTCTCTTTCACAGATTGTCACTGAAAAGCTTGACAAGAACAACTTCCAGGCATGGAAGTTTAGAATGATGAATTTCCTTATGGGAAAAGGCTATTGGGAGTTCATTACAGGAAATGAAGAAGAACCTGTTCTTCCTAATGTTCCCAATCAACAGGAAATGTAGGCATTTAAAGGATGGCATGAGAGAGCCAGGAAAGTTATGTACTGGCTGTCTATCCGTATTTCGGACTCCATGATTGTGCATATTCAGGATGCAAGTACGCCAAAGGAGGCATGGGATACTTTGGCAAAAATGTACATCACAAATACGCAAGCCAGGAAAATGCAGCTCAAGCAGGAGCTGCACAATGTGTGCAGAGAGAAAATATGAGCATCAATGACTACCACATGAAGGTGAAGAAAATTGCGGATGCACTTGCTTCCATTGGGTCGCCAGTGGATGATGACGATTTAGTTTCTGTGACCTTGAATGGTCTAGGAAAGGATTATGCACAGTTCCGGACATCCATTGTCGTCCGTGAAAAATTTCCTGATTTTGAGGAGTTGATTGCTCTTCTTATTTCTGAAGAGCAGAGAAATGGTGGTGCATCTTCTTCAGTAGGAACTTCAAAAGAAACTGTCTTCTACTCAAATGCTGGCAGAGGTAGAGGCAGAGGTAGAGGAGGCCGATCTGGAGGCCGTGGTAGAAATCAGAATATGCAGCAAACGCAAGAAAACCAGTCCTATGCAGGAGGACGTGGTAACTCTAGAGGCAGGGGGAGCCAAAGAGGCCGTGGTGGATGGCAGAGAGGCCAAAATGCAAACAGCAATGTTGAATGCTACTATTGTGGCAAAATGGGTCATATGGCTAAGGATCTGCTATAAAAAGCAGAATGACATTATGAATGGAAAATTGCAGCAAGGCAATTATCCATCTTCTAGTAGGCAGGGTGATGACAGAAATGAGCATCTATTTATGGTGCAGCATATGACCAATTCTGTGACAAGTGCAGAAGAACGAAATGATGTGTGGTATGTTGACTCAGGTGCATCAAACCACATGACAGGTCATGCAGAATGGATGCAAGATGCAAGGAAAATGGAAAAGCCAGGATTTGTGGAGACTGGTGATGATACTGCACATCCTATTGTGCAGATTGGTAAAATTCCTTTGTCTATGCAGGATGGGAAAAAGAAATACCTGTCCGATGTCTTTCATGTCCCGAACATCACCAAGAACCTGGTTTCTGTTGGTCAAATGGTTGAGCAGGGCTTGCAGGTTAGATTGAATCCTCATGGATGCTTTGTTGAGGATATGAAAAATAACAGTCGCTTGATAGCAAAAGGAAAGAAGAAGGGCAGGATGTTTACGTTGGATGCGGACATGCTTGAATTGAGTGCAGCAATGTTTGCACATGGGACCGGTGTAGTCGCAGATATCGATATTTGGCACAAACGCATTGGTCATGTTAATATACAGCGACTTAAATCAATGCAAGCCCAAAATATTGTTGCAGGATTGCCTAAATTCAAGGTTGCAGAAATGCACAAGGTTTGTGAAGCCTGTCAATTTGGGAAACAGGCAAGGAAACCTTTTCCTAGGCATGTTCAAGAGAGTAAAAAGCCATTGGAATCAATCCACTCTGATGTGTGGACTACTAAAGCTGCATCTATTGGTGGCTGTCACTATTTTGTCACATTTATTGATGACTTCAGCAGAAAACTTTGGGTGTATTTTATGAAAAAGAAAAGTGAAGTGTTTGGGCACTTCAAAGCTTTCAAAGCTATGGTTGAAAAAGAAACAGGCCTGCAAATAAAATGCCTAAGGTCAGATGGAGGGGGAGAGTACCTCTCAAATGAGTTTGCAAGGTTCTTGCAGGAGCATGGTATAAAGTAGCAATATTCATGCATTCATACCCCACAACAAAATGGAATTGTAGAAAGGAAAAACAGGCATATTGGAGAGGTATCTCGGGCTATGCTAAATGAAAAAGATCTACCAGATTATTATTGGGCTGAGGCAGTTGATACAGTAGTTTATATAATGAACAGGACTCCCACTGCAGCAATACATGGCATGACGCCAGAGGAGATGTATACTGGTAGGAAACCATATATTTCTCATTTGAAAATTTTTGGTTGCATTGCCTATGTCCATGTACCAGATGAGTTGAGGTCCAAGTTGGATCCAAAAGCTGAGAAGTGCGTCTTTATTGGTTATTCTCTGTAGCAGAAAGGGTATAGATGCTATAACCCTTCTACTTGTAAGTTTACAGTGAGCAGAGATGTTGTTTTTGATGAGATGAGCAGCTGGTATAAACCAGTAAATGTGATGATTGATGTAGATGCACAAAATGGTAATGCTGCACAGAATTCACAGCAGCAATCACAAAATATCAGTGGACCTGCAGTGTCGTCTAGCAGTGGTTCACATACTTCGCCATGGACAGGCAGATTGAGATCAGGAGAATCTCCTCAAAGCAATGCAGAGAGTGGTATGCAGGTATCACGAAAAGGAAAAGAGAAGGTAGATCAGCCCATGTTTGATGTGAATGCAGGTCACTCTTGTGTGGATGGTGAATCCAGTGGCTCAGAACAGAGCATTGATGATGAGTTGGGTATTCCTTCTGTTGTTACACCTGGAGTAAGGAAGACCAGGGATGTTTTGTAAGCACCTGGAAGTGAGCCTATTTTGCGTAGGTCTACCAGGGTTAGGTATCTTGTGGATAGGCTGAAATATGATGGATTTATAGCCATTCACTATGCCTATATGGTCAAAGTGATACAGGAACCAGAACCCACTTCTTTTGAGCAAGCCATGGGAAATGAAAAATGGGAGAAAGCCATGGATGAAGAAATGGATGCCTTGGATGCAAATGCTACATGGGAATTGGTGCCTTTGCCTAAAGAAAAGAATGCAATTGGCTATAAGTGGGTTTATAAGATCAAGCACAATGCAGATGGTTCTGTGAATAGATACAAGGCAAGATTAGTTGTCAAGGGGTATGCACAGACATATGGCATTGATTATGAAGAAACTTTCAGTCCAGTTGCAAGGATGGCAACCGTAAGAGCAGCCATTGCTATGGCTGCATCAAAGGGATGGTCTTTACATCAGATGGATGTAAAGAATGCCTTCTTGCATGGTGATTTGCAAGAAGAGGTCTTTATGGAGCAGCCAGCAGGTTATGTTCATGCTATTCATCCTGAGTTTGTTTGCAGGTTGAAGAAAGCCTTGTATGGCTTGAAGCAAGCACCTAGAGCATGGTCTGACAAGATAGGACAGTATCTTGTCACTATTGGCTTTCAGATTTCCAAGGCAGATTTCTCACTCTATGTGAGAAAAACAGAGAAAGGGATTATGCTGCTGGTCATTTATGTTGATGATTTGATCATCACAGGTGATAGTGATGAAGATATCCTTCATGTGAAAATGCTATTGAGGCAGAAGTTTGAGATGAAGGATTTGGGAGAGCTGCGTTATTTCTTGGGCATTGAGGTGATTAGATCACCAAGTGGGATACAGCTCTTGCAGAGGCAGTATGGATTGGACATGCTGTCCAAATATGGGATGACAGGCTGTAAGCCTATTTCAGTTCCTTTGGAGCAGAATGTGAAGCTGAGCACAAATGCAGGTAAGCTTCTGGAAGACCCTACTATGTACAGACGCATAGTAGGAAGTTTGATTTACATGACTATTACCACGCCAGATTTGAGCTATGCTGTTGGGTTGGTAAGTCAGTTTATGCAGGCTCCAAGGAAACCGCATTTGGATGCGGCTAGACGCATACTCAGGTATGTGAAGTCCACATTGCAGTATGGACTATTTTATGAGGCTGGGCTTCAGATACAGTTGCATGGATACACTGATGCTGATTGGGCTGGTAGTATTTCTGATAGACGATCTACCAGTGGATATGTGTTCTCTTTTGGGAGTGCTGCAGTCACTTGGAGCAGCAAGAAACAGCCTACAGTTGCCTTGTCGAGCACAGAGGCTGAGTACAGGGGTGCAGCAATGGCTGCATGTGA
This sequence comes from Dipteris shenzhenensis, assembly GCF_047967505.1. Lineage (NCBI taxonomy): Eukaryota > Viridiplantae > Streptophyta > Polypodiopsida > Gleicheniales > Dipteridaceae > Dipteris > Dipteris shenzhenensis. Next base: position 40,148,963 of record NC_141611.1, read on the forward strand.
GGTAGCTTGGTTGCATAAGCTACTCTATGATTTGCATTAGTCTACAGATGGGCCATTTGTCATTTATTGTGACAACATGAGCAGCATACACTTGGCAAAGAACCCAGTCTTTCATGCTAGAACAAACCACATTGAGGTGCATTATCACTATGTGCGGGAGAAGGTTTTACTAGGTCTTATTGATCTAGTTTATGTCAGCACAGAGGATCAGGTAGCTGACATATTCACGAAAGCATTGGGTGCAGAGAAGCTGCGCAAGTTCAAAGACCTGCTTGGTGTGCAGGAATTGGGATTGAGCTCGAGGGGGAGTGTTGAGATATCGAGCTCCACTAGCGATATGCCAGGGTGACCGTTGTGCATTTATGTCACCGACTTGTTAGCTACAGATGCGGTTGGTACACCGCCCACGAATAATAGCTGGATGACAGCTATCCTTATCTACTCTAGTTTGTGGCTCAGTTAGTATGCCACCTTAGTTAGTTGAGTTTGGTTTGAGACCCACATATAGGGTTCTTCTATTTCTTTGTACTAGAGTTCTTTTGGCTTTCACAACTAAGAAGAGGAAAACTGTTTTCAGCCTCCACCTTTGTGTGTATTCCCCCATTGTGCATGTGAGAAGACCGCAAGTGAGACTCCTTCCCTCTCTCCCACTATCTTCACAATGTAGAATAATGTTTTGCGCATGTAGATAATTATGCAAGTATTGTATTGGTTCTTGTAGTGGAAAATGACACAAGTGTGCTCAAAATATCCAAAACTTGATGACGTGCATGCGGAATCTTATCAGCATATCTATGTTGTCTTAGTGTCCATTTGGAGATGTTCTCTTATCATCATTCCAGAGATAGGTCTACCATCTGTCCAAATGATTTTCATTCCAATATGGAAATTAAATCATTAGATTTTCATCTTAGGTGTTTTCCTAAGTTTAGGTAAAATATGCTTTAACACCTTATAAACATAAATTCCCATAGGGTCAAAAGAGCTAATGCAAATGGTGCATCTACTAACATTCCCACTAGTGCCTACATGTCCATAAATGCATATATAGGGATTGAATCACACATCACTATTTGATGATCACGAGTTGAGGATGGGGTGTGTGTGTTCAAGAATGTGCACAAATGGGGGAATGTACAATTGGTGGATGTGATGGAGGACATGTAATGACTAGAATGTATGGTTGGTATGGATGTGATAGAGGATGTGGTGGAAATGCACTGACTGGGGGAACATCTAGATGTTAATGCTAAAGAAAAGAGGTATTAGCATCAATGACAAAGGTCAAAGGTTAGTAGCAAACATGAAGAATCAAGAAAAATCCAACAAGTGAACCATCTAGTCACAGGTGAACAAGGCCAAGGAGGAACATATCAACTCCATATTTGAAAAACAATACACGAAGGCAAAAGACCAAGGATGAAGGAAAAAAGGGTGAAGGCAAAGAAAAGAAGAATGAAACACCAGTAATGAAGGTAGAAGATATGTGGAAGGCATAGAAGTGACCAATGAAGATGAAAGGCTAAAGAACTATCCATGTGAAGAAGTAAATCCAAGAACATGGGTATCTTGAGAAGGCAACAAAAAGACAAGCACTGCAAACCATGACAATCGAGACTGATTGACTTGATGGTGGCACAAAGATGTTAGGATAAGGATGGATGTGGGAATCTAGGCATGAGGTGCATGTGGACAAGGGAATCCACACAAGCATCATGACTAAAAATCTATAAAAGGAGAAGTCCTCCTCCATTGAGGGGGCTACTAATAAGAGGGTCATGAGACATAGTTTGGTAGCCAGATGGAGGCCGGTAAAAAGATCATAGTTTTGATGCTACATGTGTGTAGTTAGAGAGTCAAAGGCATTGGACTTCTAGTTTCTTGATGGTGTAGGTTCACCTCTCCCCCCAAGTTATAATTGGAGTCGAGCCCTTCGTGGTCGGGCATGGGGTGGTCATTGGGTCTAGGCTTTCCACTGTGGGTGCGTTTGCTAACTCCTGTGTACCTTCACCACTTATGTGATTGGATCTGTATGGTTTAGAGCATACTTGAGTGTTGCTGGAGATGAAACAACTCATTTATTTTGTGTTTGTCAGACTGGTGTTAGACTTCTATCGGAGTCTATTGTACACCAATTTTGCAATCCGAATAGCTGAAACATATATATCATCTTGATTGAGGTCAATGGAGAGCTGCAGAGAGATTGTATTTATCTTTCCTTGAGTGGGGTCAGGCCTAATGTAAGGTTTTATTTTGAAACCATTCATGAAGGTCAGCTAATTGGAAGGTGCCTTGATAAAAAACCTCAAGTACCTTGAATAGGACATCATATCTCAGCTTAAACTTTCCTGGCATTTTTACCAACTTTGTGTTGAACATTAACACTAAATCACCCTTCTGAAATGACTTGGAATTTATGTTTCTATTAATCCAAGCTGCCCTCCTTTTCTGGAATAATATTACCAGTATGTGAACTTGTGAGCCTATCCTCATCCAATTGTAGAAGTTGCTCTAATCTTGCATTGATGGAATCTTTTGGGGATAGTCTATTATCTATTGCCACTCTCAAGCTACCTACAAGAAATTCCATAGGTACTACTACCTCACAGCCATACACCAATCTGAAAGGTGTTAATCCAGCTGCAACCTTGTGTGCTGTTCTAAGTGCCCATAGTACTGAATCCAAGTGTTGATCCCAATCCTTTGGGTGATTAGCTATTGTTCCTCTGTATACTTTTTCATGAGTTTGTTGCAACTCTTAGCCTGCCCATTGGCTTGTGGGTAATAGGATGTAGACCTTTTATGCAACATCATGTGCATTTTAGTCATCTTCCTAATTGTTTTGTTGAGAAATTGGGTCCCTCTGTCAGGCATGATTTCAATAGGAGCACCAAATCTGGTGACAATGTTGTGATAAAGGAAATGTGCCACAGTCCTAGCCTTGCATGTTTTGAGTGCTACAGCTTCAACCCATTTTGTACAATAGTCAGTGGCACCCAAAATATATTGATTATTTGAAAACTTTGCTAGAGGTTTGATGGGTCCAGTAAAATCTAGCCCCCATTTTTTAAAAGGTCCCAAGGGGAGAATTGGTTGATGGGGCAGCCTATCACTATCAAGTGGTCTATCATCTCTCTGACATGACAAACATGATTTGACCCAATTATGAGCATCTTTTAAAACTATAGGCCACCACAAAATAGCTTGCAAAATCTTTTTACCTATAATATCTCCAAAGAAGTGTCCTCCTCCTGCTGCTGGTCTTCCATGGGCTTCAGCTAGGACAGCATTTTGCTCATGATCTTGCACACATCTTTTGATCACCTAGTCAATTCCTCTTTTATACAAAACACCAACAATTACTAGGAAAGTTCTACTCTGTAAAACAAGTTTCTTTCTTTGATTTCTGGTTAATGTTTCAGGGATCAAACCATCAGTAAGAAAGAACATCATTTTATTGTACCAATTTGGTGGTTCCTCAATTCTTGCCATAAAAATGCCTGCATCAAGAAGTTCATCTGGTATACCTATTGGAGCTTTCCCTGATTGCAACTTGCTCAAGTAATTAGCAATGGCATGTTGCTTTCCAGGTTATGCACAATGCTATAGTCAAACTCTTGCAAAACAAGAGCATCCGTCTGGCCAATCTTCCTGTTAAATGCAATTTATTCACTAAGTAACTGAGAGCTTGATGATCTACATGAAACTTCACTTTCTTGCCTAATAAATAATGCCAAAATTTATGCATGCATAGATCATTCCAAGTGCTTACCTCTCTGTGATTGCATAGTTCTTTTCATGTGTTGTTAAAATTTTGCTGGCATCATAAACTGGTTTGAACCACTTAGGTGTTTTTAATTGCATAAGCATTGCACCTACTACATTAGCACTGCACCTACTGCAACATCAAAAGCATCAACAAAAACCTCAAATGGAAGAGTCCAGTCAGGGGGTCGTAGTATAGGTGCTATCATCAACATTTTCTTCTAAATATTAAAAGCATATTGTTGTGGATCACCCCAGATGTATGGCTTAGTTTCCCTTGTGAGTTTTGTGAGTCGATAGCATATGTTAGAAAGGTATCTAAGAAATCTGTAGTGCCATTTAATTTGGCCTATAAATCTTGGAAGCTGTTTAATGTTTTTGGGTGGTTTGGCATGTTATATGGATGACACTCTTTTGGGATCTATCTCCATTCCATCCTGTGAGATAATATGCCCTAGGAGAATTCCTCTACTCATAGTAAATGCACATTGGGCTAGGTTTAAGTTGAGACCAGCCATTCTAGACTTTGCAAAACATAAACTCAAGTGTTGTAGATATTCCATTCTTTTCCCAAATACTAAAAATCCATCAAGGAAGACTTTCATAAAAGATGTAAGGTACTCAACAAATACCTTCTAGATGTACTTTTGAAAGGTTGGTGGAGCATTCTTAAGACCAAAGGTCATGACATTAGAAGCAAATACTCCCCACTCAGTGACAAATGTTGTTTTGTGCTTATCTTTAGGTGCCATTCTTATCTAGTTGTAGCCACTGAAACCATCAAGAAAACTATAGATTTCATGACCTGCTACTATAGCATCTAGCAAAGAGTCACAAAATGGTAGAGGGAAAGGGTCTGTAATGGTGGCAGCATTCAACTTTTTGTACTCCACACATATTCTAAGTTTTCCATTCTTCTTGGGCACAATGACAATAGGTGAAAGCCATGTAACATGGGTGAGAGGATATATAAAACCAACTCTCAACAACTTATCAATCTCTTCTTTGAATTACTTTGCATAGTTGGGATTCATTCTGAATTTTCCTTGCACCACTGGGACAACATCTTGCTTTAAGTTGATCCTGTGTTGACAAAACTTAGGGTCTACTCCCTTCATATCAGTATAATGACAAGCAAAGATATCTTTATATTCCATCAGTAAGTGCTTTAGTGCCATTTTGAAAGGTGGAGGAAGACCTGTACTTACCAAAACTGTCCTGGAATTGTTAGGGTCTTTAAGGTTCATCTCTTCCAAGTCATCCTATTGGACTCTGGCACTCTTTTGCATATGCTCCTCAAATTGAGTTTCAGCTTCTAGGATGTCATGTGCAGCTGATTCTATGTAGCAGCAACCAGTAGTCAGAGCTCGAATGCAGTAGAGGATCGCCAATAGTGTTGGTGGTGTCTGCAAAAGATTGAAAAAAACCTACACATATCCACTCCTGGCAATAGGAATGCCATGGTCGGACTTAAATTTGACTAATGTTGCAAAAGGAAGAGATAGTCCAAAACGTGCAAATAGTCAAGACAATCATTTGTAGAGTAGAAATATTACGTATAGTTTGTATTTCAGTAGATATCAACAACAACCCTCATGCAGGAGATGATGATTAGGTTATAACAACATCCAATGGTATTCCGATCTTAGTCAGATAATAGTCAGACACAAACATAGTCCTAGAAATGATGTGGTGGATAAGGCCACTACTACTGGTTGTTAGGGACAATTATAACTGTTCCTACAGTTACAAAAGTATCCACTACTTGCTATCATAACCCCCCTTTACTAGAGGTCTACTAACCCTCCTTGGTTGAGGTTTATGTGGGGGGAGGGGTCATCCTCAACAAGTCCAAAGAAACCCAAGTTCCTAGCAATAATTTGTGAGTTGTTGCAAATAGTAGTAGGAAATTTTTTGCCCAGTACTCCAAGTCTCTCCACCTAAATATATCCATGCTCACTCTCCCTCTCATGCCACCCCATACTATAGCAAGACAATGCCCATCCATGAATTGAAAATGTGGGTAAAAAAAGTGAAGGAGGCAAAAGCCAAGTTAACACTAAACGATGTGGGCTATGCAAACTTGGTTAATAGTAGAGATTGTGGGTTGTGCAAACCTAGATGGAATGGAGATGTGGAAAGAGGGACTATGGTGGGTGCAGTTGTTACACTCATGGGTGCACTTCTGGTTGCGGGGATGTGGGTGCGCTTGTGGTTGTGGATGACCTGGCTGAACTTAAGATTGTGAGGTACTCTTGTGGTCATGGAGGACATGGAAATAGAGATTGTGGTGGGTGCGATTGTTACACGCATGGGTGCACTTGTGATTGTGGGGGATATTGGTGCTCTTGTGGTTGTGGAGGACATGGGTTGACTTGCATAATTGAAGGATGGTGACTCGTTTTCCTTTGAAGGTGTACCATGCATTCTTGATGTAGGCAACTCTCACTTCAATGTCTCAACCCTCCCACTTTGTGTCACCAGAAGAACTATTTGACCAAGACATCGTTTCCTCTTGAATGCGAAGTGGTGCAAGTATTTGACTTGTTATTTACTAGGAAAGATATCTAGAAATCATTCTCATAGGGTCCTCACTCCTTGCTCTACCATGTTTCTACAAGATGTTGCATGCCAAGTGCACCATTGTTGAAGTCCCTCTGAGTGATGTTCTAGGCAACAATAATTAAGAAGTGTGCATTCTCATTCTTGAAATCTTTTTTTAAATATTAGATGAGCTCCGGAGACTCAGCTTGCTTCTCTTCTCACACATGTATGAGCCATCTATAAATGATAGAAGAGATAGGTTTCTTGCAACACACTATGCAAGTTGGTATAGAGTGCCAACAACAAAGTTGCAACACGAAATTCAATGTGATCTATGACATAAAATCAAGCAAGCAATTTCATAATTTCACAAACCTAGACTATAACACACTACTCTTGCCTGAGTTAACTATTAAAATTCAAAAATTTTTGAGTTCTAGTGGTCTATGACCTAGATTAGCACTCAACTCGAGAGAGAGATGAGTGTAGCCTAGGCCTTTAAACAAAACTATGCAGACACAGTCTAAATTTTAACTCAAGATTTAACAAAAAGTCTTGGGAGAGATAAGCACCAGTCTAGGTCTTAAAACATAAAATGAGACTATGCAAACATATTTATAGTTTAACTCAAGCTGTAACACACATTGACCCTCAAGAGAGACAAGTGCCATCTTGAATGATTCTTACAAAAATGAATATGAAACTAGTGGAACACATTCTAAATTTTCACTCAAATCACAATAGACAAGTCAAGAGAAAAATGAGTATGAGTACTTTGTAGGATCTTATTGCTACTACTTGAACATTAAAATATTAATCAATGTGTTCTTCTAAAAGGATTATATTCTACATTTTAAGTTCATGCTTTTGGATTATGAGTCCCATGCTTTACCTTATCAATCACATGATGATTTAATTTGTGTGTCCCATGCTTTAATCTATACATTACATGCTTTAGTCTATACATCACATGATTTAATTTATATATCCAATTCCTAACATTTTAAGTCCCGTGCTTGAATATATATACCATGCACATCAACTTATACATTATGTGCTTTCAATTATAGATCTCATGCTTTACATCATGAGGCCTATGGTTTAATTTCAAATTCTTGCAATGCAATTTACATTTGAGAGTGTTACATTGTAATTAAAATTTGATAACGTAATTTAAATGTCGTGTCACTAAGTTAATGATACTTTTTCTTTAATATTTTCGTACCTTGTAAATGCAATTAAATTTGCAATGTAGTTTAGATTTTAGAATGTAATTTAAATGTTTGTTACATTGTATAATGTGATTGCATGTATTATTGTGACAATTACATATTGTTCCTTTTTTCAAGCCAATTCTCCCATCATCTATTAGAAACTATCTCAAGCAAAGCTTCTAGTAATCTAATGAGAACAAGAAAAGCTATGGTGAATCTGGTTTGACCAAACTACCACAACTGCTTCACTGAGTGTTTCCTAAACACAACATGGAGGTATTGGTTGATCAATGAGAGTTCCTAAACACAAACTATAGGTATTTCTTCATTGAGTGTTCCCTAAATGTGCAAGTGTTGGTGACTCTCTATAAAATTAACAAGGGTATTCACATCTTACAACACTCGTTGAATAATGTCAATTTATATGGTATCTTTCAACAACAAGATGAGTATGAGGACCACATGGCACCCATGCCAGCGAGGGATACATTGCCATGATCATCTTGTTGAGAATGGTGTGTGTAAATTTCACCATAAGGGTTATGGGACAAACCCTAACCCTAAGCCTAAGGGGTCCATGTGTATATTCCTATTTTCCTTATAATACAGTTAGTGTATAGTTAGTATCTTGTGTGCACTCCTCTCTCATTTCCGTTAACATGGTATCAGAGACAAGCCCTCCACTGAGGCATTCTATCTTGAGAATTTGAGAGAGATTTCATTTCGTATTCTTGCCTCTAGTTTTGAGAGAGATTTCTCTCCTCCTTGTGATAGAAAGGGATTAGTGAGGTTGCATTCTCTTTGTAAGGTTCTTAGAGATTCATGTCTTTGTAAGCTTGTAAGGTTTATGTTTTTAGTGAAGGCCAAGAAACATGGGGTTGGAGCTTAGGTCGGTAGCTATGGGTTGCTCCTCTCACTAGGAATAGGAAGAGTTGAAGTGCCTTACCTACAACAACAACAGCATCAACACTACAGAAAGCCACCTCAGTCACCCATAAAGCTGCATCGACCTCATAGCGCTAGCCTCCGACAGCAGCCGATTGCAACCATGAACTTTGCAGTGCCATCCTTCAGTGATCACCATGCATCAACGTAGTGCAAACAAACTCTTGGATAATAAAAAAAGCTCACGGGCGATTGGGATGCCAGCAGCACCATGATCACATGGCGGACAAGCATAGATGCAAGCTCATGACATCCGTACACATCGCCTCTCCAACCGCAGCTTCAGTGCTGCTATCCACGCCTTCAACGACCAAGAAGCATGCGAACATCAACTTCTTCGATCTAGAGCCTAGCTACATCCAAATGACATTCGTGAGATCCATTGAACGAGCTATCACCTCTCAGCCTCATCCAATGACCATAGCAATATTCAAGACCAACAGCTCCTATAAGCCTCAAGCATCGACTCTAGAAGAAGCATCGATCAGCCAACCGCCCAATCCCGACCTGAGGTAGCTTCATCAAGCTCAAGCACAAGGCATCTCCTGCAACGTCTCTGGCTGTCCAACGTCCTAACAACAACCAGCCACCTCAAGCTCCCGAGTGCTTCTTCAATGCTACACTTAGCCAATGTTGCCATCCAACAACGAGGCAACAGCTACGCCAACTGTATCTCCACGAGCAGTGGATTCCGTCCAATGGCAAGCAAACATGAAAAACTGAGCAACGCCTTCAGGAGTACTAAGCTACAACGCGTAGTCCAGCCACCACAACGCAAGGCTCTCCAACAACCAACGAGCTTCCAAGGCAAGCGGGCGACTCCACGGCTTCACTCGTCTGGTGCTTGCATTGAGCTTCAAGCTCTTTGGGTATGGCGACCTGACTCTCAGCATACAGCTCCCCTTGACGTCGTGCCTCCCTTCGTCTTCGTCGTCACGCCTCATCGTCGACGTCGGGCTCCCTCGTTGTCCATTTCTGCCCTGCTAGCCCAGAGTGCCACCTCATCTTCACAAGCAGACTGGATGTGACCATCGACCTTCCACATCATCATTGCATCCTTTTTGGGCCCTCTTATGCTCAAAATTTCGTCTTTCTTCCGAGGGTTTATCTTTCTATCGAGGTGGAATTTACGCTCCAAAAACCAAAATCGCTCCCCAGCTTGCACTCTACACACTTGTTATATCAGATCTCACATTTGGGATTTATCCTTTGCAGTATTTGTAGAAACCTCTTCATCGGCACCACTTCTGATAAGATCGCATCCTCTCCCAACCCAGCACAAACCTAATGAAGATAAAATCTATTTTGCTGCTTTTTCATATCGTTCGACGTGTAGAGTAGTTATAGGACTAGCTACCTTAGAGGAGATAAACCACAAAAGAAAATCTAAAGCCCTGCCCAAAAATTCTCGATTAGTTCCCGAACGGTGTCAATCCCTATGGAGCCTATCATCGGCATTCATCCCACACATATAGACACCTGATCCATTCTTTAACAGAGGACAGATTCACTCTTGTTGAGTCACTTGGCAGTTTGGGTTCCTGATTCAGGACAGTTGCACCTTTGCACGCATAAGCCACATTGTAAAGTCACTAGTTGACTTTTTTGGCATTTGGTTTTTGCACCATTTCTACAAATCTTGTAAAGCCTCCTACAAACCTTTGGCTATCACCGGCACTTGGTTGCTATTTGTATACAGGATTTGATTTTTGGTGGACCATGGCAAAATCACATGATGATGTCATATTTCTTGATCAGAGTAGCAAGCTTGATGATAATAAGTATGGCAATTGGAAGTTCAAAATGCTGAACATTTTTCGACTGAAGAACATGTGGGACATAGCCACACGGAAGATGAAAAGAGACCTGAGCCAACTTCGACCACTCCTCTTACGGTGGCAGATCAGCAACTAGAGGTCACAAAGAAATAAAAAGAGTGGGATACCAAGGCTTGCCTTTAATATCATCAATTTCAATGTGAAAGATATGATGATCCCTCTTCTTCATGGGCAGACTTTAGTTGTACTTGCTTGGAAAGCTTTGGAAAGGAGGTACAATGCCAACAACATGTCACGTATTCTCTTGTTGGAGAATCAACTAAACAACAATCCAGTGCTTCCTCATGAATCAGGTCCTGACTTCTTACTCAGATTGAAGGAACTTGGCGATTAGCTCACGTCACTTGGACACAAGGTCAAACAAGAAAGATTAGTCCAGCTTGCCATCGATGGACTTGGGTTAGATTATGGGCAGTTTGTGACTGCATTGGTCACTCGAGATGCTCCTCCAACATTTCAACTCATGTTAGACATGCTCATGTAGGAGCAATTGAGACGTGGTCTCAAAATAGATTCGAAGAATCATGATACTACCTTCACAGCAAGAGGAGGTGCAAGAGGGTCATACAGAGGAAAAGAAATGAACTTCGGATTCTCTAGCAATCAGGGTAGACATCAGTACCAAGGCATACAATCTTCATCTTCATTGACTCAGAGTCATGGTCCTCTTGCTCAAAGGGGGCCATGGAATCCCAGAGGTAGAGGTAACTTTGGAAGAAGAGAATATCAAGGAAGTACTCCTAGATGCAAGGGAAATTGCAACTATTGTGGCATTCTAGGCCATTGGGAACTAGAATGCAGAAAGAAACAAAGGGATTTAGGCAATGTGGGCCAATCAAATAGGTCTCACACTCCTCGTCGAGGCAATCATCATCAACAACAATCCGTCATATTGCAGTCCACATCTTAGATACAGAAGGATGAGGACACATGGTGGTTTGACTTTGGTGCAAGCAACCACATGACACCTGAGAAAGAATGGATCTCTGACCTCCGTCCCAACCGCAACCCAAAAGAGAACGTCATGATGGGGGATGACACACCCCACAAAATTGAAGGGATTGGCAGCATACCATTACACAATAATGCAGGCACCGCAGGAAGCATTGGAGATGCATTCTATGTCCCCATAATGGCACATAACTTTCTCTTTGCTATGGACATATGATGGAGAGTGATATGTACGTCGTCTTCAACAAGTATGCATCAAGAGTCCCGAATGCATCATTGCTTAGGGTGCCAAAATTGAAAGAATGTTCAAGCTTTCTTCTTGGCATTCTAATTTAGAGAGCCCTAACAGCTATCATCAGAATCAAGATGCCTATTTGAGTACATTGTGGCACACTGCAACTTCAAAAGCCTTGTAGCCCTCAAAAAGACAAACATGGTACAAGGGCTTCCACAGTTGTACTTTCAAAAAGATTTATGTGAGCCTTGTTGCATGGGTAAGCAACTCAGACAGCCCTTTCCAACATCTTTGACTCAAAGTACCGATGTTCTTTAGATCATTCATTTAGATCTATGGGGTTCGACTACTATACCGTCTCTTGGCAAGGCTTTGTACTTCATGACCTTCATCGATGATTACTCAAAGAAGACTTGGATCTACTTCCTAAAACAAAAGTCTGATGCATTTAACACTTTCAAAGAATTCAAAGCCTTGGTAGAGAAGCAAACCACAAGTACCTAAAGATCCTCCGTTGTGACAATGGAGGTGAATACAAGTCCACAGAGTTCAATGCCTTTTGCAGACAGCATGGCATCACACATCAATTCACATGCAGGTATACCCCTGTATACCCCTCAACAAAATAGGGTTGGTGAAAAAAATAACAGGGTGATTGCAGAGTCATCTAGATGCATGCTTGATGAGAAGAATGTCCCAAGATAGCATTGGGCATGTGACATAGCTGTGTACTTGATGAACAGGGGTCCCACTACTTCATTGCAAGATATAACACCAGAAGAGGCATTCAAAGGAACTAATCCCTCTATCGGTCACTTGAGAGTATTTGGATCTCTTTCTTATGCTCATGTCGCTGGAACACTTAGGACAAAACTTGATGTTAAATCAATCAAGTGTGTTTTTCTTGGATATGCTGCAGAGTTGAAGGGATACCGACTCTATGATCCAGTCAAGCAGAAGTTAATTATATTTAGGGATGCTATCATTGCCGAGGCTTCATCATACTTTGGTAGTCCGGCTATAGTTTCTACTCTGCCTCAGCTAGTAGTGCCACTGATACATCAGATTTCTTTGTTTGCAGAGTCAGATAGTATGCATTCCATAGTGACCACTCAGAGTAAAGGCAAAGAAAAGGTTCTTGACATAATGGATACAGCAACTACCACGATCATCACCTAAAATTTCCACTTCCAATCTCAGAAGATCTGCTCATGATCGAGGGACACCTGAGAGGTGGACCTATAAGAGAAACTATGCATTCATGGCCAAAGTGATGGAGTTTGATGAGCCAACCTCCTTCAAAGATGTAGTGCAAGTCCTTGAGTGGCATTATGAGGAGACCTTTGCACCAGTTGCAAACATGACTACCGTCAAGATAGTCATAGCTCTTGCAGCTCACTTTGATTGGTCCATCCACTAGATGGATTGGTCATCCACTAGATGGATGTGAAGAATGCCTTCCTAAATGGTTTTCTAGATGAGGAAATCTACATGATATAGCCTCCAGGATATGCTGTTACTGGGATGGAACAAAAAGTCTATAGGTTGCAAAATCACTTTATGGTTTGAAAGAGCCTCCTTGTGCATGGAATGCAAGGATCCATTGTCACTTTCTGACATTTAACTTTCAGCCATCAAATTTAGATCCATCTCTTTACATCAAAAAGACTATAGAATACATCCTTCTTGTAGTGCTCTATGTTGATGACTTGATCGATCACTGGCTCCAGTGGACATCTTATCTCAAAAACAAAGAGTCAGCTCACCTCAGAGTTTGACATGAAGGATATGGGAGAACTCCATGTGATTTTCTTGGTATAGAAATATGGAGAGATGACATAGGGATCACACTTTCTTAGGGAAAGTACACTCAAAAGGTACTTAAGCAGTTTCATCTACATGACTGCAAGTCACTCCCTACTCCTAGTATGGAATGCAATATCAAGTTGTCACCACTCTCTCACCACTTGACACTTATATAGCTTAAGATCCTCTATAGTACAGACAACTCATTGGCAGCTTGATCTATTTAACTATCACCAGGCCAAAAATATCCTATGCGGTTGGTGTGCACAGCCAGTTCATGCAGAATCCCAAGAACACTCATCTCCTTACAGCAAAGAGAGTATTGAGATGCCTTCATGGTACATGGGATCATGGCCTACACTATGCTAGATCATCCGACTTACACTTACATGGATACATAAATGCTGATTGGGTAGGAAGTGGGGCCCTGGATGTTGGGTCGATAGACAGACTGTATCTCAATTTTATGGATCATAATCCTGACATTTCAATTGGGCAGAGGAGCTTTGAGCATTGGAAGCTCTGATACGTCAGGAAACCCAAAGACAAGAATGTTTGTTGTTGCCAATTTGCCAAACATGCATAGGCTTTGACATGTGTAGGAAAGCTATGAATGACTTGAGATCTGGTTGTATTGGAGCATTGCTCCATGGGGATCAATGCCCATGTCTCCCTAATGAATGTGTAGTCTATAGGCCATCCTCATCATGTGTCCCAAAAAACCACCCCGCTTGTTTTTGTAAATCCAAACGATAGATTAACCCCACGCTTGTTTTTAGTATATGCCAAACAACCATCATGCTTGCTTTTAGTCATTTAATGGCACATCACGGGATCCAATTGCATTTTCCTTGGTTGCACACAAGGAAAATAGCTCCCACAAATAGGCTGGTTCTCTGCAATGATTGTCATATTTCAACCACTGGGTTGGTGAAATATTAGAAAATGCATTTGTTTATGGCGTCCCCTTTAGGCTGGTTCTCTTTAACTATTATCAAATTTCAATCACCGGGGGGCTGTGACCCCACAAATCCATGGGTGACCACAAATCCTAAAAGAATAAATTGCATGCCATTCATCTTTTAATAATAGAAGCAAACCACCGCGCTGGTGGCAATTAATATCCTAGTGTGCAACCAACCATTGTGCTAGCAAACACTTATCCTATACTACTGCCTTGCTATCCTAAAACGAATCGTATTGTTGCAAAGTGCTATACTAAAATAGGCCCCTTTTGGCTGGTTCTCTTCATCTATTATCAGGATTATGTCACCGGATTGGTGACCACAAATCCTAAATGAATTGCAAGCTATAGAATCGTATTGTATTATTGGAAAATGTCCATCATTTAAATTATAAAGTCCAACTCATGGAAACATTTTCAAATTATAAAGTCCAATTGAGTGAAGAAATCATAAGAAAACAGAACCTTCGAATCCATATAAATGCAAAATTTTCAAATTATAAAGTCCAGTTGAGTGAAGCAGTCATATCCAAGGATGGATAAATGCCGAATTATTACTTTAAAACTGAAGTTATATAGAAAAGCCAAATGTATACTCAGCCCCTAAAGTGATATACTCGGGTAGTATACAACCAAGTTTTACTCTTCTACATTTCAAAAAGAGACCACCATCAAAATAGGATGGATAAATACAAAGACAATTTACTAATTTTGTTTTTTCAAAGAAGACAATTTACTACTTAACTCAAGTTCTATTGAAAAGCCGATTGTATTAGAGGGGTGGTCAGCCCCTAAAAAAGTCCTCAGTAATCTACATCCAAGACTCTAAGAGATCAAGTCTGAGATCTTTGAAGGAATTTATATTTACACAAGGATTCCAAGACAAGGGCTCGACACTTCACATAGTGGGAGCCTTTAGCAACATACTTCGCAAACGGTGGGTTCTTATAGTATTGAAGGCCTTCCCACAATTCCTCCTGCAATGTGACCATCTTGTGAATGAAACTCTTGGGAACTCTATGTTCCTCCTCCAATCGATCAATCTCATCTACGACAATCTTGGGCTACCAAGGGACCCCTTGCAAAATGGCTTCATCAAGCTCAAGACAAGCGACAGAAAAAATGTCATTGCTACTGTGGCTTTCCATCTCTGTTCCTCCGCTGTTCCTTCATTCAAGACCTGTCACGTTTTTAAACTATTTTTCTCTCCTGCTATCCAAGCTCTAATTGTTCACATATTCTAATCTATCAAATCAAGCCATCTTGACATGGTCAATGATGTAATTTAGTGAGATCGTTTCCATCTTTGAAGACCCGTGTACCGATAGATTTTCCACACATTGCATTGATGAATATGACAAGTTAGTTGTATGATAGTTAAGGCTAGAGGAGGTAGGCACTGGCAAGGGAAAGCATTTTCATTGGTTTAGGATTAACTGCAACCCCCACAAAATATAACCTTTAGTAAATCCCAATCAATAAATCCCAAACAAGGGAAAATGTAAATCCCAAATAGTATACTAATCCCAAATAACCATCGCACTTGTTTTAGTGTGACAATGATTGTGCATGAGGGACCATATAATTTATAGGTTCAGATTAGCATTTAGTAGGAATCCGACTGTAATAACAATAATTGTGGATGAGAGACCATCTAATTCATAGGCTCAGATTAGCAATGAGTCGGAATCAAACTGTAATAACAATGATTTTGCATGGGGTACCATCTAGTCCACAAAATTAGATTAGCATTCAATTGGTTCATCAGACTGTAATAACAATAGTTCTCATTCTTATGACCGACATATATTTTTATTATAGTCTGATGAACCGACTCAAATGCTCATTTAATGTCCTATTTTGATCTTGCCTTTCTTCAATTGACTATAATAACAATGACTTTGCATAAGGGGCCATCTAGTTCACAGGCTCAGATTAGCATTAAGTCAGAATCAGACTGTAATATCAATGACTTCTCATGAGGGACCACCTAATTCGCATGCTCAAATTAGCATTAAGGTGGAGATAGACTTTTATATTTTTTTGATGACCGAGAAATCCTCCCATGGCAACCATCTAATCGCACGTCATGGCTAGACGCGATGATGTATATGACCACCTATGCTAGGCTGGGCTACCAGCAAGCTGGGTGCATGTGCCACCGCTCCTCCCCCCTCATCCCATTTAATTATTTTATCTTGGGTCCGATGATCGAGAAATTCTCCCATGGCAACCATCTAATCGCACGTCATGGCTAGATGATGATGTATATGACTGCCTATGCTAGGCAAGGCTACCAGCAATAAGCTAGGTGCATGTGCCACCGCTCCTCCCCTGTCATCCCATTGAATTATTATGATCTTGGCTCTGATGACCAAGAAATTATCCCATGGCAACCATTTAATCGCATGTCATGGCTAGATGATGATGTATATGACCGCCTATGCTAGGTTGGCTACCAGCAAAATCCAATGGGTGGATTGTATGCTCTTAGCAGTGATAGGTATCCAGAGTCACACAAACTGACATAAGAAACGAAGGGGAAAAGAGTGGGAGAGCAGCAAGTATAGCTATATAAAGGCCTTAAGGGAAAAAAAACAATTCACCACACCTAGAAAAATCCCTCTCCTATGCCCTTCCATGCTCTCCAAGCCCCCTTCCACCCCTGTGATGAATCTTTTGCTACAACCTCGATGCCCCTTCATAATGTTACCCAAGTCATGGGATCCATTGTTTGTCTTGGCTCTCCATGCTTCAACACTCCACCAGCCATAGCCATGACCAAAGGAGTTGCAGGATGGGGAGCCAAGGGAAATGGGTCATCATTGCCATCAGGCACTGCGAGAGAACTCAACTTGGTGATGAGCCTCTCATAATTGAGCACAACCTTCGGCACTGGGGAAGGAGAACTCAACTTGGTGATGAGCTCCCTGAGAGCATGTGTCAGTGTGCTAGAGCTCACCACCAGATTGAGTTCCTTGTCCATAGTCGAATGTTGTGCTTGCAATTGAGCTCACCGCCAAGCTGAGTTCTCTCTCCTAGTGCCTTAAAAGAAGTTTCTATGAAGAAGTTTATGTTCAATTACGAGGTGCTCGTATTTTCCCTTGCATATGAGGAGTTCTCAGTCAAAGTTGTAAGAAATTCCTAAATACGAGCACTATGAGGTGGTC
Organism: Dipteris shenzhenensis; assembly: GCF_047967505.1. Taxonomy (NCBI): domain Eukaryota; kingdom Viridiplantae; phylum Streptophyta; class Polypodiopsida; order Gleicheniales; family Dipteridaceae; genus Dipteris; species Dipteris shenzhenensis. The sequence continues at coordinate 40,166,395 of NC_141611.1, forward strand.
GTATTGTCCCTTGCATACGAGGCACCAAGCCAAAAGTGTAAGAAAGTGCTAACAAGTGCAAACAATGACGCCAGGTCCTGTCACAATGATGGTGTTGACAAGTGCTAAAAGTGTTTAAAGAAGTGTCACAAAGACAAAGTGCTAGCATCTTTGGATGTAATCTATTTCGTTAAATTTTTGCTTTGGATGTATTTTATTTTGTTTCAATTTTGATGTAATACTATTATCGCAAAAACTATCAGATGTCATTTCATTTGTTTCAATTTCAATGTAGTACCATTATCGCCAAAAGTATTGTTTTTGTAACTTCAGTAGTGAAAGTGGCTCTAAAGAAGCACAAATGGCATATTTCTGCCCTCGTTTATATTTTACTGCAATCATAGGGATCGTTGCACAAGAAAATGTTGAAAAACCTATTGTTTGTTATTGTAGTGAAAATGATTCACAAATGCCCTCATTTCCAATTTACTGCAACTAGTCCAACTGGTGTGATTGCTGCACAAGAAATTGTTGCAACAAGACTAAAATAGCTCTAAAATAAGACTACATTTTCTTTATCTTGGAACTAAAATAGCTCCAAGAACTAGCAGAATTGTTGCACAAGGACTAGTAGGACTAAAATAGCTTCAAAATAGGAGTATATTTTCCTTGGTTTAGAACTATAATAACTCCAATAACCAACATGGTGGTTGCAAGGAAACTATCATAAATTGCAAGTGTCTACATTTTCCTTAGCTTGGAACTAAAATAGCTCCAAGAGCCAGTGCAGTGGTTGAGAAATTATTGCACAAGGAGTAATACGACTAAAATATCTCCAAAATAAGATTATATTTTCCTTGGTTTAGAACTAAAATAGCTCCAACATCCAACATGGTGGTTTGCGGATATTGACCTTGAGGCATCCCCTTTAGAGATTAACATGCCATGGTGGTCTTCATGTGAACATGGTGGTCTCTCCATGCCAACATCATTGCTCAAACCAGCACAGTGGTCAACGCAACAAAAGATTGTGTTGCGTAGTGATAGAGGGCGAAGCTGCATAATGATAAGTGGCAAGGCAAAAGTTGTGCTATAGTCGGGAAAACGTGGTGGTTGCTCATGCCAACATCATTGCTCGAACCAGCATAGTGGTCAGTGCAACAAAGATTGTGTTACGCAATGATAGATGGCGAAGCTGCACAATGACAGTGGCAAAGCAAAAGCTGTGTGATGTAGTCAGGCCAAAGGTAGAGCAACAATCTCTGTGCTCATGAGCAAATGCATATAGTGCCATGTGTTGAGCTCTGTGCTATTGACAATGATAAGATTGTGTCTCATTATTATGCCAATGCGGCAATCCTAATCCCAGAAAAACTTTCGACGAGAGCGTGGGTCCATGCAAAATTCAAAATCTTGCCCACCAACGCGTCGCATCGCAGCCCCAAAATGGCCCCGAAAATAGTTTTGTGATTGGCTACACCCAAGCAAACGTTGACCCGTAATCATGTGAAGGATTGTTTTTATTTCATTTTTTATGTTACACTTCAATTGTGTAAGTGAATGAATGTTTTTAATAAAATATGTATTCCATTTGTGCTTTTAAAATAATCATCTTCTACACAAGATCTTGTTTAACATTGGTGAGATTCTAAAGGATTTTCACTTCTATGCTTTTGTAGAAAAGTTAATAGCATGGTGCATGGTAAGATTTTGGTCATATGTGACCGAGATACAAAAGTTGTCTGCATCAATCTCTCAAGTATAATATAAATATTGTGTGAACAAATTTACTAGCAATGCTACTTGCATAAAGTGACATCTCTTAGCATTTGGCTAAGACATTGAGTCTTGTCCATGCTCCAACTTGGTGTGGCAACTTTTTGTAAGTCATATTTAAAAAAGAAACAAGGGTGTTAGATCCTAGTTAATTAAGGCCCGATGGAAGTGGTAACATAAGCACCGAGATGGATGAAAATGAGGAGTTCTTAAATCATCTCAGTGCAAGGCGTGAATGAGGCTATGCTAAGAATGAACAAATTATCACAAATGAGTCAAAGTTTGTAGACAATACATGCTATGAGAGCCTTGTCAAGAGGAGGAAAAAAGCAAGGCAGTCATCCATTGAGGATTGGTCTCGGGGGGGTCACTCAATAATATATGTGACTATCACATGAGTTCAACATAAGGGAATATTTAATTTCATTTTTTCTCACATTTTCACAGATAGAAGGGTGTTGTAAAAAGAATTTGGGAAAAAATTTATAGATTGAATAGGAAAAGGGTGGATTTAATTAATGGAAAAATCACAGATAAGAGTTTTTATAAATAGGTCTTGAATGCATGTGATATACATAGGGTTTACACATAGTGACTCCTCCGAGGGATGGGTTCTTAGCCAACAAGTGCATGAAGAAAGCTTGAGAGGGTACAGAGCATTTGTGAATAATGGCAACACAGTTTTTTCTTATTAGATTATATCAAAATACTGATGGTTTGTCTTAAAAAGGTAAAAAAGATAGTGCTAATGAATGTCTAAAGAAAATTATCCTTGATTGTATTCCCATGTATGGTTTTACCCTTGACAAACATTATATACATTTCACTCAAGGAAACAATGCTTTTGGAGATCATTGATACATCTTCAAAAGGAACGGATAGTACTTATATTCTTGAAGCATATTACAGTGTAATCACCAAGATTGGTGGTGGCATCGAGAATGTTATTGCATCAAAATATAAAAATGCAAGTGAGATGTGTTAATGGAAATGAGAGAGGGAGAGAGAGGAGTGCACACAAGATACTAATTGTATTCCAAGGACAATAGGAATACATACATGGACCCCTTAGGGTTAGGGTTAGCATTAGGGTTAGGTTAGGGTTTGTCCCATAACCCTTATGGTGCAATTTACACACACCATTCTCCACACCCCCTCTTAAACTACACTACATAAAAAGAGGGTGCTTTTTGATTTTTTGAATGTTGCATAATGGCAACAGCAATAAAGATAAAAAAAGATGCACAAGAGTACAAAAAGAGCACAACGGGAAAAGTATGTACAAAGGTGTACAACTTAGTGTTCACTTCCCCCTCTTAAGTTGCAATTGGCAAAGACCAAGATGATGTCAAAAGTGTGCAAACTTATCAAGGGAAAGTGGCTTGGTGAAGATATCTGTGACTTGTTCTTATGTTGGACAATGTATCAAGTCGATTTCTTCACTAAGAAGTTTCTCACAAACGAAGTGATAATGCACTTCAATGTGTTTGGTTCTGGCATGAAACACTGGGTTCTTTGCCAGTTGAATGCTTCTCATATCATTGAAATAGAGCACAGTAGGGTCTTCAGAAAGTATCTCAATCTCTGAAAGAAGCCTTCTGAACCAAATTGCTACACATGTTGCATTGGCGGATCCTCTATACTCTACTTTGGTGGAAGACAAAGCCAGTGTTGGTTTCTTCTTGCTTTTCCATGACAAAGCTATGGAGCCAAGACTAAAGCAGTATGCATGAGGAAAACAAAACAAAATACAATATGTGCAAAAGCAAAATATAATATGTGCAAATTAAATTTAACTAATTTAAGTACTAAGAAACACAGTAATTTCTACCACGAAGTTGGTTAACAACTAATGTCTATTCCACCACACTGGTGTTTGAGCTGAACCAGCCATGGTTGCATGACATTTCAACCACTAGGATGGTTTAGTAAAATAAAAATATATTGATGTTCTATTGCAAAATATATTACTATTACTTTCTGTTCAACCACATTGGTTTAGGACAATCACATAATTGGTGTTTGAGTTGACCCAACCACGATTACATGATGTTCCAACCGCCAGGCTGGTTTAGGATAATCACATTAAGTCCAAGCTGAGTACAAGCTAGCATGGTTCTAGTGTTTGAGCTGAACCAGCTGTGGATGATATTACAACCACCGGGCTAGTTTAGGACAATCACATTAAGTCCAAGCCAGCATAGTAAACTATCCAAAAGCTCAATCACAAACAAGCATTGGGCTAGTTTAGGCAGCCACCACTGACCTACGTTGTATTAAGAAATGAAACAAGTAAACTATTCCAAAGTTCAATCACAAACAACCACCGAGATGGTTTAGGCAACCACTGACCTGCGTTGTATCAAGCATGCGTATGATGTGCTTTTCAAACATCTTGCATCCCGTCCGCTTTCTATAGATGTCCTTATTATTGGGAGAAACTCTCGTATTTTTGTGCCAAAACGTCACCACTATTGCAATGACTTCTGCACTTAGGTTGTCTCTCCTTTTCTTACATTCTATTGAAGCCCATGGACTACTCAGAACAGGATGATCGGGCATGCTTCTACTCTGTGTGTATCTCTCAAGGTGTTGGTAGGGTTGTCACTCTTTGAACTTTAGGGTGTAGAGGCTAAAGCTTGTGAAGACTCGAGACTAGTATTTACCTGAATGGATTGATATTGCTTCCTTGAATGATACCACCAATCGTGACATCATAGTTCATATTCTTTGCTCTGATGGCAATGATCAAATGCATGCATGTGCAACTGCTTCCTATTGCTGTTTTGCAAGGAGTCTTATGTTCCTTGTGCCCTGACCAAGCTTTTCAGCTTTTTGTCTCGCATCCTCTAGAGTCTCTTTGCTTCTCTTGAAAGCCATGGCGAGCTGCATGTTGCCATGGCGGCAATCAATGAAAGACGACAATGCCAAACCAAATACAGAGAAGCTAGCTTGTGAGGCAAGCAAAAAATAGAAGACAACTTACTCAAAAGACGACAATGCCAAACCAAAGATGGCACAAGGTCATGTCGAGGTGCGTGCAGTTGCAGGGCGGGGGTAGGTTGTAGGTACTTAATCTTCTGAGATTTGATGGGCGGGAGGTGTGAAAATTCAAAATTCGCTGGAGTAGAAAAATTTTGAGCCACCAATTTTCCCCCCTCCGACAATACACGTCAGCAGAATTGGATATCCCAAACAAGTGCAATGTGGCCTCAAATGCTTCAAAACATAGACAAGCCAAAGGGCACGCTAGTGGGTTTGATGTTGTGTATTATGAAATTCCATGACCTTTGGCATGCTTATGAGCCATATAGCAAGAAAGTGCATGGAAAAATAAACAATTGAAAATTGTAAATAGTGTTAAATTTATTAAAAGATCATTGCAGATGCATAAGTTGCACATTTTCAACTTCTTCCACTTTAGAGTGAAGGTGGATACCAATAAAAAAACTATCAATGTTTTAAGGCCACCATGGAGTAGTCGCACTAGTTTAGAGTCCAAATTTTCAATCTGTTTTGGTTTTCAAAAAATAAAAGAAAAGTTATGGAGCGTGCCCTCAAATAGGTGGGCATTATTTTAGCACAACATTGGAGGGCCTTTAATCCATGCCTAATGTTCTCATTTAGGTGTGTCCTTGGGTTGAGGAGAAGTCACGTAGTGTACTTTTGAATGATTACTTGGTTGCATGTATGTACAGAATAAAATTTTGATGTTTTTGAATGAATTGTTATATCCTACAGACTTTAAGATGCATGCTTCACATGCAACATAGCACTTGTAATGCTTTAACAGTCTCATTCCAAATCCTAATTCCATAATTTTTTGGTCTAATGTTTAAGTTTGAAATGTGTACTACAACTTGAAGACAAAGATTACCGAATTTCGTTGAGCAATGCATAAGTTATGGGTCATGCAAGATACCTATATACAAAAAGGTCCTTGAACATCACCAAAAATGGCTACAACTAAGCAAACAATGACCCTTATGTTACAGTCATTCACATACGATTGAAAGAATAAAATATCCATTCAAAAGTAAGTGTAAGAAAGCAATTTTTAAGAAAGTGCAAGAATGATCTAGACATGACCTAGAATGCAATTTAACTTACCCAAAGGTCACATGCAAACACTTAGTAGTAGGGTCCTAATCAGAGGTCGCTAGTGCCAATTGCATAGATGGTATTGCAACATATATCATCAAAAAAATCTCAATTGCCACCATAGCCCATGCAAGTGGACCCTAGAAACAACTCCATCGATAAAGAGGGACTATACATGTGAGATTTTGTTGCTTCTGGTGGATATGCTCCCATACTAAGGTCCATCGATAAGTATGGATAGGTTTAGGGTCTCATACATGTATGTTAGTATTCATCCCTCCCTCCCAAATGATTATCTAAATGTAAACACATTTTAAAATATATTTTAACATTCATTCACATACTATTGAAAGAATAAAAAATACTCACTCAAAACTAAATGTAAGAATTAAAATTGGTTAAAATATGTTCACATACAATTGAAAGAATAAAATATACTCACTCAAAAGTAAGTATAAGAATGCAAATGTTGCAACATGTAATATGTATTCAAAAGTAAGAGTAAGAATGCAAATTTTACAAAGCATAAGCATTCATTCGAATTTTGCATAATTTTGAAAAAAAAATCATTATGATGATACATATACCTAGCTTGATGAAAATACAATATAGCTACCTCTTATATAATTAGTACGAGTAGCCTGACCTATCTACAATGGGATAGGGATCCGCTCCGCTGGGTCTCAAAGGTGGGATCTTAAAACGTTGTTAATTTTTTAAGAGCCATCTATCTCTAAACTTCAATTTGCAAATTGTGAGTGTTGAGATTGTGCCATAAATTTAGTATCAATCTCATTGCGGTGCTACTCAGGAAATAGAGGAAGCAAAAATTTGTAGTTATTGCGACCTTGATGGAAATGAGGAACATCGACTTGCATTCAAGGATGGAATCATAGAGATTGTGAGTATTCACACAATACAAGCATGAATTCCTATGAAATGCTTGGAAGATTGATGTATTATGCATCATGGTTTAGTAGACTTTTGAATGACCCAAATAGTAACCATGGGTTTCAAGCTTACTTTTCTATGCTATTGGACGCAAGAAATTTATCATGTTTGGGACAAAGCCATCATCCAATGGGAGCAAGAATAGGCAAGAATAGAAAATCAATTGGGAAGGGGGATAACTTATAAGCACTCAAAAATGGAAAATGTATTTAACATGTGAATGTGTTCATTATTTGGACATATGTGAGTGAGTGCATCTCTGTGTATGTGTGCATGTGGCATTGCTATACATGTGTCTCTATGCATGTGTATGACTATGTTTAGGTGTGTGCATATGTGTGTGTGCATGCGTGTGCACAATTGTGCATGTGTTTCCATGCATGGGTGACTCTTGTTTCTATCATTTTACAAATATTTGGCAAACTTAGTTCCAAATCATGTATCCTCCATCCTAGTTGTGCAATTGATTACACTTTGATCATGAAGGAGGAACCTACCCTGAGTTGAGCAACACCATGCAGGCCGTGTTGTAGCATCAAGCTCCAGATCCAAGATATGGGATTAGGCTGAGGGAATGATGATAGACATAGATGGATTTGCAAGAGGATGAGCAATGTTCTACTAGTTGGAGTGTAGATTGGTCTTGATCAATCAAGAGCTTCTCACCTAGATGCTTGCCAAGTTTACCAAAGCTAGCAATCTAGTGATCACCCTTCACATTACAGCCTCTCTATTGCATTTAATACGCATTGAGATTCAAATCCTTTGTCCCTCATGACTATTTGGCAGTGCTTATGGTGGCTGAAGTTTCTTTTCAATTGAGTGCTTCTACATATGAGATCGTGTTAATCACTATTGCAATGTCCAATCCCATTGTGCCCACAGTCCACTACAACAAGAAAGCTATCATTTTCTCATGAAATTCATCAAGATCGCTCACCAAAATTAAAATTCAGACGTAGCAATTAAAGACTACTAAAGCACGTTGCATCATGAGGGAGAAGAGAAAATATAGGATGCAGATGCCTCCACTCCTTCCGAACCTCTAGAATTCCTCCACTGGACCTCCCGCGAACCTTCCTCCTCTCATGTACGGGATTAGCCGCCGTAAGAAATATAGGAGATGGAGTCCTGCCAAGGCCTAGCATGGGGTTGACCTCACGCATGCATGCTCTCTCTCACACACACACACACTATTAACTAGAAAAGAATTCAAGACAAGAGGCTAGACGCTAGGCATGGCGACGATCGAGGGCCATATAGGAAACGGGAACGTGAGGGGAGAAGCATTAACATGGGTGGGGAAAAGGGATTAAGAGGGGTCAGAATGAAGAGGGAGACTATGGCACAAGGGAAGAGGGAGAGGGGAAAGAGGAGCATGTACATAATGGGACGAGGAATGTAGAGATGGAGACATCAAGGGAGGAGGGTCATGCTTTATTTGAAAGGAAGGATGGGGGGAAGAAATCAAAGTACTAGCTAGGTGGCTTTACAAGAATGAGCATGTTCCATCAAGGAATTAAGCCCCCTCCTTTTATAGCCAAGAGAGGGGGTCTCTCCCAATAAATGGATCCTTCCACATGCATGATGTGTGTGGAAAGGCCTCCCATGTGGGCTAGGTGGTTATGCACTCTTAATTGTGTGCGACAACCCTTGGCCACATTTTTCCACATATATCAACACCCATATCCCAAGTCTAAGATACTCCCTTGGTCTCTTCCCAATTTTATAATATGTTGAAACATCTAGGAGGACAAGTGGAGGGTTGGCACAAGGAATCTTGCCACCTCATCCTACTTTCCCATTATTTAACTTGCATTCTTGGACTTTCTATACCCCCCCCCCCCCACATGGGCCTATCCTACATGGAGGGAATAATCCAATATAGTATCCATCTCCACCTATTTTATATTACTTCTCCCATGGTCCTTGGACCATATCTCACTAAATGCAGGCATGGGACTGCCTAGATGGAGGGGTGGTACATGGAGGACCCATGCCGCCTTATCATTTTATATTATTACTATCATGGATTATGTACAACACACCTTATGGGTCGTCTTACGTGGAAGGGTGGCACATGGTCATGCCTTTCCACCTGAACCCTGGGCCTTATGCACACCATATTTTATTATACTATTGCCACACATACAAGCACACACACATATTTATGCCTTTTACTTTGGTCGAATTTATCCATAACAACTCCCCCCCCAGGCAGGGAATGCACAACATTTCCATGCCAGGGACCATCACGCACAAAGAAGGGCTTGAGATAACGCTTGTTGATCACCTTCTTGCCATATATCTCATAAAGCTCTTGTACTTGTACAAACCCATTGCTATGTTCCTTGATGACTGTGTATGGACCGGTCCACAATGGAAGGAACTTTTTATCCATCTGGTGGTCCAATATATTATCAAAGCATAGCACAACATCCCCCTCAGCAAAGTGTCTTTCCCATCCCTTGTGAATCTTAGCATCCATGTGGGCCTTTTGTCGGTTCTTTTGGATCTCTGTTTGATGGAGTGCAAGGTGTCGGGTTTCATCTAGCTTCTCAAGTCATACCAACCTGGCCTCTACATGTTTATCTTCTATCATCCTATGTTCTTGTGCTAATCTTAAGGCCGGAATCTCTATCTCTAGTGGTAAAACTGCCTCAGTACCGTACACCAGCTCAAAAGGAGTGTAACCTGTATACATTTTATGAGTGATGTTGTAAGCCCACATGGCTTCGGTGACCTTCTGATCCCACTGGCTCGTGTTCCCTGTGGCCATTTTTCCCATGGTTTTGCAAAGGAGGCCGTTGGTCCGCTCCGTTTGTCCCATGGACGCTGGATGATAGATGCTAGAAGTGCGATGATCAATACCCATGCAATCCATGAGCAACTCCACTGCTTCATTTAAGAATGGACTCCCATGGTCAGATACTATTTCCATGGGTGTCCCAAACCTTGTGCAGATACGTTCAAATATGAAAATTGAAATCGCCTTACCATTTGTAGCGGGGAGGGCGAGAGCTTCAGCCCACTTAGTGACATACTGAGTGGCTAGTAAAAGATACTTCTTTTTGCGAGCAGTCATGGGTAGGGGCCCAACAAAATCTATTCCCCACTTCTGAAACGGATGGATGGACATCACTGGGTGATGTTTCCCAGGATGCAAATCCTTCCTACCAAAGAATTGGCATGGTTCACAAGTTTTGCAATACATAGTGACATCCTTGAACAAGGTGAGCCAATAGTGCCCAGCATGTAAAATCTTCTTAATTGTATAGTCACTGGCATAGTGACCTCCACAAAATCCATCATGATAATGCTTCAATACCTTAGGTACTTCATTTGCATCAATGGCCCATCTTAGTACCCCATCCACACCTTGATGGTATAACACCCCATCAAAGAGAGTGTAGCACCTACTATTTCTATGGATTTTCTTTCTCTCATAGCTAGTACTTTCTGGCGGAAAGGAGAAAGCGGTCGGAAACCTGTAGATTCCACCATACCATGGATCCCCAACTTCTATGGCCACTACAAGGGTAACATTGAGGCATTCCTCTAAATCAATCAAAGCATTCTTCAAGTTGGAACAACCCCCTTTTACAAATTTGAAAGAAAAATCATATTCTTGTAAAACTGCCAACCATTTGGCCAATCGGCCCATGGGATTTGGTGATTGAAGAGCCTGCTTTGCAAGACCATTGCTATAGATTATAATGAAGGACTTTCCAGCAACATAATGCTTAAATTTTTCAATGTAGAATACCAAAGATAGCATGCTTGTCAGCCTCAGAGTAGCATCATTCAGTTTCAAGCAATTGTCGAGAAGCAAATCGAATGGGATACATGAACCAATCCTCCCCTTGCTAGAGAAGAATACCTGCCAGAGTATGCTCACCAAACCCAAGATTGATATAGAAAGTCTTTGACCAATGAGGATTGTGTAGAATGGGTTATGAAGCTAGGGCACTCTTGATTTGTACAAACCCATGATCACAATCCTCATCCCAAGAGAAATCAACTCCATCTTTTAATAGCATAGTCAGGGGTCGCGTCAAAGCAGCATATTGATAAATGAAGCGGTGATAGTATCCTGCTAGATTGACAAATGAGCCTACTTGGCGTTTGGTTGTTGGCAGGGAGAGCTTGAGGATAGCTTCTACCTTCTCGGGGTCAAGCTTGACGCCCTCAAATGAGACAATATGTCCCAGTAACCTCCCTTGAGTGGCTCCAATGGTGCATTTATTAGGGTTGAGGCTGCCATTCGCATCATTGAACCTTTGGAAGGCCAACCTAACCTTCATGACGTGCTCCTTACGTGCCGAGAATATACAGAAATCATCTAAAAACACCTCCAAGAAAACCCCCAAATATGGAGCAAACACCATCTGCATAAATCTTTGAAAGGTAGCAGGAGCATTGGTGAGGCCAAATGGCATTACTTTGAATGCAAACATCCCCCAGGGTGTGGCAACAAATGTGGTTTCAAGCACATCCTCCTTAGCAATTCTGATTTGATAAAACCCGGAGTAACCTTCACAGAAAGTATACATCTCATCACCACTTACCTTCTCAAGAATGAGGTCTTGAAAGGGAAGAGGATGATGGTCCTGGTGGCTGCATTGAGTTTCTTATAGTCAATGCAGACCCGCCACTTCTTGTTTTTCTTTGGGGTGACTACCACTGGTGAAACCCATTCAGTATTGCGAACCGGAACAATAAACCCAGCTTCTACAAGTTTCTGTAACTCTGAGCACAAAGCATTGGTCTATAGGGGCCCTAATCTCTGATACTTATGAGCCACAAGCTTCGCATCAGGCTTCAGCTCTATCTTGTGCTCTATGGTAGTCACATGGCGAAGGTGGTGGTAGCTAGTTGTGAAGAGGTTAGGAAATCTTTAAACATTTCTAGGAACTCATCTTTCTCACTTGGCGTGAGGTTTAGGGAAAGCATAGATTCAAGCTATTGAGGACTAGCTATTACCTTTTTCTGCAGGTGGCGGGGTCGAAGACACCCCCATCATGTAAACTTCCTCCTCTGAGAACTCCTTCCCCCCGTCTAATTCTTCCATTGATTCAGACATCGAGGATGAGAGAGTATCACTGTCTTGCTCCTCTTCTTCTTTTGGTTCAATGGCACCTGGTTGCACCGGGATCTTCTCCTTAGAAGCACCAAAAGACATGTGTCCTGTCTTCCAATAGCTGACTGCATCACTCTTTCTCAACCATGGTGTCCCGAGTATGGCTGGGTAACTCATGCCTGTATCTTCGATGTCCACCACATAGAAATTGATGGTGGTGGTCAACCCGTTGACAGTGATGGGCAAATCCTCAATGCCTCCTAGGGTGGCGAGTCATTGACCATCTGCTACCTTGATTTGAGTGGAGGAACGCCTTGTGCATTTCAAATTCAAATTCTTCATGATGCGGGGCACCATGATATTACATGCAGCTCCCCCATGATATCACTTAGAAGATTCACCCTTGGAATATTGAGGCATCCCGTGTGATAATGACCCTTCTAGTGGCACTCGTAGCACACAACATTGGCACGTTCTCTTAGAGGGCGATTGGCTTGATTTTTGATGCCCATCATCTCAAGCCGAAGATCATTCAGGGCCTTGGCTAGGTCATTGACTCTGGGTTCTTTAGCAGGAGGGGCCGGGGGAGTAGGAAGGAGGGGGGCTCATGGGTGAGGCTGGGGAAATCTTCCAGGCGGAGGTTGAGGATATACTCCTTGTTGAGGGTAAGCATCTAAGGGAGGACCATACATTTGAGGTGGAGGCGGTGGATACATCCCTGATGAGGGGTGGGGGTATGCCCCTAATTTGGACCCCCCAGGTGGTTGCAAGAATTGAGGGGGTTGCGGAGGGACAATCGTCTTCTTTGAAGCGGGGTCAGACTGAACTTTATCAAACTTTTGAGCAATCTCATGTGCTAGCACCATAGTTTCTGGATTCTCCCATTTATGCTTGAGGCAGAATTCATCACTTGATCCTGCTACAAGATAGCCCAGCACATGCTGAGTCATTCCAGCTCAAAATCCGGCATTGTCCTCCTGTGTGGCAATTAAACGGTCCAGGAGCATGGCCGCTCGATCCACATATCGACGCGTCATCTCACCTTCTAACTGCTTCAAGTTGGCCACCTGCAGGTACACATTCTCCGGCTCCTCTTCTTTGCCGAAATATTCAATCATCATTGTTGTCAACCTTGGCGAGCTTTGGCGAATGTCTTCGGCCTTCTTCTCATACCACACTTGAGCCAAACCCTCTGTAAATGTGGGAAGAACCAATAGCCATCTATCTTCAGTAAGAAAGTTGAGAGAAACACAACGACACTTGAAGGCCACAAGATACTCATTTGGATTTTCTTCAACCCATCCACAGAACACGAGAATGTCAGCCATGCTTGGAAATTGGAAAAGAGAGAGATGAAATGAGGCTTATCTATGGGCAAACAATGGAAAGAGGTAGCTTGAACTGAAAATCAGGTGAAGATACATCCACAAAGCACACATAGGCAGGGTAGGGTGTGACTGGTGTATTGTGAAATACTACACGGGAAGAATCTTCAGCATAGAATAGCTCATAGACAATCTTAAAAGGACCAACCCTCATGATATCGCATCCATCTTTACAAGCGAGGGTTAGAGACATGGCGCTGCATGAGGTTGTTCATCAAGGCAAACAAGAATGCCATGACAAATGCCAATAGTTGGAGAGCTTGCACATCACCTTCAGCTTCTTCTAGTTCTTGTAATCGCCATGCTATTTCTTCAAGGGGTGTGTGGTCTGGCATTCTTCTTTTGAGCAATGTCCTTGAGGACCTTTCTGATGATCTTCGAAGTCGATAAACTTGTATCATATATGCCCAACACTTAGTTTCATGATGACCACAACCTTTGCATTCCTTACAAATGATCACCCTCATTTGTGGCTTGTGGCTTTTTTGGGGCGGTGCTTCTGCTCGTTTCATGCATGATTGAAGTACAAGCTTCAGGTGCCAAGAAATCAGCAACTAGATTTTGAGCTCTAGGGATATGCTGAATTTTTACCTTTTCAAATTGTTGGCAAAGTTCCAATGCTTGTTGATGTCATGGAACCAAGCCTTCGCTCCACACCTTCCACCTTCCACTAACTTGTTTACACATGAGTTGAGAATCTCCTTGCACCTCAAGTTGCTTGATGCGACGTTCTTGCGCCTTTTGTAGCCCAAAAATGAGTGCTGAGTACTTAGCTTGGTTGCAAGTATTTGCTGGTGCAAACTTGCTATAACAATACACCTCACGCCCTAGTGAAGTGAGCTTCACACCCATACCAGTAGCCTTGGTCGAAGGTTTATATGTGCCATCAAATTGGAGGAGCCAAGATGTCATAACACCAAGACTAAAATTTGGACATCCCAAGTTTCTCGATAGTCCAAGATAGGTAGAAGGAGAGGGTGGGGAGAATTCAATACTTGAGCAAGACATTCAGCACCAAATAAACTTGCGATCCTTTATTGATAGTTTATCTTTAGACAAAAAAGAATTACAACTTGAAGCTCAAAATGAGGCACAAAAGGTTGATTAGGTATAAAGGGATTCCTTGGTCGAAACATTACCAACCATAGCCAAGCCCTAGAAACCTTTGTAACGAGATCGAGAAGAAATCATTCAAGACGAGCTTATCCACAGGAATTAATAAGCAGATGTGCCAAATCTCCCCCCAAACTTGGGGAGCATCCCACCCTTCGAAGAATGTCACCCTTTTAATTACATTCCATGTAGCAAGTAGCTCGATCACCACATAATGAGTAGAATTGAAATCAAAGTCCTCCCAGTGTATCACTAGTTCTTCACCTTGAATCATCCACTATGTATCATCCCACCCGTCGTCTCCTTGAACAATGCATTGTACAATCAGTTGTTGAAGATCGACATGAAGATCAAGAAAGAGATCTCGCCAATTGGTAGCCGTAATAAGCGGAGGACCAAGCACCAAATCCTTGAACTCATCGAGAAGTGACATAAATATCCACCCTCCTCGTGTGGCATGAGTCCAAGGAGTGAACTTGAAAAAGTTCAGAATCTACGATCTAGTATCAGATATGAATAGAGCACATGAAATGAAGTACTTTTGCTTTTTACAACAAGAGGAAACTCCCTACGGTTAGAGAGTTACAGTTCATGAGATTTCACCATATAAGCAATATCATTACACTTTCATCACTTCCTATTTGCTCGCCCATTGGTAAGTCTCCCTTTTGTGAATGGGGAGGTCTTGGGTTCAATTCCCACTCCTTAATAAAAAGAGAGGAGAGGAGAGGAGAAGAGAAGGAGAAAGAGAAGAGGAAGAGGGGCGCGAGATCTTTTATAGGAGCCCGAAAAGTCTGTCCGTGATGCACAGGTGTGCCAGAAGACACATGAACTCAGAAAATAGTCACGATTCATGATTTGTCTGTGACGCGTAGATGCGCTAGCTGCAACCATGAGGCGTGCGGGTGTTGCAGATGCGTAGGAGCGATTTTGCAAGTGCGATCGACCAGAAGATGTGTGGTGCTGCGTAGGAACCCAGAAGATGCACAAGAATCGTAGGCTGAAGGTGTAGGAATGGCATATTAAAGGCACAGAAACATAGAAGTTTTGTAGCCACAGAGATGAACTACGAGCAGAAGATACGCAGATTGGAGGCACAGAAGCAAAGAACTGCACACAAAAGCTGCGGCAGAATTACAACCAGCCGTAGGAGTAATGACTTTTACACCACTAGCCGTGGAGATTTCGATCCCAGCAGCCACACCAGTTGTATTAACTACAAAAGAATTCAAGACAAGAGGCTAGATGATAGGTATGGTGACGCTCGAGGGCTATATAGGAAAAGGGAACGTGAAGGGAGAAGTGTTAACATGGGTGGGGAAAAGGAATAAGAGGGGTGGGAATGAAGAGGGAGACTATGGCACAAGGGAAGAGGGAGAGGGGAAAGAGGAGCATGTACATAATGGGACGAGGAATGTAGAGATGGAGACATCAAGGGAGGAGGGTCATGCTTTATTTGAAGGGATGAATGGGGGGTAGAAATCAAAGTACTAGCTAGGTCTCTCTCAATAAATGCATCCTCCCACATGCATGGTGTGTGTGGCAAAGTCTCCCATGTGGGCTCTAAAGGCGGTTACGCACTCTCAATTGTGTGCCAACCTTTGGCCACATTTTTCCACATATATCAACACCCATATCCCAAGTCTAAGATACTCCCTTGGTCTCTTTCCAATTTTATAATACATTCAAACATCTAGGAAGACAAGTGGAGGGTTGGCACAAGGAATCTTGCCACCTCATCCTACTTTCCCATTATTTAACTTGCATTCTTGGACTTTCTATACCCCCCCCCCACATGGGCCTATCCTACATGGAGGGAATAATCCAATCTAATATCCATCTCCACCTATTTTATATTACTTCTCCCATGGTCCTTGGGCCATATCTCACTAAATGCACGCGTGGGACCGCCTAGGTGGAGGGGTGGTACATGGAGGACCCATGCCACCTTATCATTTTATATTATTACTACCATGGATTATGTACAACACACCTTATGGGTCGTCTTACGTGGAAGGGTGGCAGATGGTCATGCCTTGCCACCTCAACCCTGGGCCTTATGCACACCATATTTTATTATACTATTGCCACACATACAAGCACACACACATATTTATGCCTTTTACTTTGGTCAAGTTTATCCATAACAACACATGCACGCATGCATGCATGCACACATTGTTCAAGCATGGAAATCGATCCACTCACACATGAAATAGGAGCTATGAGTCCATCTACAACCAAATCCTAGGGAGAAGACATTCGAAGGCATCCAAGATATTGATAGCTTGTTGGAAAATGGAAAACACATATGTCTCCGAAAGGTGTTTCTCTTTCTCTCTCTCTCTCCATCTATATATATATATATATCTCTCTCTCCCCATCCCATCTCTCCCCCCCCTTGATTGCCCTCTCTCTCTCTCTCTCTCTCTCTGTGGTGCCATGTGGCTTCTTAGAAGCTATGTGTCTTCTTCGGCACTGTTTGTCTTTTTGGGGATGGGGCCGTGTGTCTTCTTGAAATCTTTAAGAAGGTCCGCCTTCTTACTTTGTGGTCAATGGCACTGCGCAATGTGGCCCCCTTGATCGCCCTCCCTCTCTCTCTCCCTCCCTCCCTCCCTCCCTCCCTCTCTCTCTCTCTCTCTCTCTCTCTCTCTCTCTCTCTCTCTCTCTCTCTCCCCCTCCCCCCCAGCTTGATCGCCCTCTGTGTGTGTGTGTGTGTGTCTCTCTCTCTCTCTCTCTCTCTCTCTCTCTCTCCCCCCCCCCTCTCTCTCTCCATCTCTCCCCCCCTATTTCTCCCCCCCTTGATCGCTCTCTTTCTCTCTCTCTCTCTCTCTCTCTGCCCCTCTGTTTCCCCCCCCTCTCTCTCTCTCTCATATATTTTTTATATTTATTTATGCATATATATTTTTAAATTTTCTATATATATGTATAAATAACTCTCTCTGTCTCTCTCTCTCTATCTCACACACACACACACAACATATTCTATATATATATTTATATATGTTTACATAAATATAAATATATTTATCACTCTCTCTTTGATTTTATTGGCTATTGCCACCCTCATTGACATCTAGTGCCCTCCACGCGTGCCACCACTTGAGTCTACACTCTCTTCCCTTACGGAGCCATTTGTGATCCCGTGGCAGAGCAATCTGTCCCACATGGATTGTGTAGAGTAGTCTGTGCAACAGTCATTAACTCCCACGCAGTCTGTGTAGTCTTTGATTTGCAAAGAGAGGTAGTCTTCGTAGTCTTTGCCATGGCATTGACTCCCACGCATGCGGCCCAATGCTATGCCACCATGTGGCAATGAGAAGCGACCCTCTATTGCTCTAGGACCCGTGCACTGTCACAGCGCCAACCACTATTCATCTACCGGCACCTCCATGTGGCACTAAAGGACTATCCACTGCAAGACATGTGGCCTCCAGTTTGCGTCCTCCAGTCCATCCCGAGCCTCCAGTCTATCTCCTCCTCAACTCTCTCTCTCTCTCTCTCTCCCCTCTTCTCTCACTTCACTCCCCCCTCTCTTCCCACTCGTCGCGTGTCCTTGCCCCTTCCTCTTTGCCATTGCATGTGGACCTATGGCTCTGCCACTGTGGCATGGTGCCACTACCCTGGCATATTTACTCCACCCCCCTTAAGCATTTACTCCTAGGGTCCTGGGCCCTGTCACATGTGGTGCACAATGGTGCCACCTGTGTGTCTGGTCTTACACCGTTACCTTAACCGCGTGGCCTCTTGCCCCCGCCTAGATCGGAGTCCGTGTTGAATTGCCACGTGTAGTGCTGTTCTCGAAGGTGTCCTATGTCCTGCACGGCGGCAGCACCTCTGTACATTACCATGTGTTACACGGGCCACTTACCACGGTTACTATAGTGTAGTCTGTGACTACTGTGCATGTGGTGTGCAGCGTGTCTGCCACTGTAATCACTGCACTGGACTCTGGAGTCACAGTCACCGATGTCTTCTGGGCCTTGGCTGCTCCTCGTGCACAATGTGGCAGCTCCATGTGTCACGTTGTCAGGTTGTGTCTATCACGTTGTGTCTGCTTGTCATCTGTTCTACCACGTGGCTACTCTGTCTGTGGCGTTGCCATCAGATGTGCTCGCACTTCGCCATGTCAGCTATCTGCGTGCGGTTCTATCCACTGGCAACATTTTGTAGTCTGCCATGTGCCATGTGGCCGTGTGAGCTTCGCCTCTCTGCCATGTGCCCTCTTACTTCATGTTGTTTGTCCCACTCAGGCAATTATTGTGGTGGGCTAGGATCAGCAGTCTGCTCGCCCCTCCCCCCCACACGGTCGGCATGTGTCATCATCCCCCCTTTCGTCATGTTGATCTAATGGCAAGCAAGCCTCCTCTCTCCCCGAACCTCCCTCCTTCTCCCCCGAACATGGCGAACCTCACCTCTCCTTTCGAGTAACTTGACCTGTCTATGACGGGCTTGAGGCCCGCTCTGCTGGGTCTCGAAGTTCAATCATAGATTTCCTTTAATAAAATTCCAAGTTCAATTTATAAATCTCAAACTTTGAGCAATTTTATAAAATTTGTGGAAAACATATACATGCATACAAACATGCACACATACACACACACACACACATTTGTTCAAATATATATTAAAAAAATATATTTATATATATAAATATAAAAAAATATACATACACACACACACACACACACACACATATATACATATATATATACATACACACACACACACACACATACACACACACACATATGGTTTATAATCTCTCTCTCTCTCTCTCTCTCTCTCTCTCTCTCTCTCTCTTTCTCTCTCTCTCCCTCTCTCCCCGTCCTCTCTCTCTCTCTCTCTCTCTCTCTCTCTCTCCACCCCCCCCCCCCCCCCTCTCTCTCTCTCTCTCTCTCTCTCTCTCTGCCCCCCCTCCCTCTCCCTCCCTCTCTCTCTCTCTCTCTCTCTCTCTCCCCCCCTCCCTATCTCTCTCTCTATCCCCCCTTCTCTCTCTCCCTAGACTATAAGACATGGCAAATAGCTCTGATCTCCAGCGATAATAGCCTACAAGTTGAATGATAGACTCTTTGACTTCCCACAAGAGAAGAACATGAAAGGGTATTCTCTTGAAGGCAACCATGTTCCGACACCATGTTTGAGCACATAGGGTTAGAGGAGCTCCCCGCATGAGCTAGCAGGGCTATCCCAACCTTGCTAGTGACTTGTTTCCAAGTCCCCGTGAGGTTGTAGCCTGCTAGACTCAGCATTTGCCTACCAAGCCAACAGTCTCAAAATCCTCGTCTCCAGTCCAGCCTTGGGTTGCTAGACTTGAAAAACCGGTGGAAGGCTACATTGAATGAAGTTAGGAGCTTTGAAAGAAACTGGATAGACCCGTTTTTGGGTTGTGCAGCCCGTGGAGGTATAATTGGAACGTATCTAGACACTCGTTTTTGGGTTGTGCAGCCCGTGGAGGTATAATTGGAACGCATGTAGACACAGGGTTGTGATTTCTCAAAAGTTAGTGATGCTGAGTGAGCAGCCCTCGCTAGCATGAGCGTTGGCCCGGGGAGGTGTTCTTACTAAGCTACTCTTGTTGCTAAGGTTGAGACAAAGGGGTGGTCAACGTTGACCTGGAAAGGAGGAGATTTATACGCTAGTGTACTTTTAAGCATATGCTCCCTTTTGTTACTTCCATCTCCTCCTCGTGTCTCATCGCATCCTCGAATTCTACTCGGCTTCCATGGCGAGCTTGCTTCCTTCCTTTCTCGTTGTTTTCATCGCCTGTTCGCTCTGCAAATTAGTTCTCTGTCTTCCCAACTCTGGCGCCCTCCACAAGATTGCTGCTGTGAATGAAGCTGGCCCTTACCTTGGTATCGTGGTGCCCAATTCATTCGAGATGAGTCCTTTGCTTGGGGACGGTGTTTTCACCCCCAACGCGATCTTGCCCACGATCGACATTTCAGGTGCGGCTGACCTCCAATAGCATTTGCACCTGTGGTTCAGTGAGATTCAGGAGCGTCTCTCTGTGTAGGACTCTCCGATAGAGGCAATGAAAAAGGAGGGCTGGGAGTGCTCTGTGTAGGACTGGCAATAGAAGCAAGCAAGGATGACGGTATGGCGTAGAGTGAGTGCTCTGTCTAGTAGATAGCAGGCAAGCGTAGTCTAGAGTGACGGCTCTATGTAGAACTCGCCATAGCAGGCAAGGATTCCTGTATGGTAGAGTGAATGCTCTGTGTAGGAAAGCAAAGATGCGCTCACAGGGCATCCTTGCTCTGTGTATGGTAGAGTGAATGCTCTGTGTAGGAAAGCAAGGATGCGCTCACGGCTCAGATAAGTGTAACTAGGCCATTATCTGCAGGAGGCTAACATGCGGATTTCGGTGGACTGATGTTTCAGGACGCAGATTTTACATCGGAGAGATAGAAAAGCACAAAGTGATTATTGTGATGCCAGGACTATCGATGGTAACTTCCTAGCATACAGTCCAACTTTACCAGAATTTAAAAAGAATCGTGGGGCAGGATGGGGCATTGGGACTTGTTTCAGTCCCATACTGCCCGACAAATTTTGTAGGTATAAGAAATCGAAGGTTTATTGGCTTTGTGGGCAGCTGAACGCAGGAATCACGATGCAGCTCCTGCTGGATTTCTTCGACGTGAGTGGAGTATTGCATTACGGCATTGCAGGGAACGCCAACGACCAGCTGAACATCGGGGATATCACCATCCCGAAATATTGGGCGCACACAGGCCTCTGGAACTGGCAGGTTAAGAACTCGCTCTACCAAGATTTCTTCCAAGCATCACGCCACAAATCTGCACCTCATGTACTCGCTTCGATCTCATATGATTGCAGAGGTTTGGAGAGGGGCCGAACACCAATCTTTCACTGGAAGCGGATGGGGACTTCACGCGCAAAATCGGCTACCTGCATATCGGCAAATTCAATAATCCCTCAGGGAAACATTCCAACTATTTGAACAATGTCTGGTTTCAGCCGGAGGAAGTGTTTCCCGTCACTGGAACACCCGAGGTGAGGGAGCACCATTTCTGGGTGCCTGTCGATAAGACCTACTACAAGATCGCCGAGAAAATTCAGGTCGGACCCTCCGTTTCATAATCACACAAGAACTGCTACTAATGCGCAATATAAGTCGACCTGAACCCTCTATTTCTTCTCAGGGATTGGACCTTGTATCCTGTGTCAACGCGTCCTACTGCCTGATAACGAAGCCAAAAGTGCAGATGGTGAAGAGGGGCATCTCTGCCAACGTTTTTCTCGACAATGCCGCCTACAGGGACTTCCTACACAAGAAATTCAACGTCTCTCCTGTAGATATGGAATCCGCGAGCGTGGCTCTGGTAATTCTCAACTCAGATGCTCGCGCTATTGAGAGTTGTTATTCGACTAAAATTCGTTTTTCGACTCAGATGCTCGCGCTATTGAGAGCTGTTATTCAAATGTTCGCGCTATTGAGAGTTGTTATTCTCTCTATTCAACTAAAATTCGTATTTATGAGTGGCCTGTAGGTGTGTCTTACCAACGATGTGCCGTTCATCGCCATACGATCTCTCTCAGATTTAGCAGGGGGCTCTTCCGCCGCAAATCAGGCAGCCATCTTTTCCGATTTGGCTGCTACAAATGCAGTTATCGTCGTGACGAATTTCATAAAGCTCATCTAGAAGGAGAGAGAGAAGAATGAAGGACCAATTGATTTTGACTTTATTGATCGACTCACCATTATGTTACTAACCTCACCATCGGTGAAGAACGAGTGCAGGACCAATTTAATTCGCCGTTATGTTACTAACCTTAGCATAGCTATTTCAATTACATTAATGTTAACATGAAGACCACAATTGCATTTCCATTGGTCCTTGGAATAAATTTCAAAATTTTTTCCTCATAAAATGGTATGTTTTACACTATGATGTCTATTTTCTAAGCTTATAATGAGTATGGCTTCCTTTTGTCAAGAGCTTTCCAAGGAATTCCCAAATTGTATAACAAAAGTCCTAAATAAAGTACTTTATTTTCTATATATCAACTTGTCTCCGTAAAGTATTTATTTCCTAGGCGTTGAATTTTCAAGTATCTTTACAGTGCTGTTAACGCATTTAACTTAATTGGTCCCCCTCGAATCCCAATTGGAATACATACTTCCCTCCTTAAAGTTCTTAACTAAACCTTATCTGGTAGTGGGGATAGGCCACATGGACCACACCAGCATCTTCTCGAATGACAATGTCATCCTTGATAATTTAGTTAGTCGACCATGTCAGCAATCTGAATTCGGCTACATCATCCCAATTCATCACACTGGACTTCTATCGAGATTCCTATTACTCTCTCGTCGGGCAATCTTGATTCTCTAGCCCTTACCTCTTTACATTGCCACATGGCATCCGAATTGTAAATGCGGGTTCCAACTAAGCCAATTAAGTAACTTAGTATTAGTAGTGGATCCTAATTTATGTCAAGGTATATGAGTTACATCAATGGCTTGGGACTGATTTATGGAGAGAGCGGTCAACATTGTGATTACTAGCATGCTTGTATGATGAGGCGAGTTTTAAAGTTTTATGTAGTTTTTAAATGTCCACCCATCGATCCTTATCATACACACATCATACATTTGATTCACTTTCATACAAACATGACTAGGAGCACCTATCCATCCTACTCTGATCGTTTACAACTTGACCACAGTGAATGGTTAAAAATGACAAATGTAATTATGCTTATTTGAAATGTGTGCAATATGCATTGGCATGCATAATATATAATATGAGGGATTACTCATGTACCAACCCTTCCATGTGGATGCTCCCATGTGTGCATTGGATAGAATGGTTGTGCATAACCCATGCATATAATAGTTTTATAAGGGGAAAGCAGTAGGAGGTGGCAAGCATTCACAACAAGACAAAGCACCCATAGACGCGCACACAGATGCGTTTACTGAACTAAATAAAAAACTTACGGGCACGTCTATTTTCGCATCTGGAGACCCACGTCTATATATCAGACACATGCGCGTATAGATGCGCACTTAGATGCTTAAATAGATGCGCTTATAAACGCGTTTATAGATGCAAATATAGATGCTTGTCAAATAGACAGACGCGTATATAGACGCACTAATAGACGTACTTTTTTTTAAAATTAAAAAAACAGAATGCTGTGTATGTTGTGTATGCTATATAGTTACAAGAATCCCATATCCACATTGTGTAATTCAATTCTTACAGCCAACCGCATTTTAATTACAATTCGAAATAAAACATTACAACTCCAAAACGCAATAAAATTGAAAGCTCAAAAAGTGCTTGTATATACATATAGCACGAAGCTAAGCCACGTCATGTGGCTTCGAGTACAAAAAATAAGGAAGCTAAGCCACGTCATGTGGCTTCAAGTATAAAAAATAAGAGGAGTGTATATACAAGAGGCATGAAGCCAAGCCAGTGGCTTTAAGTACAAAAAAGAGTAGCTAGCACTACTTCTACGACTAATCTATGTTCTCCATGTCCTCGCTCCCTTCCACGCTCCCTTCTGCACTCCCTTCTGTGCCTCCTTCCTCGTCTTCCTCATCGTCTTGTGCACGGGCCTGTAAACAAGGGACAACATATATCAATGTATGAAAAATCAAATCTTTACTTATAATTTTGGCATTATTTAATTACTTTCAAATACCTCGGGGGCCGCTCCAGTAGCCCGGGTATACTGCTCCTCAGTAATCAACCCATCATCATAGAAGTGCCTCCATGTATCTCCTCTACGATGGTGGCAGTGGTAGGCTGTCTCCACAGGAGTAGGGTATCTGCCCACGATCTCAAGCTGCATGACGACACACTTTGTGGAGGGATTAGTACAAAGAAACAACCTCCTAATAAACTACATAAGCAATATAATTTGAGATCGATACTTACAAATTGGGCCTCCCATGATTCAACACCCCTTGCTCCAAAATGCGTGCTTCCATATTCCTCCATCTGGATCCTCTGTGCCTCCACGTGCTGTAGACTGGGGTCCTCCCTTGCTGACTTCATTGCTTTCTTTCACTCACGCTTGTGAGCGGTGTGGGGCGGCGGGCCCCTTGGTGGTTGACCCTCCTTAAGCCTGGCAAGCTCCGCTAGTGCCTGCCTCTTAAGCGAAAATCTTTTATTGCCAAGTATCGTAACAATCTTTGACTTGGCCCATTTATCTGTGAACTGGTGATTGGGGGGGTTAGGATACCTAGAGCGAACAGTAGTGAGGGTCTCATCAGCCAACCTCTTTGGCTAGTCTTTGTAGTGGATAAAGCAATCTCTGTAATTGTTAGCAATTACAGAGCGCATGAAGGCCATGATGTCCTTCCTCCGCGCATCCATCAAGATGCCTCCTGTCTGAGTGATGTCATAATAAATCGTACCATCACCCGGAGGCACATCTAAATCATCTGAATCATCATTGATCCCACCGCCACCCCTCCCAAAGCACTGTGCCATGCATCCCCCACCGCTCTCCCTGCTACTATGCCTGCTACCGTGTCGTGTCGACCTGGTACATTGGCCACTCGTAGCTGGAGACTACACGGGACTACGCTGACCACTCGTAGCTGGAGAACCGAGTCTCGACGGCATAGGAGTACGTCGACGGATCTGCGAAACAGAAGGACCTCCTGATGGCATAGGGAAAGGGGCATAAGACGGGATGGCAGAAGGGACATAAGACGGCATGGGGGAAGGGGCATAAGACAGTATGGGGGAAGGGGCATAAGAAGGGGCATAAGACGGCTGTGCTGACTCCGTTGGGGTGATCTCAGGTGGTGTGGGGTGGTTTGGAGTCTATAGTGCTGACTCCTGGGGAGTGTTTAGAGTACCCGTCATATACCCGTATAACTCCGGAGGACTAGGAGGGTGCCCTAAAAGGTTATATAAGTCCTTTCAAATAGATTCCCGGGGATCAGGTGAGCTGGAAGCGCTTCCTGGCCACATGTTGAACTGGAAAAAAGGAAAAAAATCTATTACTGATGAGCTGAGAAGAAAGGGGAATGGAAGAGAGGCTTACTGCTGGAGCGCGTCTATAGACGTGTTTAACTAGCACGTTTATAGATGCGTCTAATAGAGCGTCTAACAGAGCGTCTAATAGAGTGTCTAACATAGCGTCTGTCTGTGTCTGCAAACAGGCTAGACGCGCGTTTAGACGTGCTTGTAGATGCGCTTTTAGACGCGCTCTGAGATGCGCCTATAGACGCATTCCGACAGATGAGATTTCTAAAAAGTAGAAAAGGACATTGCGCCCGACATACAAATGTGACACTGATACCCAGATCATGCGCTTCTTGGATACGAGAAAGTACAAATCTAAAGAGAGCAAACTTCCAAACAAGATCAACTGCAAAAGGACTTACTTGGATAGAGGTATGGAAGGTTTTTCTTCTTTTTCAAAGTTGCTTCTCCTCCTTGTTCGTCCTCCTCTCCTTTAAGCTTAGAAGTAAGTGTGGGTGCCTTCCTCTTAAGTGTAAGCTTGGAAGTAAGTATGGAAGCCTTCCTCTTAAGCGTCGAAACTGTGGATCTGCTAATAAGGAAGGAAGCAAGCCACGCGAAGTATAAGTAATGTGAAGAAAAGCAAAGCGAGCGTGCTAAAAGCAGGTTTAAAAGCCGCATCTATAATCGCATCTAATGGTGCGTCTATAGGCGCATCTAAATACACAAAGTAAATGTGCCTTTAGACGCGCCTTTAGACGTGACTATAGATGCACTTTTAGATGCGCCTTTAGACGCACCACAAAGTTTAAATTAAACATTTGAAGAAAGAAAATTTGGTGGGTTGTTTGTTTGTAGGATGTCTTCATCTTCAACAAGTAGCTCCAGTGAGGATGAAACCCTCCGTATCCACCATCGCGAAATGTGGTTGGAGCAAAAAATCAAATGTTTGTGTGATCAATGTCGAGGAAACATGTATCGTGCATGCAGGATTACACTCAATCATATCTCAAAGTATGGAGAATGGGATGTGACCGTAAACAGGGTAAGGGTTTGTAAGTTAAGGTTGATTGAGATACCTATGGGTGTTCATATGTTTGAGTTATGATCCTGTTTTAATTTGATACAAGATGCAGTGCCACACCTGCATATGTTGCCCTATGCTCGCTGTGAGGAGGCGAAGCGTCGGCGATATGAGGTGGGATCTTTAGGAGGGACCGTTACGGATGCATGACCGTTAGGGATGCATGGAGTGATGGTGATAGTAGCCCTCCACAATTACCTCATGAAGCCATGGAGGAGGAGGTGTTTGATGATATGGTGCAGGATTTATATGTCCATCAAGGGAGAGATGATAGCATGGAGCAAGATGATCTTTTTACTGCAGCATCGACTCCACTGTTTGAGGGGTGCACATTCTCTGTTCTATGTGCCTCCCTTGAGTTACTAAACTTGCAAACCATCTATGGATGGAGC
Source organism: Dipteris shenzhenensis (assembly GCF_047967505.1). NCBI lineage: Eukaryota > Viridiplantae > Streptophyta > Polypodiopsida > Gleicheniales > Dipteridaceae > Dipteris > Dipteris shenzhenensis. The sequence goes on from NC_141611.1 coordinate 40,193,211, forward strand.
AATGCAAGTTTGAATGCATTACTCAAGTAAGCTTTAAAGTCTATTTTGCAAACATGGTGAATTATGCTAGTGGGTCAATTACTCGAATGCTTTTCCTCGTTTATGGTCTTCACGTGCAGGCTATTGTGTAAAATGCTTCCAAGGGAGAATAAACTACCGACCTCAAGAGATATGGAGGATTCGATTACAAGCACATCCATGCATGTATCAATGATTGCGTTTTGTTTCGTGGACTACATAAGGATGCAAGAGAGTGTCCTACTTGTGGAGAGGCAAGATATAGAGCAAATCTCAAAACCTTGGACGTGCCTCGTAAGGTATTGCAACATTTTCCCATAATCCCTCGCATCCAACATATGTTTAATTGCAAATCTATTGCAGAGCTCATGTCATGGCATTCCTCCCATTGATCAACCAATGGAAAGTGGAGAACTCCCGCGGACTCTCCTGTGTGGAAGCATATTGAAGACACATGGCCAAGCTTCAAGGAAGAATCTAGGAGCTTGAGACTTGGATTGGGTATGGACGGTGTGAACCCATTTGGTCTCAAAAGAATGTCTTACAGTGTATGGCCAGTGGTATTGGTGAATTACAATCTTCCACCCTCTATGGCTATTACGAAAGGACATGTTATGCTGTCCCTTCTAATTCTAGGGAAACATAAAGTCAAAAACCCTGATGTTTATTTGGAGCCTTTGATTGACGAGCTAGAGATACTTTGGAGAGGTATCGAGGTGCATGATGTGAGCAGGCCTCCCTCGTCACGAGACTTCAACTGCAAAGCAGTCTTGATGTGGACGATGCATGACTTCCCAGGCTATGGCGAGTGTTCAAGTAAGCATTGCATTTCTAATTATGAATAGGAAAAGGATGTGGCACCCTAAACCCACCTTCCACTCTTAATTGTGTCTATTGTTTAAGCAGAGAAAGATGAGGGGATGCATATCACAATGGAAGAATGGGAGTATGCTAGGGGATGCATGAGCAAGGTCGGTATATAGAATGTTATGCATAAGTTAGGAGCTTTCAATAATTTAGATTGCTTATTTAATTGATTTTTTCTTGGTATAGTGTACTATGTTCAATGCTATATGGTGTGAGGGCAAGCATTTTTGAACACAACGGATTGATGATAAGAGAAACACACAAGATTGCGGTGTCATTGCTAGCTTTGAGGGAGCCAATGGAGCCATGCCTTCAAAAGTTACAACTGTATTAAGCAAACTCTCACAATATTTATAAAGGTGTTGACAAACACCAAAAGTTACATAATCCAAGATATTATTATGCTTGACTTTCGACGCTTCTTTGTGTATGTTTTGGATGTAAAGTGGTTTAAGGACATGGTGGAAAGAGGCCCTAATGCAACAATCAAACGCTATGCAAGTGGCTTTGTAACTATTGACTCCACAAAGTTTTGGCAAAGTAGGAAGGACACACTAGTACTACCGCAACAATGTGAACAGGTACTGTGCACACATATAAAAATACTTGCTTTTATATATTTGATGTAATAAAAATAACATGATTGTATTTGTGTTTGAATTAGGTTGTCTATCAACCAATGGTGGATAATAATAGATGGTGGCATGTCATACCTATTATGCCACGTTCCAAAGTGATGTATAGTACATTTACTAATATGGAGCGTATGGAGGATGATCATGGCCATGGACGTGATGATGACCATGATATCAGAGAGGAGGATGATCATGAGATAAAAGATACAGATATTGAGGCCATTACCCGTGAGGACGAGCCTACCATTCGAGATGCTGATTTCGATGAGCACATGAGTGGCACAAGTAGTAGTGGGTTGAATGTATTTGTAGATCTAAACACTTGTTTGGATTTTGAAGTAGATAGTTTGGCAAGGGTTGATCTCATTGAGGATGAGATTGAACCGTAGCCCCATAATTGATATTGGCAAAACTATTTTACATATTGTCTCATTCTCCTCATCTCACTTAATTCTTGTATATGTGGGCTTGCAAAAAATTATCTGCTTTGGTAATCATGGGCAATGTTTGGAAAGCAATGATGTACACCAAAATCTCACTTTCTGTATTCTCTGGTTTGCATCTATCTACGCATCTAAATGCGCGTATGATTCTCAATGTAAATGCGCAAATAAACGCGCTAATACATGCACATATAGACGCACTGATAAACGCGATGTTAGACGGGCCCGTATTTTCTCAGTTTAGATGCGCAAGTAGACACGTCAATTTACGCGCAAATAGACAAGCTTTTAGACGTGCTTTTAGATGTGCCCGTAATTCCTCTACTAAAGCAACACCTATAGATGCGCCTGCTATTTTGCGCGTCTACCAAGCGCGTCTATAGTTGCTTTGTGTTGTTGTGATTGTTGTGCCAAAAGTCCTCATAGATGCTTATTTGAGTTTTGAATTAGTGAAAGGGTCCAAGGAAGTGAGTCATCCCACTCTTAACTTAGGCGATTTGATCTTGATTTATGTAGAAAATGGGGTTAAGTGTTGTCACACCCCCTTGAGATTTCCTAGGCAAAGATAAGATATCCCTTCCATCTTGTGCATATATGATGCTAATTAATGCATGAAAAATTGGCTATAAAATGGGTGGTCTTGCTTCATGCGGACACTCTCACCTCCATGCTATTCCACATAGCCTCCTTGTACAAATATTGGCCTCAATGCAATAAGCCTACTTTATCTTTTCCATGTGACTCATCTTTTCCAATCACTCTCTCCTCTCTTGCCCTTCATTCCCCTTCCCATTATTCAATTATAGAATATCTCCCCTTTTTTCCTTCCCACCTCCCTTCTCATAAGCATCTCTCCTCTCCCCTTTAGCATGTGAGCTTGTTCACCTTTGTCCATATTGTATTACTCCCCTCAATTGTGGTACTCATAAACAAGCCACCACTATGGACATTGGCAAGTATGACCTGAAGGTACAATGATCTCCCGAAATCTTTCACAACATTTGTATGGCCAAGAATGCTCCTTAATTTCGTTCTTCAAAATTGATTAAGGCCTTTGTTTATTTTGTAGGTGTGTTTTCTCCCTTTTATTCTTACTTTATAATCCCTTCTCATCTTCTCTTTTCACCCCCTTATTCTCATATGCATTCTTTTAACTCTCACCCTCACTCCTCTACATCACCTCCTTCAATCCTCGTTCAAACATGCCTTCCCCCACTTCGTTCTCTTTTCTTGCTCCCCACATTCTCCTTTTCCTCCATTGTCTGTCATCTCTCTCTGCCCTTATAATGCTCGGTGCATGAACTCCCTTTCATTCGCCACCCCCTCATGATTTCCTTTACAGCTCTTCCTATCTAATCTCACCTTTCCCTCGGTGCTCGGTATTCCCCTCATCACCCTTGCACTCTTTCTCTTTCTAGCCCCCTCTGCTCTAACAATCCCGTCACCCACTCATCATTCATCAACCCACCCCCTTCTCATTGCCGTCCATAGCGTCTCTTCCTGTCCCTCCCCCCCCCTTCTCTCTCTCTCTCTCTCTCTCTCTCTCTCTCTCTCTCTCTCTCTCTCTCTCTCTCTCTCTCTCTCTCTCTCTCTCTCTCTCTCTCTCTCTCTCTCTCTCTCTCCCCCCCTCCTCCCGCCCACATTGAGAAATGGATGATCGTAACATCCATACTTAGTGATTCTATGTGGGAGTACATTTGAGTGGGTGTTTAAGGTTCTAGTCATATGCCAGCAGTCTTGAGACACATGTGAGTGTTATGAGGTAACATATTGTAATCACCTCATTGCATGTGACATCAAAGGGAATAGAAGAGTAGCAAAGCAGTAGATGCACTCAACTCTGCTCACTTGATTCTAGCACAAGTAGAAAAAATTATGCTAAAATAAAAGCTAAAGGCTAAATGACAACATGCCTCATTTGAAGGACGCTGCGTTCTTTTGACACATGTGTTGTACAAGGCTGTGATCCTACTACCACCAAGTCCGATAGTAGCTCCCCAACCTAACAATGCTCACTATGATAGCTTCTTTGATGATGATAACTACTCATCTTCATAGGGACACATAATGTGAATAAGTCCATCGGTCCTTTGATCCACCCATTCTTCCTCTTCATCTTAGAATCGGACTCAAAAAGAGAGTATATATGTAACCTTCCTTAAGCTATGTTTAGCCTGCAATTATTGAATACTCATAGCTTGCAATTTTTGAATGCTCAATTAGCTAGGCAATTGGCTAGATTACGGTATTCACAAAGGCATTCAAACACCAGGTCTGATAGTAGCTCCCTTGCCTAATAATGCTCACTATGATAGCTTCTTTGATGATGATAGCTACTCATCTTCATAGGGATACATGATCTATAAGTCCATTGATCCTTTGGTCTCCACCCATTCTTTCTCTTCATCTTATGAATTCATCGGACCCAAAAAGAGTGTACATATGCAACCTTTCTTATAGCTATGTTTAGCTTGCAGTTGCTAAATACTCAACTAGCTAGGCAATTGGCTAGGTTACGGTGCTCACAAAGGCATCTTAGGCAAGTAGCCAAAGGGCAAGCACATCGCAAGCTTGGCCCTCACTTGTGCATGGTCAGTATAGGTTGGTTTTTGGCTAGATCCTGTGGCTCCTATTACACGCTCATGGGATTGCCCAGAATCCCATGCCACTTGCCATGCCCCCCTCTCTTTGTTCTTGCCAGTGCTTGATCATATGCATCAACCTCTACCTATACTTCTACTACTACTATTTCTTATTTGCCTTCTGTGTTTGCCAAGGTGTCTGCCGTAGGTCTGCCACTACCTCTACCAATGTGCTTGCTACCATGCTTGTCATCGTTGCTATTACCACTAGCACTAGTACTGCTACAACTACTATTGCTGCAAGTAGTCCTCTTTCACCTATACTAGTGGTACAAGCATTTGCTCTTGGACCTCACCTCATAGGCCCTTCCATATATTCCATGTTGGGACCATGATTAACTAAGGGCAATAGATGCATGGCCCTACACCTAATGGAATGAGAATGGAATGCAAGTAGTCACAACCTTAACAAACTGATAGTCCACATGGTAGTATCCAAGACAAGTCCATCTTCAACTACTTGCTTGGACCCAATGGGCTTAAGCACAGCCAAACTCCCACCGCGTATGTAGTGTCCCAATACTTCCTTCAATGACAAGCACATTGCATCCTACTTCCTTGCCTCTCAGACCAATTCCTCCTGTCCTACCTGATCCATCCAGTGGTTAGAAGATCCCTACCACAACTTTTCTTGTGGGAGAATCTTCCAAACGTCGTACGCCTAAATTCTACTCATAGAAGTTTATGGAACCAACCTTTTTTTCCATCCCTAGGTGCTCCAAAACAATAGGGCATCAATGAACTCTTCTTTTTTTATGAGACTAGTGTGACTGTGGAACAATACTTGGAGATCCAACAACATCTTAGCATAGAAGGATGAAATACCATGAGGACCCTTTATTAGATTGTTAGGTATTATGTGCCCCTCAATTTGTTAGGATGGTCTAAAGAGAGTTCATTTCTTGGCCAAGCATAGCAAGCTACTCAAACATAGCTACAGATGGAAGTGCCGTTCACCTCATTGACAAAAAATCATGAGAAGCTACAAGTAAAGCACACCACATTTGTCTTTCAATTGTATCAAAATGGAAAAGTATTGGGTGAGGCCGAGCAAAGGATTATGCAGTTGAGGCAAAGGAATAGGGAGCATTGGTAGCAAATCAATGAATTGGAATCTTCCCTAGCTACCCCTAATGCCACTACTAAAGTTGACTAGTTTGCAAAGAGAGATTGACCAACTACAAGCTGAAATAAATAGAATTCAACAAGAAAATGATGAATACAGGGACTAGCTCCACACCCTTAGGTAGATTGAAAATATAATGCAGCCACCCCTAGACTGAGATGATGATGAGGATGCCTCAATGAACAAAGGAGGCCCTACCTTTGGAACCCGCCGTATTGTGGCCTGCACTCTAGCATGGACTTCTCAATCAATTGGCTCCAAGGTAGTGGCATCCAAAAGGACTCTAGGAATTTGGCATATCCTTCTATCGGCATGCGACTTTTGTTGTTTCACCCTTTATTTTTCTATGTGCTACAACTATAGCTGTAGCCTGCCACACAAGGGAATCTCTATGTCTCCACATCTCAATCCGTTGATAGAACCCAATGCAGACCTGGTCGGGGAAATGTATCAATCATGTGAGTCATCCGAAGCTGCACCCTCTTGAAAGATACAATGGTATCTCCCTCGTATCTCTTAGTAGGTTGGACAAACACATAGAAAATGCTACTCTGTCTTGACCTCCCCCATCGTGTACTAGACTACATGTCAAAGCATCAAATGCAGAAAAAAGAATTTTAGTTTGTTCATTGTATGTGTTGGGTGGCTATAATGGATCAAGAGGTGATTTCAATGAAGAGGATTCAATGTTGCTGACCTATGCATAAGTCAAAAAGCAGATGTAAGGTACTCATTGCATAGAGCTCAATTTGCCAATCATTTTTGCTTTTTGGATCACCTCAAAATTCCAATATGGGCATTTGAGATTTGTGCCAAACTTTGTCCAAAGGAGTGGTCAAAATGATGAGGTGGCAGGCTGAGGTCACATGCTGATTACAACTGTGCCAGTGTGGCACTGTGCTGAGGTGGACATGTTGACATGGCATTGCCACATGGCCAATGATGTAGCACTTAATGTCATGGCATAAGCATGCGATGTGGCAATTGGAAGTCACTGTTGATGTGGCTTGTACTCAACAAGTGGCACAGACCCCTGTTGTTTCAACAACCCACACCTTGTTGCTACTAAATAAGCCAAGCTTAACTGAGTAGACGTTTAGCCCAGACTAGTCAAAATTGCCAACAGGATCCTCATCAATAGGCTCACCTAACCTTCCCCTTCCTTTTGCCAAAATAGATATTTTGAGGTCCAAACCATCCCAAGTTGAGAAGACTTTTAGGTCAGTTACCAGACCCTAGATGTGGCTTTCCTAGAGAATGTAAACTATGCCACCCTTGCTTATGCTTCTTACCAATTGCCAGTCCATGTCATTCCCTAGAACATTTATCGGCTGAAGTTTGCTTGTAAAATTGGTTTGTGCATGATTCAACCTACAAGTGAAGAACAAGGTGAGAAACTAATGTAAGCATAGGTGCCTTGCCTTTGTTGGCATGCTTTTGGAGTGAACAAAATCTCTACAAAGCCTTCTTCACACCTACATCGAGCACCAAAAAATTATCCATCTCCTAAAACATAATGAATAGAGAACTTTTCCACAGGTATCAATCTCTCAAAGAGAATACCTCTCTCTCTACCATGAAAACTCGCAAGAAACTCTTGGAAATTTAGAACATCATAACTTGAGCTTCAAATATCATATTTGGTAGCTTTTAGAAGCAAAAAGGAGAGCAAAAAAAGATCTAAGCAAAGAGTGAGAGAAGTCATGAAGATGCCTCGGATGAAGGTCTTATGCCTTGATGGGCCCCGTGTACACCGATCATGTTCCCACTGCCATTTATGGAAGTTGCATTGGATGAGCTCAGTTAGATCTCTCACCTCCATTATATCCTTTCGGGTGAGGTGAAAGCTTTGCATCTTCTTTCCATCTCTTCATTTCCACCACATCCTTTACCATTCTGAATGAAGTGATCACCTCATACTAGGTGTCATGGTTGGGAGTGGATTCCAATTGGAGAAGAGCATGGGCTTAAGGATTTTGTACCATTGCTTGGTGCCCATGTCGTCTTGTCCTTCTCTTTTGAGAGGCCGTTGTTGCATGTTCCCGGTGCCATCTTGTGGCATGGAGGGATGGGTGGTTGGGTCTGTACTTGTGTGTGTGCTTGTGATAGTGGAGATAGGGCTTGTACCAAGTGTTGTGTTGGAGTGTGAGGAGAGGGGCCAAGTAGGCCAGGGGGGCAAGAAGAACCGACCAGGTCTGCCAGATCTAGGGGCCTGGGTTGGTGGAGTTCTTAGCCCCTTGGGGGCTTATAAAAGGAGAGGCCTCAGGCCTCATTTTAGTATCACTTGTAGCAGCACTTCAGGGAGCAGAAGGAGCAACAAACTAGCAACCTATGAGCCTACATCCAGGAGAACACAGAGACTGGAGAGCTGCAGACCTAGCTCAGCAAGGGTGCTGCCCACCTAGGTTGATACATAGGGAGTAGTAGGACAGGATCATTTAGGACAGAGAGTTCACATAAGCTCGAGGTGGAATACGTGAGCTCAAGTCTAGAGATATCCGGCAAATAGAAAAAGTACCTTGTGTAAGATCAAAGGACCACACTCTGGTGGGACTTTGGATCTATCTCTCTTTTGTTATGTCCATAGTTTTGGATGGAAATACAAGGTTTTGGTAGCTTCTATGTCTGGCTAGATTATTGTCTATTGATGAGTCTGCACATTTATGTGATGCACATTAAGTAAAGAAGTTTGTGATTCCACCACACACACACACACACTGTGTGAGCTCCTGGGCTATTCTATAAGTCTTCCGCTGTGTGTACCCTCTGTTGGTCCATTTCTAACACATACCTCTAACCTCCCTCAAATGGTTACACTATGACTACAATATGATGAAAAGTCTCTTCTTACCACCTCTTTTTCTACCTTGGATGACTACAATGTAATAACCACCTCTCTTCTCCCCTCAAGTGACTACAATGCTATGAACCTCCACTAAAAAGATGTTCAAAACATGACCTCTGTTAATTGACTCTTGTACTAGTCTGCCATTGATGGATGACTACAAAAGATGATGCACACCCTCGTCTTCCCTCCCTTTGAATCCTATTTATTTGCTATGGTTCAAGTGACATACCTTGGGTACATGTAAGCCATAGCCAACTTCCCAATATGTCCACATAACACATGTTTCTTTGCATCAAAAGATATGCCTTGTGACATACAATGCAAGATTGGGACATACCCTTCCTCCCTCATTTTGCGCATATAGCCAACCTAACTACAATCAAGTACCTCAAACAGATGGTCTCCAACTTTAGTGGAAGGTTCCATTTTTGAAACACGTAGCATTTTGAAGGATAGGTGGATCGACCCCACATACATGCCACTATGCCGGCGCTAGAGTTGGCCAGATTTTGAGAAGATGAGGGAAGAAAATCCCAATATTGCGTACAACGTTCGTCACTTGAATTCCCGGAGATTTGCTCATCACTAGCTCTAGCTACCCAGATGGAAGAGTTAAACATTATATTCACATCAGTCCCGAATCTAGTAGTTGTGGGTGATGACCATGCATTTTTTTTGATTGCTCATCATTTTGCTACAGGACCTCCCTACTCTCGACTTCTATCGGCAGAAGAGCATCACTAGCAGCTATGTGTAGAAATATTATTCAAGCTAAATGAGGGCCCCTTATTCCCTTGTAACAGGTAGAGATTAAATCCTGAAATCTACCTGTTAGTAGAAATACAGCATCATCAAGAATACATTCAGAACTTCTGAAAGAGAATACATCAACTTAGAATTCAGTGCAACATAAATATTTGATTAAGGCAAAAAACTGCAAATTCCTTGTATTATAAATGCTTCTATCACTATATCATATAGAGAATAGACATAGAACTGGACAAAATATAGTTCGAGAAGAAGTAGCATATCCACATTCGGAATACTGCACTACACACATATGAGCCGAACATGTAACTTCCTACATATGGCAGTTTCTTACTAACTTGCACATGCGCCTCATCAGCGGTTGCACAACTACTTCCTATTAAGGTTTTCTATATGTCCTTTATCATTGCTAAAGATAAAGAGTTCATAAATGTGTTTGGGCTACTACTTGCATTGTCTTCCACAAAGACTCAGTGTTTCAGAGCATCGTGGATGTTTGCCAAGCACATGAAACAAGAAAGATATCCTTTGAGGCCCTAGAGCACACTGCAACTCAGAGGAAAGAAATAATGAAACCGATGTCTATTGTTTGGTGGAGAGAATTAAGGTTTGTTCCAGATGCAATAACAGAAGAAGTATGCATGAAGATCCTAAGCGATGACTGCTTCTTTGGAAAGAAGAGCAAGCATAGCAACTTGGAAGAAGTGGTCACCCAAATGATTCAAAGTGAGGCTGCTCTCTCGGCACTATTGTTTTTATTGAAATCTAATGATGAGTTATCTGGCAAGTCAATTAATGTGCATAAGAAGAAAGCAGTTAGCCTAGGTCAACTCCTTGATAAGACATGGGCTAGAAAGTGGTTGGCTTCAATGGATGCAAATGCCACACCAACAAAGGATCTAAGAGCTAAAATGCCAAAGATTGTTGAGACAGAATATATGGACATCGGGAAAAAGGCCTTGCAATCCACTTCCCAAGGTAGAGCAATTGGTGGTTTACATGATGGTTCTCCATTCAGCTTCTCCTATGATATCTTGCTATCAGAGAATGATACAAATTTTGCACACATCAATGGCATTGATACATAGCATTTCATAACAATGAGCGGTCATGCTTGGGAGAAGCCATGTATATTTTTCATAGATTAATTGCCAGACCTTGTAGTGTCACAGATAGTTGAACTTATGCAGTTTATCATAGAAGGTCCTATGGCAGATAAGAAAAGATCAACGTTGGTGGTGTTCAGATCCTTTTCCTCAACCTTATTACTTGGTATGCCTTGCATATTGCTTACAACACCTTTCAAGCATCTATAGAACCGAGTCCTCTTTGCCATGTACTCAAATGTAGGTCTCCTGCCCTTCACTGTTTGTGTCTTTCCATAGCCCACCCATAACTCCCTTGCCTTTATGAGGATCTTAGAAAGAGAAGAGCTTTTTTTCAACCTAAATGGAGCAGAATTCAACCTTTCTGATTCTAGAATGTACTTTGAGTCGTCATTAAATATGCATACATGACAAATGACTCGTTGAAACTTTTCCATCCACTCAATCTATGGCAAGTTTCCTTTTCTTCCCTCATCAAGGGCGATCTTGCAAGCTTCACAAAAGTGTTGCCCATCAATGGGCTCAAACCTGCATCTTTTCAAGAATCTATTCTTTGCCAGCATGTATCTCTTCTCGATGTCAGTCCCATATTGGCTTTGGTACAAAGCCTCTTCACGAACAAAGTCACCTCTTCTAAAGTTCTCAAAAGCATCAAGAAAGTCCACGCGCTTTTGAAATGTGACATCAGGCAATGTAGGATCATCTTCTTGAAGTCTCTGAAATGCCGAGTGATATATGTGGCAACTGGAGTTCTTGTTTTCCTCGTATCTTCATACAATTTGTGTGCAAATGTCTAATCTAGCTTTCTTTGATCTGTGAACAATGAAGCTCGATTAATAAGCATTGTGGCCACGTTGAATTGTGAAAATCCCCAAATGTACCCCTCATCCTCTAGAGGATGTAAGTCTGCCACACTTATAGAAAAGTTTGTGAGACTTGTATCTTCTTCTTACGGATCCTCCTGATCATCACTATCCAATTTTTCACCTGGTTTTAAATAACCTGCATTTGAACGATCTGCACATGGAGTAGGAGTTATTTTGTCTCTCTTTCTAGGAATAGCTGTGGAACTTGAATCTACTCCACGATCACTCCTTCTTATTCCTATAGTTGCAACAGTCGATGGTGTAGGTATAGTTGGAGATACTATAGTTACTGCCACAGATATTGTAGTTACTCTTGCTGGAGATACTGTAGTTATTGCCATAGATATTGGTGGTACAACTTGAGGGCTACATGTTATAGATGGCGTACTTACTGCTACCACTTGGAAATGCATCCCACATTTTCTTCAATGCTTCCAAGGCACTAAGTAATTCTTGGGATCCCTCAATTGAATCTGGTAAGGGCTTGAAGAAGTGCTTAAGTGTAACTCGTAACTTGTAGACTGCATCATCATTCTTCCCTTTACACACAACTTCTATCAAATTGTTTTCTTTAATGTTGATGGTTGAGACCATCCCACCATTTCTTACTACCTCTGGAGAATATTTCACGCTTGACACATTCTCGGCAATGATCACTAAAAAATACTTTGATTTGCGCTCCATAAAATACCAAGCATGTTCAAGATATTTGAAAAACACCTTGGAACCAAAACTCGAAGCCATAGTTTTCTGCAAAGCAATCGAAAACAAAAAAAAAGAATTACAATGACTTTCAAACCCAAAATATTAAAAAAATTAGTAATTAAATATTTAAACATTAAAAATTAAAAATTAATTGAAATTTCAAAAGTGCAAATATATATTTTTAAAAATATTTTATTGAAATTTCAAAAGTTCAAATATATTTTAAAAAAAGTTCAAATATATTTTTATATTTCTAGATACTATTTTTTTATCTAATATTTTTTTACATAAATAATTTAATTCAAAATATTTTATAAACATAGATAAAAAAAATTTATTTAAATATTTTAAAATTTTATTTGATTTTTTTAAAATTTATTTTTTTATTTAAATTTATTTTTTTATTTAAATTTATTTATTTATATATCTATATATTTAAAATTTAACTTAATTTTTCTAAAAAAATCAAAATTTATTTAATTTTAATTTTTTATTTAAATATAATATAATATAATTTATTTTAAATTTTAAATTAATCTATTTTAATTTATTTTATTTGTAAAAAAATCATTTTATTTATTTAAATTTTAATAAATTTATTTTTATTTATTTAATTTAAATTTAATATAATTTAATGTATCTTTTAAATTTATTTAATTTAAAATATTTTTTAAACAATTTATTTTATTTATTAAAAAAATTTAAAAAATTTTGTGTTTTTTTTTTGGGAGGCCCAAAGGGCCCCCACTTAAGGGAGAGGTTAATCCCCTCCCCTAAGGCCCTTGCAGGCCTCCTATTGCACGCGCAATAGGGGCCCTAAGGGGCCTTCGCGCACAATAATTCACCCCGCGAGGGCCGCCTGTTACGCGCGCAACAGGTTAGGGGGGGTTAATCCCCCCTCCTCCCTCCTCCTCCCTCCCGCCTCCTCGCTCGCCTTCCCTCCCGCCTCCTGCCTTCGCCTCCCCCGTCCCCCCTCCCACCTCCCTGCCTTCGCCTCCCCCCTCGTGCCTCCTCCTCGCCTCCCCCCTCCCGTCTCCCGCCTCCCACCTCCGTCCTCTCCTCCACCTCCCCGCCTCTACGTCTCCTCCCCAAAACCGGTCCCTACCTGCCTGCTCCCCAAAAAAAAAAGCCCTTCTATCTCTCCAGTCCAAAAAAAAAGACAAAAAAAAAGGACCGAAGGGGAAGGGGAGGGAGGGAGAGGATGTAGGAAGAGGGGAGGGGGAAGCGGGAGGAGAGGGGAAGGGAGGAGAGGGAAGGGGGAAGCAGGAGGAGAGGGGAAGGGAGAAGAGGGGAGGGGGAAGCGGGAGGAGAGGGAAGGGAGGGGAGGGGAGGGGAGGGGAAGTGAGGAGAGGGGAGGGGGAAGCGGGAGGAGAGGGGAAGGAGCGGAGTGGGAGAAGAGGGGATGGGAAGTGGGAGGAGAGGGGAAGGAGGGGAGGAGAGGGGAAGGGAGGGACAGAGTGAGTACCTGGGTGGGGAGGTGGTGGAGGAGCTCGAGGAAAGTTGTGAGAGAGAATGAGGAGAAGTAGAGTTTTATAGAAAATGGATAGCTTTTCAGGCAAGTCAGCTTTTTTAGGTCAAGTCAGCTTTTTTTAGTTTTTAAGGTTTTTTTAGTTCTTTTAGGTTCATTATAAGTAGAACATTCTTCACTCTCTCTTTCATTCAAAGTTCATTCTTTCACACTCCACGCTTCTCTCCTCTCATCAACCTATTGCAGGATTCTCAAAATTTTTAAAATGTTGCAAAGGGTGAAGTTCATTTCCAATGTATTGCATATGCAAGGACTTCTAAGGATCAAGTTTTTGTGAATTTGATTTTTTTTTCAAATCCGATTCTTTTCTCAAAAACCTGTTGCGTACACAACAACTTCAAAAAACCATTTTTTGCATTAAACCTTCTTTCCCACAAATTTCCCTACTTACCTCAAACTCTACAACCTATTGTCACCAATTTCTCTCAAACTCAAACTCTCCCAGCCTATTGGCCACATAATAATTTAAAAAAAACAAAACAAAACAAAACAATCTATTACAAATTTCTCTCTTAACCTCAAAACCACTCAAAGCTCCTACCTATTGCGTATGCAACAACTTCAAAACAAAATTTAACCATAAATCTCTCCAAAAACTCTTTTCACGACACTTTATTAAGATGAGAAATCCATTTATAATATTTTTACTTCATAATATAATAAATTTTTATTAACTAATGTTAAAATATAATTTTGCTAAAAATATATATTGTTAATCTATAAATTAATATAAATATTATATAAAGATGTTAATTAAAAAAATATAACAATGAAAATATGTGCTTTGTATAATACTTATTCTTCAATAGTAAATGTATTTGTAAGGTAGTTCTTAATATGAAAAATCTCTACAATATTCTTCCTACTATTAACTAGATATTAAATTTTAGTTTTAATAAAAATATACATTATTAACTTAAAAACTAATATAAATATAATGTAATTATTGTATAAATTTAAATAAATATATATAAATTATTAAAACTATACATTAAGAACATTTAAAATTATGTATATTATATATTGATAACCTGTAAATTTTAAAAAGTAGTCAATCAAAGAATTGAATTAATTTAAAAAATAAGAAAATATTAAATTTTACACACGTACTTTTAGCATGTATGCTTTTCTTCCATGTGTATAATATTTGTTAGTAGAAGAATGAAGAATTAAATTTTACACACGTGCTTTTAGTATGCATGCTTTTCTTTCATGTGTATAATACTTATTAGTAGAAAAATGAAGAATTAGATAATGCATTTGTAACGTAGGTATTTAAAACCATAGAATCTGGAAAAGGTTTAGCATACTTGCTTATCTTTGTTACAGTATGTAATACTTTGCAAAAGCTTTAAGGCTTTGCACAAAACCACAGTATCATTGAATCCATATCATTTTTCTACTTTAGCAACTACCAGATATTCATGGTATGAATCCATGATATGGAATACATATTTCTTCTGAATATTTCTTATCACATACTTCTGATACACCATGCAGCATGAATGTAAGAAAATATGAATCTGTGTGCTTTTAGCCTATGTACTTGTTCCTAATCAGTAGGATACTTTGACTAGGTAGACTTATAATTACTTAAAGTAAAGCCTTTGCAAAGGATCATACCTAGTATTGGATGTAAACAAAACACTTTGGAAAGCATATAATATATAGTCTATATATATATCCAAACTAAATACTTTGGAATGCATATTTTATATAGTCTATATACCTTAAATCTTACACCCTAAATCTTAAATCCTAAAGTTCCCTAAATCTTAGGTTATACAATCTAAGCTCTTAAACTTATATAACAGTTCTAATCCCTAAACCCTAAACCCTAACTCCTATAGCTTAAAGTCTAAAACCTAATTTCCAAATCCTAAACCCGAGATTCTAGACTCTAAGCTCATGACCTTATATACTAAACCCTAAACCCTAAACCCTAAACCCTAAATCCTAAACCTTAAAACAATAATCATAAACCCTAAACCCTAAATGTTAAATCCTAAATCCTCAACCCTAAATCTTAAACCCTAAACCCTAAAACCATAATCATAAACCCAAAACCCTAAACACTAAATCTTAAATCTTAAGCCCTAAATCCTTAACTCTAGATTCTAAGCCCTAAACCCTAACCCTAAAATACAACCAAAATTTAATGATTTTTTTCAATTTGTGCAATAGGTTTCATATATCCCCCAACTTGTTGCAAGTGGAACACGTTAATGGTGCACCCAACCTATTGCAAAAATCAAGGAATTTTCTTGATTTATGCAACAGGTTGGATATACCCCCCAACCTGTTACTTGAGCAACAGATTGGGGGGTATATCCAACCTGTTGCACAAGTCAAGAATGAGCAACAGGTTGGGGGGTATATCCAACCTGTTGCACAAGTCAAGAATTTCTTAACTTGTGCAACAGGTTGGATATACCCCCCAACCTGTTGCTTAAGCAATAGGTTGGGGTCCCCAGGATATATCCCCCAACCTGTTGCTTGAGCAACAGGTTGAAATTCTTGATTTGTGCAACAGGTTGGATATACTCCCCAACCTGTTGCTCAAGCAACAGGTTGGGGGATAGTTGGATATACTCCCCAACCTATTGCTCAAGCAATAGGTTGGGGGATATATCCAACCTGTTGCACAAATAAAAAAATTTCATTAAATTTTGGTTGTATTTTAAGGTTAGGGTTTAGGGTTTAGGATTTAGGATTTAGGATTTAGAGTTTTGGGATTAGGGTTTAGGATTTAGTGTTTAGGAGTTTAGGATTTAGGGTTTAGGGTTTAGGGATTAAATGTTTAAAGTTTAGGATTTACGGTGGTTAAGATGTTTTGGTATTAATTGTTTAAAGTTTAAAGTAATAATAAGCTCAATGATTATTTATTCTGTCTTTTTTGAGTTGCTAATCTATTTTTGTAAATAAAATAGGTATTCACCCTAACAGAGGGTATGGATGTGGTGTTATATAAGAAGAATGAAGTGGTGGCTTTTGGATGAATTCATAATCTTGATCCTATGAATAAGTGTCATTTCCAATGTTGTGGTGAGAGAAGATGTGTAGTGATAATCACCAACGTTGTAAATCCTGAAGTACATTTAAAATATCCACATGGAGACTTTGAAACATTGGGAGATATCTTACAATGTGACATATTTGATATGCAAGCACACAGAATGCTCTGGGACCAAGACGAAATTGTTCCAAGGACGTACTTTCAAGATATCAAGAAAACTTATTTTGAGGGGAAAAAGGTAGAGATGTTATCTTGCTCTGGAGAAGTTTTAGCAATTGGCAACTTTAAGGGCTATGCTCAGAGTTTTCTCTGTATAGTGGAGATAATTAAGTTGACTAGTGCAGGTGTCATTCAAAATGCAATGGATAGTACTTCACATCTAGACATCCATAATACTACGTCTCATCTACAAGTTCATAGTACTTGTAAATGGGGGTTAGCTTTCTTGAAATCAAGTTTGCCCAAGACAGTTTCCTTCAATGTCAAGGAAGACATAACATAATATTATCAGAAGAAAAGGACTATAACACAAATGGGATCCAAATTGATAAGCAGCTATAGTAGTGATCAAGAGTATCATAGTGACATGCTCACAGGTATTGAGGACATTATAGTAACAGATTTTGATGTAGAAAAGGTTTCTTGTGTTACAAGTGACTCAAATATACTCACTGGTATAGAAGACTTGTCTTGTGTTGCAAGTGACTCGAACAGGCTCATTGGTATAGAAGACTTGTCCTGTGTTGCAAGTGACTCGAACAGGCTCACTGATATAGACTTGTCCTGTGTTGCAAGTGACTCGAACAAGCTCACTGGTATAGAAGACTTGTCCTGTGTTGTAAGTGACTCAAACATCCTTACTGATATAGAAGACTTGTCTTGTGTTGAGTATAATAAGATGGGACCACAAAGAAAAATACACGCAAAGATCGATGGGATAAGTGATGCAATACCTGGAATTAATGATATTAGTGACAATAATCATGATGTTACCACTCGAATGCAGGGCAAAGGGGCTAGAGAATCTGATACTTGTCATGTTGTTCGTAATATTGTTGCTAGCATGCCAAAGAATATAGATGGGAGAATCTTGAGTTACGAAGAAGAAAGAGTTCAACCACAAAATTCAAGAGGCATTGGCAACAAATTGACATCAATGAACATGTCTACCAGATTGCCATTTCCAAGATATTATAAGGCATCAAATAATTCTCAAGCCCACACAACATTTGATTATAGAGATGAACAGTCAAGGGAAATGGATTGGAGGTTTGATGGTCTTACAACTGGAAAATGCAAGACATTATTTACAAAAAGAAAGTATGTGAGTGTGAGGCAAATTCATGAGCATCCTTCAAGACTGTAGGCCACCACAAACCAGCCTGGAGTATCTTTTTCCCAGTGACGTCACCCGAATAGTGACCTCCTGAACTTCCAGCATGTGCTTCCATCAAAACAGCTTTTCTCTTATAGTCTGGGACACACCTCCAGATCACCTAATCAATGCCTCTCCTATACAACACTCCAGCTATTACTAGAAATGGTTTACTTTGTAGCACAAATTTATTTCTCTGGTCTCGAGACAATGACTAAGGTACCACCCCATCTGTCAAAAACAACAACATTTGATCATACCAATCTTGCCCTTCCTCCGTACTGACAGAAAATAAATGAGCATCAGGTAAATCATCTTGAACCTCCAAAAGTTCTTCACCATTCATCAATTGACTTAAATAATCTACAACAACATGATGTTTGCTCGATGTATGCACAATGTCATAATCATATTCTTGAAGCAATAATATCCATCTAGCTAGTCGGCCAGACAATTGTGGTTTGTTCACCAAATAAATAAGCGCCTGATGATCCACATGTAGTACCACTTTATTTCCCAACAGATAATGTCAAAATTTTTGGAGAGCATACACCATTCCAAATGCTTCTCTCTGAGTCACACTATAATTTTGCTTTGCTTTTGTCAATCTCTTGCTGGCATAGTGTATGGGCTAAAACCAGCCTTTGACAAATTGTTGCATCAACACTGCTCCAATAGCCACATCTAAAGCATCCACAAAAATGTAAAATGGCAACTTCCAATTAGGTGGTTTAAGGATAGGTGCTACAACTAACATTTTCTTTAACAAAATGAAAGCCCTCTACTGTGGTTCTTCCCTTGTAAACAATTCTCCCTTCTTGGTACTTGCTTTGTCAGCATCTCGTCAGCGTACGTAAACATGAGAGAGATATTGTAAAAATCTGTTGTGCCACTTGATCTGCCCCCCACAAAGTTTGATAGATTCTTCAAAGTTCTCGATGTAGGGGCGTTCTGAATGACTCCCACCTTTCGTGGGTCTATGGTCATCCCTTCTTCTGAATTTATATGTCCCAACAAGACACCCCTTTTTACAGCAAAAGCACACTTCTCCGGATTTAAGCTAAGTCGTGCAATTCTGCATCTTTCAAGGCATAATCTCAGATGCTGCAAATGCTCATTCTTTTTTCCAAACACAAAAAAATCATCAAGAAAAACTCTGATAAAAGTAGTCAAGTAAGGAGCAAAAACTTCCTAGATCCATTTCTAAAATGTGGGAGGTGCATTCTTAAGACCAAAAGTCATAACATTACTGGAAAAAACTCCCCACTCTATGATGAAAGTTGTCTTGTCTCTGTCCTCTGGAGCCATCCTTATCTGATTTTAGCCACTGAAACCATCAAGGAGACTATACATCTCGTGACTAGCTACATCATCAAGCATTGTCTCACAAAGGCAATGGAAAAGGGTCTGTTATTGTTGCTGCATTTAATTTTCTGTAATCAATATACACTCTAACATTACCATTCTTCTTAGGTACTATGACTATAGGTGAAAGCCAAGTTACCTTATCTACTGGGTAAATGAACCCCACCTTGAGTAGCTTATCAATTTCCTCCGTAACCCTCTGAGCATACTTTGGATTCATTCTATATCTTTGTTGAACCACTGGGACAGCATCTTTCTTCAAGTTAATTCTATGTTGGCAAAAAGATGGATCAACTCCTTTCATATCTGTGTAATGCCACTTGAGCAAACACATCCTTAAATTCCAATAATAGTTTATCTAAAGCTTCAGAAAAAGTTGCATCCAACAAAGCACTAACATGCACCAACTTTGGATCTTGTTTTATTCCAAGGTTCATCTTAGTTAAATCATCCTCTTGTAATTTTGCACACTTCCTCTAGTGATCCTAAAATGCCGTTTCAGCTTCAATGATTGCTTGAATATCTATTTTAATGTAAACTTCCTCCTCCTCATCAACATCCCATTGATCTACATAAACTTCATCTGACTTCTTTTCTTTGCCTTCTTCTTGGGCTTCCTTCAGACTGGGACTGCCGAAATCGGAACTGCGAACATCTCCATTGCTGGAAAATTGTGCACTGCAAGACTCTTGTACTGATTAAGAATACTCATTTCTGATGATCACTTGAAGTGCTTCACAAATCCCATCATTCACTGTTGGAGATTCCTTAGCACCTGGAGAGCACGGTAGAGCATATTAATTTCTCCTCTCCCTGTAGGTATTGAATGTTCTCTTGCCTCAGGCTGGACGCTATGTGTGCGCATTCTACCACATGCACTCCACTTCCACAGCATTTACATGAAGGGGCCATATGCTTTCTCTTTTCATGTTCCTAATCAAAAGTGCCTAATTGCTTTACAGTGTCGGATTGCTTTGACTTAACCACTCTGATCAATAACTATTTCAAGATTTGATTCATTCAGTCTGATTGTCCATCCCCTTGCGGGTAGAACGGCTGCAGATTACGCGGCTTTGACGTGGTGAATTCCTTCATTGTCTTTCCACTCCTTTGCCGCATTCGGTCGAAATGCCCAATTTATTTGCAAGATCGCCAGTGTAACAGGCATAGATCAAATCTTGAAATCTACCTATTAGTAGAAATACAACATCATCGAGAATACATTTAGAACTTCCGAAAGAGAAAACATCAACTTAGAATTCAGTGCAACATATATATCCGATTAAGGCAAACAACTGCATATTCCTTGTATTATAAATGCTTTTGTCACTATAGCATATAGAGAATAGACATAGAAGTGGACAAAACATAGTCTAAGAAGAAGTAGCATATCCGCATTCGGAATACTGCACTAGACACATATGAGCCAAACATGTAACTTCCTACATATGGCAGTTTCTTACTAACTTGCAAATGCGCCTCATTAGCGGTTGCACAACTACTTCCTATTAAGGTTTTCTATATGTCCTATATCATTGTTGCTAAAGATAAAGAGTTCATAAATGTGTTCGAGCTACATTCGCCCACATCCCTCAAGTGATGTAGTTATATGTACATGTCTAGAATCTTCACTCATCACATCCAGACATTCGAAGACATTTCAGAAGACATGTTTGAGACACATTTTTGGA
This sequence comes from Dipteris shenzhenensis, assembly GCF_047967505.1. Lineage (NCBI taxonomy): Eukaryota > Viridiplantae > Streptophyta > Polypodiopsida > Gleicheniales > Dipteridaceae > Dipteris > Dipteris shenzhenensis. The sequence continues at coordinate 40,214,210 of NC_141611.1, forward strand.
AGCCGCTACATCCATTTTGCCACATCTCACATAGGACATTCGACCGCTACAAAATTATGAACAATGCCCTCAAGTCTAACATCATGCACCGGACATAATCCATGGATGGATTGTGAACAAGAAGTGGGGAATTTTAACCACAACATCGGTTAACAGTTCTTGTACTATGATGTGAAAGCAAAAATGTAGAAGAGAGTGTGAGGAGTAGCAAATGATAATTCCCTTGGATCCGGCCCAAGTGGTTGCAAAATCAGAGAAGAGAGCTACATGAGAGTATAAAGGTTAGCCCTCCCTTCAAAAGGTGGATGTGTAGATAAGGCCAAAAGTTTGACTTTGGTCTTAGTTGTATACTTGCAAGATTTGTAATTGAAGCTGTCTCTTCTTCTCCGTGCTCTTTCTTGCTAAGTTGTCTTGTGATTGCCACTCTCCCCCTACCTCCATATCCTCTCCCTCATGCTCTCATCCCTCCCTTCCCTTCCCTCGTGGAATCACTTGCACATGATCCAGTAGATGCTTGGGTGACACAAGTAGATGATTTGACCATATGAAGCTCACACAAAGAGTTGTTCAAGAGTAGAGGCTTCGACGGCATTCCCCCAAGATCCCCATGATACATGAGACACTGCCAAACTTTACAAGGTGTCACCATTTACATTACAAAAGTATAGACAACTATTGGGTTGATTCGCCTCTTTCAACATCTACTACCCATGGGACACACATTTTGCCAGGGTGGTAGTCTCACCATGGTTTTTTGGCAAACGGTATCTCTTAATTATGTACCATATGGGACTATCCTTCTGGATGTTTCTAACCCCTAAGATTTTAGGTTTCAATGGGATTATTTCCATGTAATATAATTAGATATGTAAATGACTTGGGGCTCATTCCTTGGGGGCCATATGCTATTTTCCATGGTGGTTCTATGCCTTGTAGAGCCACTACTACTAGTGCCCATAGTACCAAGCTTAGGGAATTGTGACCCATGGCCCTACGCCTGAGAGAGAGAGAGAGAGAGAGAGAGAGAGAGAGAGAGAGAGAGAGAGAGAGAGAGAAGCAATTCAAGAAGCAAGGAGTGCAATAAATATGATTGTGGGGAGAAAGTGAAAGATCTAAGGGAAAAGTAATCATGAATACATTTGAATTAGTAGTTATGACATGGGTAAATAAAGAATCAAAGAGATTATTGGATATTCTATGGCAAGAAACTCTTTGAGGATCAACAGATTACTTGACTGACCTTGAAATTTTTTAACATGGGAAATTAAAGAATCAAAGAGATTGTTGAATATATGCCTATGGCAAGAAACTCTTTGAGGATCAAAGAATTTGCTTGATTGACCTTGAAATTTTTAACAAGAAAGGCACTACTCTAATAACCAAAAGGTACTTGTTAGCATTGCCCATGGACATGATATTTTGTATCATGCATAAAGATGCTAATTTGTTCCAAGCCTTGAGGAGCCCATTGGAGGTTTCCTCATAGATTTTGGGATTTGATCTCCAAATTCAAGCTTAAGGAAGATAATTCTAGATTTAAAACTTGAGGACTACTAGTTGGATTGGGCCTGTGAATATTCGCCAATAGATAATGGCTCAAAAGAAGTGATTGGATTTAGGCAATTTATTTGACTATTATACTTGTGCATTGGAATTTGTTCATTAAATCTAGGCCTATCTAAATTATCATCAGATTTAGGATCTAAATCTAGCTTTTAGGTGTAGACTATAGAGATGGGATTTGAGTATCATGTAAGGGGCTCTTATGCAAAGAGTATGCAGATTGATTATAATCCTAGGTATCACATTGACGATAACTTGAATAATCTTTTCATCTTTGAATTAAGATTGGGGAATGATGAGTACTTTTGAGAAATTTATTGAGTGTTATTGATTTGCTATCTATGAGTTGAATCATGGGTGAGTTGGAGGTTGATGGAGTGCGCTTAATCTCTCCTTTCCTTTTTGCATGATTTTATTTAGCAAAATAGAGAGGCCATGACCTATTGAGGGTTGATGGGCCTCATTGTATTGGAGGCCTTGTTCAACTTCTCCTTGGAAAACTCTCCATGATACCCTATCTTCCACAATAGTCATAGAATATCTTCAGGCACAATGACTAGTTCATTAAAAGTGTGACATATGGCTTTAACATCAAGGATATCTAGCCTTCGAATGTCAATTTATGCTTTCTTTAGCACATTGATGTCTAGTGTAAGTGACTAAAATTTCTTATCCCACCATGTGGTCAATGTTGTTGACCATATGCTTCACCTTCCCAAATGTATTCTTGATTGGTATGATGAAGGCTAGGAGGAAAAATGTAATGGAGCTAGACTTAGAATTGGAGATTAAATCTTAAATTGGATGGGCTGCTCTACTAAGCCGATGGTGAGTTTGTAGCAAGCTATGGCTACCTCCAATGTAGGAAGGAAATTATGACAAAGAAACATTTGAATTTGTTCTAACACACCACCTCAATCTATACAACTAGCACTCTGTAGCCTCCACTAGGTCCTGCCCTAGTGGATGCTACCATGAGAGCATATAGGGGCTATCATATTAGTCCTAAACTTAACAAACAAAGATTGATTTTTGTGATGTACAATCATCACATTCTTCATGGGTACGACTTCATTTACTACTCGGGGGGTCACTCATCATATGTAACCCTATCACATGAGTTCAATAGAAGGATATTTTTTATTTCAAAAAGTTACATAAATAAATATACATAAGGGACTATTTAAAAAAGTTTTGGAAAAATTTGTATAGAAAAGGGGTACATTTTATTAATGAAAAATTTACAGATAAGGGATTTTAGAAATAGGCCTTGAACACACGTGATATAGAGGGTTTATACATAGTGACCCCCCTGAGATTTACTACCACAATAGATGATGCTAATATATAGTAAGGTTTTAGTAGTGACCATGCGGATTCATAGGTATATCCTCAATATAAGGCTTTCACATCTCCAACAACTTATACATGCCTTTGTACATCTAGCTCCTTAGGTGGTTTCATTTTAGCTTTCATCACTAATGCTTTCACCTCTGAATCATGTCCTTGAACTAGTAGTACCGGTTGTGATTAGCAAGTCAATCTTTCAAGACATCTAGCATTAGCTCAATCATGTCATAGTGCATCACACTTGGATTCAGTTATCACCACCACTTTAGATAATTCCTTAGCATGAGGATATTTACAAATCAATACAACCCTCCCGGAGTTTAGTGGACATTATCACTGTAAAACTACACGAGTGTAGTGGACATTATCAAGTTTGCACTTAGCGCTGTAGTGTACAATCCATACTTGATGCAGATTAGTGTTTGGATCTATCATCTAGGATTTCATATCTATCCTAATACTAGCATGTCTTAGGGACAAATTATGCCTTTTCAATTGTAGCTCGCCTTATTAATGTCAAGTCCTTGATGAGCTTATTATAAATTGAGCTTCTGAGGCCAAATATATGTTTGACCTTTACACAACAAGCCACCTTCTAGTGATGGTATTTGATCATACAAGTTTGATAGGCTACCATGCCTTAGGCATCCACATTAGTGCCCCCACCTCTTAGCTTTTATTATATCTAAGTTTACTTCAATCTCATAGACCCTTTATTCTTTCTTATGAGATCCTGTATGTAGACATTAAGGCAGCCCAAGGTTTTTGTTATAGGTGTTATCATGCCCTAGATTCTAGGCAAGAACCTGGGAGGAAAGATATCCATTTTACATTAGGTGTAGCAAGGCTTAAAGACCTACTGCTTGTGAGAGTTTGTTGCAAAGTTTTGCAACATTAGGAGCTACTATGGGCTACTAGGAGAAGTGGGTAACAAAGGCCCAGTAGGTAGGGGAGTAGCCAAGTTAGCCAAACTTGGTTTGTTCTTGTTGGCCATCCAACCAAGCTGGTTGGCTTATAGTCTTCCCCACAAATTGCCAAGCTGGCTAGAGTCTAGGTGTTGGACACTACCTTTCTAAATTCTCGCCCATTCAATTCTGTAATAAATAGTCACCTCTTATAGCCTCTTTTACTTGACACTGCCTTTCTAAATTCTTGCCCATTCCTATAATCCTCTATTTCCACCCCTTGCACATAAAGAATGAATCAATAAGTTTTACGCTAGCAAGTACATGCTCTCAAGGTAGGTCAATAAGTTTTACTCTCTTTCCCTCTTTCACAACAACTCTAAAAAGGTGTCCTCTTTGCATGATGCAAATGGCATGGAGGGCTATCAATGCAAGAAGGTAAATCTTACTAAATGCTACTTACCTATAATTCTAACTTAGAAAGAACTCGAAGTACATTGCTTCTTACATAGTCTCTCTCTCTCTCTCTCTCTCTCTCTCTCGCTCTGTCTTTCTCTCTTAGTACATTGCTTCTTACATGCACCCATGCACGCGCACACACACACGCACACTCATACCTTGAGCTGAGGTTCGACCTTTCCAAACCAAGTTTCAGAGTGTTGATTTTTATCTCAATATAACAATGCTGATTTTTATCTCAATATAACAATGCTGATAAGGTATTTCATTTCAAGAGGTAAATCAAGATTTTGCGGGGCTTGGGCCATCCAGGGGGAAGCGGCATCTTTGTCCATGTAACATAATTGCCGAGTTCCACCCTCCATAAGCAATCAAATATCGACCAATAAAGCACAGAGTCTGTCTCTCCTTGCACCACGTGATCTGGAGAGAATTCATCAGCATAGATTTTGCGATCGCAAAACAACCTTTCTAGCGCTCGATCCTCTATCCATCTCTTCTTTTTTTCGTTATACGCTTTGAAAATATTAGTACGCTTATTAAGCAGGTGCGTAACTTGGTTTGATCGCGTGAAGATTGAGTAAACTTCGCTATGACGATCCGCTGCGTGATCCGGTAGTTCTTCCCACACATCTCTCTGAACGTCGTATGCTGCAATCCGGTTATTGGACTTAGAAACGTACAGCTTTCCTTCTCTTGCTGTCAGATCAATCGAGCAATTGGTCATACGGCCCTTAAATTTGGCTCTCTCCTCCCATTTCCAGATTCCAGCGGCAATATCAAGCATGAAAAGGTATCCAAGCCAATTGAGGACGAATAATCTGCCGTCAAGGCAAGCAAGTTCAGAGGAAAAGCGGTGAAGAGGAAGGGGGGGAAGCGGGTGAAATTTTTTGAGATGGAGATCGAAAAAGCAGAGGGAGTCATGGGCAACGACGAGGCCATGAGGAAGGAGCAAGGTTCGAGTAGAGGTGGTCTAGAGGTGGGCGTTTTGGAGGGACGAGCGCCATGGCTGGGACAAGGAAGCCATGAGGGGACGAGTATACAAAGGAAGGCGAGGAAGGATGTTGTCGAGCACCAAATCATCAGGTAGACCTGGAATGAGGGTCATCCTTACGTGAGGAAAATGTATGGCGTGATGAGAGATTGAGCCTTTAAAGGGCTTCGCCTTTGGTGCCTTTGGCTTTTGCTTTTTTTGGGTAACCAATCAACCTTCTCAACCAAACCTTACGATAATCTTGAGACTTTTCACGGCTTGGCTTTTTCCCACCCCTCACTTTGCTCTGTGTATGCTCTTTGCACTTAGCCCGCATTTACCTTTCATCAACCACTTAGATCCCTTAAAAAGTTTGAGCCATTCCATCAACCTTTCTCCTAATGAAAGCATACTTCACCACTCCCTTGCCAATCAAAGCCACAATTCTTCTAATAGTTGTACAATTGTGGAGAAATGGATTTAAAATTACATAAAGAGGTAAAAACATGACGGCGTGATGACAAGAAGTCTTTCTAAAGAAGCAATAAGGGTTCAGCTTATCCTCTTTGCATGCCCACTAAATGCTTGTAAGGTTCTCTCATACAACCCAGGCAGAGGAGGGAGAGCATGATAGAAAAAAAAAGAGAAGAGAATTTGCAGAAGGTTATCGTCTCAAGGTTTTCCAAGCATAGATCATAAATCTCTAGTCTTTTTGCACCTTCATTTTCTAATGCATGTAAGCCATTAAGGAATTACTAATGATGATACTTATTTTTTACAAGTTTTCAAGAATAATACTTTTGTTTCTACTCTTTTAGTGTCTTCATTTTCTGATACATGTTTTCCATTGTTGAAATGCGTTGTCATTAATGAAGGGCATTGATGGTCTTTTCTCTTCACCCATCGGTTGGCCACTATACCGGGTGCTTGATGAGACACGGAGTGCTTGGTGCAAAAGATGCCCCCCCTTGCAATCCAAGATATTCTTGGCAAACAACATTCTACTAAGTGCTTGGATGTAGGAGATTAAACATCTACTTTCACAGGGTTGTTCTATCATGGGCAAAATTGTATGAAGGTGGGTGGTTAAGCAAGTGTGGATGTTTTTCTTGAAGCTATACTGAGATGAGGACACAAGCTTTCAAGTCCCTCAAATGACCTCATGTTGCTGCCTCAAATGCTCCTAACAATTTTGAGACCACATCTCATGTTCTTCATTCTAATGGCATTACTAAAATGGGGTGCAATTCCCTCAAGTCTAACATCATGCAATGGACACAATCCATGGATGGATTGTGAACAAGAAGTGGGGCACCTTAACCACCACATCGGTTAACAGTTCTTGTACTATGATGTGAAAGCAAAAATGTGGGGGAGAATGTGAGGAGCAACAAATGATAATTCCCTTGGAGCTGAATGGGCCCAAGTGGTTGTAAGATGAGAGAAGAGAGCTACATGAGAGTATAAGGGTTAGTCCTCCCTTCAAAAGGTGGATGTGTAGATAAGGCCAAAAGTTTGATTTTGGTCTTCATTGTATACTTACAAGATTTGTAATTGAAGTGGTCTCTTCTTCTCAGTCTCTTGCATTGAGTATTCTTGCTCTTTCTTGCTAAGTTGTCTTATGATTGCCACTCTCCCCCTACCTCCATCTCCTCTCCCTCAAGCTCTCATTCCCTTTTCCCTCCCTTCCCTTCCCTCGTGGAATCACTTGCACATGATCTAGTAGATGCTTGGGTGACACAAGTAGATGATTTAACGATACGAAGCTCCCACAAGGAGTTGTTTGAGAGTAGAGGCTTCGATGGCATTCCCCCAAGATCCCCATGATATGTGAGACACTGCCAAACTTTACAAGGTGTCACTATTTACATTGCAAAAGTATAGACATAACTATTGGGTTGATTCGCCTCTTTTAACATCCTACTACCCATGGGACACACATTTTGCTAGGACCGTGGTAGTCTCATCACGGGTTTCTGGCATTTGACACAAGCCCTGAAATGGTTGCTACCTCAAATACTCCCAACAATTTTGAGACCACATCTCATGTTAATGGCATTACTAAAATGGGTGCATTTGCTACGTGATCTTAGGCTAGCTACTCAGTAAGGAGGTACTTTTGTAGGCATTGTCTCTCCCTTTGCATTGGTTGCAAAAATGTCATGCATTGCCATTTGGATAGTGTATCATCAGTTTCCATGGCCTTCAAAAGACTCTGCATACTTTGACTAGGTTTATCGATATTTCACACCATGTAGTACCCTATTTTAAACAAAGAAAGCGAACCAAGAAATGAGAAATGATTCATGTTAAATGATGCTAGCTTGTCAGGAGAAACAAGGACTCACTTGAAGCTTTGTGACAGGAATCAAAACTTGTGTACATTCCAAGAGAGCTTGAGGAGCATAGAGTGCATGAGGCTAGGGGTGAATGTCCTTAAAAGGGAAAGATGCATGGATGGAAAGAAGCCAAGATAGATACGATGAGGAAAATAATTTCAAAAAAAGAAGAAAAATTCCTAAAACTAACACAACATAAAATGCCACAAGAGTGCTTTGCATAGGTCAAGTAGAACATGGGTATGCATTGTGTTTTATTTGGGATTTAGTAGAGCGACAGAAGTGAGATTTGAATGCAAAATAGGAGATATCAAATTTTGCAAAATATTGGTGGCCATGTTTTGTTGTCTCTAATTATACATGTCACCAACTCTACTTCCCAGGGAAGTACATAGAGGCCCAAAATTGTCAAAAAAAGAAGAAGGAAAAATGGTGTTGAGGATGGTGTGGATTGTAGCATACCTCTAGGGCATTAGGGGCAAGCCCTAACCCTAACCCTAACCCTAACCCTAAGGGGTTCACATGTTCATGTTCAATACAGCTTAGTGTACAGGTAGCTATATCGTGTGCACTCCTCTCTCTCTCCCTCTCTCACTTTTGCTATCCTGGTATCAGAGCACCAGGTGCTCCCACTCCCTTCATTAGTGTCAAGTCCTTCTTTCGTAAGGCATCCTCCATTGACAAAGATTTTTGTTAGACAGAGAGAGAGCAAGCCCTTGCTTCATCAAGGCATAAGCCCTTATCCCATCAAGGCATAAGACCTTTGTCCGAGGCATCTTCATGACTTCTCTCACTCTTTGCTTGGATCTCTTTTCGCTCTCCTTTTTGCTTCTAAAAGCTACCAAATCTGATATTTGGAGCTCAAGTTATGACATTCTAAATTTCCAAGAGTTCCTTGCGAGTTTTCATGGTGGAGAGAGAGGTATTCTCTTTGAGAGATTGATCCCTGTGGAAGAATTCTCTATTCATTATGTTTTAGGAGATCGATAATTTTTTTGTGCTTGATGTAGGTGTGAAGAAGGCTTTGTAGAGGTTTTGTTCACTCCAAAAGCATGCCAACAAAGGCAAGGCACCTGTGTATTGCTATTCATGCCATAGCTGCCAAGATCGGCAGCTCTTCCTCGCAACCCAAGAAAGTTGCCACAGTACCAATATAATACAACTGCAATGACTGCATCAATAATTCCTACAACCTGAGGCAGTGCTCCGATGTTCAGACAACTTTTGCATTAGCTTCAACTCACACCTTCTACAATAGCTCCAGTGACAAGCAACTAGGGCTATAGCTAATGATCCTCACCTCCATGCAATTCCTCTCGACAACACCCATCACCCCAATGCCTTAAACCTTCTAACTGCTCAACCAGCAATGCTTTTATCGAAGCTGTACTTATATATTTAATATAAAATCCTGGTGAAATTTTATTAAGCTAGTTTTTAATTTTCATAATATCAATAGAATATATTAAAATTTTATATATTTTCTTTTGAAATTTGAAGAAAAGGGTGTAAAGCCTAGCAAAGTTTCCCATAAAAGTTTCAAATCTTGGAGAATGTTTCAATCCTTTATTTTTATTAGAAGATACAAACTTTTGAATCCAATATAAAAGTTTCGCTTCTTAATGAAACTAAGAGGAAAAAACCATTTATGAGTGCAACGCAATAGCCACGCAGCCTCAAAATGCCACATAGAAGCAATGAACTAACCCTCGACGACTCTTCCATGTGATAGCCTACGAGTAGCTCAAAGGACCTCCTTTGACATTTTGTAGTCTGGCTCCATAAGAGCTCCTCAGTTGACCCGCCTCCAACTATAGCTCCTCCACGAGATCAACGATGCAATGGTTCCTTCTTCAATGCTCTCCACGAAGTCTCTATAAGCACTCCCCTGGCAACCCTTAATGATAACGGCTTCCCTTCAGTCCAAATGCCAAACAATCACCTACACTAGCAACAGGGCTCCACAGCCTATTGCGACACCGAAGGCAAGCTCCATCGACACCAAATGCCACACAACACTGCCTCCTGGGCTGACTTCAACTCTAGCGTCACGCTCCTCCAATGAGCCTCCAGCATAAATGACCATCAACTCCTCAGACAAGCCCAAACTGCAACAAACGCCATGGCCATCCTCCAACAAAGCTGGCGATGCCAATAGAAAACAAGATGGAATCTACAAGATTCCAATAGAATCTTGTAGATTTCGAGGCTTCCGAAGCTAACATGTGGCTCCACTTCATCAACCTCAGCCTTATCCTCAACCTCACTGAGGTGTGGAGAGGTTGGTTACACGTGGTCGATTGCCATGTCAGCATTATCTGACACATCAATAGGTGTGCCTTGGGTGCCACATCACCTAGCACATAGCAGTGCCATGTCATTAGAGGCCCCAAGTTACCACATCATCACAGTGCCACCTCAGCATTGTACGCCCCAATGCCACATCACAAGCCACCTATGCAATCACATCATCAAGCAACCCTGTCAACTACCACGACACTGACATGTGGTAGTGCCACATCATCAGTGGTCCCCTCAATAGTGCCCAATTAGTAAACTGCCACCTCAGCATTGACATGTGGCAAGATAGTGCCATGTCATCATGTGCCTCCTTAGCACACTGTGCCTCACAGGCACCTTTTTGTAAGAGCATGACTCAGAGTGCCACCTCAACATCAGTGCTTCACAAGCACACTGTGCTCCAGCATATGCACTCTCCATCCACTTCATCATTTTGGGCTCAAAGTTTGGCTATCCTTCCGGGGGCCGATTCTTTTGATCTAGAGGGAATTTCGTAGCACTCCAAAAAGAAAAAATGATTGCCAGCTCATGCTCTACATGTTGAGCACCTCAGATCTTCCATTTGGCATTCCACAAGCCAACATCATCAAATACTTTTCATCGGATCCACCTCCTGATCCCTTGTAGTGCATCCAACACATAAAATGAATTAAGATAAATTCTTTTGTTGCATTTAATGCTCCAACACATAGTCTAGCTATAGACTTGCATCACCATAGAGGAGATCCAACTCCACCAAGCCAAGCAAGCCATTTCCATATTAACCTATTAGTTTCCATTGGCGTTAGTCCTATTCGGTTCTATCATCGGTTACACATTCACACATGTGATACCATCTCAATACTCTCAACATTTGGTAGTTTATCACATCAGTGTGACACTTGGCAGAGTTATCTTCCTTGAATTCAGGATTGTCGCATTCATCTTGCACATACATGCCACCATGTAAAGTCACACATTGTTGTTGGCATTGGTTCTTGCACATACATCTCAGCCTTGTATAGCTTGTTGGCTACTTTCGACATGCTGTTGTCATCATTTCATTACAAGCTGATCCTTGGCATACATAGTTCTCACATGGCTTGGTTTTGACTGTTCAGCTTAAGCCCCACAGTGGTAGCTCACACATAGTGTTCTCATGGGTAGACACTCTCGCCGGTACATAGGTAAGCCTCTTGCATAGAGCACTAGACCGCTTCTAGCATGGAGTTTTTCACATCGCACAATTGATGATACACTAGTCATGACTATGGCCAAGATTCGTGAGTGGAAAGATAACCTTCTTCTACCATTCATTGCCACAGGGTATGTACCAGTTTATGATGCATACTCAAGCCTCATTGGCCTTGAGAGATTAGATGCAGATGCACCACATGTTAGCATGGATCAACCTTCACATTCTGATCATGCACATTTATCGATAAGCCCTTAGCACGAGGAACATTTGATGGTAAGCCCTCAACATGAGGCAATCCCATCTACATCAACACAAAATGATTCTAGTGATGTACAACCATCATTCTCATGCATGGATCTGACTACTTCTATGGTTACATCAGATGCAGATACTCAGCAAGAGTTCACCAGTGATCATTGCACTATTCAGGAGGTAAGTTCTCAGTACACAGTACAAGGCACTCACATCTTTTGCCTCATATAGAGATACATTCCATAGAGCATTCAACTCCTCTGGTGATAATAATGTTACGATTCCGACAACAAAGAAGGAGGACTCTGCTCCATAAACCACCTTGCCACATATCCCTTGATTTTTTGAGCCTGTCTCTTTTTCTCAACTTTTCTCATGCTCCCTTTGGAATCGTCCCACCAAGCCCAGTGCTTGCCACTTGTAACCTACTTGAGTGCCATGTGTCTAGAATGGGCCTTAGTAATCCTATGCCCCCCTTTGGCTTTGTTTATTGCACTCCATTCTATTGCAAGTGCTGTCGATCCCACTGGTTTCTTGCTTCACCAATCCTCGGACATCCATGATTATGGCTGATGTAACATTCCCTTCCCCTTAAGAATGGTTTACATCCTTAAAAATAAAATTAGGAAACCTCCTCTATAGATTGCTTACCCTTTCCCATGTTGAACTCTCTTCAGGTCTATCTTTCTAGCATCCATCATTGATGCATTCACCTCTGACACAGAGTACATCTTGGCCACAGTTTCCATGAGCAATACAGATGAGGTCATCAGTTTTCAACACATTCTTGCATCTTCTCATTCATGCCACATTGCACTACCTTTGGATCCAGTTATCACCTCTTTCCATTAGCATATCATTCCTTAACATGAGGATATTTATGCATGAGTGCGGTCTTGCCCTAGTGCAGTATAGACATCATCAGGTTTAGCCATAGCGCATCTTGGGGAGACTCAGTGTTTCATCATGCACTTATGGGGCTGTCATATATAGTTCATACTTGATGCAGATTAGTGGCTGGAGCCACATTTATAGATCGATTCCTACATCATCATTTGACACTTCATATGCCTCAGGGAGATCTTACGCATTCTCAGTTGTATTTGAGGATCCTAGGCCTTCATACTATCAGCTCCACATTGAGCTTACAACAAATGCTACATCCTATGCCAATGGATGTTTAGCCATGCACACATTAGAAAACCTTCAGTTCATGACAGTTGAGCATATAGGTTTGACAAGTTGCCATACCTTGTCATTTGTATGGGCCTAATTTTCAATTATAGAGCAACGTATCATACTTGCACCTTTGTCCCTAAATTTTCAACCCCTGGATCACTCTCTCCACATTGACTATGTGATCTTCTTTGATCCCGCATCTTTTGATAGAGATTTTAGTTTTACTGCAGCATACCTGCGCCATTGCTATTAGTTATTTTGGGTTGGTGACACTCTCATATGTCACAACCTATTGGATCACATCTCCAAATCTTCATCGACTAGCTTCAAATCCTTCGGATGCCTCTTCTATAGAAAAACTGCACATTCCATGATGACTGATGACATGTTCAGCTTTAAATGTTCAACATGAGGCCATACACCCCGTTCTTCATGCAATCATCTTTCGATTGACTAGCCTTTGATCTAGGCGGACTTTATTTTAAAAAAAGTTTCTTCCTTTTCCTTTCGGCCTATAATCTGGGATCTATTCCCAAAGTCGAAGGATTACCCACAACTTAAGAGGGGGAAATGCATCTTATGTACAAGATCGTAAGTTGTACTAATTGTACATGCTTCCGCTATGTAGTCACTATGCTTGCATACACTCATATTACTCAGATTTCTTTCAGTTTTGGATGATATCATATGCACCAAACAAAATTCACAAAAAGGTCTTGTACATGCACCCTCTACTTACCCAGTGCAATTTAAGATAGGATGTTGAGGGTGGTGTAAATTGCACCATACCTCTAGGGCATTAGGTGCAAACCCTAGCCCTAATCCCAAGGGGTTCACATGCATATCTTCATGTTCATGTTCAATACAACTTAGTGTATAGGTAGCTCTCGACAAACACATGTATGGTGATCTTTCTAATAAGCATGGTACTAGAAGGCAAGATTTATCCCCTGCATTGATGCCAAACGGCGCATTAGATTACCACATGTGGGAAGATGGACTTTTAAAAAGAGAACAAAATAAATATGACAATGAGGCCACAATAAGTTTGTGGAGAACTTCTTTGAGTAGAGACTACAAGAAACTTCCTCGTGTATTGCTCTTATAGGTAGACAATTATGGCTTTGAGAATAAAAATAGATACTTGTATGTGTTCTTATCCTTCCTTGTTGGACATGGAGTCTTTCAAATGATCCAACTAGGGTCCTTGATGGTGGGACATACAAATAAGGATATCAATGCATTGTTTAGTAGATTATCATAGAAACTAAGAACTAGTTGTCTCTGTGCCAACATGGACTTAGGTAGCACAAAATGTGTGTGTAGAGTAGTGGCAGAGCTCCAGTTGTACTTGCATAAGGCTAGTAAAAATACCTCTTAGGAATTCAACTTGCATGTTCTACATGCAAGTCCTACATGCGATTCCTACATGCATGTTCTATATGCACGTTATATATGCAACTCCTACATGCAACTTCTAGATGCAAGTTCTACATGTAGAGAGAGAATGTCTTACAATTCATACATGCAGAGAGAGAAGCTCTCCAACTTGTATAAATACCCCATAATGGAATGAAGCCCACACTCTTTGGGGCATTGTGTTGAGTTCTACTTTGGTATTCAAGGCAATTGTCTCCAAGTATCCATGCTTCCTAGCACTCCATGTCCAAAAGCATGTCCTAACCTTGCCACTCCTCCTCCCCTCTCCTCCAACCTTGCAACTCCTCCTCCCCTCTCCTGCAACCTTTCAACCTATCCTCTCCCTCTCCTCCTCCCTCCTCCTCCTCCTCCCTTATCCTCCTCCCTTCTCCTCCCTCCTCTACCCTCACCTCCTCCCTTCTCCTCCTCCTTCCCCCCTGGCCCCACCCCCCCCCTCCACCACCCTCTCCACCCTTCCCACCCCCCCCCCCTTCTCCACCCATTCTCCACCCCCCTCCCCACCCCCCCTCCCCCCCTCCACCTCCACCTCCACCCCCTCCCCCTCCCCCCCTCTCTCCACCACCCCCACCCACCCTCTCCAAACCCCCCCTCTCCACCCTCCCTACACCAAAGGGACTTAGGCCGTAAGGTGTTCAAGGGAAGCCACCCGCCACATCGGTAATGCAATCGCCCACAGTGATGGCCGCCTCCAGTGGCCTCCACTCTACCTCATGCACCCTCCACCTGCATTTGACGCTCGCCCTGCCTCCCTCTCCTGCACCCACAATAGTAGCCTCTCCCCTTGTGACACCCTCCACCTCCATCTCCAACCGCCCTCTATCTCCACTTCCGCCTGACCGAAACCCCCCCTCGTCCTACACAAAACCCTCCTCCATCCCCACCTCCCGGTGGCCGCCGCTACCCCTTCCCCCCTTCCGAGATCTTTTTTTTAAAATACCTAAACTAACCCTAAAACCAACAGTAGTTAGGTTATTCTTAACCTAGGTTAGATTAACTTTGATGTAGTTAGGTTAGTTGGTTAGGTTAGGTTTACCTACCTTACAGTTAGTTAGTTTAGTTTAACTGTCAGTAAGGTTAGACTAGCCTAGGTTCAGTTCACTACAATTAGATTAGCTACCCTTGATTTAGTTACAATGTTAACTTTGGGTAAGTAGGCTAGGCTAGTTGGTCTACATGTTAGTCAAATTAACTGTCTAGTTAGGGTAACTAACTCAAGTACACTAACTGCACTACATCAATTACACTAACTAGACTTTATTATAACCAACGGTTACATCCCCTCCTTAGTTACACTAACCAACAATTACTCTAACCAACTCCTAGTTAAACTTTAGGGCCACTCACAACATATCCGTGGCCAAAGGGAACCCCCCCCCCCAAGGGCCTCACTGTAACCCACATTTAACCCTCCATAACTCATCCATTTCACGCATGGAAACACCATGCTACGGGGCATTTTTCTAGCCCATTGCACACCATTTTGGCATCCCTAGAACTCGTTAATTTGCACCCCCATATGGGCCCCTTTTCCAAATTTTCTTCCTTAGGTCTACAATGAATCAGGTCGTGAGGTACTTATTATAAGGGCATGGGTCACATTTGGCAATTAAGCATTTCATCTTGATAGGTACACACGTACATCTTCTCGTCGACCCTATTTGATCTTGCTTAGCTGGAGAGCGGGATCATCTTGTAGTTTCTCCATTTGAAAGTGCCTCTTTGAATTCAATTTGCAGTAGGTCCCATGTGGCTCTTTCTTCCACTACGAGGTCTAGATACCATTTTGAGGCTTCATCGGTTAAGGCCATGGGGAACCATGTGACCTTGGTTTCATTGGATTGATCTCCTCCAGCTCAGCATGTGACATCAAAATGTTGGAGGAATCGTGCTGGATCACCCCTACCATTGTATTTGGGAAGTTCGATTTTGCATGACTCTATATGCAAAAATACCCCATTCTGTAGCAAATGTTGTTTTTGATTGGTTTTAGGAGCAATTTGCACTTGGTTATAGCCACTGAAGCCATCCAAGAAGTTATATATTTCAAAGCCTGCCACCTTTTCCAACACTGTTTTTGTTAAGGGTAGGGGATACTAATCCCTAATTGTGGTGGCAATCAGATTTTTTGAGTTTACACATATTCTGAGCTTCTTGTTGCATTTAGGCACAATGACGATGGATGAAACCCAATCATTGTGCTCTATCTCATAGATGAATCCGGCATCTAGGAGTTTTTCCAGCTTGTCATAAACCATGGTGCCATATTTAGGATTTGTGTGCGATAAGGTCAACATACCTTAGGGTGAGCACCTTCCCTTATAGGTATTGTGTGTACTGCCACGTCAAGTGAAATTCCTTTCATCTCTTTGTATGACCATGCTAGGTAGTCACGGTATTCCATTAGGAGTGCTTTGAGTTTGGTTTCATCTTCTCGTCGAAGCTGTTTCCCAATGAAAACCAATTTTCCTTCCTCCCCTTCAAGGGCGAGGTTTATTGTGCATGTTTTTGCCAGTCAAGATTGGAGTTTCTCCAATGCTATCGGTTTCTTGAACTTCAGATTCCCTTAGTGGTCTTGGCATTACTATTGGCACACTGCCACGTGTAATTCTTGAAGTATTCCGGCACTTCTCGAAGATTGGCCTCTAATGGTGTTGAACTAGCTTGACATATGCCATGTGTCCTAGGTGGCATAGTTTCATTTACCAATTTGTTAGGCTCTTTTTGACTTTCTTTTTCTAAAGTCTCTTGATCGATCCACACATGTGGCTTATATTTCTAAAACTTCTTACATTGGGAATTGTGGGGTAACTTTTCCACTAGTAAGGTGTTTCCAAGTAAGGGTTCATTTGTTGTGCATACTCCTTCCAGTCCCTCAAGGGACCATTCAAGAGGCGGTGGTTCTAATTTTGAGGGAGCTGGCTTTGCAAGGTACAATTTGATGATCCTTGTTTGGACTCGTTCGAATTCATTGAAGTGTTCTTTGGCTTTTCTGTGATTTCCTCCTTTAGCTTTCTTGCGGGATCTTCTGCTGTTATTCAACTTTGGAGGTTCAACTTTTGGGAGTTCGACTAGCATTAGGGCATGCAAAATGGCTAAGTCATTATCAAAGATTTGATCTTCAATTTCAGCATTCTCAGCCTCTGTTTCAAGGTCCCAAGGAAAATCTGAGTCATCATTGGTATGGGTACCTTCTTCAAGTTCATTATCCCATAGCCATAAAGAATGGCACCTCTAGATCCATTGGATCTTCATGTGTGAGTGGAGGATCTATCGTGCACACCCCCATAGAACTTTAGTATCCCTTTTCCTCCATTTAATGCCATGTGCTTCTCCCACCGAGCCTCGCGAGACTGCAATCATGGGTCTCTCCGAATCTGCGGCACCCTATCCATCTGCCACATGGTGCCTACTGCCCATCTGCCCACTGCATCAGTCCATCTTCTTTGAGCCTTCATCTCAGCCCATCTAGCTACACCCCCTTAGACTGTGTTGGTACTAGAGACTCAGACTTGGAATTACTTCAGAGTCATAACCGCCTGCCAGTGCACCTGTACCTGCATGAAAGCTCCAGCTTCCAACTTCCAAGCTCTCCTTTTACTGCACAGTCCAATCCATGTGTCCTTACTGCGCAGTGTGCCCCTACCCACAGTCTGACAGACTCCTGCAGTCTGACAGATGGCGCGATGATAGATGGCGGGTGGGTAAATGGCAGGCAGGTAAACACTTGTCTCTACCATTGTCAATCTCTACGTAGCCTCCACTCCAACTCCCTCATCATGCCACGTGGCATTTTTGCACTCTCTTCTCTCCCTCCCTTAACCTCCCTCTCTCCTCGAACCTCCCCCAAACCTCCCTCCTCCCCCGAACCTCCCTCCTTCTCCCTTGAGCCTCTAGAAATGCTTCTATGTGCCAGGTCTGGTAATAGCCCCCGTAAGGAATATAAGAGAGGACAATTGATCACAACTTGCACTTCACATGCAACCCACATAAAGTCTTATTTGTTGACTTTTTGGGCATTGGTTCCTACACACATAGGTTAGCCTTGTACAGCCTCTTGGAAATTCTCACCACATTCTTCTCATCATCTCATTAGAACCTTACCTTTTGGCACACATTATTCAATTGTGATGTGGATGAGATATTTCGTGAGTGGTCCTCTCACATCCACATAGGTTAGATCATGGTTTACGAAACAATTTGTTTAGATAGCAAGTATCATAGATTGATAGTGTGATGCCAAAAATTGATATTTTTAACTTGGCATTGATATTGTTTTTCTCTATGTTTGATAAGAGTTTGAGTATCAAGTGATAGCCTAGCGGCTCTCACTTATTTCTATTTTCTATGATATTGTATGGGATTGAGAGGATGAGTGGAATGGCTCATTGTAAATACCATAGGTATGAATTATAAATACCTTGGTATGGGGTGAGAGTTATTTGTGTATGGGATATTATGAGTTTTTTAGAAAATAGGAAGAGTGAGTCATATAAAGAGGTGGGCTCATGTCCATGTGTTCCAATAATATAAGAAAGGCCACTTGCCAAGCGTGTGGAAGGCATGTGGAGGAGTGTGAAGTCAAGAGGAATCCTTCTAGAATTCCTATGTGGAATAAGGAGGATGTGGACATGTGGAAAAGAGAGGGTCCCTATGGGCTCCATGTGGGGAGACTCTTGACTTTCTCAATATTTTAAGAGTCTTGAGCATCTTTTGATGGGACACATGGCAAGAGTAGCCAAAAAAGGACATGGATGGTGACATACGTGCTTATGTGATTGATGGGGAAAGGAATCTACAGGCAGCAATTGTAAATGGGTGAAGGAGGGTAACAAAGTCTCTATAAAAGGAGGCCTCCTCTCTCTTGTTCATCAGAATCTCTTCCACCATCGGGCCTTATGTTGCTGTAGTTCTAGTCTCCCCAAGCCTCTTCCATGAGCCTTCTCTTCCTCTTGTAGATATTCTCTTATGTAGACTCTTGAGTCCATCTCTCTCTAGTTTATTCTCTCTCTATGAGTAGTCTTGGAGCTTCCGCTCCCTCTTGCATGTATGAAACCTCTTCTTCTCCCTTGTGTTTGTAGTGTTGAGGTGGATTCTCACTCTATTTGTAATGAAGGTCACTTCAGGTTCTCTCTCTCTCTTGAGTGTCTCTTCCCTTTTCTTTCTTTCAAAGCCTTAAAAGTTCTTTCTATTCGGCTGCTCACTGTGCACACATGGTCCATTTGTTTCCTGAGCCACTATGCAAACTTCTTCCCCTCTTCTAGGCGAAATCTATGAGGGGTGGATCGTTGATGAAGGTGGAGGCTTGAGGGAGCATCCTGCTCAGGCGAAATTAGCCTGGCTGGAGGGTAGTTTTCATGATAGTTTGACCCCCTGTTAGTGTTTTGCTCATAACTTTCTGCTCGATAGTCCGATTGTAATGAAATTTATATCAGCGCGAAGCTCTCTTCAAGGCTCATGTTTCTTGTGATCAGATCTTGAATCAGATACTGCTACAAAAAGTTATGAGTCTCTGTGTTGGACAGTCTGTTTTCATGATAGTTTTTACCCCCTTCCAGTAAACTATCCATATCTCTTCAACCGTCTGTCTATTTTCAATGAAATTTATATCAGCGCGAAGCTCTCTTCAAGGCGCATGTTTCTATGTGATCAGATCTTGAATCAGATATCGCTGCAGAATGTTATGAGTCTCTGTGTTGGACAGTCTGTTTTCATGACAGTTTTTACCCCCTTCCAGTAAACTGTCCATATCTCTTCAACCGTCTGTCTGTTTTCAATGAAACTTATATCAGCGCGAAGCCCATCTCAAGGCGCATCTCTTTGTATGCTTGATTCCCTGATATCATGTCTCTACTGAAAGTTATGTGCCTCTGTGTCTAATGACGGTTCGTAGAGTGTTTTGAGCTAAGTGTAAAGGTGTCTATGAAGGAGGTGCAATGTTTCCTCGGAATCTACCCATCCGACCTAATCAGCCCCTTCAAACTCCTCGATATATATCAGTTCATGTCATGTTGAGCCGCAAGATCTTCTTTCAACAACGTATCGCTCTTCTCTTTGGTGCAGACCGGCTCGCTGAGATTATAGCCTCTGCTGATCCTTTCCTTCTCCCTATGCTTGACTACAACATCACTTGGGATGTTACCATCTTCATTCTCATCTAAGGGAGGAAAGTATGGTGTGGTATCTTGGCATAAAAGCTTCTTTCTAATGTCTCATTCTCAATGATAAGTATCTTTGGCAGTCAGTTCGAATGCTGCAGGAAGTGAAGAGGTGCGTGAAGTTTATTACCCCCAACTTCATGTCACATCTTTTTGGTGGAGACGCCGGGTACGTTTGGTATTGGATTCATCCCACCTTACTAAACGGTCTTGGGTGTACTTGATTGCATGTTATGCCTAGAAGAGGCATGTGTTTGTATGAGACAAAGAGGATGCCTGGAAGAACTCCGTTAGAAGAGATTGCAACCCGTTTAAGAGAACTTGAAGATTGTGAAGGTGATGCTCAAGCTATTCGCACAGTCACCTTGATCATATCCTTTATGTTTGCATTGTTGAATATGTTGGTGAATCGACAACGCCGGCAGCAGGCACAATGATAAATTGGGGATTGATCCATGCACTGGCAGCTTGGTATGAAGAAGAGTTGAGTCTTTGGGTAGTTTTCGACTATAATAGTGGAGTGGTGATTCTTAATGCTTTCAACTTCTTTTGCTATGCAAATGATGAAGATTACAATATCTTGAAGCTTTTATGTGCACTTCCTATTGTGAGAAAGGTGATTCTAGAATGCATGTATACACAATGTTTTCATGGTGCTGGTTGGTCACTTATTTTTGAAGATTTTGTTGAGGATCACATTGTGGAGGGTTTTCAACAAGTGGTTATGCATAATAAGTTGGTCTTGGTATACTAAGGCTCTGTGGGATCTTGTTCGGATCTTGTTTGGGATATTATTTGGATCTTGGTGTTTCCTTTTTGTGTTTCATCATGGTGAAGATTCTAGTGTTTCGAGGGACCCAAGGGAAAGACCCAGAGTCTTATCTTCAGGATTTTGTTCGAGGATGCCGGCTTTCTGGATGGTCCATGAAGGATCGGGCGGAGATTTTGCCTGATTTTCTTGAAGGTGTAGCCTTGAGTTGGCATGAGACCTTGCCGGACTCTACCAAGGAGGACTGGGACCAAGTGGTGGTAGCAATGAAGCAGAGATTTGGGGCAGTGGAGTCGCCAAATGCTTTGATGTTGCAGTTGGACCGGTTCTGTCAAGGAGAGGGTGAGTTGGTCTCTGCGTTGGCAATCCGATATGAAACTTTATGGACAAAGTATGAAAGGGCAGCTTTGCGAGCTGTGGCATCTGCATCATCGGCCCCTCAAAGTCTCTCAGGGATGGAGCACTTAAAGATGAGCAAATTTGTTATGGCTTTGGAGCCTCGTCTTTGCTCAAAAGTAATGAGTAAAGATCCAACAACATATGTGGAGGCGCTTCGCATTGCGACCAAGAAAGAAGCTTCTCTTAAGATTGAATCCTCTTTTGTGTCTTCAATAGCTTCAACTTCTAAGGTGGAGGTAATGGGCACTCCTCAGGTACCAAAGTCCTTTGAGTTAGATCATAATATCTCCCAATTGATGGCAGAGTTTGCTGATTTGAAATTGCATTTGGTTAATGCACGACAACCTAGAGCACCAAAGAGTGAAGATAGGCCTCGAGATAGGAGTGGGGTCACTTGCTATGAATGTAATGAAAAAGGTCACTATTGCCCCGAGTGACCTAGATTGAGAAAGAAAGAAGAAAAACAAGTATCCTTGTTAGAAGCTTCTTCAGGGGATGAGGAAAGAGAGGTAATGATGGCTAAACGGGGGCGTGGTAAACCAAAAGAAGAAGAAGAAAGCAAGGAAGAAGTAGATGAGGAACATCAGGAAGAGGAACACCGTAGTAAGAAAAAGAAGGCATCTAGAAGGATAATTAGCCAGTCAGACTTTCCTTTAGGACAAGGAATTGGAAGCTATGACTTGTTGTCTGACCTTAAAGAAAAGGAAGCTCATATCACCTTTGGTCAATTACTTGCTTTGTCTCCAAAACTACGGAAGGAATGGGGAAAACTAGCAAGCACAAGGGTGTCAAAGAAGAAAAAGAAGAAAAGTGCCAATCCTATTGTTCAAAAGGTAGATATAGATGTTGGTGATGATGTACCTGTGGTTGATGTGATCATTGATGGTCAAGTGATTTCTAATGTGTACATTGATGGAGGTGCATCGATTAATGTCATGAGTGAGAAGACCATGATTGATGCTGATTTAAAATACTCTAGTACTACCTCTCCTTATCGTATCAAATTGGCTGACAACACTAGGGTTAAGACCTTGGGAGTTGTGAAGAATCTAGAAGTGGATGTATGTGGAATTTCTGTGCCGACTACTTTTCAGGTGATCCCTACCAAGCCAGATGCACGTGCCTATCCATTGATTTTGGGAAGGCCTTGGTTACGCAAGGTGAAGGCTGTTCAAAAGTGGGATACTGGAGAATTAATTTTGCAGGGAAATGATAAGAAGGTGCGCTACAACATCAGAAGCCGCAAAAAGGAAGTTGTCAAGGAGGAGTCTTCAACATCAGAGAGTTCAAGCTCTGACTTAACCGATGAAGAAGAAGAGACAGGGTGTAGCTCCGAGGAGTCCAACTCAGAGGGTGAGGTGGAAGGAGTGGCCTTTGGTCTTTGTCTTGGTGATGATCGGGATGAGTCAAGAAGGAACAAGGTGGTGGTGCAAGAAGATCCTATAGAGACACTTCATGTGGAGGATGTGGAGCACATTAAACGACGCCAATGCAATGAAGAGCTTCTTGGTGATTCTCTATCAGGTAGTGAGAAGCTCCAGTACTTAGATATGCTAGATGATTTTCCATATCTCTTTGCAACAAGCTATTCACAGGTTCGGCCAGTCTCTCTTGTGGAGCACAAGATTGAGTTGAAGCCAGAAAGCAAGCCAGTTGTGCAACGCTTAAGGCGATTGGGGGTGATCCAAGCTGAGGCACTAAAGAAAGAGGTAACACAACTACTTGAGGTGGGATTCATCTTTCCTGTTGATGATTCAGAATGGATATCTCCTGTAGTTGTCACACCAAAGAAAGGAAATAAGTGGCGAGTTTGTGTGGACTTTCGTCCTTTGAATGCATGCACTAAGAGGGATCATTTTCCTTTGCCATTCCAAGATGAAATACTAGACCAAGTAGCAGGGCATGAGATGTATTCTGTATGTGATGGGTATTCTGGGTACTTTCAAATTCGTATTCAGGAGGAAGATCAAAAGAAAACATCATTTGTCACACCTTGGGGAGTTTTTGCTTACAGAGTGATGCCTTTTGGGTTGACCAATGCACCAGCTACATTTCAAAGGTTCATGAGTCAAGTCCTGGAGCCTTACTTGGGAAAGTTCATACGGGTGTTTTTGAATGATTTTTGCATTTATTCTTGGCGCATAGATCACATGGAGAAGTTAAAGATGGCCTTAGCTAGGATTGATGAAGCAAAAGGGTGTCTAAATCCTAGCAAGTGTCATTTGGCTCAAACAAAAGTAGTCTTGTTGGGGCATATTGTGTCTCAAGAAGGCCTGCAAATGGATCCTGACAAGGTTCAAGCAATCATGGCATTGCCAAGTCCTAAGAGTGTCACTGGTGTTCATAGAATTCTAGAAAAGAGCAAGTATTATCAACGCTTTTGTGATGATTTCACAGAGATAGTGCATCCCATGAACTTGTTGACAAGAAAAGGAGTTTCTTTCCAATGGGGTATGGAGCAACAAGAGTCTTTCCAGCAACTTAAGGAGGCCATGAGTAAGGGCCCAATATTGAAGCCCCTTGATCGGTCTCAAGACTTTTATGTAAATCCAAGTGTATCTTTGCATTCAGTTGGTGCTGTATTGCTACAAAAAGGAGAGGCAGGTAGAATGCAACCGATCTATTATGCTAGCGGATAGCTTACAGATGTGGAAACAAGGTATGAAGAAATGGAGCAGCAAGCTCTCTCTTTGGTGTTTTCAGTCAGAAAGTTTCGCTCCTATTTATTACCTCGACCATTTTTCTTCCTTACCTCTTAGTCTGTATTAGCATATCTAGTTCGCAAGCCTAATCCTGGGGGGAGATTTGCAAAATGGTTGTCAGAGCTTCAAGAGTTCTCTTTCTCTTTTGTCACTGAAAATACCACTAGGTCCACTATGGCAGATTTGCTCACAGGGCGGGAGGATCTAGGAGAAGAAAAGAAATGTAAGGAGAACATTAAATATGAAAGGGATACACCACCAACAGCTTTTGTTTTGTATTTTGATGGGGCTTTTAGTCCTTCATGCCAACAAGGAGCCGGGGGGATAGTCTTGATGAATCGTGAAGGTCAAGAGGTATGGGCAAGAGGACAAGAGCTTCCAGGTATCACAACTAACAATGCAGCTGAGTATAATGCTTTGATTCTTGGTTTGGAGGGTTGTCTTCAAAGTCAAGTTAAAGAATTGGAAGTAAGAGGAGATTCTCAGCTTATTATAAAGCAAATGCAAGGGCATTACCAGACAAGAAGTCCTCATTTGAAGGAGCTTAATCAAAAGGCTATGGCACTATGTAGTCAGTTTGATTTTTGCAAGTTTGTTCATATAAACAGAAAAGAAAATCAAAGGGCAGATGAGTTAGCTACTCAAGCCATTGTAGTACAAGACCGGGGGGTGGTTTCTTTGGATGGCCAGAACTGCAAGATGTTCAGCAATATGTGGAAGAAGGCATGTTTCCTCAAGGGTTAACTCCACAACAAAAGCAGAGATTGGTAAGGAAGGCTTGTCCCTATACTATTGTTGATGACATTCTTTATAAATTGGGAAAAGATAAGGTGCTCCGTCGGGTGGTCCATCCCATGGAGACTAGGAGAATCCTAGAAATGTGTCATGAATGCTCTGGTCATTTTGCTTCAGCAAGCACAGCTAGGAGAATTCTTAATGCAGGATACTTTTGGCCACGCCTCCATAAGGATGTATATGAATGGTGTCGAAGTTGTAAAGTATGCCAAAAGTTTGGAAGGCGACAGTTGATTCTTGGGCCCTTGAAGCCTATTCCAGCATATGGACCATTTGAGAGGTGGGGGTTGGACTTTGTGGGACCACTCCCTCGCTCATCTCAGGGCAAGCATTATTTATTGGTGGCCACAGATTATGCGACTCGATGGGCAGAGGCCAAGGCCACAGTCAATAGCAAGGCAAGCACAGTTGCGAAATTTCTCTTTGATCAAATTTGTTCACGCTTTGGTTGTCCTTTGGAAATTCTCACTGATGGAGGAACCTCTTTTAGAAATGAACTAATTGAAGATGTGGTGCATAAGCTAAAGATAAATCATAGCATGTCCACGCCATACTATCCTCAATGTAATGGCTTGGTTGAGAAAACAAATGGATTGTTGTGCAATTCAATGGGAAAGCTTGTTGACACCAAGAAAAGGCATTGGGATAGGCACTTGGCAGAAGTTTTATGGGCTTACAGAACCACACACAAGCTAGCTATTGGGTTTACACCATTCCAACTAGTGTATGGAATAGAAGCCATTTTACCCATCGAATTGGAGATACATAGTCTTCGCACAGCTGTTGCAAGAATAGAAGGACAGGAGGATGCCTATGCTCAATGCTTGGTACAGCTAGAAGCCTTGGATGAATGCAGATTACAGGCCTTACAAAACTTGGAATCTTCTCAAAGAAGGCGCAAGGCCCGTTTTGACACCAAATTATGCAAGAAGAAAGATATTGCAGAAGGAGATTTGGTAATGAGATTTGATAGCCGTCTGGACAAGCGGCTAGACAAAAAGTTTATCGGCCAATGGGAGGGACCATATCGAGTCAAAAAGAAGTTCACGAATGGAACCTTTCAGCTTGAGGATGTTGATGGCATGGTGATACCCGGACGCGCCAATGAGTATCGCCTTAAATTCTTCTATGCTCGACTACCTTGAGGGCCAGCGGACCCTCTCTGTACTAGAGAGGATCTGCTGGGGGGGGAAAGATGTGATGCCAAAAATTGGTATTTTTAACTTGGCATTGATATTGTTTTTCTCTATGTTTGATAAGAGTTTGAGTATCAAGTGATAGCCTAGCGGCTCTCACTTATTTCTATTTTCTATGATATTGTATGGGATTGAGAGGATGAGTGGAATGGCTCATTGTAAATACCATAGGTATGAATTATAAATACCTTGGTATGGGGTGAGAGTTATTTGTGTATGGGATATTATGAGTTTTTTAGAAAATAGGAAGAGTGAGTCATATAAAGAGGTGGGCTCATGTCCATGTGTTCCAATAATATAAGAAAGGCCACATGCCAAGCGTGTGGAAGGCATGTGGAGGAGTGTGAAGTCAAGAGGAATCCTTCTAGAATTCCTATGTGGAATAAGGAGGATGTGGACATGTGGAAAAGAGAGGGTCCCTATGGGCTCCATGTGGGGAGACTCTTGACTTTCTCAATATTTTAAGAGTCTTGAGCATCTTTTGATGGGACACATGGCAAGAGTAGCCAAAAAAGGACATGGATGGTGACATACGTGCTTATGTGATTGATGGGGAAAGGAATCTACAAGCAGCAATTGTAAATGGGTGAAGGAGGGTAACAAAGTCTCTATAAAAGGAGCCCTTCTCTCCCTTGTTCATCAGAATCTCTTCCACCATTGGGCCTTATGTTGCTGTAGTTCTAGTCTCCCCAAGCCTCTTCCATGAGCCTTCTCTTCCTCTTGTAGATATTCTCTTATGTAGACTCTTGAGTCCATCTCTCTCTAGTTTATTCTCTCTCTATGAGTAGTCTTGGAGCTTCCGCTCCCTCTTGTATGTATGAAACCTCTTCTTCTCCCTTGTGTTTGTAGTGTTGAGGTGGATTCTCACTCTATTTGTAATGAAGGTCACTTCAGGTTCTCTCTCTCTCTTGAGTGTCTCTTCCCTTTTCTTTCTTTCAAAGCCTTAAAAGTTCTTTCTATTCGGCTGCTCACTGTGCACACATGGCCCATTTGTTTCCCGAGCCACTATGCAAACTTCTTCCCCTCTTCTAGGCGAAATCTATGAGGGGTGGATCGTTGATGAAGGTGGAGGCTTGAGGGAGCATCCTGCTCAGGCGAAATTAGCCTGGCTGGAGGGTAGTTTTCATGATAGTTTGACCCCCTGTTAGTGTTTTGCTCATAACTTTTTGCTCGATAGTTCGATTGTAATGAAATTTATATCAGCGCGAAGCTCTCTTCAAGGCGCATGTTTTTATGTAATCAGATCTTGAATCAGATACTGCTACAAAAAGTTATGAGTCTCTGTGTTGGACAGTCTGTTTAGTCTGTTTTCATGATAGTTTTTGCCCCCTTCCAGTAAACTGTCCATATCTCTTCAACCGTCTGTCTGTTTTCAATGAAATTTATATCAGTGCGAAGCTCTCTTCAAGGCGCATGTTTCTATGTGATCAGATCTTGAATCAGATACTACTGCAGAATGTTATGAGTCTCTGTGTTGGACAGTTTGTTTTCATGACAGTTTTTACCCCCTTCCAGTAAACTGTCCATATCTCTTCAACCGTCTGTCTGTTTTTAATGAAACTTATATCAGCACGAAGCCCATCTCAAGGCGCATCTCTTTGTGTGCTTGATTCCCTGATATCATGTCTCTACTGAAAGTTATGTGCCTCTGTGTGTAATGACAGTTCGTAGAGTGTTTTGAGCTAAGTGTAAAGGTGTCTATGAAGGAGGTGCAATGTTTCCTCGGAATCTACCCATCCGACCTAATCAGCCCCTTCAAACTCCTCGATATATATCAGTTCATGTCATGTTGAGTCGCAAGATCTTCTTTCAACAACGTATCGCTCTTCTCTTTGGCGCAGACCGGCTCGCTGAGATTATAGCCTCTGCTGATCCTTTCCTTCTCCCTATGCTTGACTACAACATCACTTGGGATGTTACCATCTTCATTCTCATCTAAGGGAGGAAAGTATGGTGTGGTATCTTGGCATAAAAGCTTCTTTCTAATGTCTCATTCTCAATGATAAGTATCTTTGGCAGTCAGTTCGAATGCTGCAGGAAGTGAAGAGGTGCGTGAAGTTTATTACCCCCAACTTCATGTCACAATAGGTTTAGCATATGTCCCATAGTGGTATCTCAAAGAATAAGTCCGATAGTGGCAGCTCATAATATTCTCATTCACGGCATGATGATATTCTAACCATGAATCTAGATGAGATTTATGAGTGGAAAGAGAATCTACTTCACCCTTTTGTTGCCAAAAGTAATGTACTAATTCAAAACTCTGATTGGAACTTATCTATCGTAAAATTTTGGAAATAGTCATATCATATGCTTGCATGGAGCATTTCAAATCATGCACATTTGTAGGTAAGCCCTCAGCACAAGGATCTTCTATCTATGTTAGCAAGTGATGTAGAACCATCATATGCATGCATAGATCTTACTCCATTTAGTGCCATAATAGATGATGCAAATGCATAGAAGGAGTTTTGTAGTGACCAATTAGAGTTATAGCAAGTAATTCCTAAGTATGATGCTCTCAAACCTATAGTAGCATGTGGAGATACATGCCTTAGTGCATCCATGTCCTCATGTGATTTCATTCTAGCAACTTATCATTCATGATTTTATCACTAACATAGAGCATATTCAATCATTGAAATGATTTTCCATCATTATTTCATATTAGTAGATTAGTCATCAAGACATTTTAGCATCAATTTAGCTATAATATAGTGCACAGTACTTGAATTTAGCTATCAATATCACTTCAAAGTAGATCATTCCTTAGCATGAGGACATATATACATCCATGATATCTTGCTCTGTTAATGTTTCATTCTACTCACCCCTCAAATATAGGATGACCCAAGGCATGCATGGTGCTTAGCAGAAAGATGCAATCTCTTGCACTTCAATGGATGCTTGGCAAGCAATCCTACTTGCTTCTTGGGTTGCAGAGTTGCATCAAAGAACCAGCAAGGGTTGTGTTGCATGGGAAAAACCATATGAAGATGGGTGAACGAGTGTGAAATCAATAGAAGCAAAGAATACATAATAAGTATGCAAAAATTAATCTTGAATTAATGGAGGAAAGGCCCCATCTAGTACAAATAGTCTTGGGGGCTGCATAGACACATCATGTCTCAGCTTGAGAGGGAGCACTCATTGTAGCAACAAGACCACTTACTTGACTTTCCACTCACACACAGACACTGGAGCAAGAAAAAAGTGCTTCACTATATTACAAAACCTACTCCTTATAGCTCACTAGTCCCTTCTAGTAGGTAGTTCTAACATTTGACTTACTAATTCCTAACTAGGAGCTTATCAAAACCACTAACTCCTATTGGATCATCTCCTTGGTGACGTGTGACTACACTTGCCATCCAAAAACTTCCCACTAGGATAATCTTGTCCCTTGGTTGCTCATTGGGCTAACAATCAAGTTCCTAATTCCTAACTAGGAGCTTATTAAAGCCACTAAATCTTATTGGATCATCTCCTCGATGACCTGGTGACTACCTTGCCATTCAAAAACCTACTGCTTGGAGAATCATGTCCCTTGGTTGCTCATTGGGCTAACTAGGTTGCCTGGTACTTGCTGCCTGGGTCAGGTCCTAGTTGACTAGGGGTCAACACTTTTCAACTCTTCTTCATTCTTTTCCACACTAATGTTGCACTTTTAAGAACTGACATGGACAAGCTATACTTTAAAATTGGATTATTTGCAAGCCTTGGGATGCCTTTGTTAATATCTCTTCCATTTACAAAAGATGGGGCTTCCTGAAGCAATACAGGTGGCAAATGAGGTGGAGAGAGGTTTGGAGTATCCTCGGGAAAAAGATAGGCCTAAAGTGGATCTTTGTTGCCAAGTGCCAGTGCCAGAGGCCAAGGATACAATGCATTAAGACTTATGGGCACTACATCAAGATAGATGCACCATTCCTACTTCCACTACTCAATCACTTGGACTATCTTTGGGCCAAGTACACAAGCTTATATATGTGTTGCCCTTTGTGGGTTCACTATATGTAAATATTTTGTATCACATGCATTCAAGGATTTGTGGGTTCACTATATGTAAATATTTTGTATCACATGCATTCAAGGCTTGATTTAAAAGTCCCTTATCTATGATTTTTTCATGAATAAAACATACCTTTTCTATTAACCTATGAATACCCCCTTTAAATGGTATCCTTTTGTATGTACAAAAAAATGTGCAAAAAGAATATTTTAAAAATCCCTTCTTTGAACACTAGTGCTATGCTTACATTTATGAGTGACCCTCCCAAGATGTCACTCTATTGCAGTTATTGCTCAGGCCATTTGATGATAGGCAAGTGCATTAAATGTTACCATAGATCGATGTTCTTAGCCATGGTGATCTCCAATTATTTTTCTATTAGTAGCTGGAGTAATGCACCAAAATACTATTGTGGAAGAGATAATGCAATTGAATAAGGAATATGTTTGATGTCCAAGATAGCCTGGTGTTCCATTTTATAGGCCTTACATTAGTTTCTCACCTTGTTTAGGTTGAACTCATGTACAGCCCAATTGTACAGGCAACCTTCAGCCGATAAATGTTCTAGGGAATGAAATGGACTAGCAATTGGTAAGAAGCATAAGCAAGGGTGGCACAGCTTACATTCTCTAGGAAAACCACATCTAGGGTCTGGTAACTGAACCAAAAGTCTTCTCAACTTGGGATGGTTTGGCCCTCAAAATATCTATTTTGGCAAAAGGAAGGGGAAGGTTAGGTGAGCCTATTGATGAGGATCTCGTTGGCAATTTTGACTAGTCCAGGCGAAAACATCTACTCAGTTGAGCTAGCTTATTTAGTAGCAACAAGGTGTGGGTTGTTGAAACAACAGGGATGTGTGCCACTTGTTGAGTACAAGCCACATCAACAGTGACTTCCAATTGCCACATCACATGCTTATGCCATGACATTAAGTGCCACATCATTGGCCATGTGTCAATGCCATGTCAACATGTCCACCTCAGCATAGTGCCACACTGGCACAGTTGTAATCAGCATGTGACCTCAGCCTGCCACCTCATCATTTTGACCACTCCTTTGGACAAAGTTTGGCACAAATCTCAAATGCCCATATTGGAATTTTGAGGTGATCCAAAAAGCAAAAATGATCGGCAAATTGAGCTCTACGCAATGAGTACCTTACATCTGCTTTTTGACTTATGCATAGGTCAGCAACATTGAATCCTCTTCATTGAAATCACCTTCTGATCCATTATAGACACCCAACACATACAATGAATGAACTAAAATTCTTTTTTCTACATTTGACACTCTGACACGTAGTCTAGTGCACGATGGGGGAGGTCGAGATAGAGTAGCATTTTCTATGTGTTTGTCCAACCTACTAAGAGATCCGAGGGAGATACCACTGTATCTTTCAAGAGGGGCTCGGCTTTAATTGACTCACACGATTGATACATTTCCCCGACCAGCTCTGCATTGGGTTCTATCAACGGATTGAGATGCGGAGACATAGAGATTCCCTTGTGCAATAGGCTACAGCTACATTTGTAGAACATAGAAAAATAAAGGGTGAAACAACAAAATTCGCATGCCGACAGAAGGATATGCCCAATTCCTAGAGTCCTTTCGGATGCCACTACCTTGGAGCTAATTGATTGAGAAGTCCATGCTAGAGTACGGGCCACAATACGGCGAGTTCCAAAGGTAGGGCCTCCTTTGTTCATTGAGGCATCCTCATGATCATCTCAGTCTCTTCTACTCCTTGGGTGCTCAATTGGGTGATCATCTATAGGGGTGGCTGCATTATATTTTCAATCTACCTAAGGGTGTGGAGCTAGTCCCTGTATTCATCATTTTCTTGTTGAATTCTATTTATTTCAACTTGTAGTTAGTCAATCTCTCTTTGCAAACTGGTCAACTTTAGTAGTGGCATTAGGGGTAGTTAGGGAAGATTCCAATTCATTGATTTGCTACCAATGCTCCCTATTCCTTTGCCTCAACTGCATAATCCTTTGCTCGGCCTCGCCCAATACTTTTCCATTTTGATACAATTGAAAGACAAATGTGGTGTGCTTTACCTGTAGCTTCTCATGATTTTTTGTCAATGAGGTGAACGGCACTTCCATCTGTAGCTATGTTTGAGTAGCTTGCTATGCTTGGCCAAGAAATGAACTCTCTTTAGACCATCCTAACAAATTTAGGGGCACATAATACCTGACAATATAATAAAGGGTCCTCATGGTATTGCATCCTTCTATGCTAAGATGTTGTTGGATCTCCAAGTATTGTTCCACAGTCACACTAGTCTCATAAAAAAAGAAGAGTTCATTGATGCCCTATTGTTTTGGAACACCTAGGGATGGAAATAAAGGTTGGTTCCATAAACTTCTATTAGTAGAATTCAGGCGTACGTATGGAGGATTCTCCCACAGGAAAAGTTGTGGTAGGGATCTTCTAACCACTGGATGGATCAGGTAGGACAGGAGGAATTGGTCTGAGAGGCAAGGAAGAAGGATGCAATATGCTTGTCATTGCAGGAAGTATCAGGACACTACATACGTGGTGGGAGTTGGGTAGTGCCTAAGCCCATTGGGTCCAAGCAAGTAGTTGAAGATGGACTTGTCTTGGATACTACCATGTGGACTATCAGCTTTGTTAAGGTTGTGACTACTTGCATTCCATTCTCATTCCATTAGGTGTAGGACCATGCATCTATTGCTCTTAGTTAATCATGGTCCGAACATGGAATATATGAAAGGGCCTATGGGGTGAGGTCCAAGAGCAAATGCTTGTGCCACCAGTATAGGTGAAAGAGGACTACTTGCAGCTAGCAATACTAGTGCTAGTGGTAAAAGCAATGATGACAAGCATGGTAGCAAGCACATTGGTAGAGGCAGTGGCAGACATATGGCAGACACCTTGGCAAACACAGTAGGCAAATAAGAAATAGCAATAGTAGAAGTATAGGTAGAGGCTGATGCATATGATCAAGCATTGGCAAGAACAAAGAGAGGGGGGCATGGCAAGTGGGGTGGGATTCTGGGCAAATTCCATGAGTGTGTGATAGGAGCCACATGATTTGGCCAAAAACCAACCTATACTGACCATGCACAAGTGAGGGCCAAGCTTGCGATGTGCTTGCCCTTTGGCTACTTGCCTAAGATGCCTTTCTGAGCACCATAACCTAGCCAATTGCCTAGCTAGTTGAGTATTTAGCAACTACAAGCTAAACATAGCTATAAGAAAGGTTGCATATGTACACTCTTTTTGGGTCCGATGAATTCATAAGATGAAGAGAAAGAATGGGTGGAGACCAAAGGATCAATGGACTTATAGATTATGAAGATGAGTAGCTATCATCATCAAAGAAGCTATCATAGTGAGCATTATTAGGCAAGGGAGCTACTATCAGACCTGGTATTTGAATGCCTTTGTGAATACCGTAATCTAGCCAATTGCCTAGCTAATTTAGTATTCAAAAATTGCAAGCTATGAGTATTCAATAATTGCAGGCTAAACATAGCTTAAGGAAGGTTACATATATACTCTCTTTTTGAGTCCGATTCTAAGATGAACAGGAAGAATGGGTGGATCAAAGGACCAATGGACTTATTCACATTATGTGTCCCTATGAAGATGAGTAGTTATCATCATCAAAGAAGCTATCATAGTGAGCATTGTTAGGTCGGGGAGCTACTATCGGACTTGGTGGTAGTAGGATCACAGCCTTGTACAACACATGTGTCAAAAGAACGTAGCATTCTTCAAATGAGGCATGTTGTCATTCAGCCTTTAGCTTTTATTTTAGCATAATTTTTTCTACTTGTGCTAGAATCAAGTGAGCAGAGTTGAGTGCATCTACTGCTTTGCTACTCTTCTATTCCCTTTGATGTCACATGCAATGAGGTGATTACAATATGTTACCTCATAACACTCACATGTGTCTCAAGATTGCTCGCATATGACTAGAACCTTAAACACCCACTCAAATGTACTCCCACATAGAATCACTAAGTATGGATGTTACGATCATCCATTTCTCAATGTGGGGGGGAGGAGGGGGAGAGAGAGAGAGAGAGAGAGAGAGAGAGAGAGAGAGATAGAGAGAGAGAGAGAGAGAGAGAGAGAGAGAGAGAGAGAGAGAGAGAGAGAGAGAAGGGGGGGGAGGGACAGGAAGAGACGCTATGGACAGCAATGAGAAGGGGGTGGGTTGACGAATGTGAGATTGTGAGAGCGGAGGGGGCTAGAAAGAGAAAGAGTGCAAGGGTGATGAGGGGAATACCGAGCACCGAGGGAAAGGTGAGATTAGATAGGACAGAGCTGTAAAGGAAATCATGAGGGGGTGGCGAATGAAAGGGAGTTCGTGCACCGAGCATTATAAGGGCAGAGAGAGATGATAGACAATGGAGGAAAAGGAGAATGTAGGGAGCAAGAAAAGAGAACGAAGTGGGGGAAGGCATGTTTGAAAGAGGATTGAAGGAGGTGATGTAGAGGAGTGAGGGTGAGAGTTAAAAGAATGCATATGAGAATAAGGGGGTGAAAAGAGAAGATGAGAAGGGATTAAAAAGTAAGAATAAAAGGGAGAGAACACACCTACAAAATAAACAAAGGGCTTAATCAATTTTGAAGAACGAAATTAAGGAGCATTCTTGGCCATACAAATGTTGTGAAAGATTTCAGGAGATCATTGTACCTTCAGGTCATACGTGCCAATGTCCATAGTGGTGGCTTGTTTATGAGTACCACAATTGAGGGGAGCAATACAATATGGACAAAGGTGAACAAGGATACATGCTAAAGGGGAGAGGAGAGATGCTTATGAGAAGGGAGGTGGGAAGGAAAAAAGGGGAGATATTCTATAATAGAATAATGGGAAGGGGAATGAAGGGCAAGAGAGCAGAGAGTGATTGGAAAAGATGAGTCACATGGAAAAGATAAAGTAGGCTTATTGCATTGAGGCCAATATTTGTACAAGGAGGCTATGTGGAATAGCATGGAGGTGAGAGTGTCCGCATGAAGCAAGACCACCCATTTTATAGCCAATTTTTCATGCATTAATTAGCATCATATATGCACAAGATGGACCTACGAAATCTCAAGGGGGTGTGACAACACTTAACCCCATTTTCTACATAAATCAAGATCAAATCGCCTAAGAGTGGGATGACTCTCTTCCTTGGACCCTTTCACTATTATGAGGACTTTTGGCACAACAATGCTTGCCACCTCCTCCTGCTTTCCCCTTATAAAACTATTATATGCATGGGTTATGCACAACCATTCTATCCAATGCACACATGGGAGCATCCACATGGAAGGGTTGGTACATGAGTAATCCCTCATATTATATATTATGCATGCCAATGCATATTGCACACATTTCAAATAAGCATAATTACATTTGTCATTTTTAACCATTCACGGTGGTCAAGTTGTAAACGATCAGAGTAGGATGGATAGGTGCTCCTAGTCATGTTTGTATGAAAGTGAATCAAATGTATGATGTGTGTCTGATAAGGATCGATGGGTGGACATTTAAAAACTACATAAAACTTTAAAACTCGCCTCATCATACAAGCATGCTAGTCATCACAATGTTGACCGCTCTCTCCATAAACCAGTCCCAAGCCATTGATGTAACTCATATACCTTGACATAAATTAGGATCCACTCCTAATACTAAGTTACTTAATTGGCTTAGTTGGAACCCGCATTTACAATTCGGATGCCATGTGGCAACGTAAAGAGGTAAGGGCTAGAGAATCAAGATTGCCTGACGAGAGAGTAATAGGAATCTCGATAGAAGTCCAGTGTGATGAATTGGGATGATGTAGCCGAATTCAGATCGCTGACATGGTCGACTAACTAAATTGTCAAGGATGACATTGTCATTCGAGAAGATGCTGGTGTGGTCCATGTGGCCTATCCCCACTACCAGATAAGGTTTAGTTAAGAACTTTAAGGAGGGAAGTATGTATTCCAATTGGGATTCGAGGGGGACCAATTAAGTTAAATGCGTTAACAGCACTGTAAAGATACTTGAAAATTCAACGCCTAGGAAATAAATACTTTACGGAGACAAGTTGATATATAGAAAATAAAGTACTTTATTTAGGACTTTTGCTATACAATTTGGGAATTCCTTGGAAAGCTCTTGACAAAAGGAAGCCATGCTGATTATAAGCTTAGAAAATAGACATCATAGTGTAAAACATACCATTTTATGAGGAAAAAATTTTGAAATTTATTCCAAGGACCAATGGAAATGCAATTGTGGTCTTCATGTTAACATTAATGTAATTGAAATAGCTATGCTAAGGTTAGTAACATAACGGCGAATTAAATTGGTCCTGCACTCGTTCTTCACCGATGGTGAGGTTAGTAACATAATGGTGAGTCGATCAATAAAGTCAAAATGAATTGGTCCTTCATTCTTCTCTCTCTCGTTCTAGATGAGCTTTATGAAATTCGTCACGACGATAACTGCATTTGTAGCAGCCAAATCGGAAAAGATGGCTGCCTGATTTGCGGCGGAAGAGCCCCCTGCTAAATCTGAGAGAGATCGTATGGCGATGAACGGCACATCGTTGGTAAGACACACCTACAGGCCACTCATAAATACGAATTTTAGTTGAATAGAGAGAATAACAACTCTCAATAGCGCGAACATCTGAATAACAGCTCTCAATAGCGCGAGCATCTGAGTTGAGAATTACCAGAGCCACGCTCGCCGATTCCATATCTACAGGAGAGACGTTGAATTTCTTGTGTAGGAAGTCCCTGTAGGCGGCATTGTCGAGAAAAACGTTGGCAGAGATGCCCCTCTTCACCATCTGCACTTTTGGCTTCGTTGTCAGGCAGTAGGACGCGTTGACACAGGATACAAGGTCCAATCCCTGAGAAGAAATAGAGGGTTCAGGTCGACTTATATTGCGCATTAGTAGCAGTTCTTGTGTGATTATGAAACGGAGGGTCCGACCTGAATTTTCTCGGCGATCTTGTAGTAGGTCTTATCGACAGGCACCCAGAAATGGTGCTCCCTCACCTCGGGTGTTCCAGTGACGGGAAACACTTCCTCCGGCTGAAACCAGACATTGTTCAAATAGTTGGAATGTTTCCCTGAGGGATTATTGAATTTGCCGATGTGCAGGTAGCCGATTTTGCGCGTGAAGTCCCCATCCGCTTCCAGTGAAAGATTGGTGTTCGGCCCCTCTCCAAACCTCTGCAATCATATGAGATCGAAGCGAGTACATGAGGTGCAGATTTGTGGCGTGATGCTTGGAAGAAATCTTGGTAGAGCGAGTTCTTAACCTGCCAGTTCCAGAGGCCTGTGTGCGCCCAATATTTCGGGATGGTGATATCCCCGATGTTCAGCTGGTCGTTGGCGTTCCCTGCAATGCCGTAATGCAATACTCCACTCACGTCGAAGAAATCCAGCAGGAGCTGCGTCGTGATTCCTGCGTTCAGCTGCCCACAAAGCCAATAAACCTTCGATTTCTTATACCTACAAAATTTGTCGGGCAGGATGGGACTGAAACAAGTCCCAATGCCCCACGATTTTTTTTTAAATTCTCGTAAAGTTGGACTGTATGCTAGGAAGTTACCATCGATAGTCCTGTCATCACAATAATCACTTTGTGCTTTTCTATCTCTCCGATGTAAAATCTGCGTCCTGAAACATCAGTCCACCGAAATCCGCATGTTAGCCTCCTGCAGATAATGGCCTAGTTACACTTATCTGAGCCGTGAGCGCATCCTTGCTTTCCTACACAGAGCATTCACTCTACCATACACAGAGCAAGGATGCCCTGTGAGCGCATCCTTGCTTTCCTACACAGAGCATTCACTTTACCATACAGGAATCCTTGCCTGCTATGGCGAGTTCTACATAGAGCCGTCACTCTAGACTACGCTTGCCTGCTATCTACTAGACAGAGCACTCACTCTACGCCATACCGTCATCCTTGCCTGCTTCTATTGCCAGTCCTACACAGAGCACTCCCAGCCCTCCTTTTTCATTGCCTCTATCGGAGAGTCCTACACAGAGAGACGCTTCTGAATCTCACTGAACCACAGGTGCAAATGCTATTGGAGGTCAGCCGCACCTGAAATGTCGATCGTGGGCAAGTTCGCGTTGGGGGTGAAAACACCGTCCCCAAGCAAAGGGCTCATCTCGAATGAATTGGGCACCACGATACCAAGGTAAGGGCCAGCTTCATTCACAGCAGCAATCTTGTGGAGGGCGCCAGAGTTGGGAAGACAGAGAACTAATTTGGAGAGCGAACAGGCGATGAAAACAACGAGAAAGGAAGGAAGCAAGCTCGCCATGGAAGCCGAGTAGAATTCGAGGATGCGATGAGACACGAGGAGGAGATGGAAGCAACAAAAGGGAGCATATGCTTGAAACTACACTAGCGTATAAATCCCCTCCGTTGCAGGTCAACGTTGACCACCCCTTTGTCTCAACCTTAGCAACAAGAGTAGCTTAGTAAGAACACCTCCCCGGGCCAATGCTCATGCTAGCGAGGGCTGCTCACTCAGCATCGCTAACTTTTGAGAAATCACAACCCTGTGTCTACATGCGTTCCAATTATACCTCCACGGGCTGCACAACCCAAAAACGAGTGTCTAGATGCGTTCCAATTATACCTCCACAGGCTGCACAACCCAAAAACGGGTCTATCCAATTTCTTTCAAAGCTCTAAACTTCATTCAATGTAGCCTTCCACCGGGTTTTCAAGTCTAGCAACCCAAGGCTAGACTGGAGACGAGGATTTTGAGATTGTTGGCTTGGCAGGCAAATGCTGAGTCTAGCAGGCTACAACCTCACGGGGACTTGGAAACAAGTCACTAGCAAGGCTGGGATAGCCCTGCTAGCTCACGCGGGGAGCTCCTCTAACCCTATGTGCTCGAACATGGTGTCGGAACATGGTTGCCTTCAAGAGAATACCCTTTCATGTTCTTCTCTTGTGGGAAGTCAAAGAGTCTATCATTCAACTTGTAGGCTATTATCGCTGGAGATCAGAGCTATTTGCCATGTCTTATAGTCTAGGGTGAAGCTTTTGAAGTTGTAATTTTAAAAATTCTTTCTTAATAAATTCTTCTTATTTCACCCCCCCCAAAAAAAAGCTCGTGATTGGGGAGGTTTGAAAATCAATAAAGAAATCTACATCACATTTCACCCTCTACCTAGCGGACTTCCATTGCCACTCGCGAGATGTAGGTTTGAGGTGGAGGTGGTAAGCTCTTCTTTGCAAAGTTATGATTCACTTATTGTCATTGCCAGATGTAGTCTTTATGGGCTATGATGGTTGTCTAAAGATGTCTATGTCTTTGTAACTTTTGCTTTTGCATGCCTTTCACAAACCATTATAAATAATGGTACCATTGTACAATGTTGACATAAAAAATCGAGCTATCTTGGAAAGTGTGCAAAAGTATCGTGGTTTCTATGGTCCTATTTCCACACTTGCTAGGTGCGATGGCAATGCGAGCACCCAGCCAGGGCAATTGACGAAACCATCCAGGCCACACGATAGTCAAGAAAATGTAGCCTTAGTGTGGTGATTTGACAAAAGCAATTAATACTTACAAGAGTGGCGGAAGACGATTGGATGGAGGAGCTTGGCACGAGTGATGGAGACTGGCGCACCTGAAGTGCGAGGTTGAATTCACCAAAAAATTGTGGATTCTCATTCTGGCACCCAGTTGCTAGATTGGCCACTGCACCCCAAATAATATGGTCCGTGAGAACCAAATAAATGCCAACACCCACACTCAGATGTGTGCATTTGGACTGTAGGGAAACAGGCCCTATGAAGACTAACATCATACAATCTCATTCTAGAGATACAATTGCCCCATCATTACAAGAACTTAGAATTTCCAATTATGATTTACGTCTCTATAGGGCGAGTGATTACTAGACTCTTAAATAATAGTTTTGTTATGTTTAAATTTTTACCATCTACATCTACTTCACTTCAAGAACTTATTTTTAAACCATTTTTGTTTAAAGTGCAGATGGTCATCTAACATGTGAAGTCATAACTCAAAAGGCACAAGGAGACTCTTCATATTAGCCACGTGTTGAAATAATTGGATGCATGTCCCATTCTAAGGCCAACATGAGTGTGTCTTGTTCCTTTAAAGTGACATGAGTGATTGATGCTTCACCATTTTTGTTTCGCGTGTATATTATGGACATCCATGTAAGTCAAATATTGAACGGTAGAATGGGACTTTACATATTAGCCCACACTTTGAAATAACTCAATGTATGACTCATCATGTTACATTCTAATACCAACATGGTGTGCATCTCATTCCTTTGGATTGACATAAGCGATGATGCTATGCCAAGAGATGCTCATTTCGAGATTTTGTTGAGTCTTGACTTGTATATCAACTCACTAAGAAAATGAAAACTTGACAAAATATGCCATGCTATATGACGCAAATAAGCTTGAGCCATGACACGCCTCCAAATTTTGAAATGGAAATTGAGGATGAGGCCATCCTAAATGCAAAATTCTCTTGCACATGTCTAGTTCCTAACATTAAGTTATTTATAATAAACTTTCATTGTAGCAGATCCTCATAAGAGTAATAAGTATTTTGAAGCATTATAAGGCTTTCAAAATCTATGAATATGAATGCTCTGGTGAGTGACAAAATTATGAATGCTCTCATTAGTCTTTAACAAAAGCATGACACCATCTACATGTGAGATGCATGTGCCTCCCAAAGTACATGTACAAACCCATTGCTACATTCCTTGATGACTGTGTATGGACCGGTCCATAGTGGAAGGAACTTTTTATCCATCTGGTTGTCCAATCTATTATCAAAGCATAGCACAACGTCCCCCTTAGCAAAGTGTCTTTCCCATCTCTTGCGAATCTTAGCATCCATGTGGGCCTTTTGTCGGTTCTTTTGGATCTCTGTTTGATGGAGTGTAAGGCATCGGGTTTCATCTAGCTTCTCAAGTTGTACCAACCTGGCCTCTACATGTTCATCTTCTGTCATCCTCTGTTCCCTTGCTAATCTCAAGGCCGGAATCTCTATCTCTAGTGGTAAAACTGCCTCAGTATCGTACACCAACTCAAAAGGAGTGTGACCTGTAGACATTTTATGTGTGATGTTGTAAGCCCACACGGCTTTGGTGACCTTCTGATCCCACTGGCTCCTATTCCCTGTGGCCATTTTTTCCATGGTTTTACAAAGGAGGCTGTTGGTCCGCTCCGTTTGTCCCATGGATGCTAGATGATAGATGCTAGAAGTGCAATGATCAATACCCATGCGATCCATGAGCAACTCCATTGCTTCATTTAAGAATGGACTCCCATGGTCAGATACTATTGCATGGGTGTCCCAAACCTTGTGCAGATACATTCAAATATGAAATTTGAAACTGCCTTACCATTTGCAGCGGGGAGGGCAATAGCTTCAGCCCACTTAGTGACATACTGAGTGGCTACCAAAAGATACTTCTTTTTGCGAGCAATCGTGGGTAGGGGCCCAACAAAATCTATTCCCCACTTCTGAAACGGATGGATGGACATCACTGGGTGATGTTGCCCAGGACGCAAATCCTGCCTACCAAAGAATTGGCATGGTTCACAAGTTTTGCAATACATAGTGACATCCTTGAACAAGGTCGGCCAATAGTACCCAGCATGTAAAATCTTCTTAACTGTATAGTCACCGGCATAGTGGCCTCCACAAAATCCATCATGATAATACTTCAATACCTTAGGTACTTCATTTGCATCAATGGCCCATCTTAGTACCCCATCCAGGCTTTGATGGTATAACACCCCATCAAAGAGAGTGTAGTGCCTACTCTCTCTACAGATTTTCTTTCTCTCATAGCTAGTACTTTTTGGAGGAAAGGAGAAAGCGATCAGAATCCTGTAGATTCCACCATACCATGGATCCCCATTTTCTATGGCCGCTACAAGGTTTACATCGAGACACTCCTCTAAATCAATGAAAGCATTCTTCAAGTTGGAACAACCCCCTTTTATAATTTTGAAAGAAAAATCATATTCTTGTAAAACTGCCAACCATTTGGCCAACCGACCCATGGGATTTGATGATTGAAGAACCTGCTTTGCAAGACCATTGCTACAGATTATAATGAAGGAATTTCCAACAACATAATGCTTAAATTTCTGAATGCAGAATACCACAGACAAAGCATGCTTGTCAGCCTCAGAGTAGCGTTGTTCAGTTTCGAGCAATTGTCGAGAAGCAAATTGAATGGGATACATGAACTGATCCTCCCCTTGCTGGAGAAGAATACCTACCAGAGTATGCTCACCAAACCCAGGATTGATATAGAAAGTCTTTGACCAATCAGAATTGCATAGAATGGGTTTTGAAGCTAGAGCACTCTTGATTTGTACAAACCCATGATCACAATCCTCGTCCCAAGAGAAATCAACTCCATCTTTTAATAGCATAGTCATGGGTCGCATCAAAGCAGCATATTGATCAATGAAGCGGCGATAGTATCCTACTAGATTGACAAATGAGCGTACTTGACATTTGGTTGTTGGTAGGGAGAGCTTGAGGATAGCTTCTACCTTCTTGGGGTTAGGCTTGACGCCCTCGGATGAGACAATATGTACCAGTAACCTCCCTTGAGTGGCTCCAATGGTACATTTATCAGGGTTGAGGCTGCCATTCGCATCATTCACCCTTTGGAAGGCCAACCTAACCTTCATGACGTGCTCCTTACATGGTGAGAATATACAAAAATCATCTAAAAACACCTCCAAGAAAACCCCCAAATATGGAGCAAACACCATCTGCATAAATCTTTGAAAGGTAGCAGGAGCATTGGTGAGGCCAAATGGCATTACTTTGAATGCAAACGTCCCCCAAGGTGTGGCAAATGTGGTTTTAAGCACATCCTCCTCAACAATTTTGATTTAATAAAACCCGGAGTAACCATCACAAAAAGTATACATCTCATGACCACTTACCTTCTCAAGAATAAGGTCTTGAAAGGGAAGAGGATGATGGTCCCTCT
Organism: Dipteris shenzhenensis; assembly: GCF_047967505.1. NCBI lineage: Eukaryota > Viridiplantae > Streptophyta > Polypodiopsida > Gleicheniales > Dipteridaceae > Dipteris > Dipteris shenzhenensis. The sequence goes on from NC_141611.1 coordinate 40,257,197, forward strand.
TGGTGGCCGCATTGAGTTTCTTATAGTCGATGCAGACCCGCCACTTGTTGTTTTTCTTTGGGGTGACTACCACTGGTGAAACCCATTCAGTATTGTGAACCGGAATAATAAACCCAGCTTCTACAAGTTTTTGCAACTCTGAGCGCAAAGCATCGGTCTGTAGGGGTCCTAATCTCTGATACTTCTGAGCCACAGGCTTCGCATTAGGCTTCAGCTCTATCTTGTGCTCTATGGCAATCACACGGCGAAGGTGGCGGTAGCTAGTTGCGAGAGGTTAGGGAAATCTTTGAGAATTTCTAGGAACTCGTCTTTCTCACTTGGCGTGAGATCTGGGGAAAGCATAGATTTAAGCTATTGAGGACTAGCTGTTACCTTTTCTGCAGGTGGTGAGGTCTTCCTCCTTTGAGAACTCCTCCCCCGTCTGATTCTTCCATTAATTCAGACACCGAGGATGAGCGAGTATCACTATCTTGCTCCTCTTCTTCTTCTGGTTCAATGGCACCTGGTTGCACCAGGATCTTCTCCTTAGAAGCACCAAAAGACATGTGTCCTATCTTCCAATAGCTGATTGCATCACTCTTTCTCAACCATGGTCTCCCGAGTATGGCTGGGTAACTCCTTCCTGTATCTTCGATGTCCACCACATAGAAATTCACGGTGATGGTCAACCCATTGACAGTGATGGGCGAATCCTCAATGACTCCCAGGGTGGGGAGTCATTGACCATCTGCTACCTTGATTTGAGTGGAGGAATGCCTTGTGCATTTCAAATTCAATTTCTTCATGATACGGGGCACCATGATATTACATGCAGCTCCCCCATCAACACACACACTTTTGACACGGCAATTTTCTATGATGACATCTATTGTATAAGGGTGCTTCAGAGATAGAAGAGACCTCTCGTACCTTTACCTTTTTCTTGCTCCTCCTTGTTGAGAGCCCTTGCTACAGCTCATGTCTCACCTTAGGGCTTAATGCTATTAGTTAAGGGAGCGTGATGCTCAAAGATCGATGAGCAAGGTCTTGAATAATCGAATAGTCCTCTTGCCTTGAGCTGATAGGAAAATCCGAGGGCGACCACTTACTCCTGCGAGATCTTTTAGTCTTCTTTGTTGGTGGGTCTACCATCTCAGCATCTGAGGGCTCTGAGAAGGACACCTTCTTCCTGGGGCAGTCTGGTCCACAGTTTAGAGAGGGGTCTGAGGTGGTATGACTTCTTTTCCCAAGGTCAAGGATCTCTACGTCAAAATCCTCGGTTCCTGATTCACTTAGAAGATTCACCCTTGGAATATTGGGGCATTCCATGCAATAATGACCCTCCTGGTGGCACTCGTAGTACACAACATTGGCACATTCTCTTGGAGGGCGATTGGCTTGATTTCTGATGCCCACCATCTCAACCCAAAGATCATTCAGGGCCTTGGCTAGGTCATTGACTTCGGGTTCTTTAGCAAGAGGGGCTGGGGGAGTAGGAAGGAGAGAGGCTTGTGGGTGAGGCTGGGGAAATATTCCAGGCGGAGGTTGAGGATATACTCCTTGTTGAGTGTAAGCATCTAAGGGAGGACCATACATTTGAGGTGGAGGCGGTGGATGCATCCCTGATGAGGGGTGGGGGTATGCCCCTGAGTTGGACCCCCCAGCTTATTGTTGCAAGAATTGAGGGGGTTGTGAAGGGACAATCGTCTTCTTTGAAGCGGGGTCAGACTGAACTTTATCAAACTTTTGAGCAATCTCATGTGCTAGCACCATAGTCAATGTTTGCATGGGTTAATTTTGAAGCAGTCCTTTGAAAGATGATTTGTCTTTCCACAGTGATTGCAAGGGGTAAATTTGCCCTTCTGGACTTTTACAGCATAAACAGTGTCATTGCCTTTCCTGAGCTCCATATGCCTTTCTTCTTCTTGGAGAGCAGAGATAATACCTTCAAGATTAGGATTAGGAAGATTTTTCAAAGTGGTAACTGTGTGATCATAATCTTCAAGCATACTCTTAAGTAACACTGCCATAGCATCATCTGGAGTAATAGGAGAGTTGATAGAAGCTAATTGAGTCATAAGACTCTGCATATAGTTGACATGAGCTGCCAAAGTAGTACCACTAGCCATATTCAATTCAAAGAAAGAGATTTTAAGTGATAATTTAGAGATGTGAGAGCTAGCACCAAAAACCATGTCAAGCTTCTGCCAAGCTTCTGAAGGAGACTCTAATTCAGAGATGTGGTGAATATAATCATCTCCTAAAGCAAGAGCAATGATACCATATGCTTTCTCCTCTCTAGCGGGATCCCTTGCCGGGCGTGTTGGAGTTGAGGATTCTCCAGCATTGGAGGCTGTAGAAGAAGCGGTTGGAGTCGGTTTGACAAGTCCCCAGAGGTTCTCCCTCATCAATGCAAATTTCACCTTCATCTGCCATGTGTGGAAGCCCTTTCCATTGAACTTCTCTAGATTCAATAGGGTATTATGAGAGGGTCTAACCCAGATATTGGGCAGTGTCTTTCTCTCTTACAAGGCAAAAAATAACTGAAAGGCTTCTAAAATATAAGCACTTGATGCAGCAAAGACTAGTGACCAATATTAAATCAATGATGCTTCTTCTTACATGCTTCATAGAAGTGGCTAAAATGAATACTTTCCAATCAAAACCAGGTCTAGCAATTCAAAGCAAAACTGAAACCACACTTGTACTGATGTTATTGAAAGTTTCAAAAAACCAGAAATGCTAGAATAGCATCTCATGTAGCATCTTTTTCAAAAACTTTTCAAAACTATCAAAACCAAAAGACTGAACTTGGAGGGCTTGTAGCTTACTCTTCAGAGCAAAGGAAAAGGGGTTTTTGAGGCAAAGGAGAGCTGGTATACCACAGAAGGTCCTCTGGGAAGAGAAGGCACAAAAACACGTCAGAACTCCATAGCTTGCCCCTTCAAAGTCGACTGGTTTTTCACTGATTTCTCCTTGAATATGCAGCCATTGCTGCTCAGATTTCAGCACAGGATAGCCCAATGCATGGAGAATCTACCCCTGAAAGGAATTAGAGGAAGATGAAGTATGCTGAGAGAAAACGCAGAAGCAAAAGTCGATGATTTTCATGTAATGGAGACGAAACGGGCGCGGCTTTCTCTGATTCCTTTCAGCCAGGGGTTCGCCCCTTCGAGGTGGATCTCCAACAAGAAGGACGTGGGAAATGGTTGAGAACCGGAAGAGAACAAGCTTAAGCAATCTTTGGGAAGAAGAGGAAGAGATGGTGAAGAAGAAGATGATGATGTGGCAGAAATGGGCTCAAGGGGGATCAAAGGGCTCTGATACCATGTTGGTAAACTGAAAGGAAAGGAAAGAGTGGACACAAACTCAGAATACTTGCATTTTGGAATGAAGAAGAGTGAGGTCCTTAAGTAGGCACCTCATACATGCTCACTGACATCACTGATGACTTCAGAGCTCCACAATCATCTCCTCAATCTGCTCCTAGATTCTCTCAATCATCCTATGTGGCTCTCCACCACCTAACTGTGCTTGTGGGCACCTAACTGTGCCTCCAGCACTCACACATAGAAACCAAGGTATGCCTGAGGCATACACCTTGAGATATCCCATCAGGTGTGTCACACTATATTAGTTATTTTGATGTCTCTTTCTGTTTCTTTCCATATTGACTCATGCCCAAAGAGAGCATCTTCATCTGAGAGCTCGTGTGTACCAAGATCAGCCAAGGGTGTCTAGTTAGTCAACTTTGGAGTAAAGGAAAAGATCATCAACACTTAAGCTTGGACCTTTTGGTGATGATGATTCATAATATTCCATATCCCATGGTGCTCAATAAGGTGAAGGCATAGGGCCTTAGGTTTAAAGCCTTACGTTCACAGTCAATAGGGGATGGGATACCCATCCAGATGGTCTCCCAACCAAAGGCCATATGCCTTCACCTTCCTTGGCTTTCCTATACAACATCATCTTCATCCTCAAACTACTTCTAGTGGCCATATCGGTAAAACATCCCCCTTATCTTGCCATCCTTCTGGTGCATGCTAGCAAGATGAACCCACTTTGAGGTGCACCAGTTAGTGTTTGGTAGATGCTATGGAAGTCTAGCAAGAGTTACTTGAATTGTGTATGCAATGTATGAGTGCAATCCTTTTCCTCTTCATCCTCCAGTTGTGTCAATAGGACCTCTAATGGACCTATCCTTGTCTCCTTGTGACATGCTAATAGCTTTCACGTAGACTATGTAAGGTGGAAAGTAGATGAGTCGTTGCATAAACTGTCTCTACATGCATAATTTCAATGCATGGAGCAAATGATATTTTGGGTTGAAATTTTAATACATATTAAATATGTCATTCTAATAGATGCATATGGAGTACCATACACTTTGTAAAATCCATATGTCCATGATGTCCATTAAGTCAAAGTACCATACGTTCTATCAAAGAAATCTTCCAAAAGGTGGTAGATCTGAGAATAAAGGTGTATCATACCTTCCTAATTTCAAGCATGGTACTACATTATAGCTTCTTATTTTGTCTTATGATACCCAAGGTCGTTTGCACTATATGTCCCCCATATGTTGTATCAAATGTTGCATAAAATCTTTGAGGAGTTAGGAGGGAAAGAACCATCAACTCTGTTGTGCACTTCACACCTACTATACTTGGCAAGACTTTTATGTCCATATTACTTTATCAAGGAAAGCCTTTATTTGTACAATCAAGCACAGAAAACATAGGCCATATGTAATCATATAGCTCAGCTTCATTTCAAACCAAAGGAAAACAAGACACACTAGCTATTGTCATATCATTGCCTCGTCATGAATGGAAAGGCTATAATTTTGTTATAGAGGGGGGTGAAAGCACTTTTTAAATTGAATAAACAGTGGCATATATATTAAATTGTGGGCACGAGGCATGGAAAGCACAGCAAAGGTAAGAATATGATGAGGGAATAGCAAGCAATAATGGCATAAGCCATGTAAAGGATAAAAAATTCACTAATATTTGGGGAACCAAGTGCCTCGAAGAGACTGAGCACCCGAGCATGCAAATATATTTACTCCCAAATAACGAAAGGAAAAAGATAGGTGGTTTCAAGCCTTGGCAAGACATCTTTCAATCAATCTTTTCCTTCAATTTAATACAGATTTCTATTCTTCAAAAAAAAAGAGGCTTAGGACCAATGCCCACAATGCGCAGTTGGTGATGGGGAGCTTGAATTCTTAAGCGTTTTGGCTGCGCACAAATGTTCGAAATTTGGTGATTCAATTTTGAGGGTGCGAAATGGGGCACCGGAGCACCATTGCCACTTTAGCCAATCAGGTGTTGCCACTGCACACTAGTCCACAACCCTGAACACCTACCATGGATGCTCAAGAGTCAATCTATCAATGCCAACTAAGGCTTGGCTGAGGCTGTTTGCATCCTTAGGTAATACACCCTACATTGAATGAGCTTGAATCTACTCTTTTATTTTTTTAAACATGTGAACAGAAAGCCAACCCTCTGGCAACTCAGGGGGGTCACTATGTATAAACCCTCTATATCACTTGCGTTCAAGGCCTATATTTAAAGTCCCTTATCTGTAAAAAATTTCATTAATAAAATGTACCCCTTTTCTATACAAATCTGTAAATTTTTTCCAAAACTATTTTAAATAGTCCCTTATGTATATTTATTTCTGTAAATTTTAGAAATAAAAAAAATCATTCTGTTGAACTCACGTGATAGGGTTACATATGATGAGTGACCCCCCCGAGTCTGGCAATGGCTCCTACTCTCCTCGCTCAAAGTATTGTCTCTCATGCAAGCATCCTTCCTTCAGCTTCAGCTCTGTGTTATTCCCCCCCCATCCCATCCGCACAGGCTCTCCGTCCCCCTAAAGGAGGGCCACCTCACCATGGGTGAGGCAGGCCCTTCCACAGAGATGTTGGAAGACTCCCCTGCTTCCGCCGTCCAGCAAGTACTCCCACAGTTTTTTCCCCTCGCCTCGACTTGGAGCACGAAGCCTTCCAAGGTCAGGAATTTCTAGGAGATGACACAGCCCAAGCTTGGAACAACCATCTCCTACAAAGCCAAACAGGCCGACTACCCTAGCTCAAGACTCTAGCCCGATCCAAAACGACGGCAGCCATGGAAATTCAGCCCAATATGATGTTTGGAACCTCCCTCGGGAATCCTCGCATGCCTGGGGACCCTTCCTTCCCTCCTCTAATGGGGAACCCTGTGTTCCAACCCTTTTCAGCCCCTTTGAGACCCTTCTATAATTCCCAACCCCCACACAATGATAGCTTCCTCTTCAACAGCCCAGCATTTGGGAGCTTCAGGACTCCAATCCCACCCCAGGCCCCCTTGGCCCCCTTCTTGGGTGAGAGCCCACAAATTCATTCCACGAGAGATGGCCATTCTGCTGGGAATCTCCAAGCGAACATGTACTCTGCATCAGGAGTCTCCCAAGCTCAAGGCAAATATACAACCAGCAAGCAAGCCTCAGGAAAGAGCAGCAAACCTGCAGCATCGAAGGGAGTTATGGCTTCTGCTCAAATCCCTTCCAACGTTCCAACCTGGTCCAAAATGTACTAGGAACGTGCGATGGTTGGTCTATGCCATGGCCCTCGCCCTCCTACAGAAGTCCTTCGTCAGTGGACTCAACAAAATTGGACTCTTAGAGGAAACAAGGTATTATCTACACGGTATCTGCCTAATAACTTCTTCCTTTTTCTATTTGAGAGCCAAGAGGCTGCGTTGAATGTGTTGGGGGGGGGGACAGTGGATGGTTCACAATTCCCCTCTGTCTTTGTTCAAATGGAACGAAGATTTTGACCCTATGGGCCCAAAACCCACCCGAATGCCGGTCTGGGTAGAATTCCCTAATTTGCCTGCTCATCTCGTTCCTATACTGAAATTAATCGTCAAAACTCTAGGGAAATTACTTGGCCAACGCCCTTTCACAGACATCAACCTGAGATGGCACCCGCAGGTGCTCATTGAGATGGAAGTGTTGGGTCAAATGCCTGAATTCATATTGATTAAGGATTCAAAAGGAAACATAGTTAGAAAACAGGAAATCTCTTACAAAAATCTTCCTATTGCTTGCTTTAAGTGTATGCGTACCAGTCATTTTGTAAGAGATTGCCCAAAGACAATAAAAAAGACTGCTGCAAACTCTCAGCTAGCCCCCTCCCAAGGGCAGAAGAATGAGCCTGATAGTGATGGTTTCCAGACCGTTTCTAAGAAAAACAATCTCTCAAAAACCGTTGTCCACAATAAGGTGAAGAGTAGGAACTTTAATAAGTTCTCTCCTCTCCTCGTTGACCTGACTGAACCAGCCCAAATTGTTTCCCAGCCACATGAGAAGGAAGCTAAAGATGCTGGGAAAAATAATGTAGAACTGACAGGGGAAGAAGACATAAAATCCTCCACAGATGACATGGGAGAAGACGATTTTGTTGATGACACTCAGTTCAACGAAGACCAACAATTAACTCGGGAGCTAAATGAATATGATCTGAATCAGCCAATCATGGAGGAAGACAACTCTCTCTCGCAGGCTGAAGAAGAAACTCTGCCAGGTAGGAACCTCCAACCTCCTCTAGAAAAGTCACCCAAGGTTCAAGGTAAGCTCCAACACCTCAATGCTAAACGTAGGCTCTCCAAAGTGGGTACTAGCCAGGAAATCCCCCACCAATCTATAGGGAAGAAAGGATCCCTAGCTAGGAAACAGAAAAATTAACTCAAAATGAAGCAAGCCATAAGAGCCATCTCATTTAACACCCACGGATTAACAGATCTAGACAGACCGAGGGTCTTTAAGAAATGGATGAGTGACAAAAGTATTAATGCTGACTTTATTTGCTTGCAGGAATTAAAGGCTGTTGACAAGAATCTTGAGTACAACCTCAAAGCTGTGTCAACCTCCCATAGATGGTTCCACACTAATCACCCCCCAAGGAAGGGGGGAGCTGCCCTTGGAGTCCATGAGAAATGGGGGTCATCAATCACTAACATTTTCTATGATGATTCTCACGAGTGGGTAGCGGTAGAGATAAAAGCCGAGGAGACCTTTGTGGTGGCCTCTGTGTATGCTTGGGGGCCTGCTAGCTCTCGGCCCTCCCTCTGGACCTCCCTCTCTTTTTTTCAATTTTCGGTTATTTTGCTTGGTGACTTTAATATGGTAGAGTCTAGCATTGATAGATTTTTTAGGAAGGGTGTTGTTATAAGTGGTAGGGAGAAGAGAGAGTGGAATAATTGTAAAGACAGCCACACCCTGGTCGATGCCTCCTCCTCCAATGATTTCACTTGGGATAATTCTCAGAAAGGAAAGGATCATAGGAAGGCTAGACTGGGGATTGGGCTTATGTCTCCTCAGGTCTCCTTCACTCGTTCAACAACTCTCAGGTCAAGGTCTTCAAAGACATTTGTCTATCAGACCACAAACCTATTCTGCTTAGTCTCTCCAACTCCAATGCTAATATCAAGTCTGGGTGGTTTCATGTGGATCAGGATCTCTTTCACCTCCCCCTTGTCAGAAATCAGATTGAGAAGATTTGGTCCTCCTATTTTGAAGGTCCCTCTTCTCCCTCCCAAGCCTAGGCTTGTGTTATGAAATCAACCCAGCAATTCCTGAGAGAGACTAAAAGATCTATCCAACAAATCAGGTAGCTCAGGAGGAAAGCCAAGTATGACTCCCTCAAAACCCTTGAAACTAGAATGCTTGTTGGAGATCGAGAAGTCCTCTCTGACATCCTTCAAGCCAAGGCTGATCTCAAAAGGGAAGAGCTTATTGAGGGCAACCAAATTAAGAAGTACACTAGGAATTAGTGGGCTGGTAAAGCCGATAGACCCTCGAATGAAATGTTTTGGACCCTTAAACAGAAGTCTAGAAGAGAAATCCTTCCCCTTATGCAGAAAAAAGATGGTCTCTTCATCTCCTCTTGGGGTCTCTTCATCTCTTCCCAAGAGGAGAATAAAGAGTACATAAGAAGCTATTTCTCTGAAATTTTCAGTAGTGATCCTTGTTACTCTCCTGAGAAGACCAGGGCCCAAGCTACTATAGCCCATTGTAGAAAAGTTGTTGTCTCAGAGGAGCTGAACAACATTCTGAACCGGGACCTCTCCGAAACTGAAATCAAGTACACCATTGACTTGCTAAAAAAAGGCAAAAGTCCGAGCCCTGATGGCCTTCCGAACGAATTCTTCCAAACCTTTTGGGATTGTATTACTTCTCCCCTTTTGATCGTGTGGAATGAGTCCCTCAGGTATGGCTCTCTCCCTCTTTCTGTTAATGAGGGAGTCATCAAGCTTATTCATAAAAGAGAAGAAAAACATCTTCTTAATAACTGGAGACCAATTACTTGTCTTAACACTGCTTACAAGATATATGCCAAAGCCTTTGCTCTGAGACTCTCCAACCACTTAAACTCCTGGATCCGAAAGGAACAGAAGGGGTTTATCAAGGGAAGGTACATTCTTGATGCAATCATCAGCATGTGGGAGGGTATTGAGCATGCCCAATCTACCAACCAAGACTTTATGTTTTGACTTTGACAAGGCTTATGATAGGTTGGATTGGGATTTTGTCTTTCAATCCCGTCATGACATGGGCTTGGGAAGAAAATTTATTGTCGTGGTTCTATTTGGCAATGCAAGATCTAGAGTTGCCATTAATGGTTCTTTGTCTGACCCCTTTCCTCTCAAGAGATCCATCAGGCAGGGCTGCCCTTTAGCCCCCCTCCTCTTTGCCATCTCTGCTGATGCCCTTGGTCTAGGAAAAGATGGACCAAGGCGCCCTAAAAGGAATTGCCATTCCCGGTAGCCCCACTGACCTCTGCCTGCAACTTTTTGCTGATGATACCAATGCTCTCATCCATAACGATGACCAATCAATCGCCTCTTTCTGGGATTGTCTGGGCACCTTCTGTTTGGCCAGTGGCAACTAAGTTAACCATTCCAAGACTGGAATCAAGACTATGAACAAACTCCCCCCTAACTAGCTCCTGCAACAAGGTTGCAAAATGATTAGGGATGGTGATATCTTTAGGCTCCTTGGTATCCCGATGGGATTTGGTGTCTCCATACACCAAAGATGGGAGTGGGTCCTTGACAAGCTGAAAGCCAAGCTCGACAAGTGGAAGGGATGCGATTCAACATGGCCTCCAGAGTTGTGGTCCTCAAACACAGTGTGATTCCTACCACCACATATTTCCTCTCCTGTTGGAGGCCTTCTAATGCTAACCTAAAGTCCTTTGATAGATTGTGCAGGAACTTCTTGTGGAGTGGAGACGGGAGCATCTACAAACTGCCCAAAGTGGCCTGGGAATTCTGCACCACTCCCAAAGAGAAGGGAGGCCTTGGGATCCCTAACCTTTGTGAGCTATCTGACAGGATGGCTGCTAAATGGGTCATCAGAAGTCTTCTCTCCCCTAATGACAGCTGGTCCCTTTTGCTCGATAGGCACAACATGGACTTTAGACTAAAGGACTGCCCTACCTGGAAAAATTTGGACACTATCCCCCTCATCTGCAGCCCTCTCAAAATCACTCCAAAAGGCTCCCAGTTGGTGAAGGGGATTCGAAACTCTTGGAACAAGTTCAAAGAGCAACTGATCCTCAAAAGATACTCCAATCACATTTGCTCATGGGCCCAGTTGGACTCTGTTTGGTTCAGCACTCAACTTCTAAACTTCTTCTCTGGAGATGTGAAACATGTTATAAACTGCACAAGAAGGGCATTCGGCTCTGGGGACACATATGGGATTATGCCAATAGGAGATGGAAGGATAAAAGGAGTCTTAAAAGTCTATTCAAACTGTCTAACTCTGATTATCTTCTTGTGTAGGAAAGGATAGACCTTTGGGACTCCAGGGCAGCAAGGATCCACTTCAAAGGAGAATTCAAAATTCAGTCTTTTAAATGGCAACAAGGGAGTCAACTTCTCCCCCTCCCCCTCTTCATAAATTGAATTCCAGTCTTCAATTTAAACTTAATAGACGATGGAAAATCAATTAGAATGTAAGATAATGGGAATTTAGGTTCAACAACTGCTGGAAAAGGGACATCACTCCCAAAAAGTCTTGCCTACTTTGGTTAATCTTACATCATGCTGTGTGGACCTCCATGAGGACTTTAAGGATAGGAAAGGGAGATGGTAAATGTTGCCGCTGCAAAACTGAAAATGAATCTCTCCAACATTTGTTTATGGAATGCAGCTTTAACATTCCCGCACTAAATTGGTTTAACAAACTCATGTCCTACATCCATCCTTCTTCTATTTCAGCTAAGGAACTCCTTCTAGGAGAAATCTATGGATTGCCAACAACTCTTTGGAATAGTATAAGAGCAGCCTACTTGCGGAATGTTTGGATTAGCCGTAACGAAATGCTCTTTCAAAGTACTCATAAAGATATACTGCATCCTCTAATCCATGACATTTGTAAGCAGATTGAAGACTCTTTCAAAGACGTGAGGAAGAAGATGCAGGCCCTGGAGCAGAAGATGAAATGCCACATGTACAAAGAACAAGATCCCAAGCTAGCTCATATGGAAGAGAACCGGGTCAAACAGGAAGACATCCTCGTAGCCCTATCACTACTCAAAAATCAGATCTTAAGCTTGCTGTAGACTGTGCTAGCAAAATCCTCTTTAGATGAGAGACACTTGCACCTCCCGTTTGAATAGGACTTCCCTTTGGTAATCCCCCCAGCATGTTGGGGTTGTTGACTCTGCTTCCGAGCAGCGCTGTAATCTTTTTCTTTTCTTCCAATTTAATCGTTTCCAAAAAAAAATAAAAAAGCCAATCCTCTATGGCTGCGCACCATTAGGAGCGTGTGCGTTAGCCCTTATTAAATGAAAAAGGCGAATGGTGAAATTTGTTTTCAAATGAAAAGGGGTTTCGTGCCAGAGCGTACGATGATTAATCTACGAGGTGTTTGGCAACACGCTTGCTGTGACGTTGTCCATGTTCTATCGCAACAGCTTCAGTGTGCTCCAATTGTTGCTCCCATCTCTTTCATCCCTTCAGCCCGTATCCTTTTGCGGCGTTTTTCTTGACAATCTCTGTGCATCCGTCCTGTAAAGGCGCTGCTGCCCAGCAACAAAGCCACACTCACCTTGGAATTTGGAATTTGTATTTGAACCTTTGTGAGACCTTTCGTATTGTCTAAGCCAATGCCTCTTTAAAGGCCCGCATCCGATACCAATAGCTACTGTTAAAGTTTATAGTTTTTATCATACCACTCTGAAACAAACGTCGTGTCCTTGTCTGAGCCCTCTGCGTTTCGGAAGTACCCAGTTCGGATTCGATTCCGGCTGCACATTTATTCTGCAAACAAGGTAATCGTGCTGGCCGGCTCGTTTTATTAAAGTTCGTAACGTGGTTGGTTGGAACTTTGGACTGTAGCACTCAGGAGTCAGCAGGGCCCAGAAGGCAGAAACAAGAACACAAGCTGTGGAACCCGAAGGCAGAAACAAGAGCACAAGCTGTTCCACGCATTGGTGTCGGCCTTGAAGAAGGTGAGGTACGAGTAGTGTACACTTAGTAGTTTTCGGCTTCTTCGGCAGTAAATTACAGATGTGCCTACGATCTAGATCACCTGTAAAATGCATTTTCATTTGCCAAAGGAAATTTGGGATAGTTGTAATTTGGAAAATAAAACATCCAATGATACGGAGTATAAGGCAAATGCCTTTAAATTTGACAACGGGACTTTGTGGTTTCATTGTTGTCATTACATATGGTTTCATTCTTGTCACCTAAGTCTATTTCTTATCATAAGGATGGTATGTAGACTAGGTCTAGAAAGTTAAAAGCAATGTTTGGAAATGAGACGCTTAGATTATCATCACATTGGTTAGCATTTGAAGCTTCCTAGTTTGATGGCTACTCAAGAGGAAACAACGCCCTAGTAAACACATTGACAAAAGGGAAACACTCCTATGTCAATTCACTTTAAAAGGAGATATGCTAGTTTACTACCACTAGGTATTTTATAAAAAGCACATGTCAATTCACTTTAAAAGGAGATATGCTAGTTTCCTATCACTAGGTATTTTATAAAAAGCACAAAGAGAGAGAGAGAGAGAGAGAGAGAGAGAGAGATCCATATTGTGTCACCCACACACACACACACACACGTGTAGATACATGCATTCATGGATACACATGCATACATACATGCACATCTATCTACCTATCTATACATATAGATATCCATATATACTTGTGAATAAACATATACATATCCATACATATGTACATATATATGTATGCATGTATGTGTGTGTGTGTGTGTGTGTGTGTGTTGTATACATACATACATGGCTCGGGTGGAGGGGACCTTCTCCTCAATGTGGGAGATTCGGAGCATGTGCACCATCTGATGGCATGTGTTGCATGTGTGCACCATCCATCTGTGATATGTCAATTTTGTGTCGTTGAGATACTGAAAGGTTGACTAATTGGGGTGATTAACTTCAAGGTTATTCTATGCTTGAAATATTTCATTATTATTGATTTTTGTGAATTCATGGAAAGACTAAGTGATTGGGCGATGACATTTGGCAAGCATAATTCACCATATTTTTAACACGTAGACGCAACTCCTGTGATGCGGGGATGAACTAGGCTAAGCCTAATTTTTAATATTACAAATGCTCATGTACATATTTTTAATTTTTGAACATTAGAGGCTTAGCCTAAGGGTATTAACTATACTAGGAAAAGAGACCTTTATTTTAAAAAGTACCAATCTATTTTAGAAGTGACTCATGGGGCTTTTTTCCAATTCGAGATGTACATGAAGCTTATATAATTTTTACTTAGAAGCTATTCATTAAATCAGAATTCAAATACATAGGAGGTGAAAGGAGAGCACCACTCCTATGGAGGGAGATTGCACGTAGTACACTAGTTGTCTCTTCTATTTGTGAGTTTTGAAAGTTTGTGCATATTTTATATAGTATTTGTTGTGTTTTTTGTGAGCGTAATTCACCATGTGTCAAGTAGTACACTAGTTGTCTCTTCTATTTGTGAGTTTTGAAAGTTTGTGCATATTTTATATAGTATTTGTTGTGTTTTTTGTGAGCGTAATTCACCATATTTTTGACACGTAGACGCAAGTCCTATGATACAGGGATGAAGTAGACTAAGCCTAATTTTTAATATTACAAATGCTCATGTACATATTTTAATTTTTGAACATTAGAGGCTTAGCCTAAGCATATCAACTATACTAGGAAAAGAGACCTTTATATTAAAAAGAAGCAAGCTATTTTGAAAGTGACTCATGGGGCTTTTTCCCAATTCGAGATGTACATGAAGCTTGTATAATTTTTGCTCAGAAGCTATTCATTAAATCAAAATTTAAATACATAGGAGGTGGAAGGAGAGCACCACTCCGATGGGGGGAGATTGCACGGAAGGATTAAAGACTTGCAAAATACTTTCAAGACTCTAATAGATCCGTTTACTACCCCATACTTATGCTAGCTCTACTACGATCCTACTAAACCATTCTAGATTGAAACAAATGCTAATAGATACTTAGGTCACTCCATGATATTGAGAATACTACTTTTTGAATGAGGGTTAATGGATTGTGCGCATCCCTCATAGAGATGATAGTGTAGCTCAAGGAAAGAGTTTAGTTTGAAATCTTACCCTTGAGGTTTAAACAACAGTTATTCTCTGAGAATCATCTGAAAGTAGTCGTAACTAACAAACAGGATGGCCACCACAGTATGATGTTTCAGAACTTCCATAAAGCGCTAAAGCATATTTGAGTTGACCTTTCAGGGAAACTTTGAACGTGGCCAAAATCCTTGCATTTGATCAACCAGAAAGCAGCACCTGCTGTAATGCTAAACAAAACAGGATATGAAATGAAAACCCTTCAAGGGGAGCTGCCGTTGAATTCCATGTCTTTCAAAAGACCCACGATCTGCTGCATGTTGGGCCGTTTAGCAGGTACTTCTGCAGTGCACAGATATCCTATTCGAAGAGCTTCGAGCATCTCTGAGATTGCACCCCTGTCTGAAATTCGGGGATCTATAGCTCTCTGCCCTCTCTTATCCTTCATAAGCAGCCGAACCCAACCCACCAAATTGCCTGTAAAACCCTCCTGAAACGAGTCCCCAACTGGCCTCTTCCCTGTCACCAGCTCCAGCAGCACAACGCCATAGCTGTATACGTCTCCCCTTGTACTCACCTTGCTTCCAGGCTGCCTGTACTCAGGAGGAACATACCCAGGGGTGCTCCCAGCAAACAGGCCCTCGTCGCTTGCTGCCAGGAGCCCAACCAGCCCCGTATTAGCGAGATGAGGCTCAAAATCTTCATCCAGTATCACATTGCTGGCTTTCACATCCCGATGGACAATCTGGGGAGAGTGCCCGTGATGAAGAAATGCAAGAGCTCTTGCAAGACCCAGCGCTATCCTGTGCCTTCTAGCCCAGACTCCAAGTTCTCCCGAAGATGGCATCTCCACCTGAGACGGTTCCCACTGTAGATCCCTGCTCCAATCGTCTAACTGTGTTCCTACAGGCAAATCATGCAGCCAGCGATGGAGTCCCCCGTTTTCCATGTGTTGATAGATGACCAGCCTCTCATCGCCTATCACACAATACCCCAACAAGGGCACTAGATTCGGATGCTTGACCTTGGATAGCAATCCGAACTCCGCCGCTGCTTCTTGGTCAGTCAATATCCTCCCTTCTATGAGGACTTTGATTGTAACATCGAGATCACACAGTAAATAGGCTCTGTATACTGGACCAAAACCCCCTTCTGTGAGTTGCGACTCTTTGCTAAAATTCGAGGTCGCTTGCAGGAGGTCTGCAAAGGTCAGATTCGACAAAGGCTTTTCAAATATCACCACAGGAACGGAAGTCGGATCCTTGACGTTTGCCAACCACATACCAGAATCTGTCTCGAAAGAGAATGGGCCAGACACATATCTCTCCTCCACAAGAGCCTTCTTTGCAACAAATGCAGCTTTCCTCCTGCACGTTAAAGCCGCTACGAGCAGGCCCAATACCATCACAGCACTTCCGACAATCACGCCAACTATGACGGCCGCCGACATCTTTGACCTCGAATGCCTTGACTGACTTTGACCTACAGCAGCGGCAAAAGGCTCGCACAACCCTTCAAACGATTCCGGCCCAAACTTCTTCCGAAGATCAGGAGGCACACAGCCAGTCCTATCGTTGTAGGAAAAGTTGAAGTAGCGAAGAGAGGTGGAGTTCGAGAGAACAGACGCTCCACCGCTGAGATTGTTACTTGAGAGGTCCAGATACTTAAGAGAGTGCAAAGCTGCCAGCGAAGTGGGGACGCTACCGTTGAGATTATTGTAGGAAAGGTCAAGCTGAAGGAGGTTGGTCAAAGAGCCGATACCTTGGGGGATGGGCCCAGTGAGGCGACAGCGGGAAAGGTTGAGGAACTGAAGGTGTGGGAAAGCGTCGAAAGATGGGAAGGGACCGGGGGAGAAAAGATTGTGGGCGAGGGCGAGGTGGAGGAGGGAGGGGGGGAGGGAGGAATTAAGGGAGAGGAGGGAAAAGGAGAGGAGGTTGGAGGAGAGGTCAAGGAAGAGGAGGGAAGGGGGGAGGGAGGAGAGGAAGGGGAGGGCGGAGGAGAAATTGTTGGACTGCAGGAACAGGTAGCGGAGGCGTGGCAACGTGGCCGCCAGCGTGGCCGGAATTGGGCCGACGAGACGGTTGTGGGAGAGGTCGAGGCGCAAGATGGCGGCTGAGTTGGCGGGAAAGCTGAGCTGGCCGGAGAAGAGATTGCGGGAGAGAGAAAGATACGTGAGTTGCGGGAGATTCCATAGCTCTGCTGGAAAGGAACCACTTATGGAATTGTTGTAGAGGCTGCATTCCGTGAGGGCGGAAAGGTTTCCCAACGTCCGTTCCGGGTAGCTTCCTCGCAGATCCAAGCTTTCCAAAAGTAGCGTTTTTATCCTTGCTCCGCCGGCGGCGGCTCCTCCTCCTCCTCCTCCACTGCTGTTGCTGCACTCCACCTTCACTTTGCTCCCCTCCCACCAGCTTCCGGAGCTTGTTGTTTCGTTTAGCTCGCACCCCTTAAACTCCCACCTCCTCCCCCCACTCACCACCCTCAGAAACTCCCCCACCGCCCTCACATCATCCTCCAGCTTCCCTCCCCCCTCGCTCCCCCCCACCATCTCCGCCATCACCACCACCACCGCCACCACTACCTCCTTCCACCTCCAGCTCCCGCCTTCCCCCATCTCCGCTCTCGCTCTCGCTTTCGCTAATCTCCACCTTCCTTCAGCCTCCTGCATCCATTTTAGTCATTTATCGTGCCCTCCATTCCTCGCTTACAAGCCCATGTAGCGTACCCGCCCGCCCCTAGCTTGCCATCCCCGATCGCTCTCCTTCAACGTCCTTCCTTCTCACACGTCCCTGTTGCTGCACTTCCTTCCCTGCACCTTGAGAACCCCTTCCGATCTACTTGCGCTCTTCCGCATATCCTCTGAAACCAAATCTGTCTTTCGCTTTTGCTAGTTCGGAGATGCTTACCTGCTGCGCGCTACGAGCCGCCACTCCGCTCGAGCAGCTCACCGGTTGCTCACGCTCTCAGTTAGGCGAAATGGACGCGGGGGAGCGACCGCGCTCCCTACGGAGAGCTGAGGAAGGGGTACAGAAGCCCTGGAACGCGACCGTCTTGTGGTGGGTGCGGGCTAGGGCTGGAACGGGCGAGGTGGCAGGAAGCGAGGGTGAAGCACATTGAGAAGAGGATGGGGGAGCTCGAGAAGAATACAGAGCTGAAGGAACTCGATATCGGAATCTGAGCATCACGCTTTCATTTATACGGCGGTGCACTCCGAAATAGAGTTTTTATCTGCTTGTAAGAATCCACCTTCGGATTTAGAGAATCTTACCTACCCCTGTTTTCTTTTCGGGTTTTTCAATACCTTGGACTTTTGTCGTCTCAGCTCTGTCTTCAACTCCTCCTTTGCCTCAACGTCTTCATGATTTTCAGTTTGCAATTCGTCAAGCCAAGCGAGGCAGCATGTGAAATACAACAATAACTTTGAATCTCCATCAGTCTAATTCGGTATGCACATTTAGATGCGCCCTTTCAAGTTGCTAAATTTATGAATAGAGAAATCATGAACAAAGGAAACTAAGAGCGCCTCCCCGCGCGAGCCAATGGCTCTAGGGGAGCCCTACTGACAGGATTTATTTGCAGCCCCATGGAGCTAGGGAGCTCGCTCAGCCGGGCTCCCTGGCAGCCCAATGCCAGCCCAGAGAGCTTGAAAACTGAGATTCCATCCCAGCATTGGACTGCTGGGAGGAAAGATTCTCTCCCATTGGTGGAGAAGGGGACTGTGCACGCTGTGAAGCCAGTGAAGGATGCAGACAATTTGAAAATACAACTTTCTTCTACACACGGGGATGCGAAATTGATCGCAGAGCCCCTATTGTCTTAGCAACCTCCCACAATGCAGGGAGCTGCTCTAAGCAAAACTAGGGGAAGAGATGGTGGACTCTAGCATAGGGCCTCTAACGAACTTCTAATGAAAAATCCAAATAATTAGTCGCTTGGGAGGCTTGGTTCCACGACATCAACAAGCATTGGAACTTTGCAACCAATTTGAAGACGTAAAAATTCAGCATATCCCTCAAGCTCAAAATTTAGTTGTTGATTTCTTGGCACGTGAAGCTTGTACTTCAATCACTCATGAAACAAGTGGAAGCACTGCCCCAACAAAACTGCAAGCCATGAATGAGGGTGATCATTTGTAAGGAATGCAAAGGTTGTGGTCATCATGAAACTAAGTGTTATGCATATTTGATACGAGTTCATCGACTTCGGAACATCATTAGAAAGGTCCTTAAAGACATTGCTCAAAAGAAGGATGCCAGACCGCACACCCCTTGAAGAAATAGCATGGCGACTAGAAGAACTGGAGGAAGTTGAAGGTGATGTGCAAGCTCTCCAACTGTTGACATTTGTGATGGCATTCTTATTTGCCTTGATGAACAACCTCATGCAGCGCCGTATCTCTAACCCTCGCTTGTAAAGATGGATGCAATGTCATGCCTCGACCAATAAGGATTGGTCCTTTCAAGATTGTCTATGAGCTATTCTATGTTAAAGATTCTTCCCGTGTAGTATTTCACAATACACCAGTCACACCCTACCCAACCTATGTGTGCTTTGTGGATGTGTCTTCACCTGATTTTCAGTTTAAGCTACCTCTTTCCATTGTTTGCCAATAGATAAGCCTCATCTCGACTCTCTCTTTTCCATTTTTCAAGCATGGCTGACATTCTCGTGTTCTGTGGATGGGTTGAAGAAAATCCAAGTGAGTACCTTGTGGCCTTTAAGCGCTGTTGTGTTTCTCTCAACTTTCTTACTTAAGATAGATGGTTGTTGGTTCTTCCCACATTCTTAGATGATTTTGCCAAGGTGTGGTACAAGAGGCAGACTGATGAAGTTCAAGAAAGTTGGCCCCATTTGACTACAGCATTGGTCGAGTATTTCAGCAAAGAAGCGGAGCCCGAGAATGTTCATCTGTTGATAGCGAGGTTGAGGCAAGAAGGAGAGACAGCGCATCGTTATGTGGATCGAGCAGCTGGGCTCTTGGATTGCCTAGTAGCTATGCATCCAGATAATGAGGGGTTTGTTGCCGGAATGACTCAATATGTGTTGAGCCATATGGTGTCTAGTTCAGCTGATGAGTTTCGTCTCAAGTTGAGGTGGGAGGACCCGAAGACCATGGAGCATGCAAAGGCAATTGCAGTGAAGTTTGATAGAATGTCTAGTGATTTAGTCATCATTCCTCCTTTCCCTTTTGCAACGACAGTCAAGGTGTCTCATGGTGGATCCATCTTAGCAAAACCTCATCCTCCCCCATCTTCTCCCCCTCCTCTGCAATATGTATCCCCTACCCTATTGGTGTACCTCCAACTCCTGATATTGTGAAGATTATTGATGAACTCTGCATTGAATTGATGGAATTAAAAAGTAAGGCTACTCCTGCTCCACATGATAAGTCCCAGTTGGTTTGTCACGGTTGCAATCAAAAGGGGCACTACCGCTCAGAGTGTCCAAATGTTCCTCAAGTGCATCTCATGGAGACTTCCAGATCAGTTACTGGGGGGTCAGATAATGATGAGATTGAATGTGGCAATGATAGTGAATCAATTCCCTCTGAAAGCTGTAGTGAATCCGCAGATGATAATGAGCCATATGGACTTCACATACCCTACCAGATTGCATTGAATCCTTCAGGTTCTCTTTCTCCTCCTTTGGATTTTTCTTATGATAAAGAATTTGAGGGTCTTGATGGATTGTTCGATGATGAAAGCATCAATGAACTCAAAGTCTTGACAGTAGGGGCCGACAATGGTGAAATCCTCATCCCCTTCTTCTCCCCTTGATGCTGTGAGTCTCTTGGAACCTGATGTGATTATATGTGGTGATAGCATGGTAGAGATGTTTGAAATGTGCTCAGAAGCTGCTTTGATGGATATTGAAGAACAATGCAACCAACTATGGGCTGAGCTTATTGATGAGAAAGTCATGGTGTTAGATGAAGTGTTGAGCAGTAAGGATGAAGTTGAGGCCAAGAAGTTGATGGATGTGATGCATGTTGAAAAGGTCTTGATGGTATCTCTTGACGATTTCACACGGTATGATCCCATGATTGATTTGGAAAGGAGCTCCAAACTATTCTTGCAAGAGTCCATGTGGGATGGTGTTTTCTATAAAATGATAGATTTCCCTCCATATGGGGGGGAGTATGTTTTGGAGGTCCTTCCATCCTAAACTGGGGGGGAGTGACCCGCTCCTGTGTGCTTTGATGCAGCATCCGGGATTTATGGCCCTTTTGAGTAGTAACCGATTTGTATTTGATCCAGGGCGTGAGGAGATGGCAGTGACACCACAGATTGTTTTTGATCGAGGAAAGTATAATGGTAAATGAACACAGACTCTTGGACCTGTTGAGGTCCAAGATCATTTCCAGAAACCACATGAGAGCAAGATGTTCAACAAAAGGGATCTCAAGTTTTTCTTTGTTGTGTTTTTTTCCCAGGCATGAAATGCTGTGCATTCCTTGCCTGGGGGGCACAGCATTCCTTGCCTGGGGGGGGAAACTGTTATGGATAAATTTGACCAATGAAAAAGGCATAAATATGTGTGTGTGCTTGTATGTGTGGCAATAGTATAACAAAATATGGTGTGCATAGGGCCCAAGGTTGACGTGACAGGGCATGACCATGTACCACCCTTCCACATAAGAGGACCCATAAGGTGTATTGTACATAATCCATGGTAGTAATATTATAAAATGTTAAGGTGGCATGGCTCCCCCATGTGCCACCCCTCCACCTAGGCGGTCCCATGCCTGCATTTAGTGAGATATGGCCCAAAGTCATGGGAGAAGTAATATAAAATAGGTGGAGATGGATATTATATTGGGTTATTCCCTCCATATAGTATAGGCCCATGTGGGGGAGGTATAAAAGGTCCAAGAGTGCAAGTTAAATAATGGGGAAAGTACAATGAGGTGGCAAGATTCCTTGTGCCAACCCTCCACTTGTCCTTCTAGATGTTTGAACGTATTATAAAATTGGAAAGAGACCAAGGGAGCATCATAGACTTAGGATATGGGAGTTGATATATGTGGAAAAATGTGGCCAAGCGTTATTGCACACAATTGAGAGTGCGTAACCGCCTAGCCCACATGGGAGACTCTTCCACACACACCATGCATGTGGGAGGATGCATTTATTGGGAGAGACTCTCTCTCTTGGCTATAAAAGGAGGGGGCTATTCCTTGATGGGGCACGCTCATTCTTGTAAAGCCACCTAGCTAGTACTTTGATTTCCCCCTTCCCTTTCTTTCAAATAAAGCATGGTCCTCTTCCATTGATGTCTCCATCTTTACATTCCTCCTCCCATCATGTACATGCTTCTCTTCCCCCTCTCCCTTTCCCCTTGTGCCACAGTCTCCCTCTTCATTCCCTCCCCTTCTAATCCCTTTTCCCCTCCCATGATAACGTTTAGCCCTCACGTTCTCCTTTCCTCTATGGCCCTTGATCATCACCATACCTATCCTCTAGCCTCTTGTCCTGATTTCTTTTCTAGTTAACAATACACGAAATTTTTTTGCTTTAGATAGAAGAATATTATTAGAAACAGGTGTTTGTATTTCAAATTGTATTACAAAGAAGCTTCATAGCTTGTTTCTCTTCTTCTTCAACTCTAATACACCAATAATAGGGTCTTTGAATCCTTTACTAAGTCCTTAGAAAGACCGCTATGCTTTTTGGAATCTCACATTCAACTCGTGAGTTCTTATAATCTCATGTACAACACATTGGAATGGATCACGTAGGTTGCCTTGGGTCAATACTATGAATTCTCCATGTCTTCTTGTTCCAAATGGATAGATACTCCATTCCTGCTTGCTACTACACACATGAAGAAACATCATTTTAGAAATTTAAATTTAAATAGATGTAATGCATCATGTGAATCCTTCTTATTCAATAGACTTTTGAGCTTTAAGACTTACATTAGTAGCATCACAAGCTCCAGGCATCTCGTTTGCATCACCATTCCCTTCAAGTCCTGCATCACCTCCAAAACAACTTGCTCATGCATGACTTTGTGTCTTTCGATATGAAGAGTCCATATCATCCATGCCCACCATTCTCATATCATCCTCCATGAAGGTCCTAAAAGAACAACTAAGGGAATCTTAGCAAAAGCAATGCACCACTGTGGATAATCCAAAGTAAGAAATTACATTGAAACACTACGAAATTAACATTTTATCTCATATTCTCCTCTTTAGGGCACCTATTGAGGTTCAAGATGCTTCTTTTCTTGAAAAAAACAATCATGGATTACATATTGATCCTGCAATTGTACGGTCACATGGTAACATGGGAGATCTTCACAAATGGTGCCATCAATAGTCGCAGAGTTTACAGACACTGTGATAGGCCATGATAGAAGGTAGGTGATGTTTGAGGAGGGATAAGAAGGACCATGAATGATTATGAGGGAGGAGAAGCAAGCAGAGGACTAGGTGTGAGGATGAAGGTAGACAAATACGCATGAGTAGGAGTAGTAGAAGCAACAGGAGCAGGCATGAGCATGGCAAGAGGAGCTTGCATGAGTAGCAGGAAGGAGGAGTAGGCATGAGCATGAGGGAAGATGAGAATGGATGAGCATGAGGGAGGAGGAGGAGCAGGAAAAAGCAGCAGGGGGAGGAGGGGGATGCATTTGGGAGGAGGGAGGAGGAGGCGTGTGGACAAAGGGAGGAGGAGGGGGGGAGGGAGGAGGGAGGCAAGGGGAGGGAGGAGGAGGAGGAGGAGGAGGAGGAATGGGACGTGTGGAAGAGGAGGAGGGAGGAGGATGGGGGGAGGAGGGAGAGAGAGGGAATTCAAATTTTGACTTTGGGAAAAGTGCCCCCTCCTTGGTGTAAGAGGTGGCCCCCTCCTAGGTGTAAGAGGTGTAAGAGGTGGGATCAACTGGGCTTAACCTAGCTAGGTGGGGGGGTTAGGACTCCCTTGGACCCCACAAGAGGACTTGCATTAGGGCTAATCCATTTCTTAACCCATTCCTTATGAGGCCCTTTTGAGACCCCAATTCTCCCTTAATGGCTGACCACGCGAAAATGAAGCCATTGGGTATCATTAACAATGTGTCAAAAAAAATTGCTGGACTAAGGTTCACGCTCCAGTTTACTATCTTGGATCTTCCCAAGGGAGCCACAGCATACTAGATATTGTTGGGAAGACCATGGCTTCGGGAAGCGTCGGTGCACTGATAAAATCACTATCCAAAATAGAGATATATACCTACCAATGTACTGAAGCCCATAGAATGGGACATGCAAAGTGACATCAATAATTGGATACAGACATTGGCTACAACAGATAATTGTAGAACAACACATCCAATGTTGCCAGATGTGGATGCCCAAATGATACAACTAGAAGCACCAAACTGGGACGATGAATCAGAAGTAGTGGAAATGCCATTCTTCATGACAAGTTTCGAATGGGATAGTGACCCTGAAGAGTCCATAATAGAAGGCTACAATGTCGACATAGATTGGGATATGGAAACAGAAGCTGATAATGCAACCTTGGAAGGCCAAGTACTTGACAATGACTACAGGCACTCATGGCCATAGAATACCCCAAGATTGACCCTTTAGCACTATCCAATAGCAATCGGTCTAGGAAAAAAAGAGAGGGTGTATAGTGCCAAAAGGCCAAGATAGAGCACTTCAACCAATTCGAAAGAATGCAAACCAGAGTGGTAGAATTGTACTTAACTAAGCCCATTAAAGCACCTGAGTCCCAAAATTTTAAATGGGATCCTAAAGGGCTTGAAGGTGTTTGTATGGCCGAAGAACCACTCCTCGGGAGTGCGACTTCAACTGAAAATCCATCGCTGGTCTCATAAAGAAAAAAGCTTAGAAATTTCAAACCCAATGTGAGAATGAAGAGTGAAATGGTGAATAGTAACAAAAAAGAAGAACAAGTGAACATAGGTGAATTGGACCAAATATCTTCGAGTGGAGCTAGCAACCAAGCAAGCACCTCAAAGTGCCATGAAGGCCTAAGGGAAGTTCCCTATTTCTTCAAAAACTGCACTAGAGGAGAAGCAACAATAGCAATGCCTAGGCCAGTCAGGGAATCAGAGCTCAAAGAGATAGAGAATATTGAGGATACCCCAGCTTATGAAGGACTAGCCAAGACAAGGAAACTGAATCTTGCCTTGGACAGAGAAGAAGAAAAGCCTGTATACATCGGTGAACAGCTCACTCTAGAGAAAGAAAAATAATTAAAAGCATTTCTAATGGAATATAGAGATTGCATGGCTTGGTCCTAGAAAGAAATGAAAGGGATTTCCCCAGAACTTGTGGTACATACCATACCAATAAAAAAAGTAACCAAACCAAAGGTATGTGGACCTTACATGACAAATCCCAAGTATGGCACCCATGTCTATGAAGAACTAGAAAATTTGATGGATGCTAGTTTCATTTATGAGATCGAGCATACCGATTGGGTGTCACCAATTGTGATTGTTCCTAAGAAAAACAAGAAGCTCAGAATATGTGTGAATCTCAAGAATGTCAATGCAACAACAATCAGAGACCATTACCCCTACCATTAACTAAAACAGATTTAGAAAGGGTAGCAGGATCTGAAGTGTATAGCTTCTTGGATGGGTTCAGCGGGTACAACCAAGTACAAATTGAGACATCATTTGCCACATAATGTGGCATTTTTGCATACAGAGTCACGCCATTCGGCTTATGCAATGCCCCATCTACTTTTCAAAGGGTAATGTACACCGCCTTCAAGGAATTTCTCAACAAGTTCCTACAAGTCTTCCTCGATGACTTGTGTGTACACTCAAGAAAAAAGGATCACTTGAAATGCCTTGAAGAAGTCCTTTAAAAATGTAGGGAGTATGGAATCTCTTTGAATCCTCTAAAATGTCAATTCTTGGTCACACACAGAGTAGTCTTGGGTCACATAGTCTCTCGACATGGGATTGCAACTGACATGGATAAAATAAAGATCATCATGGAACTTCCCCCCCCACTAAATGCCAATGGAATCCAATTCTTCATGGGACATGCCGGATACTATAGAAGATTCATACTGAGGTATGCCATGATTGCAAGGAATGGCACCAAATTGGAACATAGAATTTCATGTACATACTAGCGGTTCCAATTTGCAGTAGAGGGTGTGTTATGTCAACCTGGCAAACACAACAAAGACTACCCAGTATACTTTGCAAGTAGACAGCTAAATGATGTGGAGATGAATTACACCACAACAGAAAGAGAATCCTTGGCAATGATCTATAGCGTGAAGAAATTTTGACACTATTTATTGGCTACTGACTTTATCTTCTACACAAATCATTAAGCCTTATTATATCTTATGAATCGGCCATGTACCATAGGCTAGATCACTCGATGGCTTCTACTGCTACAAGAATTCAATTTCAAAATCATGGTAAGAAAAGGAGCTCAACATTTCATTGCCAACAATCACATGTCATAATTGAGGACAGGAGAAGAGCCGGAAGAAATAGACGATGACCTACCAGATGCCACATTATTTCAAATAGAAACTATGCCTGATTGGTGTGTAAACATCATTGGGTACTTAATGGCAGGAAGACCACCTCCTGAAAGGAAAGCAGTGGATGCTAGGAAACTAATTCTAAAAGCTACACCCTATCAACTCATTGTAGGATGGGCAAGGACCAAGTTTTAAGAAGATGTGTGATGCCACATGAGATCATGCCAATCCTCAATGAAGCACATGAAGGCATTGCAAGTGGAAATTTCCAAGGGGAAGCAACAACAAGAAAAGTCCTTCTCGTAGGATACTAGTGGCCAACACTTTGTTCAAATGCCTATGAATATATATGGCAAAAGTTGTGATGTATGCCAATGAACTACTAAACCACAACACAAAGACTTAAATCCCCTAAGAATAGTCGTTGCACAAAAACCATTTGAAAAATGGGGATTGATTTTGTGGGTCCCATCCATCCAGTAGCAAAAGGAACATAGGCATGCTACATCATTGTGGCCTGTTAGCACTGATTACTTTACCAAATGGACTGAAGCCAAAGCCGTTAGAAAGGCAGATGCCAAAAGCACAACAAGGTTCTTGTACGAGAATGTGATCACCCGATTTGGATATCCATTAAAATTGTGTCAGATAGAGGTACACATTTTGTCAATGAGGTCATCCAATAACTCTTGTCTAGCTTTATGGCGATCCATAAAAAGAGCACACCTTACTACCCCCAAGGGAATGGACAAGCCGAATACACCAACAAAATTTTATGCATTGTCCTCACCAAGGTAGTAGAACCAAAGCATTTTGATTAGGCAAAGAAACTAAATGCAGCCTTATGGGCACATTGAACCACACTCAAGGTCAGTACAGGAAATACACCTTTTCAATTGGTGTATGGCCTTGAAGCTGTGGTCCCACTGGAATTTGTAAGACCCAGTCTATGCATAGTAGTACAAGAACGTATAGGAGATCATGCATCACTGAAAGAAAGATTATACCAATTAGAGAAGCATACAGAGACCAGATTAGTTGCCTACCATGCCATTACAATAGAAAAACGAAGAAGGAAGGCATGGTTTGGTAGAAACCTCAAAGAGAAAGACATCAAGGAATGTGACCTGGTTCTGTTGTACAATGATCAAAGTCCACAAAGGCAAGCTCAAATTTCTAGGTCAAGGACCTTATAGAGTCAAAAAAATGAATTCCATTGGAGCTGTGCTGCTAGAAACACTGGATGGAGTCGAGTTCACAACAACAATAAACGGGAGCTGACTGAAGCACTACAACATCAACATGCAATCCATCCTCGACAATAGTGAAGATTTGGGGATCCCAAGTCTTCCATAGTTAGGACTAGATTTGTATCACGAGCACTCACTAGCACATGTACGCCTTTGCACATATAGGTAGTTTCAATTGATTTCAGCCTGGGGCTTAGAGGTAATGATTGAGTCCTAGCTGCCCCATGATTCCCTTAGCAAATCAAGCATATAGGAGGAATGCCCACCTCATTAGTCATGATAGCGCACTCACACGTTTTGAGCACCACGAATAAATTGCACAAATATAAGCCCCAAGAGATACTTGTTTTGATCCACACACATGGAACCCTGATCACAAAAAGAGTAAAATGCATTAGCCACTCACAAAAGAAACATGCACTCTTAGCACATGGCACTATATTGGCACTTTTAAACTAGGATCTGATTCATGTGTGCAATGCCAGAGTGAAGATAGTCCAATGCTAGAGTGAAGATAGTCCAATAAGATGGGAAAAAGGCAGACAATGCCATCGACAAAGTGACACCATGCCAAATGGCCCAAGCCTCAACCTCAACAACCCTCCTCAAATCACCAACCTGAAGAAGGACACGGTCCAGAATCACCAACCCAAAGGTCAACACCTAAACGACCACGGCTAGTGGTTCTGGATAGTGATACTGTGATGAGCAAATAAATGCAACACACCAAGAAGATATGCCACAGAACCAAAGGAATCTAGAGATTGGAGAGATTGAGGCAGAGCAATTGACTATGCAGGATGCAAGTGCAGATCACCTTGATGACCAGACCAACAAAAGAGCTAGCAACAGATGGAACAATATAGCTTGTATGGCCACGAGTCTCAATGCTCACCATGTCCTCACCATGTAACCCGATGCTTACAACTTCTTGCAGTCAAAGGGACTAGGTTGTCTTTTTGAGAAGCTAAAACCCTTATTACAACACCTACTATGATAGAATTTCAATTCATAACATCATATAAAAGTAGAGATTTGGAGAAAGATAAGTATGGTATAGTAACATATGAAGAAAAGCCCTTATAGATCTACCTTAGTAGATCCACTATGCAGGAGGCTTTCTCATTTCCAGAGGCACAAGAAGAATATCCAAAGAAACATTTGGATGCAAGATTCTCTAAAATTCAGGATTTATTCCCACCTAACACAAAGTCACAAAGTGGGGGAATACGCCATGAAATGATTTTGGATCCCATATGCAAAGAGGCAGCTAAGTTTTTGGAAGACATTTTCAATCATGCAGAATTAGGATCTCAAGAGAGAAATACTAAAAGCCTACACTTTTGAACGTCCCTCCACTTTGTGTAGAGACCCAAAAGGTCCCCCCCAAAAGTGGAGGGACTCCTATCCAAAAGGTCTCCTACAAAAGAGGTCCCACCACGAAGGTACCTACAGATTGTGTAGAGATCAACACGTATAAATATCTCTCAATGGAATGAAGCTCCCACTCTTTGGGGTTCAGTGTTCAAGCTCACTATTGTGTTCATGTGATTGATCTCCATTGCGACCATGCTCTCTTACACTATCATGTTCTAGCATGCCCTTACCCTTGCACTTTGTACCCTTGTACTCCCTCCTCCTCCTCCTTCCTCCTCCTTCCTCCCTCCTCCTCCTCCTTCCTCCTACTTCCTCCCTCCTCCTCCTCCTCCTCCTCCCTCATCCTTCTCCTCCATCTCCTCCTCCTCCCTCCTCCTCCTCCCATCTCCTCCTTCCTCCCTCCTCCTCCTCCTCCCTCCTCCTCCACTGACCTCTCTCTCCCTCCTCCTTCCTTTTCCCTCCTCCTCAACCCTTCCTCGTCGAATCCACAAAGGAGACTACCTTTCCACTCCTCAACCTTAGACTCCTCCTAAACCCTGCAACCCCCCCTGAACCCTAGCACTCCTAGTTAGCTCTCTCAACCCTGTTCCCCTTTCAAACCCTAAAATCCCCTTCTAAACCCTTGAACTCTCGTGGAGGCGAGAGCCTCCATCAATCATTATGATAAAGCTCTCTTTCTAATTCACACGTGCATGAGATCTACTTTCCACGCTTTAGCCTACACCTCTCACCAGAACACGACTCGAGGACCTATGCTACACTTGTGAACACGTATGCCACAATGAGCAATGACATGACTATAGGTGACCAGCACCCTCAAAACTTGCACTTGGGAGAAACAGTGACAACAGGAAGGATGGGAAGAGAGCAACTGGGATGGAGGACAACGAGGCAGCTCTCTAGGCTAGGAAGGATGCAAAGAGCAGTGAGGGTGGTGCAAGTTGCAGCAGCCACAGTGAGGTTTGTTTTTTCAAAACAGTACTGGAAGTCCAAAGAGTAAGCTACAAGATTACGATAGGGCTGTGCACAAGCTTGCCGTGGCTTTCGACAGTTTTGAAAAGAAGTCCGTCATCCTGAGAGATTTCCAAACTAGAGTGGAAGTCTTGGAAACGGCCCATGTTGATGTTTTTGAGCAATTTATGCAGCTTCAAAGGATTTAGATGAAGCTATTGCACAAAGTGAGCAAAGAGTGGAGGAGATGAAGGAGACATCCGCAGCCTTAGCATGAGGAAGAAAGGAATCAAGAAGCAACTTTGTCATGTACAGAGCAAGACTATTTTATTGACGGCCGCAATAGTTAAATAAGATGCCTATCCTGCTATGCAACAGGGTCCGAAATGAATGGTTTGCCATACCCCCATCATAGATGATTACATGATTTGATGGCCTGCGTGCTACCACCCTATGCACGTTTTTTGCTTTGGGGTATTTGTGCATGCAAAATCTCTATGTAGAGAATGCCATTTGCCATTGCCCACATCGTCATGGAAAGATTAAATGTGCCTGCCTGCTATAGTTATCTACTACGACGAGAAAGTAGATGCTATAGCTCAATTTGCCATTTGGGCAAAAAATGCAAAAGACAAGGAGGTCAACTTGAAGAAGGCCAAGACTGAGCCTGACTGTAAGGAAAAGGAACCTGAAGGGAGGGACCACGCCCTTTAGGAAAGGAGCAAGAAGGGTTGAGCTTGCAAACAACCACGAAGCTCAAATCAAGGAAAGAGGAAGCGGCATGAAGGGAGGGGACAGGCCCTTGAAGGAAGGAACCAACCCCATTCTAGAAAGGAGCAAGGAGGGTTGAGCCTGCAATCAGGGAGCTCAAAAAGGCGGTACCAAGAAAAACAATAATTTCAACCATCGGGCTAGTCATTAACTAATGTTTGCTACTGGTTCAGGATAATCACATAACTGGTGATTGAACTGAAGCAGCCATGGTTGCATGATGTTCCAACCACCGGGGTGGCTTAGTAATATAACAATATATTGCAAAATATATTGCTGTTAATTTCTACTCAACCATGCCATCGGGCTGGACAATAACTAATGTCTGCTCAATGTTGGTTCAGGAGAATCACATAACTAGCGATTGAGCTGAACCAGCCTATGATTGCATATGTTCCAACAACCACGATGGTTTAGGACAATCACATTTAGTCCAAGCCTCGTTTAAGAAATGAAACAAGTAAACTATTAATCCACAAACAACCACGGGGCTAGTTTAGGCACCAGTGACCTATGTTGTATCTAGCATGCATGATGTGCTCCTCAAACACCTTGCATCCCGTCCGCTTTTTATAGATGTTTTGCCTATTTGGAAAAACTTTCGTATTTTCATGCCAAAATGTCGTCACTATAGAATGACTTCTGCACTTAGGTTGTCTCTCCTTTTCTTGCATTCTGTTGAAGCCCACATACTTCTCGGATCAGGATGATCATGCATTGCCTCAGCTCTACGTTCAACCATTGGAGCCACATTGGTCCTTCTGATTGACATCATCTTCGACATTGTGCACCCAAGCCATTTCTCATTTGTTTCAGGGGACACAACATAGCTAATGTCACCCTCTTTGCAGCTAGTTGATCTAAGTTGTGCACCCCTTTCACTTTTTGTAGGCCATTTCTTAGGTTAGAGAGCATCCCCTCTTGGGCTTGCATCTCCTAAGGTCTTTGCAGGGTTGCTACTCTACAAACTTTAGGGTGAAGGCTAAAGCTTTTGAATACTCAAGACTAGTAATCGCCTGAATGGCCTGATTGTGCTGCCTCGAATGCTCCCACCAATCATGATACCACAGCTCATGTTTTTTGCTCCGATGGCAATGATCTAATGCGTGCATCTACAACCGCTTCTTTTGGCTACTCTACAAGGAGTCTTCTTTCTTCTCATTGTTTCTCCCTTTGCAAATGTTGCAAAAGTGTCTTCCGTTGCCGTTTTGATACCGTGCCAATGCTTTCCTTGACCCACACACTGTTCCTTGTGCCTTGACCTAGCTTTTCAGCTTTCCTATCTCATAGCCTCTGTTTGCTTCTCTTGCAAGCCATGGTGAGCTGCATGTTGCCATTGATGCCATGGCCACGATCAGCAGTCCAGAATAGACCCAGAGAACCTAGCTGGTGAGGCAAGCAAATAATAGAAGACAACTTACTTGAAAGAAGACAATGGCAAAGCAAAGTTTGCACAAGGTCATGTGCATGCTGGTTGTAGGGCGTTTGCAGGGCGAGGGCAGGTTGTAGGTACTTAACCTTCCAAGATTTCATGGGTGAGGTGTGAAATTTTAAAATTCACGAGAGCAATAAAATTTTAGCTGTCAGTTTCCCCCCCTCCAGTGATACACATCAGCAGAATTAGATATCCCAAACAAGTGCAATGTGGCCTAAAATGCTTCAAAACACAAATAGGCCAAAGGGCATGCTCTCAAGTTTGATGCTATGTATTATGAAAAGCAATGACTTTTGGCATGCTTATGAGCCATATAGCAAGCAAGTGCATGGAAAAAGAAACAATTCAAAATTTTAAATAGTGTTGGATTTATTAAAAGATCTTTGCACATGCACAAATTGCACTTTTTCAACTTCTTCCATTTTAGGGTGAATCTAGATGCCAATACCAACAACTATCAATGTTTTCAGACCACCATGCAGTAGTCTCACTAGTTTGGATTCCAAGTTTTTAATCCGTTTTGGTTCTCAACAAATAAAAAAAGAGTTATGGAGCGTGCCCTCAAATGAATATGCATCACTTTAACACAACAGTTGGAGGCCTGTTAACCCATGCCTAATGTTTTCATTTAAGTATTTCCTTGGGTTGAGGAGAAGCTCATATAGTGTACTTTTGAATTATTACTTGGTTGCATGTATGTATAGAACAAAATTTTGATGTTTTTGAATAAATTGCTATATCCTATAGTCTTCAGGATGCATGCTTCACATGCAACATAGCACTTGTAACGCTTTAACTATCTTGTTACAAATCCTTGTTCCATAAGTTTTTTCTTTGATTTCAATTTGGAATGTGTACTAGAACTTGAAGATAGAGTTTGCTAAATTCCGTTGAGCAATGCATAAGTTATTGGTCATGCAAGATACCTATATACAGAAAAGTCCCTGGACCTCACCAAAAATGGCTACACCCAAGCAAATAATGACCCCTTAATACTTGGTCTTTACATGCTTTTTAGACCTTCACAATAAGCCCCATAAGGATGCATGGAGATCCTTGATTTCTTTCCAATAAAACAGTTTGTTTGGTGTCTTTCCATTTCAAATTCCCTTCTATGATCATCTCTTTCTATTGTAAGCTATAGCAGAATTCATACTTTGAGTATCAACAACTAGTATCAGAGTAGTCAATGAGGGTTTGTGTGTCATCAAGTTGCTTGTGATGAGTTCTATCAGATTATCATGGAGAATTGGTCAAAGTCTCTGACAAAATATAACTTGACAGATACATTAGTAGTCAAGTTTGATGGGAGAAATTTCCCTTCATGCCAAATATTTGTTCGGTTTCTCTTTATGGAGAAATTGACATGGGGGGTCATTTCTACATTAGAACAAACAATCAAGGTTTGGATTAGATGCATGGGACTAGAAAGACAAGAGAGCCTTAGGTGGGCCTACTACGAAGGGCTTGGGAATGGAATTCTTTCACCATGTCGACATCTCAAGACTTTAGCTCAAAATTGGAGTATATTGGCAAAGAACTCAAAAGTCATGCTCAAGCAAGAGCTCTTTTTTCTCTAGATGGGGGATGGAGACTCCCTGCTCAACTCACCTCAATAGGATGCAATCGCTAGTCAAACATTTTCAAGCACATGGAGTGTAATGTGGACGATGACAATATGCAAAAGCTATACTACTCACTAGTCTTCCCCCAAGGTATAATGAAATCTTGAGAGTTGATGATATTCATTAAGTTTTCTTGAAGTTGTTGCCATGCTCCTTAGTGAAGAAAGAAGAGTTGAGTTGAATACACCAAGTACAGATGAGTAAGCATATTCTGTGAAGGGAAGGGCAAAGGTAAAAGAAAATGGAAAGAAGATTTTGGTTTTTTGTAATTATTGTGGTGGAGATGGCCATGAAGAAAACTATTGTTATAAGAAGGAACTTTACAAGTACAAAGAAGGAAGAGATGTAGGTAGTATCTCAAAAGCATGAATTATTGAAGGTATCATTTTGCAAGGATGGTTCAGGATGAATAATCGCAAGTAATTGATGTTGATTAAATCTAGCCTAAGGCATGAATTCATTAGTTTCTCTAGTTTTGACAAGTATAACAGTAGGGTTTCACTAAAGACTTACATGCCCAATATATCCTAATTCGTATTCTTATTCCTAAAGGAATCTTAGATGTGTGATGACAAAGGATAGAAAAATATTTATCCCGTAACTCTTGGTACAATATCAAGGCTTGAATTCTTATGATACAACTTGATGTTGGGGCATAGGCCTCACCATTAAGGACTCATGGTCAAAAAATATGTGAAAGAGAGGTGTGGAACCATCATACATGGTTAGACTTGTTGCAATTGAGATTAGAGCTTAAATGTTGTTTGCTCATAGGACCTAGTGGAAACATTCTTATTCCTAAAAGGATCTTGGAGGTGCAAGGGATGTGTGGAACCCTTTTTACATGGTGAGAACCTTTGCCTTAGCGAGGGAGAGTGAATAGGTGTGTGGGGAGAGAGAGAGAGAGAGAGAGAGAGAGAGAGAGAGAGAGAGAACAATGCCAATGAGGTATTTCATTTCAAGAGATAAATTGAGATTGAGCATTGCTCGGGATGTCTCTCGCAGTAGTAAAGCAAATATTGTCTCTGACCTTGCACCAATTGATGTCAAGAGTGTGCATCCACCGACCATCATGAAACAAACCTATGAGTGTTCCAACATTGAGACTTACACTCTACCCTACTTTTCAATTGATGTCATACTCATATTCAAAAATGGTAATATGTAGGTTTAGGAATTGAAAGAACATGAAGTGACACTTAAACGTGTGGAATCGCATTTCTGATATAACAATTCTTTTGCATTCAAAATGTGTCATCTTATCACAACTACATTGCTTGAAAATATATACTTAGTAACAAATATATAACTTCACCCATATGTGGGTAAACCCAAGTTGCTATTGAACTGAAAGCATGGGTTTGCATCAAACATAGAATAACATTACAAAATTAAAAATGTGTCTTCTTATCACAACTGCTATCAAACTATGTATAAAACATGTGGTTTATCTCAGACTGTAAACATCCCTTTCATAAGAGAGGCAATGGCCTCAACCCATCTCTTTTCTGTTTCGTCATACATTTTGAAAACTATAATGAAATTTGTCCAACAGGTCCCACAATGGAGGGAGAGGGAAGTTGGTCTAGAGCAGAGGACCAGAGAAAGGGGGCAGACCTACAATAGGCTAGAGGACAAAAGAAATTCATCCAAAAGTTCCCACAATGGAGGGAGAGGGCAGTTGGACTAGAGCAAAGGAGCAGAGAAAGGGGGTAGACCTGCAGTAGGCTAGAGGACAAAAGAAATTCGTCCAAAAGGTCCCACAATGGAGGGAGAGGGTAGTTGGAATAGAGCAAAGGAGCAGAGAAAGAGGGGGTAGACCTGCAACACACCTAGGGAGAAGAGAAATTCACCCACAAGGGCCCACAAAGACATAAATGAGATTTGGGGATGATCTGGGGTGGGTCCACATGGGAGGGTGGTCAAGCATGGGTTAAGGGGAGGGAGGATGGTTTGGGTGGTCCCCAATGTAAGAGTAATAGCCAATAGGGGATCTCTACATGCGTGCCATCCCTCCACCTCAACATACCATTGCCCCACACAAAGGAGAACTCTCATTGTTGGTGCACCTCAAATCCCTCTCTAATCCCTTGAAATTAGGAAACACTAATTGGAGGCCCTTTTGAGACCCGTTTCTCCCCTAATGTAGGTGGATGTTAAATGTGGCCTTTTGCATTGGGGGTAGGTCCCATTCTTCATATAGCTCTCTTGCTAGAATGTTTACTCTAGCGACGTCTACTATTGCCGGGTATTGACCAAAGGCTTTATGCTCCAGCGAGATGGTTACACTTTTTATGTCATCCCTAGCACCTAATTTTACTAAAATTACATTCTCTTCTTTTGTGGAGGGGAGTATTGTGAAGATTCGATCCATCCCTTGAAACTCTCCCATAGTGTAGTGCAATTTCTTAGTAAGGTCCCAATTGGCATCGTGACGGGGCAGCTTATCAAGCTTGCTAGTGCGGTGCGATCCAATTGGGGATGTTTTGCATGTTGCTCTATTACCTATTTGAAGTTGTTGGGATCAATCACTGTGTCAATGTTGGGTGCCGATGGTGCTCTAACCTTTGTTGCTGCTGCCATCCTGTCTGCCTCAAATTTTTCTTGCTCTCGTTGTGCCCATTGCTTCAAGGCATGGTCATGCCTTTTCAGTTTTAGCATGGGGGTATGCATCCTTGGCTCCTTGGGTGGCACTTTTCGTGGATGTGCTAGGCATGGTGGTCTCACTGTGTTATGGGATTGGCATGGCTTGTTTTACTAGAGGGCTCTTTGCTTTTTGAGTGGAAAGGAGTTTTTATCATGCTGCCTCTTTTTGCTGTCTTGTTATGATCAAGACTGGTTGTGATGCCACACTTTGTGTTGCCACACTATGATTTTCTACATTTATCATCCCCAGGGGTGCATTAGGTCTTACTTCCGTGGTTGGTTGAGGTTTTGTTCTTAGTGGGCAATCCATGCAAGCATGCCAAACTCTGCATTCCCTACACATAGGTTGGAATGTAATGGGGTTACCATTGTGTGGGCAGTCTGCTTTGCGGTGGTTTTCTCCACAACCAAAACACTTGATGGGTGTTCGATATGTGGTGGGCCTTACTTGATTAGCATACACCGGGATGAGTCCTTTGGCACCATCCATGTAGTACATAGGGTATTCTATTTCATACTCATAGTGAGGTTCCAACTCTTTAGGTTGGAGTTGTTGCACTAAAACTACTGGAGCAAGATTGCGAGCCCATGGGTATTGTAGAGGATTGGGATTCCTCATTAGTTGAGGCACTTGTGTTCTCACCGGGAGTGAGTTGAGACGTGGCACTTGTGCATTAGGTGCTAGTGCCAGTTGTCTATACATTGGGGTTGGCGGTTGTTGGTATTGTTGGGGCCGAGGTTGTGCTACCCTCATATTGTAAAAACAAGTATTTACATCATGCCCTGCAACATTACAAATAGGACACCATAATCGTAGGGGCTGAGCCATTCCTGGTGGGTTTAGTTTGTTCCTTAAGATTGGGCATTCATTGGCTATATGGTTGGCCATATAGTGTGGGCACCAAACATTTTCTCTCCATGGGTATTGTGGTGGCTGAGAGACACGCAAATTTTGCTCGATGGCCTACATCATTTCATCTTTTACTCTTAGGCATGGCTTTTACTCTGTCCTCGGTGGTGCAATCTTTGTTGGAGGTGCTTCCCTTCTTCAAAAATTTCTTGTCACACTGACTTGATTTATAGCCATCACTGTCGCTGTCAGAATCTGGCATTCCATCCTCAATGTCAATTGCAGCTTCATGAGCGTCGCTAAAATGTGCATAGTTGCTGCTGACTTTTTTCATCTCCTTGTGAATGGATTTTTTTAGGCCAGAGAGGAACCATGCTATGAGGTACTTGTCGATCGAACGGGGATCACACTTTGCTATTAATCTTTTCATTCTTCCTAAGTATGTTATGACCTTTTTCATTCTTGCACTTATCTATATTGCCTAGTTGTAATACGGGGTCATCTTGCAACCTTTTTGTTTGGAATATTCTTCTGAACTACTCAGATAGCAGTGCCCATGTGACTCTTTCCTCTAGGAGAAGATCAATGTACCATTCTGAAGCCTCATCAGTTAGGGACATCGGGAACCATGTGGCTTTGGTGCAAATTGATGAGTGTTATGGATTCCTAAATGGTGTTAGATTTGTGTTCTAAAAGCTATATCATGCTGTGTTGCTGGAAGGGACATGGTCTCCTCGATCTTTGAACTTGGTAGGCTATGTTTAGAGTGACCCCTCGCCTCAGGCGGTCTGCCCTAAGAAAAGTTGTGATAGGACGGGCCTCAATAGAGTGTGCTTTGGTCACTCTCCGTGTTGCAGGTGGTCTTTGTATCCCTCTCTTAGTAATCCAGGTTGCCCACATGTCAGTTATCTCCTCCACCTACATCCTGTTATGTCCTGAAGCTGACTCAAATGCATAGAGGTCTGTGATGTATCACTGTGCTCTATCAACCTCTCTGTCCTAT
This sequence comes from Dipteris shenzhenensis, assembly GCF_047967505.1. Taxonomy (NCBI): domain Eukaryota; kingdom Viridiplantae; phylum Streptophyta; class Polypodiopsida; order Gleicheniales; family Dipteridaceae; genus Dipteris; species Dipteris shenzhenensis. The sequence continues at coordinate 40,295,185 of NC_141611.1, forward strand.
GGTATGATCACCTCCTACTGCTCTCTAATCTATTGTAGAGGGTCTCCCTATGTCAGCACATCTCAATATCTCAACGGTTCTTTGTGTGAATTTGTGGTTCAATCTGGGTCCAATTCGGGTCCCAAATAAGCAAGTTATGAACCTTTGAATTTGAGTCAATTTAAGGCCTTTTTTCCCGAGGGGTTCTTGAGCCCTAATTGGGTGTGAATGGACTTAAAGTATAACTAAGGGTGACTAACAAAACCAACCCAGTTGACTTGACTAATCTAGTCTAATTAGTGTAACTATCAGTTAGACACGAACCGAACTAGTTAACCTAATTGAATTGTGACTACTCTAACCTACGCATGGGCCTAACTAACTATAGTTAGTTAAACTAACTATAGTAACCTAACTTAAAGTAACCTAACCTAACCTAACTAATCTAACTAGGGTTAGTGAGAAACAAGATTAGGGATAAGGTAAGGTTAGTGTTTTTTTAAAACTCTTTTTTTTTGGAGCTAAGGGGTGCCGGCTCGAGGCGAATGCAGCCCAACACCTGGCGCGAGGTGGCAGTGTCAAACGGTGTGAGGTAGTAGTGTTGATGGTGGCATCGGCTGGTTGCGACGCAATGCTCAATGGCAACCAGCACATGGCGTGGTGCCCTAGGATCGAGTGCATGATGCTCTAGGTTCTGGCATGGTGCCTGGCCGACACGTGGTGGCCGAGATGCGTAGCGCCCTTGTGGGATGCCCTAGGCACTAGTGCAATGCCTGCCCAATCGACATCTTCGTCGGTCAAGGCACGTAGTGCACGCGATGCCCGAAAGCGATGGCACTATGCCTGATCGACGCACAGTGCCCTAAGTGCACAATGCCTGACTGGCGCATGGTGCTTGAGGTGCCCACGGTGGCCGAGGAGCGCAACACCCAATAGAGGCATGACGCGCCTCACTGGTGCACGATGCTTGAGGTGCTTGACCGACTTGTAATGCTCGAGGTGCTCACGAGACTGAGGCTGGTGTGCAGTTGAAGCTAGCATGCAGTGCTTGAGGTGCATGGTGCCCTAGATGCATGGTCCGCGAGGAGAGGGGGGTTGGTTGGAGGTGGGGGGAAAAGGTGGGGGGTGGGTGGAGGTGGGGGGGGGGGGGAGATTAGAAAGGGGGGGGTGGGGGGAGGAGGGGGGGGGGAGTGGAGGGAGGTGGAGGAGGGGGGGGAAGGAAGATTGGAGGGGGGGGTGTGTGGAGGTGGAAGAGGGGGGGGTGGGTGGAGGTGGAGGGGGGGGAAGGAAGATTGGAGGGGGGGGTGTGTGGAGGGGGTTGGGTAGGTGGAGGTGGGGGTTGTTGGGGGTTGGAGGTGGAGGGGGGAAGGGAAGATTGGGGTGTAGAGAGAGGTAGAGAGATGGTAGAGGGGAAAATGATGGTTACCTTGAATGGGGGAGATGGGGGATGGACGAAAAAAGTGGAGGTGGTAGGGAGGAAGATGATGGGAGGTGACAAAAAAAGTGGTGAAGATGGAAGGGGGGTGATTGAAAAAGTGGTGGTGGAAATGGTGGATCAAAGTTGGAGGACGCAAAATAGAGATAGACAGAAATTATGGAGTCTATTTGGAAAAGAAAGTGGCTTGCAAAAGTGTGGGGAAAGAAGTGAGGGGGGTTGGTGTTGCTTTTATAGGATGTGGGGGGATTAGGGGATAATTTTGGGTGTTTAGTGTATTAATGTGATTTTGCATCATTTGGAAGCATTTTTTCACTCCTTTGCCTTGAGGGATGTATCTTGAATGGTTTTTTGAATGTAAAGACCCTCCTTTTCATCTCGTTGATCTTCAAGCTCCTTTTGCATCATTGCTAGCTCCTTGTCCACAATGTCCCCATCACACTTCTCACTTCTTTGATCTCAGAGCTCCTTCATGCGCTTCTCTGCTTCTTCTCTTCTATGCCTTTCCATGTCGACCATTTTTGCAACACCCTCAACTTGCTCTTATGCGTGCTACAAGGCCCTCGCTTGTGCCTCCTCGACCTTAGCTTCTACACGTTCCCTGAAAATTTTCTCAAGTTGCACTACCTTTGCTGCATCAGCAGCTTCACCATCTATCGCTACGTAACACAATCTTTTGCTGCGCTGACCACCGTGCTGGTTCAAGCAATGATGTTGGCATGGAGAGACCACCACGTTGGCATGAAGACCACCATGGTAGGCCAATATCTAATGAGACCCCTCAGGGTCCATATCTGCAACCACCGTGCTAGATGTCGGAGCTATTTTAGTTCTATTTTAGAGATATTTTAGTTGTATTACTCCTTGTGCAACAATTTCTAGAAGTTGCAGAAGGAGTGAGGCCATTGTCTTCCCATGCCTTCCTTCCTTTTCCGCCTCTTCCAAAGGGGTTAAGGAGTGAGGCCATTGTCTTCCCATGCCTTTCATAGATGACCTCTCCCCCAACCAGTATTCATCGCAGATGTTATCATAGTTCTAAAGCACCACGCTAGTTATTGGAACCATTTTCACTATAGTAAGAATAGTTTTTTCAACAATTTCTTGTGCAACAATTCCTATGGTTGCAGTAAAATGTAAACAAGGGAAAAAATATGCCATTTGTTCTTCATTAGAGTCACTTTCACTACTGAAGTAATAGCCAACAATAGTTTTGGCAATAATGGTTCTACATTGAAATTAAAACAAAAGAAATTACATTAAGAAATTACATCCGAGAGTTTTTGCAATAATAGTATTACATCAAAATTGAAACAAAATAAATTACATGCGAAGCAAAAATTTAACAAAACAGATTACATACAAAGATGCTAGCACTTTGTTTTTGTGACACTTCTTTAAGCACTTGTCAACACCACCACTGTGGTAGGAGTAGGTGTCACTTTTTGCCCTTGTTAGCACTTTCTTACACTTTTGACCTTTTGGCTTGTATGCAGGGGACAATACAAGCATCTCGTAGTGCTATCATAGGTAGGACTTTCTTACAATTTTGACCTGGAACTCCTCGTATGCAGGGGACAATATGAGCACCTCATAATTGAAATAACCTTTTTCATAGCAACTTCAGAATTCAAGGCACTAGAAAAGGGAACTCAACTTGGAGGTGAGCTCAATCGAGCACAACATTTGACAGTGACGGATAGGGAACTCAATTTGGTGCTGAGCTCCAGCACACTGATGCATGCTCTTAGTGCATTAGAGCTGATGATCAAGTTGAGTTCCTTCCTCAGTGTAGAAGGTTGTTCACAATTACAAGAGGCTCAACACCAAGTTGAGTTCTCTCCCAGTGCTTCACGAAACAACAACGACCCATTTCCCTTGGCTCCCATCTTGCAACATGGTTGGTCATGAGGTTTTTCTTTCAAGTCTTTCAAGGAATTGCCTTCGTCATAGCAACTTCTTTCAAGGCACTGGTAGAGAGAACTCAACTTAGTGGAGGTGAGCTCAATCGAGCACAACATTTGATAGTGGACAAGGAACTCAATCTGGTGGCACTGACACATGCTCTCACTGTGTTACAGCTTATCACCAAGTTGAGTTCTCCTCCCCAGTACCGAAGGCTATGCTCAATTACAAGAGTCTCCTCACCAAGTTGAGTTCTCTGCCAGTGCCTGATGGAACAACGATGACCCATTTCCCTTGGTTCCCCATCCTACAACTCCCTTGGTCATGGCTATGGCTCGTGGAGTGTTGTAGGATGGAGAGCCAAGGCAAACAATGGATCCCATGACTTGGGCATCATTATGAAGGGGCATTGAGGCTGCATCAGAAGATTCATCATAGGGGTAGAAGGGGGCTTAGAGAGAGCATGGAAGGGGCTATGAGAGAAATTTTCTTGGGTGCGGTGAATTGTTTCTTTGCCCTTAAGGCCTTTATATAGCTAGACTTGCCGCCCTCCCACTCTTTCCCCCTTCATTTCTTGTGTCAACTGTGTGACTCTGGGTGCCTATTACTACTAAGAGCACACAATCCACCAGTTGGATTTTGTCGATAGTGTAGCCTAGCATAGGTAGTCATCTACATCATCGTCTAGCCATGATGTGCAATTAGATGGTTGCCATGCTAGAATTTCTTGGTCATCGGAGCCAAGATCTTGTGTCAGTTGTGCGACTCTGGGTGCCTATCGCTGCTCCTAAGAGCACACAATCCACCAGTTGGATTTTGCTGGTAGCCTAGCCTAGCATAGGCAGTCATCTACATCAGCTAGAATTTCTTGGTCATCGAAACCAAGATCATGATTATTCAATAAGATGAGGGGGGAGGAGCGGTGGCACATACACCCAGCTTTGCTGGTAGCCCAGCCTAGCATAGGCAATCACATACATCATCGACTAGCCATGACATGCGATTAGATGGTTGCCATGGGAGAATTTCTCAGTCATCGGAGCCAAGATCATAATAATTCAATGGGATGAAGGGGGAGGAGCGGTGGCACATACACCTAGCTTTGCTGGTAGCCCAACCTAGCATATTAGGTGGTCATATACATCATCGTTTAGCCATGATGTGCGATTAAATGGTTGCCATGGGAGAATTTCTCGATCATCTAAAAATGAACTGTGAACTAGATGGCCCCTCATGCAAAGTCATTGTTATCACAGTCAATTGAAGAAAGGAAAGATCAAACAGGACATCAAATAGCATTGATTCAGTTCATCAGGCTATAATAACAACAATAGTTCTCATTCTAAACTATTGTTATTACAGCCTAATACACTCGCTGAATGCTAATCTAAGCTTGTGAACTCGATGGTCCCCATGTAAAGTCATTGTTATTATAGTCTGATTCCATCTCAATGCTAATTTGATCCTATGAATTAGATGGTCCCTCATGCACAATCATTGTTACTATAGTCTGATTCTGACTGAATGATAATCTGAGCCTATGAATTAGTCAGTCCCTCATGCATGGTCATTGTCACTAAAACAAGCTCGGTGGCTGTTTGGGATTAGTATACTGTTTGGAATTTATATTTTCCCTTGTTTGGGATTTATTGATGGGATTTATTGAAACAAGCATGGTGGTTGTTTGGGATTTACTAAAGATTATATTTTGTGGGGGCTGCAGTTAATCCTAAACCAACAAAAATGCATTTTGTTGCCAGTGCCTACCTCCTCTAGTCTTAACTATCATACAACTAACTTGTCATATTCATCAATGTAATGTGTGGGGAATCTATCGGTACCCAGGTCTTCAAAGATGGGAAAGATCTCACTGGATTACATCGTTGAGCATGTCAAGATGACTTGATTTGACATATTAGAATATGTGAACAATTACATCTTGGATAGCAGGAGAGCAAACTAGTTTAAAAACCTGACAAGTCTCGAGTGAGGGAACAGCAGAGGAACAAAGATGGAAAGCCACAGTCCTACCACTTGTCTCGAGCTTGATGAAGCCATTTCACAAGGGCTCCCTCGACAACCCAAGATTGTAGTAGATGAAATTGATCGCTTGGAGGAGGAACATAAAGTTCCCAAGAGTGTCATTCACAAGATGGTCATATTGCATGAGGAATTATGGGAAGGCCTTCAATACTATAAGAACCCATAATTTGCGAAGTATGTTGCTGAATGCTCCCACTGTGCGAAGTGTCAAGCCTATGTCCTGGAATCCTTGCATAATATAAAGTCCTTTAAAGATCTCAAACTTTATCTCTTGTAATATTGGATATATATTACCTGAGACTTTTAGGGGCTGACCACCCCTCTAATACAATCAACTTTTCAATAGAACTTGAGTTAAGTAGAAAATTGTCTTCTTTGAAAAAAAAGAGAGAGTAAATTGTCTTTGTATTTATCCATACTTAGATACGATGGTGGTCTCTTTTCAAAATGTAGAAGAGTAAAACTTGGTTGTATACTACCTGGGTATATAACTTTAGGGGCTAACTATACATTTGGCTTTTCTATATAACTTGAGTTTTAAAGCAATAATTCTCCATTTATATGTTCTTGAATATGATTGCTTCACTCAGTTGGACCTTATAATTTGAAAATGTTGCATTTAATTGGATTCAAAGGTTCTGGACTACTTCAATCATGACATGCGATTAGGTGGTTATTCTAACCGTGTGATGTGTTCTTACAATCTATCTTAGCTTAATGCTAGTTCTCATTCTAAACTTTTGTTATTACAGCCTGATAAACCGACTGAATGCTAATCTAATCTTGTGAACTAGATGCAAAGTCATTATTATTACAGTCTAGATTCCGGCTCAATGCTAATCGAAGCCTATAAATTAGATGGTCCCCCATACACAATCATTGTTATTATAGTCTAATTCTAACTGAATGCTAATCTGAACCTATGTATTATATGGTCCCTCATGCATAGTCATTGTCACTAAAACAAACTCAGTGGTTGTTTGGGATTAGTATACTGTTTGGGATTTACATTTTCCCTTGTTTGGGATTTATTGAAACAAGCATAGTGGTTGTTTGGGATTTACTAAAGGTTATATTTTGTGGGGGTTGTAGGTAATCCTAAACCAATAAAAATGCATTTCGTTGTTGCCAGTGCCTACTCCTCTGGCTAGTGCCTACCTCCTCTAGCCTTAACTGGTGTTTGAGCTGACCTAATCATGATTGCATGATGTTCCAACCACCGAGTTGGTTTAGGACAATCACATTAAGTCCAAGCCAGCCTAGCTCTAGTATTTGAGCTGAACCAACCACATGGTTGCATGATATTCCAACCACCAAGCTGGTTTAAGACAATCACATAACTGGTGTGTGAGCTGATCCAACCACGATTGCATGAGGTTCCAACCGCCAAGCTAGTTTAGGACAATCACATTAAGTCCAAGCTAGCCTGGTTATGGTGTTTGAGTTGAACCAACCACACGGTTGCATGATATTCCAACCACTAGGTTGGTTTAGGACAATCACATTAAGTCTAGGCCAGCCTAGTAAACTATCCCAAAGCTCAATCACAAACAACCACCGGGATGGTTTAGGCAACCATTGACCTGTGTTGTATCAAAAAATGAAACAAGTAAACTATCCCAAAGCTCAATCACAAGCAACCACCAGGATGGTTTAGGTAACCATTGACCTACATTGTATAAAGCATGTGTATGATGTGCTTGTCAAACATCTTGTATCATGTCGGCTTTCTACTGATGTCCTTGTTATTTGTAGAAGCTCTTGAGAGATGCACGTAGATTGGAAGCAATGCCTAATCATCCCGATTTGAGTAGTATATGGGCTTCAACAGAACGTGAGAAAAGGAGAGACAACCTAAGTGCAGAAGTCATTGCAATAGTGGTGATGTTTTGGCACAAAAATATAAGGTGTTGGTAGGGTTGTCACTTTATGAACTTTAGAGCATAGGCTAAGGCTTGTGAAGACTCGAGAATGGTATTTACCTGAATGGCCTGATGTTGCATCCTTGAATACTACCACCAATCATGACATCATAGCTCGTTTTCTTCGCTTTGATGGCAATGATCGAATGCGTGCATCTGCAACAATTGCTTCCTGCTGCTACTCTGCAAGGAGTCTTCTGTTCCTTGTGCCCTGACCAAGATTTTCAGCTTTTCTATCTCAGAGCCTCTATTTGCTTCTCTTGTAAGCCATGGCAAGCTACATGTTGCCATGGCGACGATCAATAAAAGATGATAATGCCAAACCAAAACAGAGAGAAGCTAGATGGTGAGGCAAGCAAAGAATAGAAGACAACTTACCCAAAAGAAGACAATGGCAAATCAAAGTTTGTGCAAGGTCACATCGAGGTGCATGCAAGTTGCAAGGCATTTACAGGGCGGGGGTAGGTTGCAGGTTCTTAAATCTTCCAAGATTTGATGGGCGAAAGGAGTGAAAATTTGAAATTTGCAAGAATAGCAAAATTTCAGCCATCCCCCTCCGACGATATACGTCAACAGAATTGGATATCCCAAACAAGGTTGTTTTTTTGAAACATTGTTGGAGGTCCAAAGAGTAAGCTACAAGACCTTGCAACAAGATTATGATAGACTGTGCATGAGCTTGCCGTGGTTTTCAATATCTATGAAAAGATGTCCGTCATCCTAAGAAATTTCCAAACTAGAGTGAAAGTATTGGAAACGGCCCATGTTGATGTTTTTGAGCAATTTAAGCAACTTCAAAAGATGTTGAGGGATTCAGATGAAGCTATTGCACAGAGTGAGCAAAGAGTGGAGGAGATGAAGGAGAACATCCGCAACCTTAGGATGAGGGAGGAAGGAATCAAGAAGCAACTTCATCATGTATAGTGCAAGACTGTGGTATTGACAGCCGCAATAGTTAAATCGGGTGCCTATCCTACTATGCAATAGGGTCCGAAATGCACGGTCTGCCATACCTCCATCATAGATGATTGCATGATTCGATGACCTACGTGCTACCACCCTATGCACCTTTTTTTGCTTTGGGGCATTTGTGCATACAAAATCGCTTTGTAGAGAATGCCATTTTCCATTGCCCAAGTCATGGATATATCAAATGTGCCTACCTGCTACAACTATCTACGACGAGAAAGTAGATGCTGGAGCTCAATTTTCCATTTGGGCAAAAGATGCAAAAGATAAGGAGCTCAAATTGAAGAAGGCCAAGACCGAGAGCCTGACTGCTAGGAAAAGAAGCTTGAAGGGAGGAACCAGCCCCCTCAGGAAAGGAGCAAGAAGGGCTGAAGCCTACAACAATAAGGAAGCTCAAATCAAGGAAAGAGGAAGCAACATGAAGGGAGGGGCCAGGCCCCTGTAGGAAGGAACCAACCCCATTCTAGAAAGGAGCAAGGAGGGCCGAGCCCGCAATCAAGGAGCTCAAAAAGGAGTCCTTGAGATGTTATCTAAAGGAAAGGAGTCTTTGAGATGTAATCTGTGTGTAATCTATTGAATTGTTAATCTTCTCCAGAGTTTACTTAGGTAATGTTTTCTCAGGCTAAGTGACTAGATAGTGTCCTTTTATCCATGTCAAGGACCATAATGTGAGACAAAAGATTTCAGTTTGACAACTAATGTGAAATGAAAGATTCTGATTAGAGCACTAATGTGAGGCCAAAATATTTTGAATAGTCAACTAATGTGAGACAAAAGATTTCGATTAGACAACTAATGTGAGACGAAAGATTTCGATTAGACAACTAACATGAGACTGAAGAATGAGAAGGACGGGATCAATGAACTCAAAGATTTTGATTAGACAACTAATATGAGACTAAAGAATGAGAATGTCGGGCTCAATGAACTCTCTTCCTATTTAAGTATAGTGCAGACACAACTAAGAGCCCATTATGAAATCTAGCCCCAGAACTATGTACACCGATCCAAACTTTGTACACCGATCCACCTCTTCCGATCCACCTACTACAAATCTATGGCATACCCAAAAGACTTTGGAATGCCTTTATTCTATCTAAAAATGATGTTGGATGACCTCCTCACAGAAATAGACCCAGAGAAGAAGGAGGAAAATAGCTGCAAGGAGGACATGCTTCGATGGTGGGTGTATTACTTGGAGTTGGCACAAACTTTGGCAAGCATGGATGATGCACATTTATCAGCCTCCTACAGTAAAATTTCAAACTCTGTTGCACATTTATAAACGTTTCTAACTGTGCGTCTATTATACAGTGTGGACACACTATTAAATGCATGTATAACCATGCTAATAGAGGCGTTACTAACCACGCTAATAGATGCACCCATATTTTCATTAACTATATCAACACTTATAGATGCATCTGCTATTTTTCATGTCTACTTAACACGTCTATGGATGCATTGTATTGTGTTGGAGTGTTAGTTTGCCAACTAAAGGAAACTGTGTGTGCATATAGGTTTTCTTACACATGTGTTTTGAATGCAAAAAACCCACCTTCCTAGGGGCTTATGTCATGGAGGGAAAAGGGGGCGGAGATAAAGATGGTTAATTTGGATATTTTTTAGCATGCTTTGGATGTTTTTCCTTTGGTGAAGCTATGTGCTTGCTTGAGAAGCACTTTTCCTCAAGAATTATGATGATTGACGTGCACTTACTTGTACACATAGTTGATGAGGTCACCATTGCAAGAACCGTTCATGGTCATTGGATGTTTTTCCTTGACCAGTTTATGAAAACATTTGAAGGGATTTGTAAGGAAAAGAGCTAGATGTGAAGCAAGCATGGGAGATGGATGGCTTGTACAAGATTCATTAGTCCACTTAAATCACTTATAGCACTTAATTCACTTAGATCACTTAAATCACTTAGTCCACTTACCTCACTTATATCACTTGAACCATCATTGCAAAAGAGTATTATAAAGTTATGTATGAAGTTTACAATGTACATAATTATGTAGTAGGATCCACATCTACCGTTCCTCGAGTGCTTGGTCTTGCACCCTGCGAATCTATATTAGTGAGGTCCTCAAAATAAAATATCAGTATCCTCAACTGCATCCAAATCTCCAAAGGACTATTTGTAGCGTGCAAGCTCAGACTCCAATGTCTGTACGCATGCTTGTAGGTCCTTGATCTCTTTGGCTTGTGATGCAACACGATCTTGTAACTCCTCAATAGTAACACCTTGTTGACGGAGAGGTATGGCAGATGTGGCCAAGTCAACAAGATCACTATGTGCCTGGGGAGTTAGCACATGAGGTCTCTGAGACACGGGCTCTCTATTCTCTATCCTTGCTCACTTGCGCTCTGTAGGATGTTCCTGACAAGTGATGCTTGTCATTCCAATCCACGCATCGATGCAAGACGTTGTAGAAATACATCTGTTGGATGAAATATATGGGTATTTGCTGGTTATTGGGGATGCTTCCTTCCACCTCTATGAATCGTTGGAGAAGGATGTGGGCTAGGGTTTTGTGCCACAAGTCTACCAACTTGGGCTGTGCATATTTATTCCTAGCACTTTCTGAATGAAGAAACAAGGTGTTTCTTACGAACTCTGATGGGCACAGTCTCTGTACTTGTCGAAGAGAGACTGGGTCGCCTTGCATGGTATCGTCATCCACTGGACCAGTAGCAAAAATACCTAGTCCCTCTCTGCCCAGCATCTCTCTTTGCGCTTGTAAGATAGCCTAAGTCTCAGCGTGATTTAACTAGTCTGCTAAATCAGCCTCTTGATGCACAAAAGCACCTTGTGGGCCCTCTTGGACTGGAGGTTGCTTTGGTTGGGGAGGATCTTGTGGCAGAATGTCCTCTAAGTTCTCTCCCTCCATGCTCATACTTAGCCTAAAAAATGACAAGAAGATAAAATTAATTTGTAACCACAAATAATATTAAATATTTAAACAATATTAAATAATTAAATGATATTAAACCTATATAAACAATATTTAAATATTTATTGTCGCATCATTTATTATATTTTAAAATTGGACCATCATTTTTATTGCAACATTCAGTTATACAAATAATATTTAAACATTAATTATTGCATCATTTATCATATTTGACAATTGGATCATCATTTTTATTGCATCATTTACTTATACAAACAATATTTAAACATTACTTATCACATCATTTATCATGTCACTGTAAATATACAAACTCTTTGAAACTTGGATGATATATAAAACTAAAAATATTACAAGTTCCATGATCAGTCACTCATGTTACATCCCAGCGTCCAAGAAAGACTCAGTCATTGGCTTGTCTAAGTTCTTGGTTTTGACTGAGGTTGTATACCACATCTTGGAGCAATGTTGAAAATCCCACAAAAATCTACAGTACTTGGATGTCTATTCAGTTCGATTGACTTTCCCTAAGCCGCAAATTGTCATAAACGCCCGATTAGAGCTTCTGTAGGCCCCGTACTTGGCGATGGTGCACAAATGTCCAAGATTTTCAGGATGTGATGAGACATGGCGTACACATCCTGTGCAACATTGAAAGGTGGGGGATTGGTGCAAAGGCACTCTAGAGCAACATGACAAAACCTAGCAATGGAGCTTTGCACAGTGTTGGGGTTGTCACTAAGTAATGCGAGATAGTGCTTTCTAGTGTTGCATGGGGTCATCATTCCCCAATCACAAATGCCCAGAGACATCTCCTCGGATGACTCCAAGAAGTATAGCATAATGTTTTGCACATGCAAATCATTATGCAGGACATTGTGTTGGTGCATGTAATGAATAGTGCGAAGTAGTACATTTAAAGTATCAAATACATGCTGACGGACCCGTGGAGCTCTAGTAGGCATTTCCGCATCATCTCTGTGAAACACTAGAGATGGTTGCTTTCCGTCATGTCCGAGGTAGGTTAGCCATCTTTCCAAATGATTTCCATTCCAGAACAGAAATAGTATCATTGGGTTATCATCATGGACTGGACCTATTGCCCGGATGATGCCCGGATGTACAACATCGCCCAAGCATGTGGCTTCTTCCAATGCGCTGGCCTTCAATGCATCAATAAACACAGAAACCCTCAACACCTTACATGCATAAATCTTGTCCCTTTCAAAGGGAGCAACAAGAATATTGCACATGTTGACTATTCCTTTCATGCCTGTGCCCACAGCTGCACTAGGCATGAATCGTCTCATTGCTGAAGCAATATGGGCCGCATGAGCCTTGGCACTCTTACATGATCACGCAAGCCATGTGATGCGCGTGGTGCTTGTGCAGGCGAGAATGAAGGAGATGGGAATGTATCTGCTTATGCAGATAGATTGTGCATTTGTAGTGTAGAAAAAAATACGGGAGATGAAAACTAGTCTATGCATGCGGTAGGAGGCACAAAAGATGTGGTGAAATGTGATCGTGCATGTGGTGGGAGATGTGAAAAAGGACGAGGAACTTCTAGGTATGAAAGATCTTGGAAAAAAGGGATACGGGGTCTGACATGTTGTGGTGGATGCACTGGTGCATATGCGTGGCATGGCTACAGTGGTGCTTGCAGCTGCATTGGGTGGAATGCAACGTATGACTGGGGACATGGGTGCATTAGTGCTTGTGGTTGTGGTGGATGTAATGCAGCATCTAATTGGGGGCATGGGTGCATTGATGCTTGTGGTTGCGGTTGTGCTTAGGGACGTGGGTGCATTGATGGAAGCCTCCTCGAGGCAGCTCCTTTGCCTTTGTAACTCCACCATGCATTCTTGATGTACGTGACCCTGGCATCTACAACAGGACCCTCCCACTTTGTGTCACATGAGTTTATAGCTCGATCTATTTGACCGAGGCATTGTCGGCCCTCCATTGCTAAGTGGTACAAATACTCGTCTATAAACTCTACTGTAAAACATATGGAAATTGATCACACAAGGTCCTCCCTCCATGCTCTGCCATTGTCCTCGCCAAATTTTGTACACCACTTTCACCATTTTTGAAAGCTGTCTCAATGATGTCTTGATCAACATTCATTAAGAAGTGTACATTCTCGTTTTTTAGCACCTTCCTCTGAGACTTTGTGAGATCAGGTTGTTGACACTTCCTCTTCTCACCTGTGTGAGCCATCTCATATGTAGTAAGCTACAACACAGAATTCAAAAAAGAATTCAGTGCCAGGTGCAATAAAAAAATCAATGCAAGCAGTCTAAGAAATGCAAGCAGTCTAAGAAATTGCTTAGGTATAACCTCTCAACTCAAGCTTAAGCCTCAAATCGTGTAACATACTATAGAAAATCAAAACACAAAAAATGACCTAAGTATAACCTAATCGTGGACTTCACCATCTAACACTAAGATTCAACTGAAACACACAACTATCAAGGGATAGTTGAGTGCCAGACTAAGTGTCTAAAAGCACATCGCATGATTTCTAACTTAGGTTGCAACACACAACTATCCAGGATAGTTGAGTGCTAGACTAAGTGTCTAAGACATTAATGTCACATGAAATCTAACTTAGACTGTAACACACAACTATCAAGGGACAGTTGAGTGCCAAACTAAGTACTTGAAAACATCTCTAAACTTAGATTGTAACACGCAACTCTCAAGGGAGAGATGAGTGCTAGAATAAGCATCTATGAAAACATCACTAAGCTTGGATTGTAACACACAACTCTATTAAGAGAGATGAGTGCCAGCCCAAGAGTTCCTACAAACAAACATTTTTATACAAACTGATACTGCAACACACAACTCTCTTAAGAGAGATGAGTGCCAGTCTCAGGTAAAAGATAACTATTTATATTATAATTAAAATTGCAACACACGACAAAAACAGACTGTAACACACAACTCTCACAAGAGAGATGAGTGTCAGCCTATCTACACACTTAAATACAATACAAAATAAATATTAAACAATTTAAAAAGATTGCAACACACAACTCTCCTAAGAGAGATGAGAGCCAGTCTTAAACAAAACAAGAGAGAGAGAAATATTGATTACTAACGAAAGACTATAACAAAAGTAAGGTGTAGTAAGGTACCTATGATGATTGCTGGTAGGTATGGAAGTAAGCAAGAGGTAGCAGGTAGGCAACAAGAGGTGGCAGGCAGGCAAGCAGGTGGATCAAGAATACAACTGCATGTATTCGTACAAATACCAAAAATAACAATTGTTTCACATTTATACTACATTTATTCATACGAATAACATCGTTTATTCATACGAATACAAGTTTATTCGTACAAATAACCTATTCGTACGAATAAATTAGGAAAATTCTTTGGATTTGTTTTAATTTGGGAAAATCGTGATTTTTCGCATTTTTTCGAATCGAAAAAAAAATTCAAGCGAATTAATGCAACTTAGCTTCCCGCAACTTCTATCCCCGCTCGTAATTGACCGTGCACAGTCCGGGAGCTCCTCACACAATCTTTCCTCCCCCTTTGCAGCATAGTGAGAGAGCCCCTCCTCCCCTGATCTTGAAATTGTGACATATGGGAGCTCCTCTCTTGCTCTTCAAAATCCCAATTTGGATTCTCTCCAAAACTTTACCAGGTTGGTACAGGAGGTGAACGTGAAGAAGGGGCAATTAGTCTGCCAAGATCAAAAGATTACCATCAATGAAAGCGTGATTGAAAATGCTCTAGGAATTTCTAGAGGCAGTTTGCAAGCACACTTTCTCAAGAAGCAATGGAAGAGACAGGATATTCTAGACATATACCCCAACGATCATATTAGTAAATATGGTTGAGTCAATATTTTGAGCTTGCCAACAGACCTCCAAGATGTGCTGAAGAAGACCATTCACTTGTTTCCTGATACGAGAGGAACCGTGAAGTTCTGCCAGGTTCAACCAGTAGTAGACCAACTGAAAGGACGTGATGTATCTTTCTCAAGGGCGATCTCCAAGAGCGTGTTAACCAACCTGAAGAATTGCATGGATGGCAAATCCCAATTGTCATCTCAATCCATTGGAGTTGCAATGCACCTGATGGCATCTACCCTCAAAGGTATGTTTGAGCAACACAATAAGCAGATGTCTCAGAAGGTGACTTTTCTACAAGAGAAAGCCACCGATGTAGCAAAGGCATTGCAACTTGAGAAAAGTCTAAGGGAAGGTGCGGAAGCCAAGGTAGAGGAGGCACAAGCAAGGGCCTTGTAGGCACAAGAGCAAGTTGAGGTTGTGACAAAATTGGTCGACATGGAAAGGCATAGAAGAGAAGAAGCAGAGAAGCACATGAAGGACTTCGAGATAGGCTTGAAGAAGTGAGAAATGACATGGTAGACAAAGAGCTTAAAAAGATGTGAAAGGATCCTGAGGATCATAGATCCAAAAAGGAGGGTCTTTACAAATGGCTCTGCAACATGCAGAATGCATTAAACATTGAAAAAGACCAGATGATGGAGGAGCTAAAAAGAGAGAATGCAAACACCAAAAAGGTGATGCAGGAACTGTAAGAGAGCTTCAAGGCCAGGAAGGATGGGGCAGAGAGCAATGGGGGTGGAGAAGCCAACGAGACAACACCCCAGGCTAGGAAGGATGCAGAGAGTAGCCACGATGGAGCAAGTTCAAGCCACCATGGTGGAGCAAGTCCTAGCCACCACGATGGAGTAATTTGTAGCAGCCACGATGAGGGTTGTTTTTTCGAAACATTGTTGGAAGTCCAAAGAGCAAGCTATAAAACCCTACAAGAAGATTAGGATAGATGTTTGCACGAGCTTGCCATGGCTTTCGACAGTTATGAAAAGCAGTCCATTGTCCTAAGAGATTTTCAAACTAGAGGGGAAGTCTTGAAAATGGCCCATGAAGATGTTTTTTGGCAATTTATGTAGCTTCAACAGATGCTGAGGGATTCAAATGAAGCTGTTGCATAGAGTGAGCAAAAAGTGGAGGAGATGAAGGAGAACATCTGCACCCTTAGGATGAGGGAAAAAGGAATCAAGAGGCAACTTTGTCATGTACAAAGCAAGATTGTAATATTGAAGGTCGCAATAGTTAAATGGGATGCCTATCCTACTATGCAACAGGGTCCGAAACCCCCATCACAGATGATTGCTATATCCGATGGCCTGCGTGCTACCACCATGTGCACGTTTTTTGCTTTGGAGTGTTTGTGCATACAAAATCGCTATGTAGAGAATGCCATTGCCCAGGTCATGGATAGATCAAATGTGCGTGCCTGCTATAGCTATCTACGAAGGGAAAGTAGATGTTGCAACTCAATTTTCCATTTGGGAAAAAGATCTTAAAGACAAGGAGCTCAAATTAAAGAAGGCCAAGATCCAGACCATGAGGAAAAGGAGCCTGAAGGAAGGAACCAGCCCCCTTTAGGAAAGGAGCAAGAAGGACCGAGCCTACAACTAGGAAACTCAAATCAAGGAAAGAGAAAGTGGCATGAAGGGAGGCTAGGCCCCTGCAGGAAGGAACCAGCCCCATTCTGAAAAGGAGCAAGGAGGGCCGAGCCTACAATCAAGGAGATCAATAAGCAGTCCTTGAGATGTATTTTAAAGTAAAGGAGACTTTGAGATTGTAATCTATGTAATCTATGTGCAATCTATTGAATTGTTAATCTTCTCCAAAGTTTACTTGGGCATTGTTTTCTCAACTATGTGACTAGATAGTGTCCTTTGATCCACGCCAGCGCGGTGATAATAATGAGATGAAAGATTTCGATTTGACAAGTAATGTGAGACGACAGATTTTGATTAGATCACTAATGTGAGACTAAAAGATTTCGATTAGTAAACTAATGTGAGATGAAAGATTTCGATTAGACAACTAACATGAGACTGAAGAATTAGAAGGTCGGGCTCAATGAACTCTCTCTCTATTTAAGTGCAGTGCATACACAACTAAGAGCCCATTATGAAATCTAGCCCCAAAACTCTGTACACCAAACAACTTTGGAATGTTGTTGTTCTATCTATTATTACAGGAGATATACTAAAAGCAAGAATGGGATGAAATATGACAGTTAACGAAATGATAAATAGTCTAAAGTGCACTGTTTTAGTATAGCACTATGCAACAAATTTGAGGATAGCAGAGCAGTAGTGTAGGAATAGCACGGTAGAAGTACATGATAAGTTATCGGCGCCAGTGCGGTGGTTGGTTTACACTAGGATATTAACAGCCACCAACGCGGTGGTTTGCTTCTATCATTACAAAGTGGATTTGTTATCGGAAACCAACACGGTGGTTGTTAGGATATACTAAAAACAAGCATGGGATTTACCATTTGAGGTTTACTAAAACAATTTAATAAAACTAGCATGGTGGTTGTTTGGGATATACTAAAAACAAGCAATCTCAAATACAAATTCCATTTTGTAGGACAAGTGGACATATTCTTTCCCTACAATGAGACTACATGCTTTCAAAGAAAACATCCAAGAGAGGCCGTAATTACGAACTGCTACATAAGAGTCCATAAACATGTGTGTACTCTCATCTAGTAAGAGCTATTAAGTTCCAGTTGCAACCTATGCCACAACGAAAGAAGGGCAAGAGTGTCTTCAAATCAGATTTAGATATGCATAAGCACATCATGGGGTGTCTTGGAGTGGTGGACGAGAACGACTGAGATAGTACTAAGAAAATCCGACTACTACATCCCACTTCTCATAGGTTGTTCCCTAATTATCCTTAAATGTTTCCTAAACGTTGTACTTAGGTTTTGTGCACTGCAACAGAAAGTATGGGTCATCTTCCTCGTTCTCCCCAGAATCTATGACAACTACAAAGTTATCTCCCTCTTCTAGACAGTCAGTGAGGTCATTGAAAATCTCCCCAAACTATGGCGAGTCATTTTCCTCTCCATTGTTTGTCACTCCATCTGAACGTAGAGGGAAAACTTGAACTCACTCCCATGTCTTCACAGTTGCAATGTTCTCATAATCGTCATGATCCCCTATGATGTATGTACTACAGAAACAAGAAAGTTTTCTAGTTTTAATCAGTTGGTTGTTTGAAAAGCCCCATATGCTGTGCAAACCATGAACTCCTTTAATTTTCTCGCAATCATGTTGGATTCTTCTTTGCACTTCATCCACTTTCACCTCATGGAACACTCTGCATTCTACATCACTTCTAAATTTCACAATTTAATAGTGGTATATGACACGAATAGCAGGAAATTAAGTTTAACGAATTTAAGTACTAAGAAACACAATAATTTTAACCACCGAGCTAGTCAGTAACTAATGTCTATTCAACCATGCTGGTTCAAGACAATCACATAACTGGTGATCGAGCTAAAGCATCCGCGGTTGCATGATGTTCCAACCACTAGGCTAGTTTAGTAAAATAATAATATATTACGAAATATATTGCTGTTTATTTCTTCTCAACCATGCCACCGAGTTGGACAACAACTAATGTCTATTCAACCATGCTATTCAAAATAATCACATAATTGGCGATTGAGCTAGACCAGCCTAGATGCTCCAACCACTGGGCTGGTTTAGGACAATCACATTTAGTCCAAGCATGGTTTAAGAAATGAAACAAGTAAACTATCCCAAAGCTCAATCACAAACAACCACCGAGTTGGTTTAGGCATCACTAACATGCATTGTATTTAGCATGTGTATGATGTGCTTCTCAAACACCTTGCGTTCCGTCCACTTCTTACAGATGTTCTTTCTATTTGGAGAAACTCTTGTATTTTTGTGCCAAAATGTCAAAACTATAGCAATGACTTTTGCACTTAGGCTGTCTCTCCTTTTCTTACATTCTGTTGAAGCCCACAAACTTCTTGAATCGAGATGTTTATGCATTGCTTCTACTCTATGTTCAACTGCTGGAGCCATGTTGGTCCTTTTGATTGACAACATCTTCGACACTGTGCGCCTAAGCTCTTTCTCCTTTGTTTCAGGAGACACCAACATAGCTAATGTCACACTCTTTGCAAAGAGTTGATCTAAGCTGTGCACCCCTTTCACTTTTTGTAGGCCATTTCTCAAGTTAGAGAGCATCGCCTCGTGGGCGTGCATCTCTCGAGGTGTTGGTAGGGTTGTTACTCTACAAACTTTAGGGTGTAGCAAGCTAAAGCTTGTGAAGACTTGAGACTGGTAATCACCTAAATGGCCTGATGTTGCTGCCTCGAATGCTCCCACCAATTGTAACACTACAACTCATGTTCTTCGCTCCGAAATGATCGAATGTGTGCATCTGCAACCGCTTCTTACTGCTGCTCTACAAGGAGTCTTCTTTCTTCTCATTGTTTTTCCCCTCGTAGATGTTGCAAAAGTGTCTTCTATTGTCGATTTGATATCGTGCCAGTGCTTTCCTCGACTCGCACTATGTTCCTTGTGCCTTGACTTGGCTTTTCAGCTTTCTTGTCTTGCAACCTCTGTCTACTTCTCTTGCAATCCATGGCAAGCTGTATGTTGCCACCATTGATGCCATGGCCACGATCAATTCAGAATAGACCCAGAGAAGCTAGCTGGTGAGGCAAGCAAAGAATAGAAGACAACTTACCCGAAAGAAGACAATGGCAAACCAAAGTCTACGCAAGGTTACATCGAGGTGCATGTTGGTTGCAGTGCGTTTGCAGGATGGGAACAAGTTGCAGGTACTTAATCTTCCAAGATTTGATGGACGGGAGGTGTGAAAATTCAAAATTTGTGGGAGTAGCGAAATTGCAGCCATTGGTTTTCCCCCTCTGGTGATACACGTCAGCAGACTTGGATATCCCAAACAAGTGCAATGTGGCCTAAAATGCTTCAAAACACAAATAGGCCAAAGGACATGCTATCGGGTTTGATGCTGTGTATTATTAAATGCAATGACCTTTGGCATGCTTATGAGCCATAGCAAGCAACTGCACAAATATCTTTGCACATGCACAAATTGCTCTCTTTCAACTTCTTATATATTAGGGTGAATCTAGATACCAATACCAACAACTATCAATGTTTTAAGACCACCATGTAATAGTCCCAATAGTTTGGAATCCAAAATTTCAACTCGTTTTGGTTTTGAATAAATCCAAAAAAGTTATGGAGTGTGCCTCAAATGGGTATGCATCACTTTAGCACAACATTGGAGGCCCATTAACCCATGCATAATGATCTTATTTAGGTGTCTCCTTGGGTTGAGGAGAAGATCACATAGCATACTTTAGAATGATTACTTGGTTCCATGTATATATAGAACAAAATTTTGATGTTTTTGAATAAATTGGTACATCCTATAGTCTTTAGGATGCATGCTTCACATGCAACATAGCACTTGTAATGCTTTTGTTAAATTACATGGCACAACAGAACAAAAACTGAACAAAGAATAGAGAGTACACACCAAACTGGAGATGAACAAAATTTTCCTTCAATAGTGATGTAGTACAGATGATGGCTCCATCCACCTGTGCACTCCCACAGTGGAGCTTAGATGGCGATCTAGACAGATACTAGGTGAAGAGCTATTAGCTGGAAGATATGATCTAGTACAATGGACTTGGGAGGTCACCTCTTTATAGCTATGAGGACGCTAGTCGGTGGAACCGACCAGTCAACCTAGTCGGTGAAGCCGACCAGTCAACCTAGTCAATGGAACCGACTAATCATCCATGGAATATTCGAGGAATATTCTCTATACCATTGTCTCGATCAAATCACACACATAGCGATCTTGAATCTCTATATGTTTTGTGCGTGCATGAAACACTAGATTTTTAGCAATGGCCATGCAACTTTGATTATCGCACCTCAGCACAGTTGCCTCATCCTCTTGCACTCCCATGTGCCATAAGATCCTCCTCAACCACACTGCTTCATAAGCAGCAAAGCATGCTGCCTTGTACTTAGCCTCTGTAGAAGACAATGCCACTGTTGGTTGGTTCTTACTGATCCAAGAGAAGATACTTGAACCTAAAGAGAAACAATATTCACAAAATGATTTCCTAGATTCAACATCTCCAGCCCAATCTGAGTCACAATGACTAGCCAAGGAAGTGCCCGTACCATAAGTGATGCCATAATCAAGAGTATCGTTCACATACCTGAGCACCCGCATCCTTGCATTCTAATGATTCTCTCGAGGCTTATTGGAGAACCTGCTCAAAACACCAATAGCAAAACTGATGTCCGGTCTGGTGTTGCACAAATAGATGAGACTACCGACCAACTTCCTATACCTCTCAATGTCTGCTGGTGGTGAGGCATCCTCCATAGATAGGCTCGCATTTACCTCCATAGGTGTAGCTATCTCCTTGCACTCGGACATACCAAATGCCATCAAGATCTCCATTGCATATTTATGCTAAGAAATGAAGATCTTGCCTGGCTCTTGCCAGACTTCAATCCCCAAACAGTAGTGCATCAAGCCTAAGTCTATCATCTCAAACTCTATGCTCAATGCCTTTCTAGTCTGCTGGATCATGTCTTCATAGTCACCTGTAATAAGGAGATCATCCACATATAGAATAATAATAGCAAAGTTTTCACCTTTCCTGTGTACACATACAAGTTAGCATCTGAGGCACATCTTTTGAAGTTTAATTTATGAAAGAATTTGTCTATCTGTTGTTACCATGCTCTTGGGGCCTGTATCAGCCCGTACAGAACCTTATTCAGCTTACATACCTTGTTCTTAGTGTGGGAGAGGAGAGCACACACAAAGACATAAGGAGACACCAAAAGTGGTGGAGCAAAAGCTACTCTAGCTTATTCCTCTATCATATATATATGAGTATACATGGGCACATTACAAGTGGGTGGGCACACTGCCCTTTACCCCAACAACCTCCCACTTAAAGGCAGTGTGCCTTTAAGGGAGTATAGTACACATATAATACAATCAGCCATAGGCTGAAAAACAAGATGACCAAACCATCATCCTATGCCCATCGGCACTTTACAATGTGCAAAGTGCATAGAGGATAAGCTGCTAGCAGACATCAGGTTTGCAGGATAGAAAATGACAAGTTGTAGATGCCTGTCAACCAAGATCTCATGCCAAATCTCACTAGGAGAGTGAACTCTCACCACCACATGCTTCTGTGATAAGTCCATAGCACCTAAACTATCACTGTGCAAAGAAAATGTCTCTGTACCACCTGTGACCATAAGCACATGCCTATAATAGATCTCTGCTGGTCTACCCAACCTGCATCACCTGCATGCTGGTCTACCCAACCTGCTTCCCTACTGCCAAAATCTGTCATAATCATGCTACCAACTCCCACTACAATGAAAGCAAGAACCGGAAGTGTAGCCCCAATGGCAAACATGTGAGAACCAAGTCTCAACACAGTCATGGATGCATGAAGTACTATGGCTGCCATATCAACCATAACTTGCTGCTCAACTGATCTGTGATCATCAAACCTGTTGTGTTTCAAGTATGGAGCTAATACAGATAATGGAGTACTCAGTAACTTCCCCCTCTCCATACTGAAACAACCAAGTATCTGACAAACATCATCAAGACCAGGCAGCTCCCACTGCAAAGCATCCCTGTCCATAAGGAACTATATGGCAAGTAACCTCAGAAGGATAGCAACCTCCTGAATACTGAGACCATAACCTATCTCATTGCGCATCACATCTTGAGCTCTCATAACGATATCAAACCTATGAAGCCAAGCTCGAGGGGATTGCTTCTGGCCATGGAGGCACTTATGAAGCAAACATATCAATGATTCTTGCCCATGCGCAATATGACCCGAGTCAATAACTGCAGAAACCACATCTGTCCTGGCATAACCAGCCAATGGATCATACCGGGCATCATTAGCCCTCCACTAGCCAAGGTATCCTCCTCACCATGCATAGCCTCATCCTCATCTGCAAGAGGCACTCCGCATCCTGGGAGTAAACTGTAACTGTCCATAGAAGATGCATCAACAATCTCCATAGAAGTATAAACCTGTGGAATACTCAAGACATCTGACCGTCTCTGACCAAAATCAGGAAGTAATTATGGCTGTCCTAACTTTATAACCTGCTCACCGTGGGAAAAACCTCCCACTCCAAGGGATATGGGCTGCCCCTACAAAGAATTCGGAGGTGTCAGTGCACTTACACCCTCCTGGAATACCACTCTCCTGCTATGCACAGTCCTGGGCTGTCTAAACATAGCATCCTCTCTGAAATCTAGACATTATGGCTATGTATCAACTCTCTAGTTGAAGAATCCCATAACGTGTAGTCCCTACTAGACTCACTGTATCCAAGGAAGATACACCTCCTCGATCGGGAACCATGAGCATCAGCCTCACAGCCAAACACACGTAAATGCTCATAACATGGTGCCCTGCCTGTCAAGAAGTCAAATGGCACTCTACCATTCAGAGATCTGCAGTTGTCTTACATGCCTCAGCCCAATAGCATTCAAAAAGATTTGCATATCGTAACATGGTCAACACCCTCCTAATACCAAGTGTACCATATAGATGTTGAATTCTAGAAGAGGTAAACTCTACATCACCATCAGTCATCAAGCTCAATAGCTTCTTTCTTGACTGATTTTTAGCATTACCCAAGAAGCGCTGAAATGTATTACATACATCATGCTTCTGCCGAATCGGTTATACCCATATGTACTTTGTAGCAGCATCAATAAATGTCACAAAGTAAGAGGCGCCGCCCAGTGAAATGGTAGGCATAGGCCCACAAACTGCACTATGAACCAACTGCAATGGCTCAACATACCTCTCACTGACTGTCTTCCTCACAAAAGAGGATCCTGACTGCTGACCGTCATCACAATCATGACATAAAATTTGAGAGACATCCATAACAGGAATGTATCTCAATGTTGTAAGGGCTTCCATACCTGCAGTAGACATATGTCCAAGTCTGGCATACCATAAACTAACTGATGGCTGCTTACTAATCATAAGCATCGTATCCTAGACACCTGATACATGCAATGCATAAGAGAATCCAACCCGTGATCCCCTAGCCATAACCAGATTCCCTCTAGCAATCTTCCATGCATGATCACCCAAAGAGACATGATAACCTGCCTCAACCAGCTGTCCACTGTTGATCTTGCTTGTAGCAAGTCCTGGTATATGTCTAACCCTCTGTAGAACAAGAATAGAGCCACTAGGCATAACAAGGTGGATATCCCCATAACCATAGACATCTATAGAATGATCAATGCCCATCAAACCACTCTCCACAATGCATTCCTGATATGCACTGAACCATGACCTATGAGGGGTCATATGACATGAAGCACATGGATCTCACATCCAATCACCGAGAATGGGTACATCAGTGGCCAAGAAGGAGGTGTCAGACATAGACAAAAGAATGCCTTCATCACTGCTACTGTCAGTGGAAACCCTGGCATCCATGCCTTGAAGCTCAACATGATCCTTCTTCCTGTCATTCTTAACCTTGCTCTTCTTGTATTTTCTCAGCCATTTCCAGCAATACTTTTTCATGTGGCCATACTTTCCACAATAGAAACATCTAACACAAGTCCGAGAGCTAGACTTGCTCTTGGAATCCTCCCTTGAACATGACCTGTTTCTACTAATTGATCTACCTCTGGAGTGCATATCAAGGCTTATTTCAACACATCAGGGCATTTCAACCCATCATGCTGTAACATAACACTATCATGGTCATACATCCGACATATACGAGTATAGAACTCATATGCATGGTAGTCTACACCCTGTACACCATGATGTACCTACAAGTAGACTGACTTCGAGAGTGATGATTGAATGATAGAGCATGCTTGCTCATCCATGTCATCCCAATCACTCTGTTTAATGCTATTAGGCTTGACACCTTTGCATTGAATGGGCTTATGCTGCCTCTTCTGCACTAACACATCATAAATCTGCTCTTTCCAATACTGAAAGTTTGATCCATCCAACCTCTCAATATCAAAGAGGGCACTACCAGTTGTAGATGCCATATCTGTAGCACAATAGCTCACAACCAAAGAGCAGTATAGTGCAATAGGAAACCCAAGTGACCAAAAAATATAGTGTTGTCTAGACCAATTAGGTCTCCAAATAAACTGGCTGATTCAATGCTAAAAAAGAACACTCAGCCATAAAGAGTCATAAACAAGAATATATGCAGCCCAATAACCTGCCAATCCCTGGCAATCCAAGTAAGAAATGCAGTGAACCGAATGAGCAATGCCTACTCAACCAATGGCAATAGGAGCCTAGCTCAACTATCCATAAACATCAGTGCGGCATCCACCAATGCAAATCCATAATGCATCGAAATGGCATTTACTGCATCACCAATGCATCACCTCAAGTGCGCAATCCTTTGGCAACAAAATCAAGCATTCACCACTTGCCAAATGTGCCAAAGTGACTTGCCAAAATGCCAATAATGCCCTTGGACTAAAGTGAGATCCCAATCACTTTTTGTAATTTACTGTTGTGCAAGAGAAATCACATCCACTTTGGGCAGGATAACACACTGTCCTTGTCTTTGAACAGTGATATCTTTTCACTGAAAGACCGGATGCCAAAGCTGTAAACAGCAAAGTTGTAGCTGGTAGAAAGATCTACAACTTATCAGTTGACCTCAGAGCCAATCCTTGTGGATTCTCAGATATTTTCACCTGAAAAACAGCTTCCTGCACATTGGTCACAAACAGACAGTAGACTGCAACTTTTTGTGGTTTTGCAGAGGCTGTAACTCCTGTAGCTTATACCGGATCAACTTGCTTCCAAAAGCAAAGTTATAGTATGTTCTATGAACTACAACTTTCTAATTCGGCACAAAGTGCAATTCTGCACTAGGAAAGAGATATTCAGTCCTGAAAATGACTGTTTTGTCATAAAAACAGCAACAACAGCAATTGTAATGTCCTAACCAATGGCAAACACAATGCCATAAAATCAGCCCCAAATACAGTAACAAATCAGCCCCAAAATGCTGACAAACCAGCCCTAAAACAGCTCCAAACAATGCGAATCTGACAAGATCTCAATACATCACTGTACCACCGTATGTATTTAACATAGGCAAATAACCATGCATCCAACGAACTGTCAATGCATCTCAACCAGGCATGTACCACTGTCAAAGCATGTGTCACCAGTCGACAAAAGTATCTGCAATGGCCTCTGACAAGAGAACTCCTAACCTGAGTCTCTGTTAGCCTAATGTCACTCGGGGAGACCTACACCTGTCCCCAAGCCAAGCCAAAACCAACTGAAAGAAACTAACGCTGTCTAATGCCCAGCACGGACAAGATGCAGCCAAATTATCTCCAACAAAACCCAAATGCACGGGAAAACACAAGCTAACAAAGCTCAACTGCAACCAAAAGAAGCTGCATAGTGCACAAGCACATATCCCACATAATGTCCACAAGGCGTGCTTTTGCAAAATGTCCCACAAAGAGACCACAATCCGCCAATGCTCAGCTCTAAGACCTCAAATGCAACACTGGCTATCTCCCAGGCATACAACAGCATCAAACATGCAATCCAGAGGCTCCCCAACATCTCCCAGATGAGCTAGAGACAATGGCAAAGAACTATGCCAAGACTAGAACCTACAAGTTCCAAGAATGGCTATGGCGCCAAAATAAGACCCAAATCTGCCAGGAGGAAACCTCGATGTGAGGTGATACGTAGCACAATTGTAATTTTTTTGAGGAAGCTTGGCCTCAACAGAATTGCAATCGGAGGACTGTGCGAACTGCAACAAGCAAAACTGACACTCTTTTACCCAGCAAAGGCGCCTAGCACAGACGCTTGATTTCCTCCCTCTTGCTCAAGTTTGAGGCTTATGGCCTCAATAGACTTTGCCAAAGAGTAGATTCTGGTAAAAAAACTATTGCTTGCAATCATGTATGAGCTCACAGTGAGCTCCCATTACTTCCACGAGACACTTTGTAGCTTTCTGTAAGAAGCTTCTTCACTCCAAAACTAGTAACGTGACTAGATTTAGCCCTTTCACAAAGAGAAGAGCCCTTTCCCACATTGTAGAAGCTCCCTTGGGCTTTTCCTTCTCTCTACAGCAAAGGCAACAGCCTACAACAAAAACTACATAGCCACCAACGACAACAGCTCTGAGCTCCTGCATAGTAGTAGCACATCAACAAAGATAGTGCTCATGAGCCAAGTTGCCTCTGAGCTCCGAAGCTCTATCATCCAGCCAAAAATGCCCATGGATGGGTTCTGCAGGTTGCTAGAGCCAGGTTGCTAGAGCACTAGAGCGCTGGAAGATAACCCAAAGTGATTCTTGCAGCTGCATTATAGAGCAAATAGATCTGGATGATGTCTACCCAAAATCTCTCCGTGAATGAGAGAATCAAGCTCTCCAAAGCTCCTGGTAGATCTCTCGAAGCAGTGCCCGTTCTCCTCTCACTGAGCTCCTCGTAGATCGAATGCCATGGGCTCTTATACTAGTTGTGGGAGAGGAGAGCACACACAAAGGGATATATGAGTATACATGGGCACAGTACAAGTGGGTGGGCACACTGCCCTTTACCCCAACACTTAGAATGGGGGGCCTCAAACCCAAGTGGCTAAGCCATGTACACCTCCTCCTTGAGGTCACCACTCAAGAATGGTAATTTAACATCCATTTGATAAACTGGCCAGTTTTTATGAGAAGCCACCGATAGTACTGTGCAAATAGTGGTCATTATGGCAGTCAGAGCGAAAGATTCTTGAAAATCAAACCCTTCAACCTGCAAAAATCCTTGTGCAACCAATCTGGGTTTGTACTTTTCCAAAGTCCCATCGGCCTTATACTTTAGCTTCCAAGCCCTCTTGGTGACAATAACCTTTCAGTTAGGTGGTCGATCTACCAGCTCCCAAGGTTCATTTTTCATGATGATGTCATATTCTACTTGCATAGCATTTTCCAATCTCGGTCTGTAAGTGCTTCGCCATCTCCATGGTGGTCTGCATTCGGCGTTCAACAACCAAATTTTGATGAGGCATATGTGGTGTTACTATTTGTCGCTTGATCCCTTTGCTCCTACAAAAATTTCCAAACTCTATAGAAAAAAACTCACCACCACCATCCAATCTGATTTTCTTCACTTTTCTCCCTATTTCATTTTCAACAAGTTGTAGCGATTCTTTCAATTCACCAAAAGCTTGAGCCTTTTCGTGAAGAAAATACACCTACATCTTCCTTCTATAGTTGTCGACAATCAATAAAAAATAGGAAGATCCTCCTAAGGCCTATGTGTAGCCATTCTTTCAATTTACCGAAAGCTTGAGCCTTTTTGCAAAGAAAGTACACCTACATCTTCCTACTATAGTTATCGACAATCAATAAAAAATAGGAAGATCCTCCCAAGGCCTGTGTAGGCATCTTACCGCACAAGTCAACATGCACCAACTCTAGAGGAGCGTTTGCTCTATTCTTGCTTTCTTATGGGAATGCCTTTCTCTATTGCTTGCCCATCATGCAAGCTTCAAATGGTTCTTTGATTTCTACTACTGCAGGTAAGTGAGCAACCATACCTTGCTTCTGCATCTTCTTTAGCATTGCAAATCCAATGTGGTTGAATCTTTCGTGCCAAAGCAAAGTTTGCTTATGCCCACTCCATTAGTGGTTGTAAGAGCACTTAGCTCATACAAGTTGTTCCTCCTTACTCATGTGCCAACAAGATTGCCAGTACTATCCAGAATTTTTGCTCCTGTCTTGTTGAACCTCACCTCATGGTCAAGGTCAGCTATGGAAGCAACTGATAGCAAATTTCTCTTGATTTCTGGAACATCCAACACATTAGATAGTTTCTTAACATCTCCATTTACATAAATAAATGAAACCATACATGTACCCTCAACAGGGCATTTTGCATTATTTCCAACCGTCATGGTGATGGGTTCCTATAGAGGCTGCATGGAACAATATAGACCCTTCTTGTAGGTCATGTGACGGAAGGCATCACTATCCAACACCCATGAATCAGTGGTTGATGCTTCTTAAACTGAGGAACACTCTTTCTCAATGGCCAGAAATAGATCCAACTCTGCTTTCACTATGTTGGCTGTCTCTTTCCCCTTATCTGTCTTCTTCAAGGTACCATTCTTTTCATCAGCTTTCTTGACTTGGCAATCTGCAATCACATGGCCCTTCTTCTTGAAGTAGAAGCATTCTCCCTAAAACTTCATCTTGCCGCCCTTCTTCTTTTTGTCACTACTAGTAGAGGACTCACCTTTGGTGGAGGAACCACCTTTGCCTTTCGCAGTGGCAGAGAACGTAGCATCCCCATTGCTACCTCCATCTCGAGCTTTAAGCCTCAATTCCTCCTCTATAAGTAAAGCACAGAACTCATCAAATGATAATGGTTGGGGTCTCACCTGAGTATTAAGTGCTGTTACTAGTTCATCAAACCTTGGTGGACATATCTGGAAACACCGCCGAGCTAGCTCTTCGCTAGTCTTTTGTATCCTAGCACCAACCATCTGGTCACACATATTTTTTATTCGGGTTATGAACACCTCCGTTGTCTCTCCTTCATTAAACTTCTCATCTACGAGCTAATTCTACAGGTTCTGGATCCTTGACTGATTTTGTGTCTCATATTGTCTCTTCAATATGTTCCAAGCCACAGTTGCCTTAGATGTATGCTGAATCAAGGTCAAAACACTATCAGTAGAACTTGTAACTAGGGCACACAGCTCTAGCATCTATGTTCCTGTGTGTTTCCAAGCTTATAGAAGGTCAGCATTAGGAGGTATCATACTCCTCGGATTGGTTGGGTCGAGGGTTCCTTATGGTTCTAGGTCAGTCCCCAATATTGTCTCTGAAAGCTCATATGAATCCAGAATAGCAGTAATTTTAAACTTCCACAGTGTAGTTTGTACCATCTAGCTTGCCTTCAATGAAGGCTGGCAGGCGAATCCTCAACGCCTGGATTGTTGGTGCAGCAGTAGCTGCTGAACTCGAGCCACTTCCTATTGCCATCACTCTGTATGCTGTTGAAGCCCTCGCCTCTCTTCTATTCTTTGATCCTTAGAGCTGCTTGGGCTCTGATACCATGTTAAATTACACAGCGCATCGGAACATAAACTAAACAAAGAATAGAGAGTACACAGTAAACTGGAGATGAACAAAATTTTCCTTCAATACTAATGTAGTACAAATGATGGCTCCATCCACCTGTGCACTCCCACAGTGGAGCTTAGATGGCAATCTAGACAGATACTAGGTGAAGAGCTACTAGCTAGAAGATCTCTACTGGAAGATTTGATCTGGTACAATGGACTGGGGAGGTCGCCTCTTTATAGCTATAAGGGTGGTAGTCGGATCAACATAGTCAATGGAACTGACCAGTCAACCTAGTCGGTGAAGCCGACCAATCAACCTAGTCGATGGAATTGCCTAGTCGTCCATGGAATATTCAAGGAATATTCCCTATACGATCACCTAGGGGACTCTCGTCCTCGAACCCCTACCAGGGGGACCCCCCCAGGCCCCAACAAAATAAGAGACTCCCATACAATCACCTTTCTACCATCAACGATCTCATTGATAGACCTCATCTGACATGCAAGTCAGACTCCATCCACTGTCTTGGGCTCACACATGGCTTCTCCTCATATGGGGGCCTTACAACTTAAGCACCTTGGACACTGGTGGTTATCAGGAGGGTGGGGCATTGAGCATACCTAATAGCTTCAACGGTCTCGTTCCAAATACTTATTCCATAATTTTTTGCTCTCATGTTCAAGCTTGGAATGTGTACTATGCATCACCCTCCTTAAGAAATAGTATAGATATAGATATAGATGTCTCATTATGGATCGATGCCACGTGGCAACCTCTTATGCGTCTCACCCTCCTTAAGAAATAGTATAGATATAGATATAGATGTCTCATTGATAGTAGGGAAGTGTCACGCCAATGGTTCTAAAGGGTAGGACAAAAAACAAGAGCGCTTCCCATGGTGCCCTCTACTTTCCCTATATTTTTCTATTTCCCAAATACTTTTAGGAAGCATAATAGAAATAGCTATTTCTGCTCTTTACCACCTCCATGACGTAAGACACGTATGATAGCATTGTAAACTAATGCTACATAACTAGCTCAAAGAAGACAATAATTTCATATTTAATTTTTTAAAGCCCAAACCAACATAAATCATGTGAGCATCATTCCTTAATGATAACCTTTTTGCCTAAAAATTAAGCTCCTCAAACTTTCCTTTCTAATTAAAGATTTTCCCTTTAAGTTAAGCTCCTCCAACATTTGTAGATTAACTATCACCTACTCTTAGCATTGTAACAAGATGCTGCATTATAACTCTTATCTCAAAGAAGGGCAACAATTTCATAGTTCATTTTTTCACCCACATACCTGCCTACTCATACCCCCATGGCCAACTACGAGGGGTAAGCCAGCATCTCGAACACGAGGAGCCAACTCAAGTGGGCGAACATCCATATTGCATGAGGTGCCGCCACTTCACTTAGTTGATAATTACCTTTTCCCTTCAAATTAAGCTCCTTGTCCAACATTGCTTAGCTTTTTCCTTGATAATAACCTTTTCCCCTTCAAAACAAGCTACAACCCACCGCTCGTTTTCATCTTTACATTCAAAACTGCTTGTCCAACATTGCTTAGCTTTTTCCTCGATAATAACCTTTTCCCCTTCAAAATAGGCTACAACCCACCGCTCGTTTTCATCTTTACATTCAGCTTTGCTATGAGACATTTGCTATGGTTGCATTTTGATCTTTACAATACATTCAACTAAACTGCTGAGAACTAATTTGCTATGGTTGCACGAGAGACTGAAGTAATGGCCTCATTCCTCGATTTCTTTGCTTTCTTCTGAAGCGGTCTCTTCAGGTCGGGTGGCGCATGAGCACAGTTTGATTAACGAGTCTTGCCTTCGCCTGTTGGAGCAGCAGCAGCCCTGGGCAGCATTCTTCGTTGGCATCAGTATATTCACTGCATCAGAAGTAATGAGCTGCTCGCCGTGATCGCCAAAAGCCTCCTCCCTCTCCGCCCTACGCGAAGGGGATAGCCAAGGTGACAAGGATAAGGACACCGACGGTGTAGACGATGAAGAACATGATATGGGTGGCGACTCGGTAGTCGTGGTGAACTGAAAGCTGCTGCCATCCAGTACGATCCCATATTGTTAATTTCATTGCACGATAGTAAAATAACACAGGACAAATTAAACAAGAATTGAGACGAATTAGTTTCCTCAATGTTATTGGAAGTTGGAAAGCATACTAATGATGTAAGAATTTCATAGCTTCGCTTAGAAACGTACTGCAAATCATCGACGGACGTGAGCTACTTCATATAAAATGTTAGTACCGAATTTACAGAACAAAAGTCTGTGACAGTTAACGTGAAGCACTTCCAACGGAATGGACGCTCATGACTTGGTATCTATACTGGAGTTTCACTGAGTCTCGATAGTGGTACGCTGTTGATCAACCTTCGTCTAAAATACAAAGCAGGAGGGACAAAGCAAGCTAGTGGAACGGTTTTACACCCTTGTACAAACAGGCACATATCACAGTATATATAATTGTTTGTGGTAATCCCAAGCAAGGATGGACAATTTCCTCCATCGCAACGGATATGGAATGTAATGGCAATGCAAACATGATAATTCTGATCAGTAGCGCAGCAAGCAGCTCCATCGACCCATAAACAGAAACTGCGACAAACATACAATTGATTCCATTGAAACAAATCACCACCACGTACGTGATTCGATTGCTCGTTAGTTAAACCTCACCTTGGATTAGAGCTCTGCAGTACAATATCCCGCGGATGTTCAACTTCAGCTCTTGCGGATGCTAATTCTTCCCTCATAGCTGGCTGTGATCTCTTGCAGCACATACCACGAACATTGACGCAAAAGCACTGTTTCGGCTCCCCAACGCTCTGCCTTCCCAGTGAGAACTCATCCTGCGCCTCGGACTCGTGATCTTCCGGAGCAATATTGCCAAAATCGAAGGAATGAGAAGACTGCTTCTTGGACCGCGGGGAGGATGCGTTGCTGTGGATGAAAGCCTTCAATCTGGAAGCCAGGAAGGATGGAGAGAAGACTGGTGACATCGATCGGGTGGGGGATGCAAACGGGGAAGAAGAGGCAGAGGTACTTTGATCAGTTGATGCTCTGTGCCCGCGATCGATGGGAGAATGCATCGATTCAGAACTCCCAGGTCCAGCTTCCGAAGCCTTGAATCGCTGCCTCAGCGTTGGCGGGCTCTCCACTTTCTGCAGACACGCGAAATTCTTCCAGTTGTTGCCTTGCAGAGCTTTTGCCCAAACCTCAGCCGGCTTCGCTTGCAGTACTCCCCGCTTGCTGCTGCTGATCATCCCATGATTCTTCGCGACGTCTTGAAGCCATTCTACAAGACTTCGAAACAGTTTTAACGAGCGACTTTCAACTCCAGCATCCCGTTCTGCAAATTCCCTCGCGCTTGCCTCCCTCTGAAACGCCTTTGGAGACACAGTTGCACCTTCCTGGCTTGATTTTTCCTCAGTAATGCCCCCACACTGCAGTGACTGCACGTTAGGCAGCTCCGAATCGCACTTCTCTTTCTCTAACTGACCTTCTGAGCTGCTCGCTATGCCTCCCTCGACCTCAGTCTCTGCTGGATCGCATAACTGATAGGCCAGATCGAGGGTCGCTCCTCGATGGATCTTTGGATCTGCTGAGACCCTTCCTCCGAACGCCGTGATAAGAGCGATCACAATGTTGCACCTGTATTCCGCGAAAGGATTGCTTGCCTTGCAGCTTTTGGCAACCTCCAACGCAGTTAGACCGAGATTGTCCGCATCGTTCACGAGAATCCCAGGCACTTGCAACAGCAGCCTCACCAGCTTGTGATCAGATTGCGGAACGCTGACAGCCAAATGCAGGGCGGTGCGCCCCTCGTTGTTCTTCCAGTTCACGTAACCTGGTACAGCACACGAAATCAAGTGCCGGACGACGCCCAACTGACTGCCGTGCTTCACCCACGGCGAAGCATTGGATCCAACCACAGCAGTATGCAATGCGATCTCGCCATTCTTATTTCTCATATACATCAAGCCTTTCCTGAATCTGACGAGCTCGATTACGACTTCTGAGCAGCCTCTCCGCGCTGCGGCGTGTAATGCTGTATTATCGCGCGCGTCCAAACCATTGATGCTGGAGGGATATAGCTCCAGAATTTTCCTTACGACCTGCACGCAACGTAGCACAAGTTGAAAATGAGTTAAATAAATTACTCGACCTCGCATGATATTCAACAACGTGCACACATTTCAGCGATTGACATTTCAAAAACAGAGTTTTATGCGATCGCTCGGCAAAAAAATTTTGAATAAGCTGGTTGAATAGTACGATCTTTGCAAAGATCCAAAGTTGGGTTGGAAGTTGGAAGACAGGCAGTTGCAATAATTTCATTGAGGAAACAAGATCAAACTGTGCGTATGAGATTCATCAATCGCAACAACGATGCATATGCTTTCAAAATCAGAGATTTCGGACCTCTGCATGGCCTCTTCCTGCTGCAGCATGCAATGCCGTCGTGCCATTGCTATCCCTGAACGAAAGCACTGTCGCCTGGCTGTTATCCTTTAACAATTCTCTCACCATCTCCACGTTTCCTGCTTTTGCAGCCGCGATGATGGCTTTGCTCTGAATCGGATTACCATCCATCTCTCTGCTAATCGCGCTATTCGGACCGCTTGACCTTAATGTCCTTTTTGCCAAACTCAAGATCTCTTGAAAGATTCGTAAATTCTTTCCTCTCGCAGCAGCATAGAGAAGATCAGACAATCCGAACTCTCCGTCTCCTGCAATCAAATCTGGTCTTGCGGAAAGCAAGTCTTTCACCATGGCTTCATCCGCCGCAGCAGCTGCCGTGTAGAGCACCCACACACCGTATCCTGCGTCGATTAAAAGATTGCCTTGCAGTTGCTCGCCGCATTCTCGCATTAGATCTCTCGCTACTTTTGCCCTGCCGCGTGTCGCGTCCGAGAACTCGAATTGATCGTCCCATAATCTCTCCAGACGCCTGATTCGTTTTTTGGATGTGAGCGTGTGTAGGAGAGAGGCATCCATCCGCAGAAGCTCTTTCACAACCTCTGTGTGACCATTTGCTGCAGCCCAATCTACTGGCGTGACATACCACCAGTGCTCAAGGGGGCTTTCGAATCGGAGGGGAAGAGCCATGCAGGCGATCAAGCTCGAAGATGCAGATCGAGTGCATTAAGCGAAGGGAAATTTCTCAGACGAGAAACAATTAGCAAAACATCTCGAATCCGGAGACCTGATTCCGAACCCTGTCAAGCTTGGAAACGCAAGCTACAAAGTAACCGTTCAAAAGTGATTTATTCAACACATGCATCCATCATTGACATCCTTAAACGGATGAATCTGCGATTGCAACAAACGACGTGCAACGCGCAAGTGCGAGCGCACAACACACCTGGAGTGAAGTTAATATAGGGATGAAGATGGTGACCTGTCCATTAAAGGGGCTGGAGGAGCCGAAATGCCAAAGGAAGCTGTGTTAGTCGTAAAATCTTTGAAGGTTTTGAATTGTAATCCAAAGCAGCATGAACCAGCTGCGGCGTCACCCGCCGATCCGTTGTTTGTACAGTCGTTACGTGAAATTGGATACGGCGACGAGGTGAAACTTAGGAAGGAAAACAAGGAACTTGAATTTAGAACCAGAAGCTAAGGCCGTGAGGGTGAAATTGGAAATATGCCTGCTGTCGGCAAGGCGCAAGACGTGCAGCCACCTCGAAGCAACTGCGATAAGATGGGTCGGGGCGATGTAGCAGGAGCGATCGCTACGCAATGTGCGGCTGAATGGCTGATAACTTGGAGCACAAAAGCTGGAGGACGTGGAAACAATTTGTTTTTGCAAGCTTTCTTTAACAGCACTTGAAGTTTGACTCGAACAACCTCATCATCATCCAGTTGGTCCTGCATCACGATCTACACCGGATTGCCAGCGACGTCCCCTGCAAACTGTGATACAAAGAAGAAACCTTAGCGACCCCGTCTCATCGATATCGATGATGTGTATCGATGATGTGATTCCCTGCAGTGTACACGAGCGTTTCACCAACTCTCATTCACTCCAGAGTCGATTTTACACATTTGCAAAGCACTCGGAGCTCCCTGGCTGCCATGTACGTTCACGGACAAGCTGAGATTTCACCATTTCTCCACCCGAGTCCCGAAGTTGCTCGCCAAATCCTCCAACCAGCTGTTGCACGTTTCGCTGATCAAGGAGAGCTCGTCACATGTCGCCTCAAGCTGTTAATTGCCTAATTGGTTCGGATCTTCAATCATCCTTCATCCGCTGCTAATTAATTGTCACATTTTCAATTCCTCGAGCTGGTTGCCAACGTCGGTTCGAAAGCTAACTGTGAAAAAATCACACCTTGCCGTATGAAATTACATTTGGACCTGTTTCCACGTAGGCGAAAATGGCCGAATGGATTATGGAAGCCACATAGACTGATTGCACTCACCTCCAACAAGATATAGAAACTCTCTTAGGAAGCCCAGCCCCCACTTGGCTGCTAGCTACCAGGGCGGCGGCCCTAGTTCGATTCCCTATGGGAGTAGAGGCAGGATGGCATCCCCTCGAAGGCCTCGATCGAGTGTGTGAGCTCGGTGGGTGATTTTTTTTTCATTTTTTTTAAGATATAAAAACTCTCATATTTTGTCTCACCCTAGGCACTTGCAACATTTTTGGCAAGGTTCTGGCAAGGAACACTTTTGGCAAGGTTCTAGCAAGGAAGGCAAACGGACTACATAAGTAGGCAAAAGTCAGAGGACGAGGTATCCAATAGCAATGAAGAACACCATGAAGAAGAGTACTTCTCTAATTTCATTTGAACTGTACTTCTCTGATTACAATATGAACATGTGCTCTTATATCTCATACGGTCTGGCAAAATTTAGCTTGTCATATGTCCATGATTCAGATAATAGTTGGCTCGATGAATTATAATCTGAACCACACGTGTGCCTGAGCTACCTGCAATCACACTAACTGTTCCTTTTGGGTTGCATTGTTGCGGTTGGCTCAGATCTACAACCACTATTTATCGAAATTGCTAGCTACCCATTGTTTATTATTTGTACTACAATCCATGATGTGTTGTAATCCATGTGAAACCATTGATGAGCACCGACTATTTGTCGGAAGCTATCTACCCCCCACTGCCAATTGTTTGCATTGCAATCAATGTGGATTATGGATTGCATATTTACGTAATCACGTAACTTTTTGCATGATTTGCACTCGTGAATAACGCTTTCATGAAATCATGCACACAATGATAACAAAACTTTGTTAGATTTAAAAAAAGAAAAATTGGCTAAATACTAGCAATGTCTAAAAGCACGTATAAACGTGCATCTATCAACATGACTATACTATGTTTTAAACGTGCCTATAGATGTGTTCCACAGTACAGATGCAGTGTTAGATGCGCTTTTAGATGCTACACAGAGTTTTGACATTTACAACTCATGCATGAACACATTTTTTGGGTTGTTTATCTGTAGGATGTCTTCATCTTCAACAAGTAGCTCCAATGAGGATGAATCCCTCCAATATCCACCATCACGAAATGTGGTTGGAGTAAAAAATCAAAGGTATCTGTGATTGATGTCGAGGAAACATGTATCGTGCACATAGAATTACACTCAATCACGTCTCAAAGTATGGAGAATGGGATGCGACCGTAAACATGGTAAGTGTTAAAGAGTTAAGGTTGATTGAGATACCTATGGGTGTTCATGTGTTTGATATATGATCCTTTTTTAATTTGATACAAGATACAGTGCCACACCTGCATATGTTGCCCTATGCTCGTCGTGAGGAGGCGAAGCATTGACGATATGAGGTGGGATCTTTAGGAGGGACCGTTACGGATGCATGGAGTGATGGTGATAGTAGGCCTCCACCATTACCTCATGAGGCTGTGGAGGAGGAAGTGTTTGATGATATGGTGCGGGATTTATATATCCATAAGTCCTCAGGTAGGGATGATAGCATGGAGCAGGATGATCTTGTTACTGCATCATCGACTCCAGTGTTTGAGGGGTGCACATTCTTTGTTCTACGTGCCTCCCTTGAGTTACTAAACTTGCAAACCATCTATGGATGGAGCAATGCAAGTTTGAATGCATTACTCAGGTAAGCTTTAAAGTCTATTTTGCAAACATGGTAAATTATGCTAGTGGGTCAATTATTCGAATGCTTTTTCTCATTTATGGTCTTCACATAGAGGCTATTGTGTAAAATGCTTCCAAGGGAGAATAAATTACCGACCTCAAGAGATATGGCAAGGCAACATGTGACCTCTCTTGGAGGATTAGATTATAAGGGCATCCATGCATGCATTAATGATTGCGCTCTGTTTCGTGGACCACATAAGGATGCAAGAGAGTGTCCTACTTGTGGAGAGGCAAGATATAGAGCAGATCTCAAAACTTTGGATGTGCCTCGTAAGGTTCTGTGACATTTTCCCACAATCCCTCACATCCAACATATGTTCAAGTGCAAATCCATTGCAGAGCTCATGTCATGGCATTCCTCCCATAGATCAACCGATGGCAAGTGGAGAACTCCTGCAGACACGCCTATGTGGAAGCATATTGAAGACACATGGCCAAGCTTTAAGAAAGAACCTAGGAACTTGAGACTTGGATTGGGTATGGATGGTGTGAATGGCCAGTGATATTGGTGAATTATAATCTTCCACCCTCTATGGCGATTAAGAAAGGACATGTTATGTTATCCCTTCTAATTCCAAGGAAACATAAAGTAAAAAATCCTGATGTTTATTTGGAGCCTTTGATTGATGAGCTAGAGATACTTTGGAGAGGTATTGAGGTGCATGATGTGAGCAGGCCTCCCTCATCACATGAGACTTCAACTACAAAGCAGTCTTGATGTGGACGATGCATGACTTCCCAGGCTATGGCAAGTGTTCAGGTAAGCATTGAACTTTTAATTATGAGTTAGGCACCTTGAACCCACCTTGAACTCTTAATTGCATCTATTGTTCAGGTCTCACTACATCGGATTACCATGCATGTCATGTTTGTGGTCCTTCGCTAGTTGCCTCACGGGCAGACGCATTGAATAAGGTCATCTATGAGAATCACCATCAATTTCTTCCACCTAATCATCCTAGATATGTTGCCCCTTAGAATGAAGTCCCCCCACAGTCACTCACTACAAGAGATTGGATGAGAATTTGGGATAGTTCCACGACTCCTCCACCACTTGGCATGAGCCGATAAGGTTTTATAACTATTATGTGCTATATTGAATGGAAATAAAGATTGCACACTAACACCACCTTTTGTTTCAATACTTCATCTTTTATCGACTACCATATTGGTCCCACCTCAAGATCAATCACCTGCTTGATCCCATGCATATCTTCAAGAATGTGGCATCTACCATTTGGGAATATTTGAATGGGACACGAGATTTCGTAGACATAAGGGAGGATCTACGTACCACATGGAGGATGCGTGAAGCTTGGCCACAAGAGAGGCCAAATGGGCGTGTCTTTTTTTATCTCGTGCACCGTGGAGGTCATCAAAGCTAGAGATGGTAGCGGTGAAACAAGCTATCACTACAATTCGTACTTCCACTAGATGCATGAGGTGTTTGAAGGTGGCCTTCACAAAGAGCAAGAAAAGAGGTGTAGAGCAATTATATGGCTTGAAATCTCATGATTGGCACAAGATGCTCCAAGTAAGTATTTTATGTGCATAATATCTTTTTCCTTCCAAATTTGTGAGTGAATTAGAAGCAACTAATCAACCATTCCTCATGTGTTTAGTTCATACTAGTTACCTACTAGCATTTCTCGTAGTGCATCAAAGGACGTGAAGGATTGTATTTACAAGATAGGTGAGCTTATGAGGTACTTTACAGGATATAAAATGTGAAGCGTATCAATGCTCCATGCAATGTTAATATCACTACAAGGCATAGGCCCTTTTCTGACGAAAATACCGACCTTTTTTACACTAAAAAGTTTTTCTTTGACGGGCGCAAAAACATCGCTATTAGCATCGAAAAAGAACGGTCGCTATATAGCGACACTGGTAAACGTCGCTATATAGCAACGATTAACAAAAGCTTTAAAAAAACATTAGTGGGGCTAAACAGGGCCACAGCAAGCCCTGCTTTGCCCCACTAATGTTTTTTTTAAAGTTATTCAAAAGAAGGTTGTTTGTTACAAAATTCCCTTTGTGAAAAGGGTGATACAAAATCGCTCAAACGAGCCGAGCGACAGAAGCATATACATGTCAAAGATATACAACATTGTTTGTTACAAAATTACCCTTTCGAAAGGGAGGAGAAAAGAAGAAAAGAGGAGAAAAAAGAGAAAAAGAGAGAAAGCATATGCTTATGAAAAGAAGAGAAAAGAAAATGGGACTGAGGGTCATTGAAGGTTCCGTCGGTGGAGTCTCTACTGTCAGTGCTAGTTGGAGAGTTCACTGTTGAAGGAGCTACTATGGCAAGAGCTATAGTCGGTCGGTTGCAACAGAAGTCGACGATGGTCAGGAGTCGAGATTTGCAAGGTCTTCTTGGAGTAGGTGTTGTGGTGGCTGTCCGTTTGGCCCGTGGAACGTTGGAATAAGGTCGCTTGTAGGAGGCTTATGGAGCGACTCTGTAGAAGATATTGGGCCACTGAGGGCCTTATGGAGGCTGGGAGCTCACTTGTGCTGCTATTATGGAGCACTGCCAGTTGAGGAAAGCTCGTACGAGCTTGTTGATGGCAGCTGGCAATAGAGCTAACAGCTCTTTGGAGCTCGATTTTCTGCCTTCATACTATGTTGTCAGCCGACTTAGAGCGGCTTGTTGGAGAGTCGAGGGTGGCTGTCTCTTGAGCTTTAGGCAAGACAACTTTGTGAAGGGTCTCTCTCAATATCTCGCTCAGAAAAACGATCTAAGCCACAAAAAATCTCAAAAAACTCTCTCACTTTCTTTCCCTAAGAAGAAGAGATGAACAGAAATCTCTCATGTAAGTGTAGACGAAAATTTCTTTCAAAGGACGGAATTTTCTCTCCAATGAATGGAAATTCTCTCAATGGAAGTGAATGGAAGAAACTCATGATCACTCAAGAGAACTCTCACAATCTCTCACACTCTCAAGAATCGCAATGCCTCAGCGGAAGGCAAGGGAGCTCTGATACCATGACAAAATATGAAGAGGGGAGAGAAGAAGAGTGGAGATGAGAAGAGAGGGCACAGCTAGAAAGCACACCACAAATGACTAACTGTACACTAGATTTAGTTGAAAAAATAGAATATATACAAACTCTTTTAGGGTTAGGGTTAGGGGATCTAACCCTTTCCTTTATAGCACTCTATAAGGTTAGTGCTATGCACATATGATCACGTGATGGTGCTATGCACACATGATCACATGATGTTGAGCATGAACTCTCAACACATGGCCAAGGGTTGGTTGGAACAAGAGTCACTTGTATATATTTTTGAGTTTCTTGTTGATGTGGATAGCTCTCTCCCACGACTATGAAGAGATGATGAAGACCTAAGGATGACCTCTATTGTGCCTCAAGGGAAAGGACGGAGCGAAGTAATAGACCCAGAGTTGCTTAATAATATCAACCTTTATTGCATGCTTAATAGTGATGTGATGAAAAGATGGGTGACAAGATACGAGGATGCAAAGGCAAGAAGACAAGGAGAACGGTGACAAAATATGAAGAGGGGAGAGGAGAAGAGTGGAGATATGAGGAGAGAGGGCACAGCTAGAGAGCACACTATAAATGACTAACTGTACACTAGATTTAGTTGAAAAAATAGAATATATACAAACCCTTTTAGGGTTAGGGTTAGGGGATCTAACCCTTTCCTTTATAGCACTTTATAAGGTTAGTGCTATGCACATATGATCACATGATGGTGCTATGCACATATGATCACATGATGTTGAGCGTGAACTCTCAACACCTTCCCTCAAGATCAACATCATGAAGTAGGCCTTCCCTCAAGATGATGATTCTGGGGAATCGAAGAAGGACTGAGAATTACATTCCATCACACCCCTTTAATGGGAA
Source organism: Dipteris shenzhenensis (assembly GCF_047967505.1). Classification (NCBI taxonomy): domain Eukaryota; kingdom Viridiplantae; phylum Streptophyta; class Polypodiopsida; order Gleicheniales; family Dipteridaceae; genus Dipteris; species Dipteris shenzhenensis. Next base: position 40,337,474 of record NC_141611.1, read on the forward strand.
TGTCCTTCCTCTGCGTCAAACCAAGAGCTAGTCGGTGTTTCTTGAATAGCTCTTTACCGAGTGGTTTGGTAAAGATGTCTCCAACATTTTCTTTGCTATCACAATCTGCAGTGTGATGTCACCAAGTAACACTCTTTCTCTGATGAAGTGCTCTCTGACATCAATGTGCTTTGTCCTGGAGTGATATACTAGATTTTTGGCCAATGCTTGAGCCGATTGATTATCATAGTATATTGTTGTTGGCTTTGACTCATCAAAGTAATCTGTTTCTGACGATAGTCTTCTAAGCCATATAGCCTCACATGCACCTGTAGTGAGTGCTCTATATTCTGCTTCAGTCGAAGACAAAGAAACAATTGGTTGTTTATTTGATAACCATGATATAGCACCTTGACCAAGGAAAAATGCATATCCATGTGTCGATCTCCTGGTCTCATGATCTCTGGCATAGTCACTGTCATAGTATCCATGCAACCGTGGATGACTTCCTCTATATTCTATCCCAAACTGTCTTGTACCTCTAATGTATCGCAAGACTCTTTTGGCTGCATTCCAGTGAGACTGTTTTGGATTTGCCATAAACTGTGCTAGTGAACTTACTGCATAACAAATATCTGGCCGTGTGATTGTCAGATATATAAGAGATCCAATGAGCTGCCTATAGTATCTGTCATTGACTGTAGGCTTTTCTAAATCTTTAGTAAGTTTCAAACTCTGTTCCATGGGAGTGGTTGCAATCTTGCAATCTACCATATGAAACTTCTTCAAGAGACTGTCAACATAGGGTGGTAGCAAGCTAAGGGTGTCCACTTTTTGTTCACTCCCCAATCCTAAGGAGGTGGAAAAACAAGCTTTTTAGCACACAAAAATGCAAATCTCACCTACTTCCCTATGGATCTAGTCTTTGAAGTCTTCTGACACAACATCACACTTGCTATTGTGCACACAATCGTATAGTCTGATCGAAAATTCGATGCACACACAAAAAATTTCTTTGTGTCACACGGCATGGTTCCAGGGTGGTCACACGTTTGTCACGAACAAAGAGTGTCATATTAAATTCTAAATTTCTCACTCATTTTAGATTAAATGTTATTGAAACTTTGTAAGTGGTCTCTTTGCATTATGTAGAGCTTAACTTGATTTATTGGTAATTTTTTGAATGATTTATCTAATTATAAATAATTATTTATAATAAATAAAGTCATAAAATACATGCATTTTAGTAGCACACCACATTTTTTTAGTATTTTGAATAATTAAGCAAATCCAATTCGGTGGAAGGTTAGTAGGCACATAAGGGTGTGTGGTTGAATCATCAAATCCCAAATCCAACGGTTAGATTTAGGAAGATTGAAGTTTAATTTTTACTTTTACTCCTTAGAGGATCAACAAAGAATATTAAAAATAAATGTAGTAATTCTCAAACATAACCAAACATTTAAAAAATGACAATATTTTTAGTCCTCTGCATGATGAATAAGAGGAAAAAATTTTGGTTAAATTTGAGTAAGGGAAACGTACGATATGGCCTCCAACAGTTAAATCTCCCTTTTGTGGGGGAAAAAGGGCCACCCAAGCCTAATACCAAGACAAGGTAGGCTTGGTATTAGGCTTGGTGAGGTAGGCTAGGAGCATCACCGATCCTAGTGGCAAGCCTTTGGAGTCTGCATGCTACCCATGTGGAAGGCTGAGTCATCAAAACCATGCCATGTTGTTAGACCACGTGGTGCCATCTCATCAAGCAGATGTGACATCACTCCTTGCCATGTCACCTTACATTGCCACACGTGCTGCCACATGTGCCACCTCATCATTCCACATCATCAGCCATGTGATCACACAATGCCACCTTGGCATACCTCCTCAACCTTGCCACGTCACCAATCCCTCCACCTCAATTTGCCATGTCAATCTACCACCTCATGAATGCCAACACATCATGCCACATCACCTTTCAATGTCATCGAAGAGGCCCAGTACCACATCATGACCATGCAGGAAGAGACTATATTACCACATCATGACCATGCATGGTGCCACATCAGCCAGATGTATACACATGACGATGTGCGATGCATACAATACCTCGATCGAGGTACATATGCTGGGTGAGGCATACAATACCTCGTTCGAGGTATGTGACCGAGGACACCTAGAGATACCTCGATCGAGGTTCATACATACATGCGCAATGCACTAAATACCTCGATCGAGGTATAAGGTCTGATCGTGGCTCTGGGCATAGCAGACCTCTCCACCAAAACTAAGCCAATTAGTATCAATCTTAGCACCTCTCCACCAATAATAATGAAGAGCAATCTAAGAGCAATCTAGTGGATGAGTTGAGGCTCTCTATAAGACACCATGTTTTGGTTCATTTCACCCATTCTTAGCCATTCTTGCCTCCTCATTACTTTGTCACACCTTCCATTCTACTTTCATTGAGAATGGGTTCTCAAAGCCGTAGAGCTAGTAGACGTGAAAGATGTAGGAACCCCCTTCCAAATCTCATTGACGAGGAGCGCAAGCGGAAGGCTCGTGAGTGCAAGAGAGCCTCTAGAGCTCGAGCTCGTGCTGCCACCACTGATCCACCTCCATCTCTACCTCTACATCCCACCTCCACCCCCACCCCCACCTCCATTGTCCCCCCATGCTCATCCGCTCCCCTACCTCTAGCCTCCGCCCTTCCCCTAGCCACCTACATTTTGGCCTCCACCTCTACGTCTTCCCCCTCCACCCTCCCCCCTCCCCCTCCCCCTCCCCCTCCCCCTCCCCCCGCTCCGCTTGGCGCCTCCCTTCCCCCGTCCACCCTACCATCTCCCATTGATCCCCTTGCCCCACCTTGTAGCAGCAGTGTTGCTTCACGATGTGACTTGCCGAAGTCCACTATCCGTCGTCATACTAGCGAGATTGTGCAGTCTTTTTTTTGTGACCTCACGCCAGCTTCGCAGTCTTCTCTTCTTACGTCCCTGATTAATCACCCTGACTTGGTAGAGTGTAGGAGGCTTGCTGGTCTTGGTGCACGTAGAGATAGGGTTGTATCTAGCGAGGTCCTTAGCAGTGTTCGACGTTCCTATGCTTCTATTAAGCATAGGAACTCCAGTGATGCCTTGGCAGCACGTCGTGCTATTGTGGCTGCCATTAGTAGACCTCATATGATAGGCCATGTGCGTACTGCTTCACGTCTTCTTCAGATTGCACCGCGCACATTGCGAGCAGGCATCATTAGGAGGCAAAGTCTAGAGGATAGTGAGACTGATGCTCTTTGGGCTTCGAGTGGTCGTGCACCTCGCAGCAATCGATTGTTTTGGGAGGAGCATTGCAGAGCATCCCCGGTGTTCAAGAAGGCATTGCGGAAGAGGGTGTCACGCGGTGTGTACATTGAGCATGGTGCATGTTTTTTGGAGTGTACCCAGACTGAGTTGTACACTCAGTTTGTAGAGGCGCACCCGGAGTTCAAGATTGGGCAGAGGTCATTTGAGCGATGCAGGCCATGGTTTGTGCGATGCTCTCAGGAGCGTGACACATGCTGTTGTCGCTACCATGTGGATTTTGGATTGATGTATGACGTATTCCGTTCCCTTGATGGTCATAGGGGAGTGGTTCCTACTAGCCCTCGCGACTTCATTCATTCCATATTGTGTACACGAGATGGTGATGCTTTATTCCACTCCCTTGATTGTGTGGAAGGCACGTGTACTTTGTGTGGTGACTTTGCTAGAGTGCCACGAGTTGCACTAGATACTTGTGATGTGCAGATGGTTCGTTGGCAGTAGTATGAGTACTGTACCTTGACATTAGATGGTGGTGCACAGTCGAGGAGGTTGCAGCTTGTGGGGAAGGAGACACCACGTGTTGTATTCATTGACTGTTTTCGAGGGAAGCTGTACCGCTACATACGCCACTCGCACACTGCGAAATGGGAGGATTGTCAGTTTCGTGCATGTTTGAGGACATTTCCTATAGGGGTGGTTGTCTCAGTGGTGGACTTTGCAGAGAATTACACCTTTGCACCACAGCATGAGATCTAATCGGAGTATTATTTCTCCGAACAGGTGACATGTGATTGAGTATTGATTTTTTCCCCGCCTCATTATATTGAATTATTTCAATAGTCATATTTTTTTTTCAATGCCATATTGCAGGTTGCTATATTTGTGCACATTAGCTATCGTCATGCACAGGCTCATGTGGATGGCATTGATAGCACCATGGACTCACGCATCATTGTGCAAGAGTATCACTTCTACATTAGTGATGATCGATCGCATGATGCCCATTTTGTGCAGCATTGCTTCACTTTGCATGATAGTTTCTTGAGGGATCATGGTGTCACATGGCAGCGGCGCTGGATCTGGTCAGACGGTTGCGGTGGTCAATTCAAATCCGCTAGACAGTTTTATTGGTTCTGCAGATGGCACCGTGAGACAGGCATTCCGATCACATGGAGCTACTTCGAGACAGGGCACGGTAAGGGAGAGCACAATGGTGCAGGTTCTTGCGTGAAGCGTGCTTTGCATCGATACCAGTTGCGTCACACTGCCGATCGCTTCAAGGATGCACATGATGTGGTGCGGTGGTGCAGCCAGCACTTATCCACTAGTGCTACGTCCTCGTTTCAGTCGCGTGACGATAGGGTGGTGAGCCGGTATTTTTGGTGCGTGGACATTGGGAGTCTTGATCGGTCCAGGCCTTTTGATTGTCGTTCTGTGCCTGGCACTCTTGATTTCCATTCCATCAGGAGCGTAGGTGAGTCTCACCCCGCGATCTTTTCTCGACGGTTTGCATGTTTTTGCTCTGCATGCATTGATGATGATTGGGGAGGGTGCTCCATGATACCATGGGCCGATCCATGGGTACGGCGAGTGCTTTCTCCCTTCCAGCCTTGGGAGGAGATACATGATGATCAGGATGCGGGATTCAGTTCCTCTAGAGATTATGACCAGCTTACAGATATTTTGCGTATTGGTGATATCTTCGCGGTTATTGCTTCGGAGGGCAATGAGGAGGGTGTGGATTATTACTTGTTGCGATGCTCTATGCTGAAGAGTGTGCTGAATGAGGATACAGTGGATGGGCATGGGATGCAGTTCAATGCTCATAGCATGATCGTAGGTGGCCACTATTTTCAGGAGATACAGAGGCGTGGTCGCTATATTGAGTTCCAGGAGTACATGGCGGATCGGGAGGCATACATGTATTCTCATCTTGTTGTTGGGATCAAGATTACTTTGAGTCGTGTTCGCACTCGCAAGGCGACGTCCACTCCACGATGGCGCCTTGCAGTGGCGGATCACGAGAGCATACTTGCAACTATTGGCATGAGAGCTGATCCTGAGGAGTAGCACATTACATATCATATTTTTTGGGATCATCAGTTGATCAGATTGATTTTTATTGGGTATCACTAGTTGATTACATTTTTTTGTATTCGATATGTATAGGCTCACTGTGTGACCGTACCATTGTAATTTTCATGGACTCATATTTTGTATTTCACTATGATGGCTGTATACACGTTCATACACATCATTGTATTAGATTCTATTTTTAACATGATGTCCGATGTCTTCTCAATGGGATTTGTTGTGTTTGTAATACAAAAAATTGTTTATTAGTAGTAATGTTGTAATTTGTTTTGTGCATTAGGACATTTTAAAAACGTGACTAAGAAAATTCGCGCACGTACTAACGAAATATGCGTGTGGACTTGCTTGTTGGGGATGAAACTTCGCACGACTCTTAGGCCACCCTAGACATACATCCACGCGAGATTTGGTCTGAATTGATTTGGTGTGCACCATGTGGAAGATACAATGCGTACATTTTTACAATCCCTACTAGCACTCGTGACTACGTATGAGCTATGGCGCATGTACTAACGAAATGCGCGTGTCGGACTTATCTGTTGGGAATGAAACTTCGCACGACTCTTAGGCCACCCTAGACATACATCCACGCAAGATTTGGTCTCCAACTTATTTGGTATGCGCCACATGGAAGGTATAATGCGTACATTTTTACAATCCCTACTAGCACGACTACGTGTGAGAAATGGCGCACGTACTAACCAAATATGCATGTGGACTTATCTGTTGGAGATTAAACTTTGCACGGCTCTTAGGCTACCGTAGACATACATCCACGCAAGATTTGGTGCCCAACTGATTTGGTATGCGCCACATGGAAGGACAGTTGTGTACATTTTTACAATCCCTACTAGCACGACTACGTTTGAGCTATGGCGCATGTACTAATGAAATACGCATGTGGATTTATCTGTTGGGAATGAAACTTCGCACAACTCTTAGGCCACCCTAGACATACATCCACGCAAGATTTGGTCTCCAACTTATTTGGTATGCGCCACGTGGAAGGTATAATGCGTACATTTTTACAATCCCTACTAGCACGACTACGTGTGAGAAATGGCGCACGTACTAACCAAATATGCATGTGGACTTATCTGTTGGAGATTAAACTTTGCACGGCTCTTAAGCTACCGTAGACGTACATCCACGCAAGATTTGGTGCCCAACTGATTTGGTATGCGCCACATGGAAGGACAGCTGTGTACATTTTTACAATCCCTACTAGCACGACTACGTTTGAGCTATGGCACATGTACTAACGAAATACGCATGTGGATTTATCTGTTGGGAATGAAACTTTGCACGACTCTTAGGCCACCCTAGACATACATCCACGCAAGATTTGGTCTCCAACTTATTTGGTATGCGCCACGTGGAAGGTATAATGCGTACATTTTTATAATCCCTACTAGCACGACTACGTGTGAGAAATGGCGCATGTACTAACCAAATATGCATGTGGACTTATCTGTTGGAGATTAAACTTTGCACGGCTCTTAGGCTACCGTAGACGTACATCCACGCAAGATTTGGTGCCCAACTGATTTGGTATGCGCCACGTGGAAGGTACAATGCGTACATTTTTACAATCCCTACTAGCACGACTACGTATGAGCTATGGCGAATGTACTAACGAAATACGCGTGTGGACTTATCTGTTGGAAATGAAACTTCGCACGACTCTTAGGCTACCGTAGACGTACATCCACACAAGATTTGGTGCCCAACTGATTTGGTACGCGCCACATGGAAGGACAGTTGCGTACATTTTTACAATCCCTACTAGCACTCGTGACTACATATGAAAAATGGTGCACGTACTAATGAAATACGCACGTGGACTTATCTATTGGGGACGAAACTTCACACGCCTCTTAGGCTACCCTAGACGTACATCCACGCAAGATTTGGTCTCCAACTGATTTGGTATGCGCCACGTGGAAGGACAAATGCATACATTTTTACAATTTCTACTAGCACGACTAAACCCTAAACCCTAAACCCTAAACCCTAAACCCTGGACCCTAAATCCTAAACCCTGTTGGGCACGAAACTTCACACGCCTCTTAGGCTACCCTAGACATACATCCACGCAAGATTTGGTCTCCAACTGATTTTGTTTGCGCCACGTAGAAGCAATCCCTACTAGCACGGCTAAACCCTAAACCCTAAACCCTAAACCCTGGACCCTAAATCCTAAACCCTGTTGGGGACGAAACTTCACACGCCTCTTAGGCTACCCTAGATGTACATCCATGCAAGATTTGGTCTCCAACTGATTTTGTTTGCGCCACGTAGAAGCAATCCCTACTAGCACAGCTAAACCCTAAACCCTAAACCCTGGACCCTAAATCCTAAACCCTGTTGGGGATGAAACTTCACACGCCTCTTAGGCTACCCTTGACGTACATCCATGCAAGATTTGGTCTCCAACTGATTTGGTTTGCGCCACGTAGAAGCAATCCCTACTAGCACGGCTAAACCCTAAACCCTAAACCCTAAACCCTGGACCCTAAATCCTAAACCCTGTTGGGGACGAAACTTCACACGCCTCTTAGGCTACCCTAGACGTAAATCCACGCAAGATTTGGTCTCTAACTGATTTGGTTTGCGCCACGTAGAAGCAATCCCTACTAGCACGACTAAACCCTAAACCCTAAACCCTAAACCCTAAACCCTGGACCCTAAATCCTAAACCCTGTTGGGGACGAAACTTCACACGCCTCTTAGGCTACCCTAGATGTACATCCACGCAAGATTTGGTCTCCAACTGATTTGGTTTGCGCCACGTAGAAGCAATCCCTACTAGCACGACTAAACCCTAAACCCTAAACCCTAAACCCTGGACCCTAAATCCTAAACCTTGTTGGGGACGAAACTTCACACGCCTCTTAGGCTACCCTAGATGTACATCCACGCAAGATTTGGTCTCCAACTGATTTGGTTTGCGCCACGTAGAAGCAATCCCTACTAGCACGACTACACGTTAGCATACCACCAAAGTCAAAAGAAAATAGTAAAATTAAATTGTGGCCTAACATGTCACACCTTCCTTGTACTCCCATACATGAGTAGAGTTTAAAAGGGAGAAGTGGGATTGTTAATATGTGTATATTTTTTTGGTGCATAGCCACAACAACCCTTTCTTTTTACATAAACCAAATACCAACACTTTTCCTTATACCAACCGCCAATCCTTTCTCTTGTACATAAACCACTAAATGCAAAAGAAAATAGTGAAATAAAATGGTGGGCTAGCATGCCACACCTTCCTTGTATTCCCGTATACATGCATTAATTGCCAATTGTGTTGATTTCTCTTCTTTATGTTCATTATCTTTTATACATGCATAATAATTAGATTGGTGCATTGGCAAATGTCATATTAAGGAAATTGAAATAGTCCTTAGAAATTTGGAAGGCATATGCGATTGTGATTTGGAAGGCACATGTGATTGTGGTTCGAATATGACAAATAATTAGGTCTTGTTTTCTTTGATCACCAATTAGCACAAGTATTGTTAACAATAAGAGACAAATTAAACACTGAGTCATAATAAATAACAGCAAAATCATGCAAAGGACAAGTCTAACTCCATTTTTGAAAAAAATCCCCAAAAAATTTATATTTTTTAAAAATTGTAGGGACAAAATATACGCTTCATGTCAATAATATTAAAAAACTAGAATTGTGAAAAAAGAATGCATAAAATATTACTTATATTTTATTGCAGAACCTAAAAATGTCTAGTATTATCATTTGCAAAAAGTATTCTCTCCTTTAATTTAAAAAACATGACAAAGTGCAAAGGAGAAGAAACTGCTTCATTCAACTAAGAGAGTTGCTAGAGCTTTTTCTTTGAAATACCAATTGTTTTCTATGCAAGTGCCCATATCAAATCCATATATAAGAATTTCTACACCCTACAAACTAAGCATGTCCACACATTGGTGATTTCTCGAATTTTTTCCTTTTGTCATGTTGTTTAAGTATCTCTAGATCACACATTCCCTCAAGTTCATTGGTGTTGAAAGAATTTTTTATCAATTGATTTACACATAGGTAACAACATTGCCCTCGGAGTCATGGATAAGTTTTGTACCAATATACATTTCTAGAATACTTTTTGTAAATAGCATAAATTGAAAGTTGGTAAAATTGATGTTACTTTAATATCTAATTTCATTTGATGAAACAATTTTACATTGGGCTATGGCATTGTCTAAAAAAAGTAATTTTCTTTTTATACAAATTAGTTTATCAAATGGTTGAATTTCAACATATTTTGATATTAAGATCGGAAGGCTAGATTTGGAAGCATGAATATGACAATAGTTGTCTTTTTGAAAAATTGATGAAATTTTGGATTTTGAAACACACTTTATTGACAAACATGAATAGAATAAAATTTTTGTTTAAAAAATGAAAAACTTTTATCAGCAAAATAAAATTTTCATCCAAAAAAAGATGAATTTTGATATGTTTAATGTTTAATGTTTACAATTAATGTTTAATGTTTACAATTACTTCACATGGCATTCTTTTTTAAATACCTTATGTATTAAACAAACTATAAACTGAGATAAACTGAGATAAACAAAGTGTGAAGAACATCATGAAAGTACGAAAATGCTCATACATCATAAAAGTGGGAACAATATCATGAAAGTACCAAAATGAATCTGTACATCATCATCATCAATGCTGCAAAAGTGCATCCCTATACAAGAAACGTGTGAAGCCTAAACAATCAATCTGAATCCGAATCTGATAACTCTACATATGATCCTCTAGTGGAATGCTGATGTGGCTCCTATATGACCCGCTGCCCAACCGTCCGTTGTGTGCCCTCAGGCAAAGCCGGCTCAGACGGGCCAGCCTCATCACCTGCATGAGATGGGCTAGCCTCATCCTGATGAAGAGGAGGGCATGCTGCACGCACCACTGCTGCCATCTCTGCCTCCCTCGCCTCCTCTATGTACGCGCACCTCAGCTCCCATAGCTGTGCATCTGCGAATACTCGTGCCTCAAATCCAGCGCGAGTAATCATCTCTACATGTGAAAGACGCTGGTCTCGGCCCCGCCCTAGCTGCTGCTCCACCCACTGCTGCAATGATGTCTGCAGCTCTGCCTCTCGCTCAATCCGGCGTGCCTCCTCCACTCGTGCCTCGTCACCTGGCATGAAATCACCGTACAAAAAGCATCGTGGAATGCATGATGCAACCACCGATGTATCCGCACCCTCCTGCATCAGCAACACTCTCTGTGCCTCCTCCCTGTAGTGCTCTGTCAAGACTACATGGGCGAATGGATCAACAGCCCGACGATGACCAGGATATAGATCATCCATGCCCAGTCCTCTGTATGTCGCCACATCAATGTCGGCAAAGCATACAGGGCACACTGAACGTGCCACCATGTGGCGGGTCATGCAATGGAGATGTGCGATGTGGCCGCACCCTAGTCCAAACCACCCTACGGTGTCAAATTCCTCGTGGCAGAGGACACAAGTGGCAATAGGAAGCCTCGCTACGACTGCTGCATCTATGGGTGTCCTAGTCGACACATCTACAGGAGGAGCAGGGTATAGGGCCATGCTGGGGTCGATCCTATGGCACGACGGTAATATGCCTCAACTGCAAAATATAGTGCTCTGCGCGATGGTATGCTATGCATGTCCAAATCCTCTGCTCCTCCAAATCTGTCTGCAACAGTCGTACGCGAGACTCCATCTCCTGACGCAATAGATGTGCCTGCAATGCAAACATGTCGTGTACATGGTGAGAATTAACCAAAAAACTTCAGGTCAAAACACGCTACAAAAAAATAAACTAACATAATCAAAATAACTAACCTCGTCCCTAGACTCGGCCAACACAGCCTCCAACTCTGCAATCCGTCTATCTCGAGCCTCCAACTCGTGCTGACGCGCCGTAGATGTGGGAGGTGGTGTAGATGTGGGATGCTCCATCGATGATCGAGGTGGGGGAGGTGGAATCGCAATAGATCTCGATAGGGCAGAGACCATGTGCTGCAAGGATGATGCCACTGAATCAACATCCCCCCTAATCTGTCCTCCCACTGCTCGCAATGCCGGTGCAGGGATGGTGTGCAACTCTGGTCCCTCGCGTCGACGCCGAACACCTATAATATGATGCTCCTGACGTCCCATCCTACCACGTCCCGCTCCTGATCCTGGACGGGTACTGAGGTAGTCCACCCGATGACCAAGGACAAACTCAGCGTAAAGCTGCATGGCAAACAACCTGGCTATCTGGCGGTTGTGAGGCAATCGACCACCATTCGTAGCAAGATATCTCGGATAAATGTGTGCTGCTATGATGGGGTGCCTACACCGTAAAATATGCAAGGGGAGCCCTGATCGTGGTCGCATCGCCTCGGTGTGACCATCCCAAAACATGTCGTCCAAGGCCTCCCTGTGATGTGACTCCCGCTCAAACAACTGTCGAATGGCTCTCCAATCCAAGCCACCACCAGTGATCTCCGCCTCAGCCTGTGCCTGAAAGCTATCCACAACGTCCTCAACTGTGTCCAATCGACTCAGAGCCTCAATAACTGAATCTAGGCTCGCAACCAAGTGAGGGGGTGCCCTAGCATCCTGCAGTGCCCTCATCTCAGCTCTCAGCATCTCTATCTGCATACGAATAGTGGTGCTAGAACCTGTGCGCTGGCTGGCGCATGCACAAAAAAAACACATGGAAATTAATATTCTATTTGGGTAATGAAAATAATATTCTATTCAATATGACTTATAATCTATTTACGTAATGAAAACTATTTGTACGTACTCCTTGATGAGGTAGATCCTATGCAATTAATAATTCTTAATTTTGATTAGAATTTTTTCACTCTAGTCGTTGCATTTTAAAACTTAGATGTCTCAAATATTTTTTCCTTATATGTTTCCCTTTTTTCACTTTTTATCCAATATGAAACTTTTCCACATGTGGTGTAAGGACCACATTGTCCACTAATGGCCCCTATACTAAGGACAGATAGTGGAGAGGTTTGGTTAATAAGACCTTCTTTGAATGCTTTACTGCCTTGGGTTTGCAATAGATATGGAGGAGATAGAAGGATACCTAATACATTACTTTGAACGATACACAAGCAAGGCGCATCTAGTATTTCTCGGACTACCTCAACTAGTGGCCATTCCTATAGATCGTCACTTGGTTCAAGACATTTTGTATAAGACTCACTCGACTTCTAGTTGTAAAAATAGTTTTGGAATGAGATCATCCACATACGTAGCAACAACAAAGGGCACAAGATCCCTAGAAGAGGATTCAAAAACTTTGAAAATTAAATCCTTGGATGTCCCTATGCAATGGGAAGGGTTGCATACGATAACTAATGTTAATTTTGGTTGAGCTCAAGTAATAAGCGTCACCGTTGCCTATGGTTGGACTAGCAAGAAAGAGACCACCCTTGCTTACAATGAAACTAGCATATAATTCCTTGAGCATGTTGTTGAATTTCCATGTGTGACATAGTTTCAACGAGGGAAAGGAGATATGTAGCATCCATACTATTTTGGTTATGAGGTGGTTCACGTGATTATTGTTACAAAGTCTTTTTGGGAAAACATCTTAGTCATTTGTAAAAGACAAGATAAATGTTGTTAACATTAGTCATAGGTTTCCCTACAGTGCAAAAAGGGATGTATCTGTGCCACATGGCGAGCTGCCATGTAGCAAACAACATGGAATGGGATGCTTCAAATGTCGACTCTTGAAGGTTATGGAGTTCTCTCTCTCTTAAGTCGATTTGAGGCTGCTCAACTCAGACAAATGTTATGCAACATGGATTTCTCTCTTCAACTAGATCCACCCAACAAAATTTTCCTCAACACAATGAATATTGACTTCATTTCAAAGTTTGGCATTTCAAAAATAGCTCCTAACCAATCCTTATAGTGCCCCATACTATTATCTATGATCATTAAGGGATGATTAGGAGAGATTCAGTCATTAACAGGCTCTATTTGAACTTAGGTCTGTAGTTGATCAAAACACTTGCATATATTAGCATGAATGTGGAATGAATATAGATCCACTAGAGTCCCATGTGCAATGAATGTTAGGTATTCTAGTTAAACTTTCAGTTTCTCTATGGCGTATTTCTTTCTTCTTATACATATAAGAGAAGTAGATGAATTATGGAACTAGACAACAAACATGATCAAAGTGCTAGATCTAAAGCATGCCATAGTGATAGCATAAGAATCTCAAACAGTTTATAGGCACAGACCGTAATATTCGAGTTCTTGAAGACCCATCCAAATATTCTCAATCTTGTAATACTCTTTTTTTAGTTATGCTAGAGTCTATGCATAACTTAGAAGAATTAGACATTTGCAAACTATTCCATCTCTTCTTAAGGTCTAAGCCACTATTTCATGTCTTCTTAAGGGATATTGAAGATTTGGACTAAGCCACTATCTAGGCATTTCCAAGCTATAGCCTTATCATGCATGCTTAGTCTAATCAATCTATTGACTAATAGGGGACATATGCCTTCAACATATTTCCTAGTAGAATCGATCCTTACTAATTGCCAGATAGTTAAAGGATGATTTATCATTAGTAATTTCCCAATATATTAGGGATGATTACCCAAGCTTAAACCTAGTTTCCTTCTAAAGAACTTGCTTGTCCCAAAGTGTCTAGTCAACTTTAAGCTTTGGTCACCAACCATGTCACTAGTCAATCTTTAATGTCCAACTCCAATAGTTGACTAGTAGGTTTATGTTTGTGTATTAATTTGATAAGTCGAGCGAGTCTTATACAAAATGTCTTATTAATTTGATAAGTCGAGCGAGTCTTGTGCCTCATTAAACGTTTTTTAAATTTAAAATTTTCACATTTTAAATTATAAATGTCGTAATTCAAAAATTAAAAAAAAATTTACAAATGCATTTCAAATTTATAAATACTTTATAATTATTCCTACGAACGTTTTTTTATTTAATAAAAATAGCTCTATTTTAAAAAAAAAATTCATTTTCACATTTTAAATAAAAAATGTCGTAATTCATAAAATTCAAAAAAACATTAAAATGCATTATAAATTTAGAAATTTTTTATAATTTTCCTTATAAACTAAAATTTAATTAAATTCTACCAAAAAGAAAATGCTACATAAAAAAAACAGAAATATAGAACATTTTCACATTTTGAATAAAAAATGCCTCATTAAACGTTTTTTAAATTTAAAATTTTCACATTTTAAATTATAAATGTCGTAATTTAAAAATTAAATAAAAAAATTTACAAATGCATTTCAAATTTATAAATATTTTATAATTATTAATATGAATGTTTTTTTATTCACTAAAAAAAGCTCTATTTTAAAAAAAAAAAATTCACATTTTAAATAAAAAATCTCGTAATTCATAAATTTCAGAAAAACATTAAAATGCATTTTATAATTTTTCTTATAAACTAAAATTTTAAATTACGTTTTTTAAAATTAAAATTTTCACATTTTAAATTATAAATGTCGTAATTTAAAAATTAAAAAAAAAATTTACAAATACATTTCAAATTTATAAATATTTTATAATTATTAATATGAACGTTTTTTTATTTACTAAAAAAGCTCTATTTAAAAAAAAATTTTAATTTTCACATTTTAAATAAAAAATCTCGTAATTCATAAATAACATTCAAATGCATTTTATAATTTTTCTTATAAACTAAAATTTTAATTACGTTTTTTAAAATTAAAATTTTCACATTTTAAATTATAAATGTCGTAATTTAAAAATTAAAATTCTACCAAACTCAAAATGCTACATAAAAATTTAATCAAATTCTACCAAAAAGAAAATGCTACATAAAAAAAAACCCTACCTGGACTCTCCCCCGTCCATCTTTGTCGATGTCCATTCGTGGCTCTCCGTCGCTCGTGCAATTCCGTCGAAGTCCGGCAAATCCGAAATCGGTGGATAAGGCAGAGCTCGATCGAGGTATGCGGAATGAGGGGGGTCGCTCTCCTCTTATAAGAAAAATTAGGGTTTAGCTACCTCGATCGAGGTATTCTTGACATGCCCATACATCTCGGCACATCTACCTCGATCGAGGTATTGGCATGCCACGATACCTCGATCGAGGTATTCTTGAGATGCCCATACATCTCGTTGGCATGCCACGATACCTCGATCGAGGTATTCTTGACATGCCCATACATCTCGGTACATCTACCTCAATCGAGGTATTGCCATGCCACGATACCTCGATCGAGGTATTGTGACATGCCCATACATCTCGGTACATCCATGTCGATGGAGGTTTTGACATGCCACGATACCTCGATCGTGGTATGTTGGCAGAAGCGAGATGCCAAGTCATGTGTCCAGCATACCTCGATCGAGGTATGTCATCTGCCCTGTTGGCAGCCCTGTCGGATGGCACATACCTCGATCGAGGTATGCTGGACATGCCACCTGACCTCGATCGAGGTTGAGCTGGATTGCCACGATACCTCGAACGAGGTAGATGTGGCATGTATAGCTGGCTTGCCAGCAAGCCTCGATCGAGGTAGAGGCTCGGTCCGGTGAAAAAGCTATGTACCTCGATCGAGGTATTGGCTAGGCTCGGTTGTGCTCGTGTGTGATTTTCATTGGAGCTTATACCTCGATCGAGGTATTGGAGACCGAAGCAAAACCTTTGTATTTTCACTCGAGCGGGTGTCACACTCACCCGAAAGTGGTCCGGAAGTGGACACCCTTAGCTTGCTACCTCCCCATACTTGAGCTGACTCATGAATGTGCTATCTGAATCTATCCAGAACTCAATTCCAAGACAATAGTGCATAAGTCCAAGATCTTTCATGTCGAACTCTGCAGATAAGTCTTGTTTCAATTTTTTGATGAAGCTATCCTTGCTTCCTGTCACAATTAGATCATCTACGTACAAAAGTGCAATAGTAATGTCTTCCCCTTGAACTTTGTAGTAGAGAGTATGATCAGCATTAGACTTCATGTATCCCAGATCAGCAAAATACTTGTCAATTCTGCTGTACCAACTTTTGGGTGCTTGCTTTAAGTCGTAGAGACTTTTCTTGAGATGGCAAACCTTGTTCTCCTTTCTGATTCAACATAACCTGCGGGTTGTTGCATGTAGACTTCCTCATCTAGATAACCATTGAGAAATGCATTCTTGGCAAATCCTTTTGCAACTAGTCTGGCTTTATATCTTTGAATACTGCCATCTGGATTGTACTTCACTTTGTATACCCATTTGTTGGCTATGGCCTTCTTTCCTGGTGGAAGGTCGCATAATTTCCAAGTGTTATTTTTATACAAAGAATCCATTTCTTCATTCATAGCAGTTTGCCATTCTGGCTTGTCTACTACATCTTCAAAGTACACTGGCTCTTCTATAGCCATGATGGTAGTCATAAGAATTGCTTTACCTTTCTGAGCATATGTCAATCTGGGTGGAGGTCTGCTTTCCCTAGTAGATCGTCTAAGCTGATGTGGCTCTGCTTGGGGTGTTGCTAGCAATTCTTGCTCTTCTTCATCAACTTGTTCTGTAGATGACTATGAAGTCGATGCTTCTATCTCCTTTGAAGGTGAGGTTTTCCATTCTGATTCCTCATCAAAGATTACATATCTGGAGATAATGACCTTGCGGTTGATGGGATCATACAATTTGTATGCTTTGCTTTCTTCACTGTAGCCAACCATGATGCATTTGCGTGACTTCGCATCCAATTTCCTACAATGATCATCATGTATGTGGGCATATGCTATGCAACCAAATATGCGAAGATGCCCAATGCGTGGCTTTTGTCCATGAATGCTTCATAAGGAGTCATACCTTGTATCGGTTCGATAGGAAGCCGATTAAGCAAGTAGTTTGCTGTAGCTATTGCTTCTACCTAATACTGATTCGGAAGATGCTTTTCACTAAGCATTGCTCTAGCACTGTCTGTTAAAGTCCCATTCTTCCTTTCAGCTCTTGCATCCTGCTGAGGAGTATCTGCACATGTGAATTGTCTTTGTATGCCGTGATTTTTGCAAAAGTTCATGAATGCTGAAGACATGTATTCACCTCCTCTGTCTGATCTCATGACCTTGATCTTTCTGCCTGTCTGGTTTTCTACCATGCCTTTGAATTCTTGAAATTTGGAAAACACTTCAGATTTCTCTTTCAAAAATAGACCCAACAATATCTGCCATAGTCATCAATGAAGGTCAAGTAGTAAAGTGACCCATTGATGCTGCGGGTCTGGGCATAACCCCATACATCTGTGTGAATCAAACCAAGAATACCTCGTGGACGAGAGGTACTTGTGACAAAGTTGGTTCGCTTTTGTTTGCCGAAGCAACATGCTTCACAAACTTTTCCAAGAAACTGTAGCTTCGGAATCCCAATTACCATATTCTGATTCCTGAGATCTAACAAGTACTTGAAGTTGACATGACCATATCTCTTGTGCCATTTTGCAGATAGTGGCATCTATTGCATTTGAGCTGACATGGCATGCTTATCTGGTACTATAGCTAGCATTCTGTATAAGCATCCTTCCTTGACACCTTTTGCTACTAGTTGACATCTTTTGGATTTATCTTTGATAGTGCATTCATCACCATCGAAGATGACTTTGTAGTTGTGTTCCATCATTTGACCTACTGACAAAAGGTTCTTACTGAGCTTCGGAACATAGAGCACATCTTTGACTAATCCTTTTGTACCGGTGAAATTGTTCATAGGGATAACACCTGTCCCTTGAATTGGATTCGGTGTATTGTCTGCTGTGTAGATGACATTCTTCTGACCTTCTAATGGTTTCATTTCTGTGAACCATTCCTGATGATTTGTCATATGAGATGATGCACTGCTGTCGATGTACCAAGGATCCTGTTCCACTTGGTCAACTGGATAGCTAAAATCCTCTTTGGGATTGAAATCAGTGTCTAGGTGCATTGTCTAGGTGCATTGTATCAGTCTGATGCAATTCCTCA
The DNA here is from genome assembly GCF_047967505.1 of Dipteris shenzhenensis. NCBI lineage: Eukaryota > Viridiplantae > Streptophyta > Polypodiopsida > Gleicheniales > Dipteridaceae > Dipteris > Dipteris shenzhenensis. The sequence goes on from NC_141611.1 coordinate 40,355,847, forward strand.
CTTGCAAGAAACATATTTCCATGTTCATTTGCAAAATGACTGTGACTAGAATATCCACCACGATGATTTCCTCTTCCTCGGGAATTCCCTCGATTACTGCTGGATTGACCGCCTTGGTCGTACTGCTTCTTGTGGCAATCTCTTTCATAGTGTCCAAACTTGTGATAATAGTTGCACTGAATGTTTGACACATTGGTGGATGCATTTCCTCGTCCTTGAAATCTTCCTCGATTGGAATGATTTCCTCTTTGTTGATTCTGATTTTGCTAAGGATGATGCTGATGCTAATGCTGATTCTGACTTTGATTATGTTGCTAATGATGATGACCACTTTTCTGATATGATCTACCTCTATTTTTGCCTTTGCCTCTGCTTCTATCTGAAGCTGTGGATGCCTGATCATTAGTATGACCTTTACGTGCTTGAATGGCCTAAGTCCTGAGTTCTTCACCAAGTAGAAGTGACTAAAGTTCTTCCAGTGCCAGAATTTGCCATTGGATGGCAATACTCTAGACTAGATTCTCGTATCCCTCTCCTAGTCCATTTAGAATGACTTGAACCATTTCTGCGGGGTTCATAGTCTCTCCTGCTGCTGCAAGTTGATTGTTGTAGTCTTTTATGCGAAGTACATAAGCATGACTGATTTCACTGCTGTTGCGGAAACTCTGGTTGATCTAGTTTCTCAGGGTGAGAATCTTGGATGTATTTTTGGACTCGTAAAGATCTGCGAACATATCATTTTGCTTGATCAAGTGATAGGCATACTTGTCTTTCTTATCCCATTCTACTTGAGCTCGGGCAATGGCAGGATCTACTACTGGTGCGAAAAGTATTTGTGTAGATGTAGATGCCGATGTAGATTCCGTTGCTGGCGTTGTGACAACAGATGGAGTAGAGCTACTAGTGGCTGGATCGGCCAATGGTCTAGGTGTAGACCCATCTACATACTCCCATTTGTCCTGAAGCGCAAGAATGGTCTCCATTCAGTATTTCCATGTACCGTAATTGGAGTTGTCTAACTTAGCAGATGCCTCCAGATTGAGGTTGGTAGTCGACATGGTGCAAGAAATGTACTCAAAAGTGTCGTGAAGATCTCTGTATGAATCAATTGCAAATACACTGAAGATGCCAAGTGAAATCTCTGAACTGTCGGTGAAGATAGAACTGCTGTATATAAAATCTGATTTGTATTACAAGGCTTGTGGCAATGATGCCAGGAATAGCCAAGAGGCTTTGGCTAAAATGATGTGTAGGATGCCATGAGATAGCCGAATAGGCTTTACAATGGTGGCATGTGTGTGTGAAATCAAATGCTATCTGCCCACTAAAACAATC